>NW_027362761.1:214057606-214657606 GCF_046119375.1 Phyllobates terribilis
TTTTTAACCACCGCTGCATTGCAATAAAAAGTAATAAAAGGTGATCAAAACATCTTAGCTATCCCAAAATGGTAGCCAGCCCTCACACAGCCCCATATCCCGAAAATTTTAAATCTTACCGTTCTTGGAATGTGGTGACAAAAGCAATATATATATATATATATATATATATATATATATATATATACAGTATATATATATGTTTTTTTTACAAATTTCATAATTTGTTTTCACCTCCTAAATAAAAAAAAAATATACATGTTTGCTATCTGTGTAATTGTACCGACCTGGAGAATCATATTGTCACTTGAGTTTTACCATATAGTGAACATGGTGTATAAAAAAAAAACAAGAAACAACTGTAAAATTGCACTTTTTTTGTAATTTCAGCTCATTTGTAATTTTTTTCCCGCTTTCCAGTGCATCACCTGATAAAATGAATTGCTTTTCACAAATATGAAATGTGACATTTTAAATAATTTTTTGTTTCCAACAGCTGATGAACCACAAAACAGAATACTAGGCACATGTTCTCCTTTGTGTTTAAGATCTGCTGTGTGATATTACTATCAATATTTTGATTGTTGTTTTACTTACACATTATTCTTAGTAAAGTAGGGAGCCAATGCCTTTAATGGCAGAAAGTGTGAAAAATTATTTTAATTTGGTTCAAATTCCAAATTAAAGTATTTAATAATTATTTTGTCATCAAATGATCTATAATTTAAATAATGAAACGTGTACTACTAAATAACACACGAGATGTAATCTAAAAAGTCAAGTAAATACACTTCATTAACGCCTTCATGACCAAGCGATGTTCTATTTTGTGCATTCATTTTTTCTTCCCCCTCTTCCAAGAGCCCTAACGTTTTTTTTTCATTGCCTTAGCTGTATAAGGGCTTAATGAATTGGTGAAAAAAAAGCCCTGCAATTTCAATATTTCTAAAATTTGGTTTCATCGTTTCATAGTTTTTAAGGTTGCGTTCAACCTATACCTTAAGATGTTGATCCAGAGGAAAGCAATAAACCCATGAGTCAGATGTTAATTCTCCCATATTAGGGGAAAAATTCCTTCACTCCACATACAGTAATCAGACTAGTTTCCTGGATCAACGCCCCATCATAGAATCTAGTATCCATAACCTGTAATATAATTTTCAAGAAAGGCATCCAGACCCGCATTGAACTTTTTCAGTGAATCAAATATGAAAACATCATGTGGA
Organism: Phyllobates terribilis; assembly: GCF_046119375.1. NCBI lineage: Eukaryota > Metazoa > Chordata > Amphibia > Anura > Dendrobatidae > Phyllobates > Phyllobates terribilis. The sequence goes on from NW_027362761.1 coordinate 214,058,833, forward strand.
AGAGAGATCCATAGCTTCACTGTTCTCAGCATAAATAATCACCATCTGTGTGTCATGTCCGTCTGAAGCCACATTTCAAAAAGGCTACCTTAGACTGACTTGGCACCAGACATTCTGTCTGGCAGATTCTAGAGGAACCCCAATACACTACCCCCTGTATAGGGATCTGGTTTTACAACAGGATCCAGTAGATTAGAAGGGCTGTTGGTAGGAATCGTCACCAAGCAGGGTCAAAACAAATAGGTGATGTCAGAAACAGAATCATAAAACAAGCAGGTCTTCAAATATCATCCCGAGGTCAAGCCGGGTATGATCAGGACAAAACACGGAAGTGTAATAAGAAGCAATGAAATCCCTGAACAGCCCTTGCAGGATGTACCGTTAATGAGGAGAGACTGCCATCTGCTGGCCAGGCAAAATCAAGTGGAACCAAATTGCACCAGTAGAATTGCAGGGGGATCGAGTTCATGTGCTGGACCCGGTCAGGTGCCTTGCATGACAGAATTCTGGGATATAAAAGCCCTGCACGCCAAATCGCAGGTGGCTTTAGCGCCAAGGGAGCGCAAGGTGCAGATGTGCACAGAAGAAGACGCTGCAGCAAGAGAGTGCGGGCTGCTTGCAGACAATATCCAGATGACGCCCGGTGAGACTCAGAGTTCAGACTGTCAAGACCAGGACCTGCGCCCTACGCCTTTCAAGCCTCGGAGACTAGACGTCGCGTATCAGGAGCCGAGGCACAGTCCTTTCTGCCCCAAGCCCAAGAGACTTCCGCCAATGGTCAAGCCGAAAAGATCCACAAGGAGACTGCGCCAGGAGAGGCACGCTCGTGATCGCAGAGGGACAGCGTGAGTGAGCAGGGCCATCACTTCCAGTTATAACCTACAGTACCGGGGTCAGCTGGGATTAGGACAACAGGTTGGGAGGGGGCTGGTTGGTGCGTGGGAGGCTCAAAGTGCTTTAATAGACTACATCAGAAAGAGACTTGCGGCCTAGCGACCCCCGCTAGGGCCAGAGCTGCAGAAGGAACTTACATGGTGACTCCCACGTTTCATTGATTCATTTGCTTAGTTGCTAACACTAATTGTTCAAAGTTACCTTAAATTACTGTAAAATTACTATTGCATTTAAATAGAATTTTATCGATCACTGACTGTTGTTTCCTAGTGATATCTGTGCGTTGCATTACACCTGCATTACAAAAGCACAGCACAGAGATCTGAATCAGTATAGCTGAACCATTGACTCGCAGTGGGACCTGGCTCTTGGGTTTATACAGCCATGGCTGAAAGTGTTGGCACCCTTGAAATTGTTAGAGAAAGTATTTCTCACAGAAAATTATTGCAATTACACATGTTTTATTATACACATGTTTATTTCTGTTGTGTGTATTGGAACAGCACAAAAAACAGAGAAAACAATGCAAATTGGACATAATTTCACACAAAAATAGGCAGGATAAAATTGTTGGCACCTTCAACTTAATATTTGGTTGCACATCCTTTGGAATAAATAAATGCAATCAATCGCTTTCTCTAACCTTCAACAAGCTTCTTACACCTCTCAACTGGAATTTTGAACCACTCTTTTTTTGCAAACTGCTCCAGGTCTCTCAAATTTGATGAATGACTTCTCCCAACAGCAATTTTAATATCTCTCCGCAGGTGTTCAATGGGATTTAGATCCAGACTCATTGCTGGCCACTTGATAACTCTCCAGCGCTTTGTTTTCATCCATTTCTCGATGCTTCTTGAAGTATGTTTGAGGTCATTGTCCTGCTGTAAGACCCATAACCCAGGACGCAAACCCAGCTTTCTGATACTGGACACTACATTGCAACCCAAAATCCTATGTTAATCTTCAGATTTCATAATGCCTTGCACGCAGTCAAGGCACCCAGTGCCAGAGGCAGCAAAATAACCCCAAAACATCTTTGAACCTCCACCATATTTGACTGTAGGTACTGTGTTCTTTTCTTTTTAGGCCTCATTCCGTTTTCGGTAAACAGTACAAAGGTGTGCTTTACCAAAAAGTTCTGTCACGCTAAGTATGGGGAAACCCAGCATATAACGACGAGAAAAGGGTAGGGAGCCCTACAACTATGGAAAGGGAGAGTGGAGGCCCCTAAACAGATCAACGACAAAACCTGACTCCCCTATAGACCCTAAATAGGTTCCGCACCTATCGCCGAGTAGGAAACCTGGCCCTAGCTGACCTTAAGACTAGGCCCTAGGTAGGGAGTGGGAGAGGTGAACACTAAGTCAGCCCCACTACAGATTAAAGTACACACAGGCAAAACAAACAGGGGAATACACTTAGCTCCAAGATGACACCGGAGAAAGCACGGCAACAATCCACGAAGGAACTTCAAGGTAATTCTAGTCGACTACTAGAATCCTAGGCCTCAATAAGTAACACACGCTATCACCAGAAACTCTCTGAGGATCTGAGGGTATTTAAGGACACAGCAAGGAAGTGCTGACTAACAGCAGCAAGCTTGTGCTGACACTGATGCACCCTCAGCCTGCAGGACAGCTTGAATTTCTATGGAAATTGATTGGTGCTTATTATCCACCATCCGGACTATCTTGCATTGCAATCTTTCATCAATTTTTCTCTGCTGTCCATGTCCAGGAAGTTTAGCTACAGTGCCATGGATTGTAAACTTCTTGTTTATGTTGCGCAAAGTGGACAAAGGAACATCAAGATCTCTGGAGATAGACATGTACAGTCCTGCTCATCGTTATTGGCACCCATGAAGTTTAAAGTACATAATGTGGCATATCTCCTGAAAAAAATGAATCAAGTAAAACAGTTTTTTTGTATAGAGCACTAGTGTTAAATACAAAAGAGCAAATGATAAAATGATAAACAATAATTTAAAACCAAAAACATTGTGAGGGAAAAATAGAAAAACCTAAAGCTTGCTGTGGCACTGGTATTGGCACCCTTTACATTAATTTAGTATGGAAACACATTTTCACTCACCTGTGGTAAATCTGTGGCGCCCTGCTGCACACTGGTGCCACAGATCCCAGAGGGGTGCATGGATAGACTTCTCCCCAGTGGCCTCACTACATATAGACATCTCCACCCAAGTCCACTAGATGGAGCCCTGACAAGTATGCAGATACTGGGGGGTGGAGTTTTAGCCAGGGAGCTCTCAGTGCAGTGAAGTTTAGTGTGGAGTTGTGCAGAGACCCAGAGAGACAAGCTGAAGTCTGTGTGGCTGAAGGCCAGGCTAGGCCCAAGCTGCGGGCTAGTCTGGCCAGTGAGAGCCTGGAGCGGGCTAGAAGGCAAGTGAGAGTTCCTGTCAGGCACAGACAGGGACAGAACTCAGAGAGTCTGCTCAGGGAGTCTGCATGAGAGAGTCTGCAGACTGAGGAGAAGAAGAAGAAACGCATAGGGGGCAGAGGATCATAACAGGCTCACCCCGAACCATATACCGGACACCGGGTCCGCGCCTACAGGGATCTTTATGACCAGTAGGAACAACCGGAATCCCTGGAGAACTACAGGTCCCAGGTTAACCAACCGCTGACCACAGCAACAGGGTTAGGTACCACTAAAGCTCCAGCGACCAGGAATTGTGGGAACCAGGAGAAAACCCTACCACCAGATCAGTAGGTACAAGAAGGAAGCAGTACGCAAGCCAGGCCTAGCTCCAGGCAGGCCCGAAGCTTAGAGAGTAAAAGATACAGATCAGGAGGCCTTACACCCGCTCACTGGGGAGAGTCCAGAAATGTACCCTTCGCCCTGAGTGCCCTGGACCGTACCTGCATCGCCACCAGTAAAGGTATTGAAGTTTACCCTTGTGTGTGTGCCTGTACTTCCTCTGGGACCGTCCTGCATTCTCCCTCCTGCTTCCACCATCTTTCTACACCTCTACACTGCCCCGAGGCCTGCTCCACCTGTGGGGAGCTGTCCCATCATAGCTGCCCCTAACATCAGCCTCAGTGGACTGTCGCAGCGCTGGTAACCTCTTACCAGAATCCACAGGTGGCGTCACAAATAATTCTAAAACCCCTATAAATATAATTATCTCCCATTTCACTGACCGCCCTGGGTCACGGACCGGGCCAGCCACCATGATATCCCCTGCAAGCAGCCAGAGGCCCGGCTGCCGAGTACCCTACGGCCCAGGGGGCACGTCAAATCACAAATGAGATTCACCTGTGATTAATTGTCAGTGCCCATGTGACATGAATTAGCCAATGAATGATGACTTCAGTGTTTTAAAAAGCCACATTGTAGGCCCTGTTCCTTTGCCACAATGGTGAAGACAAAGGAGCTTTCTGAGGACATCAGAACTGCTATTATTAGCAAACATAAGATTTCCAAAGGGTATTAGTCTGTCTCCGAAGACCTTTGTATCCCAGTTTCAACAGTGTGCAATGTTATTAAGAAGTTTGTCAAGCATGGAACCGTCTCCCTGGACCTGGGGGAAAGAGGAAAATTGACAAGAGATGTCTTCGAAGGTTGGTGTGAATGGTGGAAAAAAACACCCCGTCAGACATCCAAAGACCTGAAGGCCAACCTGAAATAGTCTTGGGTCATGGTTTCAACAAGTACCATATGCCGCACACTAAACCATGCAGAGCTTTATGGGCGAAGTCCAAGGAAGAAACCATTGCTGAAGAAAAGACATAAAAAGGAATGACTGATCTTTGCCAAAGAGTACCTTGACAAACCACAATCCTTCTGGGAAAAAGTTCTGTGGACAGATGAAACAAAAATATAGCTTTTTGGCAATGCAAATCAACAGTTTGTTTACAGACGGCGCAATGAAGTTTATAAGGAAAAGAACACCTTATCAACAGTTAAGCATGGTGGAAGATCCAAAATGCTGAGGTGTTGCTTTGCTTCGCCTGGTACTGGAGGCCTTGACCATATCACAGGAATCATGAAATCAAGAGATTTTAGAGCGAAATGTCCTACCTAGTGTAAGAAAACTTGGTTTGAGTCGAAGATCATGGGTCCTCCAACAAGGCAATGACTAGGCATGAGCGAACATTTCAATGTTCAGTTCGGAAAAGTTTGCCGAACAAATTGATATTCGCCGAATTTATTCGCCGAATGTTCGTCGAACATTTCCGAATCCCATAGGAGTCAATGGAGGGACCAAAAAAATGCATATACAACACCTAGAAATGGGACCAAAAGCTGCCAAAACACATCAAATTAGGTGTAGACACCAGGGAATGCCATCAATTGACCCAGAGTACAAGTACTATAATAATTATTACTGTGACAGCGACATTTATTCAGTTGCGCTTTACATGTCAAAAGGGGTCACCGACTGGTACAACAGGAGAGAGGGCCCTGCCTGCGAGGGCGCACTGTCACGGACGTGGTTTGTGGAACCACTGTGCCACGGACGCCGGAGAGCCTGGAGGTGCATGACTAAGCGAGAACCGGACTGTTCACTAGAGCCTCTGATGGTGAGGTTAGACTTGGCTCCCGATGAACGCCAGGTGCTACTCCAGGACAGACCAACGGACGCGCAGCGGCTGGACCCAATAGGACAGACTAGATAGTGCAGCAGGCAGAGTCTATATCAGAGTGCAGCAGGCAGAGTCTGTATCAGGAGTGCAGCAGGCAGAGTCTGTATCAGGAGTGCAGCAGGCAGAGTCTGTATCAGGAGTGCAGCAGGCAGAGTCTGTATCAGGAGTGCAGCAGGCAGAGTCTGTATCAGAGTGCAGCAGGTAGATTCTGTATCAGAGTGCAGAAGGCCGAGTCTATATCAGAGTGCAGCAGGCAGAGTCTGTATCAGGAGTGCAGCAGGCAGAGTCCGTATCAGAGTGCAGCAGACAGAGTCTGTATCAGGAGTGCAGCAGGCAGAGTCTGTATCAGGAGTGCAGCAAGGACTGGTACGCAACCTTACACAACTTAGACTGCAGAACCGGAAGGTTCCACTGCAACCAACCCAATAGATGGAGACCCAATCAGGATTCCCCACATTTAAAAAAATTAGTGGCAGACGCCAGCAAAATGACATCAATTTCACTACTGTAGAAATAGTGTAAATAAGTCCCACACCTCTTCCAGTACAGCCAACCCAGGAGATGGAGACCTAACCAGGAGTGTTCACATTGCCCTAAATGAGGGCCTAACACCACCGAAGTGGCATCAATGTCATCAGACTACAAGTAGTTTAACGCAGACCCATACCTGTCCCACTACAGCCAACCCAGGAGATGGAGACCTAACCAGGAGTGTTCACATTGCCCTAAATGAGGGCCTAACACCACCGAAGTGGCATCAATGTCATTAGACTACAAGTAGTTTAATGCAGACCCATACCTGTCCCGCTACAGCCAATCCAGGATATGCAGACTGAATTGGAACTGTTTACATTTAAAAAAATAGGGCCTAAGACCACCATTTCCGTGGCCAACAGATTGGAGATGGTGGAGTTCAACCTCCAACAGCAGGACTGAGGGCTGGCTGCAGTGCTGAGAGAGGGCAGAGTACGGTGAAACGGACAAACCGATAGACCGTGAGTGAGGTGCAGGCAGAGATGTTACGGTGGATAGAGAAACGTGTAGTGTGCTCAGAGAAACAAGCGCAGCAGGCATGTCTGCTTCACTTACAGCTGACGGGCTGTCACTCAACCTAACTGCAGCGGGTGTACAGCTGGTTCTGTCGGACACCTGCGTGACACAACTTAGCACGGTAACAGAGGAGGAGGAAGAAGCAGCAGAGGTGTTTGATGAGGCGACTGATGGTTGTTTATTGAAAATCAATTTAGAGTTTATCATGTTTGTGTATCCGTTTGGGGAGAAAAATATCTGCACCTAATGCTCAATTTAGCTACAGTATAACTATAGAAATGAATAGAGACCAAAACCTCTTCTACTACAGTCAACCCAATGGATGGAGACCCATTCAGGATTCTCCACATTTCCAAAAATTAGCGGCAGACGCCAGCAAAGTGTAATTAATTTCACTACAGTAGAAATAGTGTAAATGAGACCCACATCTCTTCCAGTACAGACAACAAAAGAGATGGAGACTTAACCAGGAGTGTTCACATTGCCCTACATGAGGGCCTAACAAACACCACCAAAGTGACATCAATTTCACTAAAGTATAAGTATTGCAAAGGAGGCCTAAACCAGTTCAACTACAACCAACCCAATAGATAGAGACCCAATCAGGATTCCCCACATTTAAAAAAATTAGTGGCAGACGCCAGCAAAGTGGCATCAATTTCACTGCTGTAGAAATAGTGTAAATAAGACCCACACCTCTTCCAGTACAGCCGACCCAGGAGATGGAGACCTAACCAGAAGTGTTCACATTGCCCTAAATGAGGGCCTAACACCACCGAAGTGTCATCAGACTACAAGTAGTTTAACGCAGACCCAAACCTGTCCCACTACAGCCAACCCAATGGATGGAGATATGTGACACCTTGCTCCCGCTCGCTAGCCCCTACCCTGAGAGATGGGGTTACTCGGACGGCGGGCCCGCTGTGTAGGGTGGATGCAGTCGTGGCCTAGGCCCGGTCCGTGCCCAGGGTCGTCACATTAAAAATATGGGCTAGGAGGGACGGTGGTAATCGAGTGGATATAATGACTACGCCACCTGTGGTTTCTGGTGATCCTCCACCAGCGCTGTGTTCAGTCCTCTGAGGCGGGATGTCGTGGCAGCAGCAGATGGTACTACTCCCCACAGGCGGAGCAGGTCCTCAGGGCAGAGAAGAGGGGATCAGGGGAGTAGTAGTGGGTGGTGTGGTGAGGTGTGGTGCCGCGCTGAAATAAGGAACCGGAGGCAATGGATGCAGTCTTCCAAACTTTACTCACGTTGTTCGGTGTCAGCTGCAAGACTTCTCCTTGCTCCTCACGGCGCGCTGCAGCCACCAGGAAGGGGTTCAGCACACTCCGGGTAGTTCGGGTGCATCAATCAGGACCCCCGCACCAGAGTGTTCCTAGAATTTCCCACTAGGTCCTCTCCCATCCGTATGTGGTGCGTGTTACAAGGCTGGGTCTCCCTCTGGCTATACACAGAACAAGGGTACAGGTGGCGACTCTGCTCCGTCCGTTACCCGGTGGGATCTGCAAAGATGTGTGGTTGTGGATTTTAATAATCACCTAGGCAGGTTATCGATGCAATAAGTTTTATTCCTTCCGACCACGGTGAACAGCAATTCCAGGTAAATGTCCAACAGGCAATTCTCTTAGTCCTTGAGTTTCCAACCTGGGATCAGTAGTTCCACTGCCCCGTACCAGGTGATACCCACTGTCCCCCAACTTTTGGTTGGCCCACAGCTTTTTGTATCTCCCGCCGGTATATTGGCAGTCACAGCATATGCTCCTTCGGATGATGGATATCACGACCGCAGCCCGTGATACCAACCAGCTCTCCGTCCGACTAGCAATGAAACTTCCCTTTCTCCTGCCCAGGGTTCAGCCCCCTGAATCAGCAGAAGAGCTCACCCCTCCCTCCCCCAGCTAACTGTGCCTTAGTGGAACCCATCCCCTGGGTTTGCATGTGAGACTACCTGTGGTGACGGAGAGAACAATGGCCCAAGGTCTCGGAGATATGGTCACTGAATGGAATAGATACCTGAGGTTGAACTGATGAGCAAACAAATCACTAACAAAACATAGCAAGCAAATTTCTAACAAAACACAAAATTAAGATTGACGAAAAGGGGTGCTCAGTGCTGGAAAAGTATTTAGAAAGTGGCCCGGTCCTCACAGGATCCTCTAAGCCTCTGGTCTTTTCTGACTGAGACGTGAAGTAGCAAAGCCAGATATCGGGGGCCGGTACCCCTCTTGCAGCAGGAGTCCCTCTGGCCTGGCCAGAATGAGAGTAGCAGGTGGCGTACGCCGCTCCGTCCGCGTCCCCTGGGATCCTTTTGCCTGGGGAGCTTTACTCCTCCGCTCCCCTCCAGGCCTTCTTAGGTAGGGACCTTGACCGGGTAGAGACAGCGGTTAACTCTAGCCCGCTCCTCGTGTCAAGGCCGGAGCACGAGGACCGTGTATCTCCAATCAGCTGCAGGTTCTAACAGAAAGCCACGTTCAGTGATGAAGATCACAATCAAAAGACCTTGAACCTAAGATGGCCGTTATTTAAATATGAATTAGCAAGTGTAACCTAAAGGTGCGTCCTCCACCCTCACCCACTACATGGTTCACCCTATTTTTGGTTCCCCCCCATCTCCTCTATCCCGGCTGGGGCAGCACTATGGTGCCTTAAAGCCCCCCTCAGGACAGGAGTGGTGTAGTGTTGAATGGATGGCTGAGTCCTGAGAGGTGCTCCATCCTTACCTCGGAGAGGAGATACCACACCTCGGTCTGAGGTGCAGTACCCCTGTGGTGACTAAACCCTCAGGGGGCGCCACAGATACAATCAGAATTCTCCACATTTCCCAAAATTAGGGCCTAAAACCTGCAGCAGCATCAGCAGCAGCAAGAGCAGGCACAGAAGCCATATCACAGACTGCAATTTCAAGAGATCAATGCAGCACACTCAAAACGACAACATCGCCTACTCTGTACAGTCTGCAATTGAGATGCAAAAGTCCTTGGAGATCCATGACTTGTTCATCTTGATGAAAGTTAGGCGGTCTACACTTTCAGGGGACAGCCGGGTGCGCTTATCCGTCAAGACACTACCAGCAGCGCTGAAGACACGTTCAGGGAGATAAAACCTCCAAGGTGTGAGAGGCGAGCTCAGGCCATTCATCCATTTTTGAAGACCAAAATGTAAAAGGGTCCAAATACTCCCTTATGGTATTGATATTGGACTCTAGATACTCCTGCACCATCCTCTCCAGTCATTCACCACGTGTCAGACTTGTACTCTGTTGTGCTAGTGCAAAAGATGTGTGAAAGGACTCCCAGAAATTGTTTCTGCCACTTACTCTGCTGCTGCTAATGTTTTGGTGTTGGTAAACTGATGTGCTGGAGGTTGAAAGACTACAGCTGCGATGCACACTGTGTGCCTCACTGTTATCTTGGGGAAAACCTCTATTAAGGTTGCTTAAAAGATTGTTTCAATACTCCAACATAAGCGGGTCCCTTTCCAGGGCGGGAAGCATCTGGCAAAATTGACTCTTATAACGTGGATCTAACAGAGTGGCAACCCAGTAATCAGCATTATTTCAAATCCTATCTATATGGGGATCATGTTGTAGATAGTGCATCAAGAAGGCACTCATATGTCAGGCTCTTCGAAGAGGTCCAAAACCAGACTGTATTGTGGGCTGCATAACACTGATACTTGTTTCCTCCGTCCCCTCCTGCCAACTCGGCTCTTGCACCTTCACTAACTAGTTTGCCTGGTATCACCAAACCCCCTCGATCGCTGTAATCCACCGTCACTTGGCATCCGCCTGTGTGACGACAGTCTGGAAATTTGAGACATTGGTATCCCTTCCGTATCCTCCCCTTCTTCTGGGGCCACCACCTCCTGCCGCAGGTTATTCAAAGTTTGCTCCAGCATGTATATGACTGGAATAGTGATGATGATGACGGCATCGTCAGCACTAACCAGTTTAGTAGCCATTTAAAAACCGTGCAGAAGGATGCAGAGGTCCTTAATCTGTTCCCACTCTGCAAACGTGATATGCCCCAAGTCCGTCATGCATTGCCCCAAGCTATACGTCATGACATACTGCGTCAGAGCTCGTTGCTCTGACGCAGTATGTCACCCGCGTCAGCACATCGCAGATCAACCTGTTAACTGGCACGGATAAAGACCTCTGTATCGATGCAAGTCGATGACATGAGGTGTGCGAACAGCGGAGGTGAGCACACAGCTTCTGTACTTTGTGAAGCAGCTCATCGAGGCAAGGATAGTGGCGGAGAAATCGCTGTACCACCAGGTTGAGGACGTGAGCCATGCCACACGTGTGCGAGCTTGCCTCAGCCTAGGGCTGCTAACAGGTTCGCACCGTTATTGCACACGGCCTTCCCTGGCTCTAGGGTCAGCGGAGACAGCCATTGCTCAAATTGAGCCTGGAGAGCTTCCCACAACTCTTCAGCTGTATGACTGCGATCTCCAAGGCATATTAATTTGAAGACTGCCTGATTACTGTGAGCCCTGCCTGCGCAGTATGGAGGTGGTGTGTATTCACTTCGCACATTTGGAACTCATGTCTCGTTAAGGCAGAGGTTGAGCGCGCAGGTGGAGGCCCTAGAGGAGGTGGAGGACGCAGAAGCAGCGGAGGAAGTCGGAAATACAGAGGTTTCTTCTGCAAGCCTTGGGGATTCCAAGATTTGTTGAGCAGCCCCTTCCCCGCCTGCCCCCACAGCCACCAGAGTGACCCAGTGCCCAGTCAGCGAGATGTAACGCCCTTGGCCATGCTTACTCGTCCAGGTGTCTGTGTTGAAATGTACCCTGGCACACGTAGATTTAGACAAGGAACGGGTGATGTTGTCTGCGACATGCTGGTGTAGCTCAGGCACAGCTTTCTTAGAGAAGTAATGGTCACTGGGCAGCTGGGACTGGGGGACTGCGACGGCCATCAGTTTTCGGAAACCGTCTGTATCTACCAGGCGGAAAGGCAGCATTTCCATGGCCAACAGATTGGAGATGGTGGAGTTCAACCTCCTAGCTTTGTCATGCGTAGGATGAAACAATCTTTTACGTGACCACAACTGTGGGACCGAGGGCTGGCTAAGGTGCTGAAAGTGGGTGGAGTGTGGTGAACCGGAAAAACTGGTGGAGAAAGTGAGGTGCAGATGTTACGGTGGATTGAGAAACATGAGGTATGCTCGGTGAAACAAACACAGCAGGCGTGTCCGCTTCCGTTACAGCTGACGGACTGTCACTCAGCCTGACTGGAGCAGGTAAAGAACCGGAGGAGACCTGCGTGACAATGCTTGGCACGGTAACAGAGGAGGAGGAAGAAGCAGCGTATGCGTTTGATGGGGCAGCTGATGGTTGTTGAGGTGCGCTGGTCCGCATTTCAGCGCGGTAAGATTCCCAGCGTAAAGAATGTTGTTTGAGCATGTGAATATTCATGCATGTAGTAGTCAAATAATTGCAGCTTTTCCCTCTACTGAGTTTTTTATCGCAAAGTTTGCAGATAACGTGAGTTGGCTCATCCTTTGCAGTCAGTGACAAAAAAGGCCCATGCTAGGCAACCCTTGCTGCCCCTGCGAACTGCAGACCCGTAACCGCTGCTGGCCACAGCCACGGTTGTGGATAAGGATGCAGTGCTCCTCATGCTTGCATCACTCCGTGTCTGTGTCGTAGGGCGAAATGTAACCTCTTCGTCTTCCTCCTCCACCTCCTCAGATGAGCTACTTGGCTGCGTGACTCTGGGTTCATACCAAGTAGGATCTTCAACCTCGTCATCATCCAATGTGTTATCCCATTCCTCGCCCTCAGAGTGACCTCTCTCCTCTTGTTTAGAGATGAGCGTTGTTCTACTCGAACTGTTCGCCAATCTCAAATTCGAGCTGTTTTGGGCGGTGTTCGAGCCGTTCGGCGAACACGAACGATTTGAGAAAAATTCGGCTGTTCGAGGTTATGTTCGATAACTGTTCGTGCACCAAAATCATAACTGGATTTTTTCTCAGTAATGATGAAAATTAATGTTAATACGCAGTTTGAGTGTACAGTGGGGTGGGGGGAGGGGCAGGGGATGGATCTCTGCAGGAATAATGAAGATCTCCATTTTTTTTTCTCTTTCCCGCATTTACAGTGGGGAGGTGCAATCTGTCAGCCTATCAGCAGCGCACACACGGAGCGAAGTGCTTTTTTTCACACAAGCAAGGGCATGTGTCATTGGCAGTGTATGTCACATGTCCTTGCCCTATAAGACCAAGCCATTTTCCCCGTCGCCACCATTTTCTCACTGCTGCAGCTGCGTGTTAGACGGCACCGCTGTTGCTGTGTGCGCTATACCTTGTTAATTTCAAGCCAATTTTCGCACAAATCTACAGATAGCTTGGGAGTAGGGAATAGTTGTGATTGCAGTCCTTTTAAGGACTAGGTTACAGCATTTCCTACGACTTTTATCAGGCAGGTCTGTGCTCTTAAATAGATAGGTTGTGGGAGTAAAGACTAATTGTAATTGGAGTCCTTTTCAGGACTAGGTTACATCAATTCCTATCAGTTTTTGCCAGGCAGGTCTGTGCCAGTGCTGTGCAAGTTTTTTTCACAGCATTTGGCTGAATCTAGCAAAGCTAATCCTTTTTGGCCTATTGCAGAGTGTGTTAGTCAGTGGAGTAGCCTATCTGTGTTGCAAGATATACCACCTGTGTATAGAATACCAATTTTTTTACTGCACCTAGTGAAGTAAAATCTTTTGGGCATAGCATCATTCTATTAGTCCATCTATACTGACCTCCATCAGGTTGCAAATTGAATATAATTTTTTTCTGCATCTAGCTCTGAAAAAATATTTGGCCTTCTAGCAGTGTGTGGGACTTTCTCTATTAGTCCATCTATACTGACCTCCATCAGGTTGCAAATTAAAAATAATTTTTATCTGCATCTAGCTCTGAAAAAATGTTTGGGCTTCTAGCTGTGTGTGGGACTTGTTCTATTACTCCATCTATACTGACCTCCATCAGGTTGCAAATTGAATATAATTTTTTTCTGCATCTAGCTCTGAAAAAATATTGGGCTTCTAGCTGTGTGTGGGACTTGTTGTATTAGTCCATCTATACTGACCTCCATCAGGTTGCAAATTGAATATATTTTTTTCTGCATCTACCTCTGAAAAAATATTGGGCTTCTAGCTGTGTGTGGGACTTGTTCTATTAATCCATCTATACAGACCTCCATCAGGTTGCAAACTGAATATAATTTTTTTCTGCATCTAGCTCTGAAAAAATATTTGGCCTTCTAGCAGTGTGTGGGACTTTCTCTATTAGTCCATCTATACTGACCTCCATCAGGTTGCAAATTAAAAATAATTTTTATCTGCATCTAGCTCTGAAAAAATGTTTGGGCTTCTAGCTGTGTGTGGGACTTGTTCTATTACTCCATCTATACTGACCTCCATCAGGTTGCAAATTGAATATAATTTTTTTCTGCATCTAGCTCTGAAAAAATATTGGGCTTCTAGCTGTGTGTGGGACTTGCTGTATTAGTCCATCTATACTGACCTCCATCAGGTTGCAAACTGAATATATTTTTTTCTGCATCTACCTCTGAAAAAATATTGGGCTTCTAGCTGTGTGTGGGACTTGTTCTATTAATCCATCTATACAGACCTCCATCAGGTTGCAAACTGAATATAATTTTTTTCTGCATCTAGCTCTGAAAAAATATTTGGCCTTCTAGCAGTGTGTGGGACTTTCTCTATTAGTCCATCTATACTGACCTCCATCAGGTTGCAAATTAAAAATAATTTTTATCTGCATCTAGCTCTGAAAAAATGTTTGGGCTTCTAGCTGTGTGTGGGACTTGTTCTATTACTCCATCTATACTGACCTCCATCAGGTTGCAAATTGAATATAATTTTTTTCTGCATCTAGCTCTGAAAAAATATTGGGCTTCTAGCTGTGTGTGGGACTTGTTGTATTAGTCCATCTATACTGACCTCCATCAGGTTGCAAACTGAATATATTTTTTTCTGCATCTACCTCTGAAAAAATATTGGGCTTCTAGCTGTGTGTGGGACTTGTTCTATTAATCCATCTATACAGACCTCCATCAGGTTGCAAACTGAATATAATTTTTTTCTGCATCTAGCTCTGAAAAAATATTTGGCCTTCTAGCAGTGTGTTGGACTTTCTCTATTAGTCCATCTATATTGACCTCCATCAGGTTGCAAATTAAAAATAATTTTTATCTGCATCTAGCTCTGAAAAAATATTTGGGCTTCTAGCTGTGTGTGGGACTTGTTCTATTACTCCATCTATACTGACCTCCATCAGGTTGCAAATTGAATATAATTTTTTTCTGCATCTAGCTCTGAAAAAATATTGGGCTTCTAGCTGTGTGTGGGACTTGTTGTATTAGTCCATCTATACTGACCTCCATCAGGTTGCAAACTGAATATATTTTTTTCTGCATCTACCTCTGAAAAATATTTGGCCTTCTAGCAGTGTGTGGGACTTGTTCTATTAGTCCACCTATACTGACCTCCATCAGGTTGCAAATTCAAAATAATTTTTTGTCTGCATCTAGCTCTGAAAAAATATTTGGCCTTCTAGCAGTGTGTGGGACTTTCTCTATTAGTCCATCTATACTGACCTCCATCAGGTTGCAAACTGAATATTTTTTTTTCTGCATCTACCTCTGAAAAAATATTTGGGCTTCTAGCTGTGTGTGGGACTTGTTCTATTAGTCCATCTATACTGACTTCCATCAGGTTGCAAATTGAATATAATTTTTTTCTGCATCTAACCCAGCCAATAGTTTTGGCCTAATACCACAGTTTGGCCACTCAGCTCTGCTCGGTTCCCATCCATTGTTTTTTTGTGCAAACAACTCCAGAGTTGTGAATTAGTTAACCACCAAAATGAGTGGAAAAAGGCCTGCTGCTGGTGGAAAGGGGAATAGGCGTGTTGGGAAGGGGAAAAAAGGTTGTGTCCGTGGGGTAGGTGTTAAAGCAACAGTAACATCTGAAGAAGAAAGACCATCTTCCAGCCAAGCTAAAATGTCTACTTCTTTTAGATCCCTTTCTTACGGCCACGCCAATCGCTACAAATTCCAGATGAGGCACAAAAACAGCAGGTGCTTCAACGGATATCAAGTGCTCCTTTAAGTGGGCTCTCCTCCATATCAACTTCAACATCACAAATACTCCAGTCCTCAAAGGTGTCACCCCAATTGCACTTGCTTCCTCACAGCTCCCAAATCTCCAGCTGCCCGTCTGAGTATGAGGTAGAACAGATGGTTGAGTCTGCAGAGCTGTTTACTCATACTATAGCCTGGGAATCAGAGGTCGACTCCAGCGCTTCTGTGAATCCAGACGAGGAAATGATCTGCACTGATGCCCAGAATCTTTATGAGTCGGATCCAGGACCAGACGCAGAAGGTTCTGACCATAATGTAGACCCTCATTCCCAAACTGTAACTCCTGTTGGTGGAGACAATGAGGAAGACGATGATGAGACTCAAATACCTGATTGGAGCGACAACTTTAGTTTTTTGTCAGGGCAGGAACAGGTTGGCTCTGAGGACGACGGGTGTGATAACGCACAGGGTGATGATGATGAGGTTGGAGATCCCACTTACTGTCAACCCACAGTCAGCCAAGAGATGAGGTCAGCAGAGGAGGTGGAGGAAGATGCTAGTGACGACGAGGTCAGGTTGCGCCTTCCTGGACAGAGACGTAGTACTGGAAGCACGTCAACAACTGCATCCTCAAACACAACTCTGCCTCTCACCACAAGTCGTGGTGGCTCTTCAGGCCGCATGGGTGCTAAGCCTTGCATAGCCTGGGCATTTTTTCAGATCGATAAAGATGACCCAACTCGTGTTATCTGTAACATTTGTCAGCAAAAGCTAAGTAGAGGCCAAAAAATACATAGTTTGAGTACTTCATGCATGAACCGGCACATGGACATGAAGCATAAGTTGCAGTGGGAAGCTCAGTGTGCTACAATGCGGCCTAGCCGACCGGGCCAACCACCGTCTGCCATATCTTGTGCATCCGCGGCCTCTTCATCCTCTGTGACTGGGGGGACAGCAGTCACACCTGTTTTGGGGCGCAGACCTGCCACCTCTTTACCCGCAACAGCCAGCGTCATCATTTTCTTTGGAGGTGGTAACACCAGCTGGTGTTGAGCGCTGTCCGACATCGATAGCACCACCTTTGGATCAAGGCAACCTAACATGTCCGCCTGCATCTTCCTCACAGACCGGCAGTTTGCCGGGGACACCCTTATCAACCCCGTCTAAGCACAATAGCCAGCCCTCGGTCCCTCAGATGTGGACAAGTAAAAGACCATTTCCTCCTAGCCATGAGAAAGCTTAGAGGTTGAATTTCACCATCTGCAAGCTCTTGGCTACAGAAATGCTGCCTTTCCGCCTGGTGGACACAGAGGATTTTCGAGACCTTATGTCCGTCGCAGTGCCCCAGTACCAGATGCCCAGTCGGCACTACTTCTCAAAGAAAGGTGTGCCTGCGCTCCACCAGCATGTCGCACACAACATCACCGCTTCTTTGAGAAACTCTGTGTGTGACAGGGTACATTTCACCACAGACACTTGGACGAGTAGGCATGGACAGGGGCGTTACATGTCGCTGACTGGGCACTGGGTAACTATGGTGACAGCAGGACAAGGGGCTGCTGTCCAAGTCTTGCCGTCCCCACGAGTTGTGTGTCAATCCTCTTTATGTCAAAGTTCCTCCACTGCTTCTGCCTCCTCAACCTCCTCTCGGTCTTCCACCTGCACCCAAAGCCTGTCTGGTCATGCCACAAGCTTTCTAACTGCGCAGAAGGGATCCTGCACACCTCCTTACTATACTGGCAGTAGGGCTCAACGTCATCAGGCGGTTTTTACTTTGAAATGTCTGGGAAATGTGAGTCACACAGCTGAGGAGTTGTGGTCAGCTCTGGAGAACCAATTTCATGAATGGTTGTCTCCACTGGACCTGAAACCAGGGAAGGCCGTGTGCGACAATGCTGCAAACCTGGGTGCGGCCCTTCACCGGGGCAATGTCACACACGTGCCTTGTATGGCTCACGTGTTGAACCTGGTTGTCCAGCAATTTTTAGCCCACTATCCCAGACTAGATGGCCTTCTGCAGAGGGCACGGTCGCTGTGTGCTCACTTCCGCCGTTCGCATCCCGCAGCTCAGCGACTTACATCTCTACAGAAGTCGTTGGGCCTGCCACTTCACCGGCTAAAATGCGATGTGCCTACCCGGTGGAATTCAACTCTGCACATGTTGCAGCGACTGTGGCAGCACCGACAAGCCCTGGTGCAATACGTTCTGACGTATAGCCTGGGCCAACGAGATCCAGACGTGGGGCAAATCACGCTGGAGGAGTGGTCTCAGATCAGGGACCAATGCACCCTTCTGCACAGTTTTGAAATGGCGACGAAGATGTTTAGTGCTGACGATGCCATTATCAGCATGACTATTCCGGTGATTTACATGCTGGAGCACATGTTAAACAGAATTCGGAGTCAGGTGGTGGCACAAGAGGAGGTGGAGGAAGTAGAGGAGGAGGAGTTGTATGCGGAAGGGCTAACATCTGCAAGGTCCAGACGGTCGGCAGCACCAAGGCGGCAGGCATGTGAGGGTGGGGGAGATGGTTTTACCAGGGCGCATGGTAGCAGCCAAACTAGTGAGGAAGGTGTAGGAGCCCAGGAAGAAGTGGAGGACGAACTGATGGAAGACTCATCAGATGAGGGAGACCTTGATCACATTTCTGTTGTGCGAGGTTGGGGGGAGAGGACAGAGGAAGGAAGCATGATTGTTACCTCGCCACCAACACAACAGGGACTTGGTGCTCCTGGATGCGCAACACACATGAGTGCCTTCTTGCTGCACTACCTGCAACATGACCCTCGAATTGGGAAAATTAGAAATAATCCTGACTACTGGGTTGCCACACTGTTAGATCCCCGGTACAAAAGTAAATTTGCAGAAATTATTCCTGCCATAGAAAGGGATGCACGCATGCAGGAGTATCAGCAGAGACTGTTGCAGAATCTTACATGTGCTTTTCCACAAAACACCAGTGGTGCACGTAGTGAATCTCACAGTTCCAACTTGCCAACCGTGGGACCGTCAAGTGTTCAGCACTCAAACCGTAACAGAACCACAGTATCTGCTGGTAACATCAATTTTGCGCAATCATTTCACCACTTTTTTAGCCCATCCTTTGCAAGGCCACAGGAGACAAGAAGTCTGACACATAGTCAACGCCTAGAGACGATGGTACAGGAGTATCTCCAAGTAAACATTGAAGCCATGACTGTGTCACTGGACCCTTGCTCTTTTTGGGCTTCCAATCTGGATAAATGGCCGGAGCTAGCCACTTACGCCTTGGAGATCTTGTCATGCCCCGCAGCCAGCGTTCTGTCTGAACGTGTGTTCAGCGCTGCTGGTGGTGTGCTGACAGATAAGCGCACGCGGCTCTCCACTGATAATGTAGACAGACTCACGTTCATAAAGATGAACAAATCATGGATCCGAAACGACTTTTCTACCCCTGTGTCATCCTGGGGAGAGTAAAAGATGGATGATTGGTTAAAATCACCCTACCAACCGTTTTAAGCTTTCAAATTACTAATCATGTTTATCTGTATCTTGGCTGGAAAATAATTTGGGCTTTGTAGCAGTGTGCAGCACTGATCCTATTAGGCCATCTATACTAAGCTCCACCAGATTTAAAATTAATAATAATTTTTAGCTGCATCTAGCCCGGAAAATAATTTTGGGGCTCCGAGATGCGCAAGACACATAAGTGCCTTCTTGCTGCACTACCTGAAACATGACCCTCATATTGTCAGAATTCGAAGTAATCATGACTACTGGGTTGCCACACTCTTAGATCCGCCAAACTTTTCGATCAACCTTTTCATTTTAATAAAGACCAAAAAAATGGTCATTTTTGAAATTATAAGCATTAGCAGGTTATTAGAAACTGAAATCAAACAGTTTTCAACTCAAAACTTTATTCTAGGTGATGTTACATTTTCACATAGGACCCCTTGTTCGAAAGGAGCTTCTGAACTCTCTCGTCCATTGAATTTGTCAGGTTTTGGATGGTTTCTGCTTCAATTGTTTTGCATGAGGACAGAATACCCTCCCAGAGCTGTTGCTTAGATGTGAACTGCCTCCCGCCATCATAGACACTCCTTTTGATGATGCTCCAGAGGTTCTGAATGGGGTAGAGGTCAGGGGAGCATGGGGGTCACACCATAAGTTTGTCCCCTTTTATGCCCATATCAGCCAGAGATGCAGATGTTTTATGTGCAGCATGAGATGGTGCATTATCATGCAAAAAAATGATCTTGCTGTGAAATACACGGTTCTTCTTCTTGAACCATGGCAGGAAGTGCTGTTTGAGAAAATCCACATACATTATGGAGTTCATCTTTAGCGCCTTCAGGGATCCTAAAGGGGCCGACAATCTCTCTCCCCATGATTCCAGCCCAAAACATTACTCCACCTCCTCCTTGTTGGCGCTGTAGCCGTGTTTGCGTGGGGTGTCCATCAACCAGCCATTCTCCACTCCATCCATCTGGACCATCGAGCGCTGCACGGCACTCATCCGTGAACAAAACAGTTTTGAAATCAGTCTTCATGTAATGTTTGGCCCACTGCAGCCGTTTCTGCTTGTGTGAAGTGGATAGAGGAGGTCGACATGATGGCGTATGCACAGCTGCAAACCTCTGAAGGACCCTGCATCTTGTTGTTCGGGGGACGTTGGAGGCACCAGCAGCTTCAAAAACTTGTCTGCTGCTATGACAAGGCTTTTTTGCCGCTGCTCTTTTAACCTGACGTAATTGCTTGTAGGAAAGAGTCCTCAATTTGCCCTTATCAGCACGCACACGTGTGTACTGTGAATCAGCTACATACTTCTTGATTGCCAAGACACTTCATCCTGATCATCGCACAATGTTGATTGTAGTCATGCCTTGACCTAAACACTCCACAATTTGTTGCTTCTCAGCAGCCGACACATCCTTTTTCTTTCCCATTTTGGCAGAAAATGTAGGCTGCTTAATAATGTGAGACAGCCTTCTTAAGTAGTCTTGCTTTTCATTGGACACACCTGCCAAACTAATTAGCACAGGTGTCTGCAATTGCTTACAGTGATATAAAGAGCCCTGACACACATCACCATCAATGAGTTTAACTGACAAACAAACAAATTCTTCCCTTATCACTCCTAAACACTTTTTGCATAATAATTTGGAACACAGTGTACATGTGCTTTTCCACAAAACACCAGTGGTTCACGTAGTGAATCTTACAGTTCTAACTTGCCAACCGTGGTCTGTATGGAGTTGTTCAATAAAGGGCCCAAAATTAAGATAACATAGATGGGAGAGGTCTCTATGAATAGGAATTCCTAAGTATTTGATACCCTGTGAGGGCCAGGCAAAGGGAAAGTTGGACTGGATGGAATCCTATATGGATTTGGGGAGGGAGACATCGAGGGCCTCAGACTTCGCTGCATTGATTTTAAAATTTGACCATGTAACAAAGTGATCTATTTCAGCCATAACAGCATGGATGGATATATGTGATTGAGTGATATATACTAGGACATCATCAGCAAAAAGAGAGCACTTGTACTCGGTGCCTCCCACCTCAATCCACCTAATATTGGGGTCATGGCGAATTGATGAGAGCAGGTGCTCCGTCACTAGGATGTATAAGAGAGGGGACAGAGAACATCCCTGACTTGTCCCATTGGTGACTGTGAAAGGTGATGAAAATGTTCTGACGCGCCCCCTGGGCCTTGGGACACCCGGAGCCGGACCCTTTTTGGTGGATGCTGGTGGTTGTAGTCTCCGTGGCGGCGACCCGGTTCCGTGGCTCAGGGCGGTCAAACCAGTGGCGGAACTATTTATGTGGTTTTGATGTTTAAATGTCCGACTACGCCACCCGTGGATTGCGGTCAGAGTGAACCGCCGCTCCAGGGCAGACCGCTGAGGCTGGTGTTGTGGGTGCAGCAGAGCGTAGCATAACTCCTCACGGGAGGAGTATAGCCTCAGGGCAGTGTATGCGGAGGATGGGGGTGATGGTGCAGGGCAGCAGCAGTAACGACACGGAGTCAGTGATGCAGTCCAGGGCCTTTACTCACAGTTCTTATTATCCAGACCACGTCTGCAGGTAACGGCTGCCCACGTCGTACTGTGCTCACCAGGTGAGGGGCTCAGACAACTCCCAGATAACTTTGGAGCGCTTCACAGGACCCCCTTTGTGTGTCCTTTGTCTGGCCTTTCTTACCAACCCTTCTGTCCGGCTGCCTCGGGCCTCCTCTTGGTAAACTTGGCGCCAGTTTCCCTGACCCTATGTGGTGCCTTCCTAGCGGGTGTAGCAAGGGGCTGCGCCACATAAAATGTCACAGCCTCCGGTTTCTAGCTGAGGGTCGTTTCCTGCCTCCACTAGTTTCGGGGACCGGTCTCCCCCTTTGGCCTGACCCCTCCACGCAGGTGGATTCGGGCGTGCGGTGGCGACTCGCCCGTCCGCACCCCTGGGATCCCTTCATTCCTCGTTCCTGGAGCCTTCTCCGCTCCTTTTCCTTCCTTCTCCCTCTTCCAGGCCTGGGCCTCTGTTACTAGGCCTGCCTCCGGAGCAGAGCTCATGCAGAGCCCCTGCTCCCTGCCACTTCTGCTCAGACTTCTCTGCACTGAACTAAGATGGTGCCCACCTTTTATACTCCCTTCTCAATGCACCCAGGAACTGCTTCCTCCCTGCTCCTGCACTACAGGGTTCCCCTTCCTCAGTGTTCCCTCCCCCCACTCCAGCCAGGGACAGGGACTGTCGTGCCCATCTCAGGGGCATATTGGTCGCCCTGCCCCACGGCAATGTGGTGTAATGCATGCAGGTGTCGGGTCCTGATCCACACTCCATCCTTACCTGAGAGTGAGATATCACACCTCTGGGTGAGGTGCAATACCTCTGTAGCAACCGAGCCCTCAGGGTAATACAGTTCCATTTATGTTCAGCCTAGGTGACGTATTGCGATACAGGGCCGTGATTTTGGCTGTAAAAGGGTCCCCTAGACCCCTACCCCAAGCTTTTTAAGAGAATCATATATGGCGTGCCAGGAGACTCTATGGAATGCTTTCTCAGCATCCAACGAGAGTATCTAATTACAAATTTTTAACTGCATCTAGCCCAGGAAATACTTTGTGCCTAGTAGCAGTGTCTGCTAGTCAGCGGATTATCCCGGCTGTTAAGCAAGCTACACCACCTGTAGTTTTGACACTTAATTTTTTCAAAGGAAATGCTTCGGGACCACGGGATACTCAGTGAAGAGCATCAGGAGGCACCCCAAGGCATAGGGGCTGGGACTGGCAGTAGGATGCCTTGCGGTGGACAGCCGAGCTCGATCCTTATAAAAGCTTTTTAACTGCAGCAGCTTTAGTGGACGCTACTGGAGCTGGAATTACGCGGCTGCTGGCATGAGACTTGCCCTCCAATAGATCCTTGTAAATGGATTTAAAGTGTATTCATTCAAATTAGAGAGACAATTTAAATTAAAAAGCTTAGAGCTGCCTCCACCACAGGGGGGCTCGCTCGACCCACCAGCGGACAGGCACCAGTATTGGGAGAGGGGGGCTGGCGTCAGGGTTCACCGCGGCTCTGGCACAAACCCGGCGACACGGAGGTGGCACGGGCAGGAGCGGACTGAACGTGTCGGCTTCTCACTTTTTGGATTTTAGAAGGGCATGACATGCCTATATCTGTGTCTCTCCCTCCTTTTACTCCTCCACCTCTTTTCTTTTCGCATGACTATATGTACTTGTCACTTTTCCATGTGTTAGTTGTGTCTTCAGAGCAGTTTGTCAGCTTTTGGACACCTTTGAAGGTGTTTTCTATGTGTTTCTATGTGTTTTTGTTTGCCTGCCATTGGTTTTAACGGTGTTCGACGAACAGTTCGACGAACAGTTCGGCGAACACACGGGTGTTCGACGAACCGAACCGAGCTCGAACACTACGGGGGTGGCTCAACACTACTCTTGTTGCCCTGACAGCACAGTACAGTCCGCATGAGCCTCAGGTATCTGAGTCTCATCGGGATCACCTCCCTCCCCTGTGGTTAACGTCTGGTGATGAGGGTCAGGAACCTGCTCGGACCCTACTTCGTCTTGCCGCGAATCCAAGCTAAAAAAATTTTGGCCATCGGTGCAGATGCTTTCCTCCCCTTGACTCTGTGACTGTTTGGAGTACACTTCTGATGTCCATGGTGTAGAATGGGTGAAGAGTTCTACAGACTCGCCCATCTGTGGTTCGCTGCAGTCAGTCGGCAGTTGGCCAGTTGTGACGTGGGGGGAAGCATGGGTAATTGGGGTGCCACCTCTGTGGACTGTACTGCGTGTGATGTTGAGGTGGAGGAAGAAGAGGAGAGGGCACTGTAAGCAGAGCTTGCCATCCACTGGAGCACCTGCTCTTTCTGGGCCTTATCAACAAGGCATATCGCTGTGCGGCTGCCAAAGGAAGGGAGTGCAGTAGGTCGTCCACTAACATAAGTTGTCAGTTGTCTTTGGATAGGACCTGTTTGTGTTGGTTCACTAGTGCTTTCACTAACATTACCACGTACCCCACGTACACCTTTTTCCCACTCATATTGGTCAGATACAGTGGTAGGAGCACGCAATTAACTAAAGAAAAATACATTTTTTTCCTGTGCAATAGCTCAGCACACACCTGAATTTCAGTGACACTAAATGACAAGGTAAGATATGGCCTGTCGTATAACGTTACTAACAGACAAAAGAAATTTGTTAGTGTGCATGAGGCCGATAAAACCTATGAGATATTCTCCAAACAATTTCAAACTGAGATGTCCCCTGCTGTATTACTTTAGGAACAGAAGAAATTTTTTTTTGAATGAGGATGAGGCCAGTAAGACATAGAATATATGCTCCAAAATATTTCAAACTCAGATCTTGCCAGCTGTATCACTTTATTCAGAGCAAAAAATATTTTTGGGTTACTCTGCATAAGCTCTGCGTCCAGCTGAATTTGACCGCCACTGACATAGTAGCTGGCTTATAGCACTGTATGACTTTTGGCACAGGAAAAATATTTTTTGGACTGGGCCTAGCAAGAGAAGTTTTGTTTTTTTTACTGTGAAACCAGGACAAGTTCAACGCCACTTAAATAGGATCTACCTTTTAGCCGACTGGATCAACTTTGCCACAGTAAAAAACCTTTGGTGGACTCTGCCTGCCAACCAAAAATATATATAGGTTTGACTGTGCGTACAAGCTGAATTTGACAGCCACTGACGTAGTAGATGGCTTATAGCACTGTATGACTTTTGGCACAGGAAAAATATTTTTTGGACTAGGCATAGCAAGAGAAAAAAAATATTTTTTTACTTTGAAACCACCTGAAGTTCAACTCCACTAAAATAGCATCTGACGCTGAAAAAACTTTACTGCACACAGCTTTCAATATCACAATAGCAACAGAAAAAAAAACTGTTTTTGTGCTCCGCAATAAGAAGCTCTGCAGACTGTGCAGAGCACAATTTCAACCCCACTAAATGAAAAGGTGCACTGCGCTTGCTTGATCACATTAGCAAGTGTAAAAAAAGATTCAAGGTATACTGAGACATGGACCTCTATACCAGCGGTGCACAGCACTATTGTATGGCATGGGCCCTCTGTTTCTGTCAGAATCTCAGTACTTGCACAAGAACAGCAAAAATGTGCTGCACCAGCGGTTGCAGAGGTGCACAGGCCAGGAGTTATCTACACTATCTGACTACCACACAAGTGCGCATCTATCTAGCTAATATCTCTAATTACATAGGAGAGCACTGAGCTGCGTCTGTCTCCAGCAGTGACATGGATATAATGGCGCTGAGGGAACATGGCCGCTTTTATATTGAGAGGACATGTGATTTCTGCAGCCAATTGCAGAAGCCCTTATGTCTGGACAGTGTAGATGCTTCCTGCGCTATGATTGGCTGGCTGCGCTTTTCTTAGATAAAGTTACCGCCCACAGGAAAAAAAAAAACATTGCACCGCTGATCTGACCTGTTCTAAGCTCTCCACAGCCCCCACACTCACCTGTCACCGCTCATCATACACTTGCACTAACAAAACTGTTCACACGCAAATTCATCAAACTTTCCAGATTTTAAGAAAATTTGCTCGCCTTTGTGATCATGAATCCGAATGTGCCATATTCGTGCCGAATTTGAAACTTTCGAACATTCGCCGAACAAATTCGCTCAACACTAGCAATGACCCAAAGCACACATCCAAAAGTACACAAGAATGGTTGAAAAAGAAAAAATGGACAGTTTTAAAATGGCCAGCAATGAGTTCTGACTCCTGACCTCAATCCCACTGAAAATATTTGGGGTGAGCTGAAATCTGCCATTGGGAAAAAAATGTGGCTCAAACATAGTTGTCGAGCACGCTGAAAATACTCGGGCAGTATCTGAACGTTCTTGGTGAAAGGGTTAACTGAGCACTCTCGATCATCACTGGTGAGCAACACTGTAACCTTGAGATTGTTGAAATTGTTCAACAATTTGGTTCCCAAGTCCTCAGACAGTTCTTATCTCCTCTTTCTGTTCTCCATGCTTATTTTGGCACACACAGACACACAATGCAAAGATTGAGTCAACTTGCTCTAAACGTACCCAAAAGCTCAAAGAAGGAAAGTATAGCCTTGGTGTGTTACCCTGTGTATGCCAGAGTGCAAGCAGTGAACCTGTCGGGTGCTTAGAAAAGCTGGATGTGCATGTGAACTAACGTGTTACTCAGGGCAGGTGTCTCACTGGCCTAACAAAACAGCAAGTAGAGGTAGCAAGAAGTGTAATGTTGATGCGTTAACTGGCTGTGGGGTGTGCTTAGTTCATTGTCAGAATATTGTGATAGGTGAATGGACGAGTGGGATTGAGAAGCGGAGTTCCCCTTTATAGTCGGATTCAAGTCATGTATGTAGTGAGTGGTCGGTGTTCATGATAATTTTGATATGCCCATTCAGTTTAACCAGTCAGTAGACTATATACACTGTGCACTTTCAATAAGATGCCTTGGGTTATAGTTTTATTTTATTTCAGAATCTACCAATAAGGAGCTTCTGAGAGTTGAGATCTCTCCTAAATTGATCTGGCCATGTTCCTGTTGTTTGCCAGGCTTGCCTATGCTGTATGATGACTAATGAGTTGCAGTCAATAATTAAGACAACAGCTGCAAAACATCCCTACTGCTTATGTTAGTGTGGATTTCATTGTGCTGTTAACGTGTTTATATATTTTAATGTATATTTATAGTACATGCCATGGTTTCCATTGTCCTTGGACACTGTATGATAGTTGGATCATATATTTACACTGCCGGGAATATCATATAACGTCATGATTGGAATGCAATGTGACACTGTGTTCCAGATGTGTTCTCCATCACCATATACTGCTTTTTCAAAACTGCTTTAAACATTCAGTGATAAATTTATAAACAGGGAGATGTACACAGGCAAAACTATTTTGCACATTCTTCCATGTCCTCGAGAAGTCAACAGTTAAGAGATTACTAATCAAGACAATAAAAGTTTATCCTGTCAAAACATTTCATATTCACTAAACATCAGCGTCATACAGTATGACCTTATGTCCATCATCCTAAACCAGTGATTCATTCTATGCGCCCATCGGACTGTCATTTTTACTATATCCAGCAATAGTAAAGTATTACTGTATATAGTAAAAATGATCGGATGATTGCAGGCTCATGTTCCCTAAGAAGACTAGCAAAAACAGTAAAAAATAAAAAATAAATAAAAAAAAAAATGAAAAAAATTAAAAATATACATATGCATATACATGCAAATCTGAATCACACATATTTTCCCCCATTAAAAATAGATATTAAAAATACACATGTATTATCACTGTGTCCATAAAAATACAATCTATCAAAATCTAAAATGAATAAAACATGATTGGCAAATACCATAAAAAAAATAAATAAATAAAAACACCAAAATTGCTTTTTTTGCTTGCCGCTATGTCACAAAAAAATGCAGTAAAAAGCGTTCTAAAGGCTATATCTACCCCAAAATGGTATCCTTGAAATTATCGTCTTGCCCTACAAAAAGTAAGAACTCACACAGCTCCATCGGCCGAAAAATAAAAATGTTACGAGTCTCGGAAAATGAGGACACAATCAAAACATTTTTTTTATGCAAAATTTTCTTTTCACCATTAACATAATAAAATAAAATAGACAAGTTTGATATACAGTTGGGCAAAAAAGTATTTAGTCAGCCACCAATTGTGCAAGTTCTCCCACTTAAAAAGATGAGAGAGGCCTGTAATTGACATCATAGGTAGACCTCAACTATGAGATACAAAATGAGAAAACAAATCCTGAAAATCACATTGTCTGATTTGGAAATAAATTGTTTTCAAATTTTGGTGGAAAATAAGTATTTGGTCAATTACAAAAGTTCATCTCAATACTTTGTTATATATCCTTTGTTGACAATGACAGAGGTCAAACGTTTTCTGTAAGTCTTCACAAGGTTAGCACACACTGTTGCTGGTATGTTGGCCCATTCCTCCATACAGATCTCCTCTATTGTGGAATGCCCTACCGCAAGAAGTAGTGATGGCAGACACTATAACAGCTTTTAAAAAAGGGCTGGATGATTTCCTCAATACACATAACATTGTGGGTTATAGATAATTTAGTGACAAAAAATGAATAATTGGGAGAAAGGTTGAACTTGATGGATCTAGGGCTTATGTAACTATGTGGAAAACAGGATCATTGCTGTCATTTTCATAACTGATAATAGTAGCTTGAGAAGTACTTTGTGATACTGTCAGCATCAGAAAAAGACACATTATGCTGCTGAATGCTATATATTTTTATTTTCATAGTGTATACATTGTATATATTTTATTACCTCGACTGTTACACGTTTATCCTCATATTAACTAATAATAAAATGATTAGTATTTTTGATGACCAGGATATCAGGGATGTCACAACTTTGTTTTAATGATATGGTGTAAAAGTTTTGATTCATTCTCATGTAATTTCTAGGTTGTGCTTTATCGATAGCATAAAGCGTAAATCAAGATCCAGGGCCTCTCTGCTTTAAAAGGTTAGTCAGCCATTGTGATAAAAAGCAGACTTACTTAATTGCTTCTAATACCTGTCTTGTTTAAAATTGTATTTTTCTGCCTTGATTTCTCTATTTCTCTCAGGCATAGATTATAAATTTATGAAGAACTAACAAGAGTTCGGACATAACCTTGTAAAATTAAATCCTGTACTAGTATCATGCAAATCTATCTTACACTTTAGAAAAGCAGCATGCTTTTTGTCACTTTTTTTCTCACCTAAATATTATTTTCAATAATATATTCACCGTTTTGAGTTTTACGAATGATTTTTCTGTTTATTGTGCATATAAATGCAGCCATTGGAGTTCCCAATAATTTTGCGTCAACTAGCAGGACAACCTTTCAAAAAGAACATGTGTGGAATTCATTTTATATATCTCTTTTGTATCTCACTTACATATGCATACAGCATTTATTACTTAAAGGGGTTGTCCACTACTCTGAAAAACCCCTCCTCAATCAATATATTTCCCCCATGGAAAATAATTACAACTTATACTCCCCTCCGGTGTCGACACTGTTTCAGCGAGTGATTAGGGAGGTAAATAAGTGGCTCAAGAATTGGTATAGGAAGGAGGGTTTGGAGTCCCTGAAATACTGGGCTGATTTCTCTGTTGGCTACAGTCTCTATGCTAGGGATATGCTGCAACTCAATGGGCAGGGTCCAGCAGTGCTGGGGGAAAGAATGGATAGCAAGTTGGAGAAGTGTTTAAATTAGGGACTGGGAGGGTTGGCAATTACTGTACAGCTGAGAAAGATAGTGTAGATAGAGACCTGTTTCAAAGTATTGAAAGGAGGTTGGCATGGGGAGAGGTGCTATGAAACTGTTATAAAAGAGAGGAAAAAAGACATTCAGAAATACACATAAAATGCTTGCATACTAATGCCAGAAGCCTCACCAACAACATGGAGGAATTAGAATTAAAATTTTTGAAAGAAAATTATGATATGGTTGGTTTAAGAGAGACATGGCTGGATGAGAGCTATGACTGGGCTGTTAGTTTACAGATCTATAGTCTGTTCAGGAATGACAGTACAAATTAGCGAATAAGACGAGTTTGCATAAATAGAACATTTTCCTAAAACCCATCCGGCGTGATACTAAATGTGAAGCAAGTTAAACTGTTGAGTCCGTGTGGGTGGAGTTAAGGGGAGGGAGAAAAAATAATAAAATACTGATAGGGGTTTGTTATGAGTCTCTAAATATAATGGATTCTGCAAAAATCATGGAGATGTCATTATTATGGTGGACTTTAACTAGCCTGATAGACAATTACGTTTCCTAACAGGTGCCGGATCCAAAAACAGGGGGGGCACTTGTAGATCTAATTTTAACCAATAGGCCAGACAGAGCATGAAATGTACGGTTTAGGTGTCACTTGGGTAGTACTGATTACAAAATAATGCCTTTTCACTTATTCTTTGATTATACTTCAGGAAGGCTAAACTGGACAATGTCCTTGAAAATAAAACTGTAAAACTACACAAGCACTTTTATAAGTATCCTGAATAGGTCCTATGCACAGTATATGTGTAGCGCCCCGAGGGTTTGGTTGCTATAGGGGTATTGCACCTCAACCAGAGGTGTGATATTCCACTCCCAGGTAAGGATGGAGTGTGGACCAGGGCTCAGTTAGCTGCATACACACACACACACTCACCCCATTTCCAGGGGACAGCTCGACGGTGCTCCCATATAATTGCAGGCACAACTGACCATGTCCCTGGCTGGAGTGGGGAGGTGGGAGAGAACCCAGTGGTGTAGGAGCAGAGGGGACAGTTTCTGGAGCACAGGAAGGAGCTCATTGGGTGCAGGTCACCTGAGCTCAGACACAGAGAAGCAGATGAAAGGTGGGAGCCATCTTAGTTCAGTGGTCAGTACAGTAGAGAGGTGACAGGGAGCAGAGGCTCTGTAGGAGCTCTGCTCAGAAGGCAGGCCTAGAGAAAAGGTCGGGGCCAGAGAGGAGAAGAAGAGAAGGAGAAGGAAGGAAAGAGGAGAGACAGAGGAGTAGAAAGGCTCCAGAAACAAGAAGGCAGAAGGGACCCTAAGAGAGCAGAACGGACAGCAACCGTTGCAAGCCCGCGTTATATCGGGTGAAGGGTCAGGCTGTGGAAGGGTACCGGATTCCCAAGTTGGTGGAGGTAAATCATCCCTCAGCCAAGAACCGGAAGTCGTGATCATTTATTGGTGCGACCCCTTGCTACACCCGCTAGGAAGGCACCACATAGGGTCAGGGAAACTGGCGCCAAGTTTTACCAGAGAAGGCCCGAGGCAGCCGGACAGAAGCGTGGTCACTGGTGGGGCACGAGAGGCCAGAGAAAGGATAGAAGGGGGTCCTGTGCCACACTCCTGAGTTGCCTGGGGGTTGACTGATCCCCTCACCTGGTGGACGCAGCACGGCTTGGGCAGTCATTGCTGACAGAAGTGACTTGGATATCAACTGTGAGTAAAAAGCCTGAACTGCACCATTGGACTCTGTGTGATTTATGCTGCGCCTGCACCATCACCCCCAGCATCCACCTACATTGCCCTGAGGCTACACTCTTCCCGTGGGGAGTTATCCTATCCCTGTGCTGCACACCAACACCAGCCTCAGCGGTCTGCTCTGCAGCGGCGGTCATCCCTGACCGCAATCCACGGGTGGCGTAGTCGGACATTCAAAGCACTGATAAATAGACTGTCGCCATTTGGTCTGACCACCCTGAGCCACGGGATCGGGTTGCCACTACTACCCCCATCAGCACCGTACACCAGAAGGCCCGGTTCCGGGTACCCCACGGCCCAGGGGGCGAGTCATATGCACTATGGGAAGTTAAAAATAATGGAAAGCCACTATAGATAAATTAAGCTGGTAAGCACATTAAATGACATAAAAAACATTTAGAAAATTAAAGCAAAAGGTTAGTTAGTGATGAGGCATTAAATAATTAAAGAGCAAAAATTAAATTGTGTGAAAAAACAAATCAAGGCAGAAGAGATTGAGTCAAAGAGACCCATTTTCAAAGAAAATAAAAATAATCTAAAAAGTTTCTTCAACTACACAAACAGTGAGAAAATAAAAAAATAATAAAAATAATCTGGGTGAAATGGGGGAGTAGGATGAGGGAAAGGTCAGTCTACTAAATGCCTTCTTCTCTACAGCATTTCCAAACGAAAATCATATCTTAGATGACATGGTCAGGGATACCATGAATTCCCCAATAAATATCACCTGCTAAACCTAGCAGGAAGTATAGCACTGCCTCAAAAATACAAAAATAGACAAATCACCCAGTCTGGATGGCATACACTCCCGAGTACAGTAGAAATTATGTACCGTGATACAGGCCATTATTTCTAATATTCAAGGAGTCCATAATAACAGGGCCTGTACCACAGGACTGATGCTTTGCAAATGTAGTGCCAATATTCAAAAAGCGGACAAAAACTGAGCCTGGAAATTATAGGCCTGGAAATTTCAACTCTAAATATGGGCAGAATTTTTGAGGCTATTCTAGGAGATGCTATCTTGAAGTATAAGAATATCCTCATGACCCAAAAAATGGATTTATGAGTGATCTGTCCTGTAATCCTAATCTGATCAACTTCTGGGAGGAAGTTAGTCCCAACCTGGACCAGGTAATACCAAGGAAATCATTATCTGGACTTTTCAAAGATGTTTGCTATAGTGCAAAATAAAAGGTTGGTACATAAAATGAGAGCACGGAGACTAGGGGAAAATTTGTTTAACTGGATTAAAATGAACCTGTCACGTCCTAGTAGCTATGTAAACTGCCCCCATTGGCTTGTTAGTGATGCAATGTTCACCCAGGTTGGAGGCCCCCAAGAAGAGGCGGACTGCATGTAAACCATCCTTGTGGTTAATGCTGGTGTATAGACTTTCGACGTCAGCGGTCACTAAAAGTGTCAGTGTTATGGTTTTTTATTGATTTCTAATTTTTATTGCCTTATGTTAATTTTTGATTAATTATTTTCATTTCTTTCACCTTTAGTACTATGGTTGCCAGACGAGCTCTGTCTGTCAAGTATCTTATCTTCTTACATCTGTGAACACCATCTAGTCTATATGAAGTTTAAACTCAGCAGAGCATCATCAAATTGTGTGGCACTACTTGTTATATTTTCTTCTATTATTACCTGCTGATCTGTTGTTATTCCCCCTCTGTATCTAGCACAGGATGATGTGTGCGTGCGTGTGGCGGGGGCCGAGCCGGCACGCGCTCCCAGTTATCTTGTGGTCGCTGTGCGCATGCGCGTCTTGATCCCGCACATGAGTGGATATCCTGAGGGCCGGGGCGAGTTTTGGTGAGGTAACTCCGCCACGCGCATGCGTCATTCATCTGCGTCCTTGCTGTCCCGTGTGACGCGCCCCTGGCATAAGCTGGCCACTTCCGGGGTTTGCGTCACTCTGGTCAGATGATTGAAACATCATTTCCTTCTGGGGATGTGCCATCCCGGTCACATGACCGGTATACAATCACTTGTACATGTATTTAAGTCATTCTGGTCTCGTCTGTTGCAAACCACTTCACTC
This sequence comes from Phyllobates terribilis, assembly GCF_046119375.1. Classification (NCBI taxonomy): domain Eukaryota; kingdom Metazoa; phylum Chordata; class Amphibia; order Anura; family Dendrobatidae; genus Phyllobates; species Phyllobates terribilis. The sequence goes on from NW_027362761.1 coordinate 214,092,083, forward strand.
TTGAGAAAGCGGTCCTTTTGTTCCGCAAAATGTGCGTCGGGTTGTGTTCACCACCATCCAATCCTCTCCCCCTGACTTTCGCTGAGTACTCTGCACAAGTATCACTAACAAGCCACTGGGGGCAGTTTATATAGCTACTAGGACGTGAAAAGTTCCCTTTAACGACTGGCTCAGTGATAGAAAATAGAGGGTGGTTATTAATGGAACCCCTGATTGGGTCACAGTTAATAATGGGGAATTACTGGTGTCAGTATTGGGCTCTCTTCATTTTTGGCACGCAGAGTAGAATTTCAATATTTGCAGATGATACTAAACTCTGCAAGGTACTCAACACGAAGGAGGATAATTTGATATTACAGAGGGATTTATGTAAGATGGAGCTTTGGGCTGAGAAATGGCAATTGAAGTTTATCGTAGATAAATTAAAGGTTATGTACTTGGGCAAAGGAAATAAAATGCATAATTGTGTACAAAAGGTAAAACACTAGGTAAAACTGTCACTGAAAAAGACCTGGGCATATGGGTGAACAACTCAATTTTAATGACCAGTTACGGGCAGCTGCTGCCCAAGACAGTTTTGGGTTTCTGTTCTGTGCAGTGATTAAATAAAACTGGAGCTATGATTCAGCAGCATGTCTGCAGGAAGAATGAAACATACGCTAAAAAGGGCACCTTGCCTCCTATCACATACAATGCTGCCTAGTTATGCCTTCTCAGAGGGTCAGCTCATTTCCTTATGTTTAATAATTATTAGCATACATGGAGCTGCTGAATGTGACCCTCCTTGCTGGCATGGGGCAGCCCATGGCCATGGAGGAGTAGTTGCATAGTAGGATTCATTTACATAGCTTACTCAACACACTATTTAAAGTGACTACTTTTTAGGAAGCCACTCCTTCTGACGAAGCCCAGAGGGTGAAATGCGCATCTAGGTGCCTTGTGTCTCCTTCTGTGTCTCTCCTTGGTATAGATACATGCTGTGAGGACACGGGGTCTTTTGTGGGCGTAACACTACTCAGACAACACATGGTGCGGGTAAAACAGTGTGGCAATAATTTATTGAACCACAAAGCGGACAATAAACACATAGAACAGTCCCAAACAATACCCAAGATGGTGCAAATTACAGAGTCCTCACCCTTCTGCTGGCCGCCGGGAATAGAATAGAATAGCTGCAATTTCGGGGCTTGCAGGGCCGACTACCCCCACCAGTGGCACCCCACTTTTGGTGGGCCCCAAAGACAGGAGGTAATGACAAGCTTAGGAAACTAGCCGAGAGCATTGACGTCTGGGGCCAGGTGACCTCTTTGTCCCAACCTAGATTCTTCAAGACGTCTCTGAGGGTTCAGCAATGGTCAATGGAGCCGATCTGTATTCTTCCAGCTGGGGCCGAAGTCCCCTAAGCTGACATGCTATAGAATGACACAGAATTGAGGCAGAGACCCCCTTTTTGTAGATCAGAATTGTCCTTGCAGCCATCATTTACAGGTCAAGGGTCAGGGATGAAAGTGGAAGGAGCTCTTAGTTTGTCCTCCATTGCTCGGCAAATCAACAACTCCCTGGCTGGTATAATATGTAATCAGCAAACTATCAAACAGTATTGCTCCATGACCTTATTTTGCAAGATTTGCAGACAATAAGTTGCAATACATCTTAACTCAAGTGTCAACATTCAGGATTATTCAAACAATAATCTGTGTGCATCAACCAAAGAAAAACACAGGTTAAAAAAGTAAATATAAAAATAAAGGTATATTGCTCTTGGCCATCAGAAAGTATGACTGGCATAATTAAGAAGAAAAGTTGTGTTGTCACACACGCTACATCATATCCAAAGGTAATCATTGATTTAACTAGATTATTCAGCATTTAGCACTACCAGCACTTTATGGATTTGTTTAGCATTTATCTCTTCAAGCCTATCTGATTATCCTTGCATAAGATCATGATTTGTATGTATCTATATTATATACACAACAATCGACAGTTTATACTTATATGCTGTTTCTAAAATGTACACCGATGCACTGGATTTCATTATGCTGCTGGTGCAACCGTAGACCTTGAAAAACTTGTCATCTATGCATTTATTATATAATATGATCTTATTGACCTAATTACACAGGTTTATTAGTATCAGCTCCACAGGTTATTATGTATATTTAATTTGGTATACTTTGGTTAGACATACAGTATATTGTCTTAGGCTGCGTGCCCACTATGCGTTTTTCAAGCATTTTTGCAGCAGAATGTCCGCAGCGAAAATGCTTAAAAAATGCTTGGTAATACGTGCCCCATGGTCCCCAATGATAATCCGCATGTGCTGTGCACATGCTGCAGAAATTTCCGCTGCGGACTATCATTGCGGAAAAATCCGTAGCATGTCCATTATTTTTGCGGACACACAGCGTAATTGCCGTCACTGACTTGCATTGAATCACTTAATATCCGCATGACTACATGTGCACATGCAGATATTAAGCGATTCAATGTGCGGATGGTACCCGGGTCTGGAGAAGAGGAGACTCTCCTCCAGACCAGGGTACCATAGTACCTGTAAAAAAAATGAATTTAAAATAAAAAATATACATTACCTTCTGATGGCCCCCAGTCTCCTGTATGGTGAGTCCTGGCTCCCCGGTGGCTTGCGATGGTGTAAAAGGACCTTCAATGACGTCATTTAGTCATGTGACAGGTCACACGACCGCTGATGTCGGCGGTCGCGTGACCTGTCACATGACTAAATTACATCATGGAAGGTCCTTTTACACCACCGCGAGCCGTACAAGAGCCGGACTCACCGGAGAGTAGACCGCGGGTCATCAGAAGGTGAGTATAATGTTTCTTTGTTTTTTTTTTACCATTTTTATTCTTTTTTTTATCTATTAACTTGGTCACACTATATAAATCCATGCCGATTGCATGGATTTATATAGTGTGACCAAGTTGTCAAGCACTTTTCCAAGTGATGCTAAAATCGCTTAGAAAAGCGCTTGATAACCCGCATGCGGAAATGCATGCAAAAACGCTTGACAAACGCTTCTACTTGGCAGGAAAAACGTATGTACAATCCGCATGCGCTTTTCCTGCCAGGGAAATGCAGAAAAAATAAGCAGCATTTCTGCATCGTGGGCACTTAGCCTGATGCTACATAGAGTTATATCTGTCTCATTGGTTAAGATCTACTGTAGATATTATTGTACATTATACCTTTATTATGAGCTTGACCCTCTTTTTGGTTCAGTTATACCATTTTATTTTGTGTATAGAGGGAACAATTATCTATTATGTGAGGATTTTTTAGGTTGCTACCTGTTATATTAGTTGTGTTGAGCTATTTAAATTGTTCTTGTTTGGTTTATTGCAAACAGCAGAAAAATTGTAAATGGTGATTATTTTTTATTGTAACATATATATATGTCTTAATTGCTTTTAATATATGTTTTAATTGCTTTTAGTTTTATTTGTTATTTATATTTGCGAAATAAAGATTTTTTCATATTTTTTACATCTGGGTGTGCACAGATTAATTAATATAAATGGCTTGTGTTTGGTTTCCCTTTTCAATCTCGATAGGTCATTAAAAGTGTATTCTCAAGTTGTCTCATGAGTAGTTCAGAGCTATGCAGTTTCTGTACTTCCTGGTTGCTTGGGAAGGGGAAGGGTGTGAGGGACATTTCTTAAGTGATAGTTCTGATCCAAGATCTCTGTCCTGCTACTACATATTAACATCTATCAGTGTTTGTTCTACACTGTTACCACTGTATTTACAGATAGAGATAACAGTGCATTTCAACAAGCACAATGCTCAAGAAAGTGAGAGCAATGATTAGGAAAACTGCAGAGGAAGCTGGTGGGAGCCAGGGTCTGATCCTAGGTGATTAATATTACATTTATGGATTTCTTACACCCAGCACACCTTCTGATCAGCTGTTACTAACTGTTGGAGTGACCAGATGTAGATGACTCGCCCCCTGGGCCGTGGGGCACTCGGATCCGGGCAATAGGGGAACGATGGGGGTAATAGTGGCAACCCGGTTCCGTGGCTCAGGGTGGTCAGGCCAGTGGTAGTCTGCTAAGTGCTGTTGATAGCGTCCGACTATGCCACTCGTGGATTTGCGGTCATTAGGAACCGCCGCTGCAGGGCAGACCGCTGGGGCTGATGGTGTATGCAGCTGAGGTGGTGTGACTCCCCACGGGAAGAGTGCAGCCCCAGGGCAGTGTACTGGATGGTGGGAGTGATGGTGGTGAGAGTCCCAGTGCTGATAGTGCTGGAGGAGCAAGGAGCACACAGACAACAGGTTGCAGTCCAGGGTCTTTACTAAAACAGATAAACTGACCCACAAACAGTCCCGGCTAGGAGGGGAGCTGGATGTCTGAGAGCAATTGGGAAATTGGCCCAGGTCAGGGTGAGGGTGTAGGCCTACCGTGCTTTCTGTCCTCCTTCTGGCTATCTCCTCCTTATAGGGTAACAGCCCACGTTTCCGAGCTTTCCGTGTACTCTCGCCTATATGGCCTGCGACGTGGGTTCCTTTCTGCTCCCGGCGTGGTACGGCTTTACTGGTCCCTTCTGTTGTGGCAGAGCCTCCAGGCTTCTTAGGTCAAGGAATATACAGTCCCCTGCGGACTGGTTATCTGCTGTAGGATGTGGAATCCTCCCAGCCTCAGACACCAAAGTCTGGTAAATTAAGTCCTTTATCTGCCAAGACAGGCTCACTTCGCCTCTTGTCTCTGGCTTGTGGCTCTCCTCCTGCCACACTTCCTCTTAGGTGCAATACAACTTTCTGTCCCTGCTCTGCTCTGGGACAAGTCTCAGTCCTGAGACAGGTCGTCCAGTTCTCCCTAACCCTGCCCCCAGTTCCAGCTTTTATAGGGGCAGCCAGCTCCCCCTACTGGCCTGAGACAGGAGGTATTGCATGCTAATGTTCCCCTGACTAGAGAACCTCCCCCTTGCTCTCAGACACAGCTTTATTACACTTGTGGCATCCAGGTCAGGGTGACACATTCCCCCCTAGTAAAATTTAGTACTTCGGGACTAAACAGCAAACAAAGACAATATACATGACTATAAAACATTATCAGGAAAGTGACGCACAGATTGAGTTCTTAAGGTCACAGTGTGGTCTGTGACCGGGTGTCCATTTCACCAACACAGCGGGGAGCCTTAACCAGGTGGGGGTCTGTCCTACCCCAAGTCTTTTACAGTCTTAGTTCATTCCTGGGTTAGGCTCCGAATGCAGTCCATACAAGGTCCCGGTTATAAAAAGTCCATAACCTTTGAGTCCTTACGGTAACTGCAAGAAACTGAAACACAGAATTACCAAACATGCATGTAACTTTGCAAACATTTCAACATTTGGCAACAGGGTTATTTACAATTTTAGTGCACCCTATATTCTCCAGCGAGCGGGTATCTGTCCCTTTGTTCTCCTGGTTGACCTCCTTAACCCACTGTCTGGTGGTGGACCGACCTGGCTTTCCCCACTAGCGTTAGGGGTACAGCTACCAGCTGGGTGTACAGGTAGGGCAGGCAGCTGTCTGCGGGTCCTTTGGCTTACCGCAGGCATGGCAGGCTCACTGTCAGCAGAGGGTTGATTCTCCTGGGCTGCTGGTTCAGGCTCTTCTGCCTCTGGAACTGCTTGCTCTTCTTCACCTTCCAGCTCTGGTGTTGGTTGTTGCTGTGCCGGTTGAAGGAAATGCAGGACGGGTACCACTATGGCATCGTTTATCCGAGTCCAGGACTGAGGGAACTCTCCAAGAATGGTGCTGATCATTTCTTCCTTGTCCTCTGCGGGTTCAAGGTCACTCTGATCCTCCTCTGCACTACAGAGTTGCTCGGGGCATCTTTTGAGGTGGTCCCTGGAGACGGTACTAGTGGTTTCTCCTCCGTCCTTGGTGATCACGCACACCTTCGGGTTGTCGTGATCAGACTGCAGTACGGTGTAGGGTTCCCTTTCCCACTGGTCATCCAACTTGTGAAGCCTTCTCTTTCGCTTCAGGACCTGCTCACCAGGTTCTAGGGGACCAGCAGGGGCGTGTTGGTTGAAGAGTTTTTCTTGCCTCTCTCTCACCTGGGCCAGGCTCTTCTCCACACTCTCCTGTACCTTCTTGTACTGCAGTTGCCTTTCCGTATCGCAGTCCGCATCCGGGGAGGTGTCCTCAGGTGTTAGGACTCCCACCGACAGGTCTACGGGCAGCTTACCTGGTCTGGCTCGCATCAGGTAAGCCGGGGTGCAGTTTGTAGCATTCACCGGAATATGATTGTATAAGTCTATCAGATCCGGCAGTTTTTCTGGCCACAGGCTGCGTTCCTCCAGGGGCAACGTCTTCAGGAGATCAATGACTATGTTGTTCATTTTCTCACACATCCCGTTGGTTTGTGGGTGGTAAGGCGTTGTCCGAATCTTCTTACAGCCATAGAGGTTGTAGAATTCTTGGAAGATTTCAGCTTCGAACGCTGGACCCTGGTCCGTCAGGACCTGTTCCGGATACCCGTGTGGACGGCAGAAGTATTGCTGGAAGGCTCTGGCCGCTGTTTGGACTGTCAAGTCTTTTACCGGGACCATCACTAGAAAACGGGAATAGTGGTCCACGATTGTCAGGGCATAGATGTATCCTGACCGGCTTGGAGCCAATTTGACGTGGTCCAGAGCTACCAGCTCAAGAGGCTGCATGGTGACGATGGGCCTCAAGGGTGTCTTCTGGCTGGCACAGTCCTTCCTCCTTAGGTGACAAGGGCCACAGTCTCTGCACCACTTCTCTAAAGCCCCTCTAATGCCGACCCAAAAGAACCGTCCTCTTAGCAGGAACTCCAGTTTCTTCCAACCGAAGTGTCCCGCTCTGTCATGGTAAGCCCCCAGGACCATAGCTGCATCCCGCCTTGGGACCACGACTTGCCAGGTCAGCTCGTGCGTCCGGTGGTTGACAATCCTTCTGCACAGCTTGCCTTCGTAGAGGAACAGCTTGCTCTTCTCTTTCCATAGCTGCTTGGCTTCCTCTGGAGCATCCGGATCTATGCAGGCATCTTCCTGGGTCAGCAGATCTTTCACCAGGTGGATGGCAGGGTCACTATCTTGGGTCTCGGCCCAGCTGTGGTGAGGTAGGGGATTGATCATCACGGTTGTTAGATCCTCCTCCTTCACGCGGTGGCAGTATTGAGCGGCTCCATACCGGTGAAACGCGGGGAGTTCTACCTCCTCCAGCTCTTCTGGGTCTTCGTCACCTTTCGGTAAGTGAGGCATTCTCGATAGGGCGTCAGCGTTGGCATTGGTTTTGCCTGCCCGGTACATGATCACAAAGTCATAATTGGAGTGACGGGCCATCCACCGCTGTTCCAGGGCACCAAGTCTTGCATTGTCTAGGTGTGTTAACGGGTTGTTGTCCGTGTACACCGTGAACTTTGCGGAGGCCAGGTAATGTTTGAAGCGTTCCGTCACGGCCCACACCACCGCCAAGAATTCTAGCTTGAAGGAGCTGTAATTCTCCGGGTTCCTCTCGGTGGGTCTCAGCTTCCGGCTGGCGTACGCGATCACCCTTTCTCTGCCCTGTTGGTTTTGGGACAGTACGGCTCCCAGTCCTACATTACTGGCGTCTGTGTGGAGAATAAAAGGCTGGCCATAATCAGGGTAGTCCAGGATCTCATCCCCCGTGAGGGCCATCTTCAACTGGCGGAAGGACTCCTCTTCCGGTTTATCCCACTTGAAGGGTGGCTTTTGACTTCTGGACTTAGACTGTCCTATCAGGAGGTCCTGCATAGGAGCTGCCATCTTAGTGAACCCGGGGATGAACCTTCGGTAGTAGCCTACCAACCCGAGGAACTGCCTTACTTCTTTGATGTTCGAGGGGCTTGGCCAGCTCTTGATTGCCGTGACCTTGTCAGGGTCGGGGGCCACTCCTTCCGCACTTACCATGTGCCCTAGGTACTGGACCTTTGGTTTCAGCAGGTGACACTTCGATGGTTTCACCTTCAGGCCATAGCCTGCCAGGGCTTCGAACACCTCAGCCAGGTGCTTTAGATGATCCTCGTAAGTCTTTGAATAGACGATCACGTCGTCCAGGTAAAGGAGGACCGTCTCGAAGTTTCGGTGCCCTAGACAGCATTCCATCAGCCTCTGGAAGGTCCTTGGTGCGTTGCAGAGCCCGAAGGGCATACAGTTGAATTCACTCAGTCCCATCGGGGTGGTGAAGGCGGTCTTCTCCTTGTCAGCCTCTGCCACAGGAACCTGCCAGTACCTGCTAGTAAGGTCCAAAGTAGAAAAGAAGTTAGCTGATTTTAGTGCGGCTAAAGACTCCTCTATTCTAGGCAGCAGATACGCGTCTTTGTGGGTGATACGGTTGATTTGTCTATAGTCCACGCACATTCTCATGGTGCCGTCTTTCTTTTTTACCAGAACCAAGGGGGCTGCCCAGGGGCTACAGCTATCTCTAATGACCCCAGCTTCTTTCATTTCCCTCAGCATACCCTTGGCGTTCTGATAATGTGCAGGGGGTACAGGCCTGTGTCTCTCTTTTATTGGTGGGTGGCTCCCTGTGGGGATGTGGTGTTCTATCCCTTTTACTCTGCCGAAGTCCAGCGGGTGCTTACTAAAGACTCTCTCGTACTCCTGTACCACCCAGTAGACTCCTTGTTTTTGGTGAAGGAGTGGAGTCAGCACCCACATGGAGTTTCTGGCACCAGTCTTCCTTTTGTTTCTGGGAGTCATTACCCTCCGCCTGTGGAGATGGAGGCAAAGGCTCTACGGCCCTGATAGCCTTGTGTTCGACAACAAACAGTTTGGCAAGTGTAGCGTACCTGGGTAAGTGTACCTCCCTCTCCCCAATGTTGAGAATGCGGACGGGCACCCTCCCATGACGAACATCAACCACCCCCCGGGCTGTCAAAATGGTGGGCCTGCTGTCTGAGTACACGGGTTCTACCATGGCTTGGTAGTCTCTACCGCTCAACCCGATTGCAGTCCGACACCAGATCATCATTTCACTTTTGGGAGGCATGGAAATGGGGAATGGGTCACTCAGTCTTACGCTACCGATCTCACCACCAGACAGTTCTACCTGCTGCCGTCTCATCAGGGCTTTTATCTCCTTGTTGAGGACTCTCTGTTGGCTGGAACTAGCATACACCGCCACCTGTTGTAGAATTACAATTACCTCTGAAAGACAATTTTCAATCACGTTAGTACCCACAGTTATTTTAGGGTGACTCTCATGACGGTCAATGTCCACAATAATTACTCCCTGTGCCGGTAGTTCAACTTTACCAATTTTAATGGTCATCTCCTTGAACCCCATCTGCGGCACGGGTAAGCCATTACTGGCGATGATGCTCAAGTTACTGTCTGGATACCGTGTGATATCAGGATCAGTCCAATAGTGCTTAAAAAGTACATAAGGGATAGTGGTTACTTGCGATCCAGTATCCAGCAAGGCGCTCATGGGGATACCGTCCAGCACCACGGGTAAAACCGGGCGCCCCCCAACGTACTTATTACGCCAATTGTAAGGGCCTGGTGATCTTATGCCTGGGGGTTGGCCCTCTGCCCCCGGTTGGACCCGTTTAAATTACAGTACCTGGAAATGTGTCCGGGCTGGTTGCATCGACGGCAAATGGGCTGTCCATCCTCTGCATAGCGGTCTGTGGGCCTCCCTCGGAACGACGGGATCCTCCTCTGTCAACGCCACGGGACATCCTCCGGACTTGAAGCCAGCTCGATGGGTCTTGACAGGTCCACTTGTAACGCCTGGACGGTCCTGGTCAAAGCCGCGATGCTCCTGGTCAGCTCCTGGACTTGGTGATGCAGATCTTTTGACGGGGCTTGGTTCAGGGCCTGTGCATCAGCCCCCACGGAGTCCATAGAGGAGGGCGCCGCCTCCTGGTGGTAGGTGAGAGCAGGGCGCCGGGGGTTTATAGCGCCACTTGTTGCGGATTCACGGAGCACCCTTATGGCCCTGTCCTTGAATTGGGCAAAGGTCAGATCAGGGTGCTGAAAGAACATGAGGCGCAGCTGTGTCCTGTGGGCGCTAGACAGCAGACCTTCTATGAACTGTTCTGTTAGGAGCTTATCCGTATCCTGCACGCTGCCTGGGTCAGCTTGTTGGATGGCCCTCAGGGCTTCCCGCAAATTTAGGGCATAGTCTCTGATGCTGTCCTGTGCCCGCTGCTTACATCCATAGAACCTCATTTTAATTTCAGCGGAGGTACGTGTGTCAAAGGTACCCCGCAGCCGGGCCAGAATACCCTTCACGGTCCTTTTCTCCTCAGTGGGCCATGATTTTACCTCCCTTTGGGCTGCGCCAGTTAACTGTCCTGTTAATATGCTAATGTGGCACCCCAGGGGTCTGGTTGCCACAGTAATAGAAATATTATGTCTGAGAGCAAGTGGGAGGTTTCTCTGGTCAGGAGCCCTAAGCATGCAACACGGCCCACCCAGACCTGGGAGGGGAAGAATCTGCCCTTATAAACTGGGTCTGGGGTGGGATTAAGACAGACAGAGCCTGCAGAACAAGCAGAGCAGTCAGAGTCAGAGTGAAGTCCCAGACAGAGTCAGGTTTGGAGGACAGCAGACACAGGGAAAGCAAGAACTAGGAGCTCTGTAGGAGCAGGAGCGAGTGCCAGAGGCTGGAAGCTAGAAAGCTCTCCTTGGCTGAAGACACTAAACCCGGACACGGAGTCCGAGGCTGTGGGGACATCCAGGTCCAGCAGCAGAATACAACCGGCAGGGGACTCCATGTCCTCTGGTCTTAGAAGCCCGGAGGCACAGTCACAAGCAAGGGACCAGCACCGCCATCGTGAAGAGGAGGCTAACGGAAGGCCCCAAGTCACCGGCCATACGGGTGAGCACCACACGGTATACTCAGGGACGTGGGCTACTTCTACCCGCATAGAGCAAGGTAGCCAGGAAAGAGTGCAGATAGTCGGGGAGGCCTACAACTCCACCTGGCCAGGGGAGATCCTACTTGCTTACAGTCTGACCAGGCCCCTACTGCTAACCAGTACTCCCGGGAGGGTCTGCGTTATACCATCAGTAAAGACCCTGAACTGCACCACACATCTCTGTGTTTCATCGCCGCACCAGCACCATCAGAACTGGGACGCTCACACCATCACTCCCATCATCCACACTAGCTGCCCTGAGGCAATACTTCTCCCGTGGGGAGTTATCCCATACTCGGCTGCGCAAACAACATCAGCCTCAGCGGTCTGCAGCGCAGCGGCGGTCCCCACTGACCACAATCCACGGGTGGCGTAGTCGGACATTGTTATTTCCTAAGACTGCCACTGGTTTGACCGCCCTGGGCACGGACCGGGTCACAGCCACGGAGGACTACAACCCCCAGCGATCCGGCTCCGGGCATCCCCTACACAGCACAGGCCCAGGGGGCGCGTCACTGACCTTCTGTTCCTCTGTCAGGGGGTAGACTTGGAACGAACTGTACAGCCTTTCCTTAAAGTCAGTTAGGGCATGGGGCTCCCCTGAATACTTAGGCAGCCAGGCCGCTCCAGGGATGTAAGGCAGGGAAAATGGCATCACCGCTGCTGCAGCTGGGTTGGTGGTAGTGGGCGCCTCCGTGTCCGACATCTTCCTCCCCCCTAGTTAAGCGTGGCCTACCTTCCGACGATCCTCTTCTGTAGGCCGCGGCTCCGCTGATGCTGCTCCGGACGAGGACCTTGCGTCGCGTCCTGGTGACATCAGCGTCGCTCTCTCTCCCTTCCAGGACCTTGCGCAGCGTCGGTGCTTGGGGCGGAGCTTCAGGTCTCGCGTGCTTTCGGCGTCCACGCCCCTCTAATTCCCTCGCAGCGTCCTGAAGATGGCGTCCGATGGCGGGAAAACGGCTGAAGATGGTGGGAACCGACGGAAGATGGCGGGAGACGGCTGGAAATGGCGGGAAGCGGCTCCGGGTGGCGGGAAACCTCTTTTCAGGTAGGTACACAGTCTTTTTCAGGCACGCATTACCCGTTTGTGGCGGGTTGGTCTCAATCCTGCCGACTACGCCAAAGGTGACTCGCCCCCTGGGCCGTGGGGCACTCGGATCCGGGCAATAGGGGAACTATGGGGGTAATAGTAGCAACCCGGTTCCGTGGCTCAGGGTGGTCAGGCCAGTGGTAGTCTGCTAAGTGCTGTTGATAACGTCCGACTACGCCTTCTGTGCTCCTTCTGGCTATCTCCTCCTTATAGGGTAACAGCCCACGTTTCCGAGCTTTCCGTGTACTCTCGCCTCTGTGGCCTGCGACGTGGGTTCCTTTCTGCTCCCGTCCTGGTACGGCTTTACTGGTCCCTTTTGTTGTGGCAGAGCCTCCAGGCTTCTTAGGCCAAGAAATATACAGTCCCCTGCGGACTGGTTATCTGCTGTAGGATGTGGAATCCTCCCAGCCTCAGACACCAAAGTCTGGTAAATTAAGTCCTTTATCTGCCAAGACAGGCTCACTTCACCTCTTGTCTCTGGCTTGTGGCTCTCCTCCTGCCACACTTCCTCTTAGGTGCAATACAACTTTCTGTCCCTGCTCTGCTCTGGAACAATTCTCAGTCCTGAGACAGGTCGTCCAGTTCTCCCTAACCCTGCCCCCAGTTCCAGCTTTTATAGGGGCAGCCAGCTCCCCCTACTGGCCTGAGACAGGAGGTATTGCATGCTAATGTTCCCCTGACTAGAGAACCTCCCCCTTGCTCTCAGACACAGCTTTATTACACTTGTGGCATCCAGGCCAGGGTGACACATAGACAGTATGCTGAATGGTAGTGTACAGCTCCATACACTGTTTAGTGGCTGCTTATGGGTACTGTTTTAAATCCTTAACTTTTTTACACCCTAAATGCTGGGTAGATGGATGCTATAATCTTATCCAGTGGTTCTATATAAAAAGTAGTACTTTTAAAAGTTGTAGACAGCTTAGTCAGTTTCTAGCACTACTGTCATACCCAAATTATATTAAATTTGTGATGGTAACAGTGAAAAGTTTAAATTTAATTTCTGCTAAATATAATTTTATTATATTAGTATTTCTAATATAAACTGAAGGAAATCTTGCCCATGGGATCTTCTATTGAAGAAAAAAATTGCAGTTTGAAGTGGGTGAGTTATGCAAGAAAGCTGGTCATGGTCCTTTTTTATATTTATGTTTATCTTGCTTTGAATGTATATTTTAGATGTTTAAGCTTCTCCGCTCATGATGTCTGCATATGGTCGAGGGGAAGTCAGTATGTAAACAAGGAAGGAGGGAAAATGACATATGCTCCGAAAGTTGCATCAACTGAATCAAACTTTATTTATTGTTTTAACTTCAGTCTTTAGGTCTTTTGGAAAATGTAATCAATGAATCATTGAACTCGGGGCGTTTGTTAAACACATTTAAATAAAAAAAAGATGTGAGCCCTGATTACATTTCACAAGTATGTGATCAAGAACACAGCGAGGGCCTAAAGACAGACAAAGGGAGTCCATTAGCACTGTGTAAGAACTGTAATCATTTCCATGTCCTGTGCAACAAACAGGATTCAAAGCTGATATATTATAGATCCTTCTTTCTAATAGAAGACAAAAACCCGCCAGTGGCGCCTCGCTTACCTGAATCATGCAGTGTGGATGAGTGAACAGAAAAATGTGCTGCATTGAATTAATTGCATGTAGCAGGAAGACATATCAATGTAATTGACTTCAATTAGTTCTTTCCGTTTAAAGGAAAGACTGGTCGGTAATTCTTATCACATGTCATTAAGCATTACTGGCTTAAGTTTAGGTCTGGTTCAGTGATGACATCTCTGGGAAAAGGTCCACTCATCGCACAACATTAGTGTAATGTTTTAATATCTCATATCTCAGAGGAGCTAATACACTGTGCTAAAGAAAGAACACGATAACTGAAGCCATCCTTGCAATAGTTATAGAATGGTTTTGCTTTTTATAGAATTATAATGGATAATATTAAATAGTACTATTATTTTCGCACAGTATGTTACGGCATTATTACTGTATTTTTGGCATGCTGTCATTTTGGCAAGGTACCAGAACATTAGTTGAGATGTGTTTGGCAAAAATAATATTTGAGTCTGAAAATAAAGTATATCTTGTTGCACATGGGAGGTAAGGATGGGAGAATTGATTTGCAGGACTCCACTCCATCGGCCAGGTCAGTAATCTATGACTGCTGGCTGGGCAAATTGCCAATCTCCTTACCTCCCGGTATCCTCGGATCTTCGCTGGCGTGATGGCATCATTGTGGTGTGATGCACATACGACATTGCGCCAACCCAGTTAATCATTGGTTAAGCCTCCAATCCAGCGGTCACAGATTACTGACCTGGCCTAAGGACCGGAGTCCTGCAAATCCGTTCTCCCATCTGTATAATGGACCTATGGCCCTTATAAACAAGAATCCAGTCTCCATTCACTCTACTAATATTAGGATGTTTTCTGTATTCCCCTTTAAAATTATTAAAATCAGCCACTACTCCTCCCCAGGTCCAGCGCTTAGTTTCTGCTGGTGCTCCAATGATTATTTACTGGGTGCAATGGTGACATCACATCAATAGTGCTCCAGTCAATCACTGAGATCAGAGGTTCATACTGGCTATATTGGCAATGACGCTGAGCGTAAAAGATGCAGCGCTGGACCTGGTGAGTACCAACTAATTGTATTATTATTAAAACAGCTACACTGATTGCTTACGGAAAGGTGAAGCTGGAAAACCACTTTAATACAGGAAGGTGGAAGAATGCAGTAACAGTGACATAGAAATATCAGTCGTGATGCAACATTAGAAGAATAATAAATTTTTGATGATGCATAAATAGTAATACTGAGTGCAGTTAGTCCTGATGTCTAAAGGAGTTCTAAGATCACTCTACAACATAAGAGTACACTCGTGCTACAAACGGCACATGGTAGGTGAGGGGAGTACGGATGTTAATGGATTTTGCATTAGGGCCAAGATCTTCAAGTCTTGCCTTTGTAGGGAACCTCTGTTTCAATATTTTCTTGGCTGCTACAATGGCAAGATTTGCAGTGTTGAAATGTGACTGTAAGTTAAGATACTTAAGTTGAATGATATTCATTTGCTTCCCCTAGAGGCTGTACAAACTCCATTCTGATGATAGTAAACAGAAGTTCAAATTTCCCAAGACTAGACATACAATGTAAAACACAGTATTAAAGCTTGACAGATTTCTTTTTATGGTAAGAAAAATGTTGCAATAAAGAGAGATCCATCTATATAAAAGATATCCAGTATGAAACTTATATACAAAAATTTGTCAATGAGACAAGTTTGGGCCAGTGAAGTAGGTTAAGGGTTCTGTGTCTATCTGGCAAGTCATTTCATGCTTTATATTACTATTATGTACAGCCTTAAGTAAACTAAACTTTTGACTTCATTTGTGGAATGCATCATTTACCTTAAATGGCTTACATCTTTCTGTTTTAGAGGGCAAATGGAATGGATGGATCTGGCAAGTTAACAATAAATTTTAATAGTGATATGAGATCTCTATTCCAAATGTATCCAGGCTTTATGTTGGTTTTACAGCTTAGTAGAAGATACATGCATTCTACCGTGAATCATCATAGAAATAGTGGTAAATATGAAAGAAGAAATTACATTTATGTAAGTATGTTAAATCAATTCTTACTCATTGTGCTGCGTGAAAATTCCTTTCCAAAAAACCTGATGAATGGGACCCAAGATGGATCTTCAATTATATATCCCTCTGGGTGTTTGAGTCGAGTTGGTGGTCATTCTTAGTGATTGACAGCTATAGTGGGGAAAATAAGTATTTGATACACTGCCGGTTTTGCACGTTTTCCCACCTACAAGGAATGGAGAGGTCTGTAATTTTTATTGTAGGTACACTTCAACTATAGGGGACAGAATCTAAAAATAAAAAACAGAAAATCACATTGTATGATTTTTAAATGAATTGCATTTTATTGCATGAAATAAGTATTTGATCACCTACCAACCTACAAGAATTCTGGCTCTCACAGACCTGCTAGTTTTTCTTTAAGAAGCCCTCCTACTCTGCACTCATTACCTATATTAATTGCACCTGTTTGATTGTGTGGAAAGTGTCTTTTATACCGGTAATGATTTCAATCACACTCCAACCTCTTCACCATGGCCAAGACCAAAGAGCTGTCTAAGGACACCAGGGACAAACTTGTACACCTTCACAAAGTTGGGAAGGGTTGCAGGACAATAGTCAAGCAGCTTGGTGAGAAGGCAACAGCTATTGGCACAATCATTAGAAAATGGACACAAGATGACTGTCAATCTTCCTCGATATGGGGCTCCATGCAAGATCTCGCCTCGTCGGGTAAGGACGATTCTGAGTCAGCCCAGAACTACATGGGAGGACCTGGTCAATTACCTGAAGAGAGCTGAAACCACAGTGTCAAACATTACCGTTAGTTACACTCTACGCTGCAGGGCACGCAAGGTCCCCCTGCTCACGCCAGCACATATCCAGGCCCTTTTGAAGATTGCTAATGATCATCTGGATGATCCAGAGAAAGCATGGGAGAAGGTAATGTGGTCAGTTGAGAGCAAAATAGAAGGTTTTGGTGTCAACTCCACTAGCCGTGTTTGGAGGAAGAAGAATAAGTACAACCCCAAGAACACCGACCCAACCGTGAACCATGGTGGGGAAAATATCATACTTTGGGGGTACTTTTCTGCAAAGGGGACAGGACGACTGCACCGTATTAAAGGGAGGATGGATGGGGTCATGTATCGCGAGATTTTGGCCAACAACCTCCTTCCCTCAGTAAGAGCATTGAAGATGGGTCGTGGCTGGGTCTTCCAGCATGATAATGACCGGAAACACCCAGCCAGGGCAGAGACCTGAACCCAATAGTAAATCTTTGGAGGTAGCTGAAACTCAATGTTGCCAAGCGACAGCCCCGAAACCTGAAAGATCTGGAGAAGATCTGTATGGAGGAGTGGGCCAAAATCCCTGCTGCAGTCTGTGTAAACTTGGTCAAGAACTACAGGAAATGTCTGACCTCTGTAATTGCAAACAAAGGTTTCTGTACTAAATATTAAGTTCTGTTTTTCTATTGTATCTAACACTTAGTTCATGCAATAAAATGCAAATTAATTATGTAAAAATCATACAATGTGATTTTCTGGATTTTTTTTAAGATTCTGTCCCTCATAGTTGAAGTGTACCTACAATAAAAATTACAGACCTCTCCATTCTTTGTAGGGGGAAAAACTTTCAAAATTGG
The DNA here is from genome assembly GCF_046119375.1 of Phyllobates terribilis. NCBI lineage: Eukaryota > Metazoa > Chordata > Amphibia > Anura > Dendrobatidae > Phyllobates > Phyllobates terribilis. The sequence continues at coordinate 214,109,298 of NW_027362761.1, forward strand.
CAGTGTATCAAATACTTATTTTCTCCACTCTATATGTCTATGTATGCCTTTATGGAGGAGGCTCAATCATTGGAAGACCATCAACTCAACTCATAAACCCAGAGCAGTTTAGAATATAACATTTGCAAACTTTAACCCCTTTACTCCCGAGGGTGGTTTGCACGTTAATGATCGGGCCAATTTTTACAAATTTGACCACTGTCACTTTATGAGGTAATACCTCTGGAACGCTTCAACGGATCCCACTGATTCTGAGATTGTTTTTTCGTGACATATTGTACTTCATGATAGTGGTAAAATTTCTTCGATATCACTTGCATTTATTTGTGGAAAAAATCGGAAATTTGGCGAAAATTTAGAAAATTTTGCAATTTTCAAAATTTGAATTTTTATGCCCTTAAATCAGAGAGATATGTCACACAAAATAGTTAATAAATAACATTTCCCACATGTCTACTTTACATCAGCACAATTTTGGAACCAAAATGTTTTTTTATTAGGGAGCTATAGGGTTAAATGTTGACCAGCAATTTCTCATTTTTACAACAAAATTTGCAAAACTATTTTTTTAGGGATCATGTCACATTTGAAGTGACTTTGAGGGGCCTTTATGATAGAAAATTCCCAAAAGTGACACCATTCTAAAAACTGCACCCCTCAAGGTGCTCAAAACCACATTCAAGAAGTTTATTAACCCTTTAGGTGCTTCACAGGAATTTTTGGAATGGGGAAGAAAAAAATTAACATTTAATTTTTTTCACAAAAATGTTACTTTAGACCCAATTTTTTTTATTTTTGCAAGGGTAACAGAAAAAATGGACACCAAAATTTGTTGTGCAATTTCCCCTCAGCACGCAGGTACCCCATACGTGGGGAAAAAACACTGTTTGGGCGCACGGCAGGGCTCAGAAGGGGAGGAGCGCCATTTGACTTTTTGAATGTAAAATTTGCTTGAACAATTAGCGGATGCCATGTTGCGTTTGGAGAGCACCAGATGTGTCTAAACAGTGGAAACCCCCCACAAGTGACACCATTATGGAAACTAGATCCCTCAGGGAACTTATCTAGATGTGTGGTGAGCACCTTGAACCCCCAGGTGCTTCACAGAAGTTTATAACATGGAGCCGTAAAAACAAAATTTTCACATTTTTCCCACAAAAATGTTTTCAGCCCCCAGTTTTGCATTTTCATAAGGGTAACAGGAGAAATTACACCATGAAACTTGTTGTGCAATCTCTCCTGAGTAAGCCGATACCCCATATGTGGGGGAAAGCCACTGCTTGGGCGCACGGCAGGGTTCGGAAGGGAAGGAGCGCCATTTGACTTTTTGAATGTAAAATTTGCTTGAATAATTAGCAAACGTCATGTTGCGTTTGTGGAACCCCTGATGTGCCTAAACAGTGGAAAACCCCCACAAGTGACACCATTTTGGAACTAGACCCCTCAGGGAACTTATCTAGATGTGTGGTGAGCACCTTTAACCCCCAGGTGCTTCACAGAAGTTTATGACATGGAGCAGTGAAAATAAAAAAAATCTAACTTTTTCCACAAAAATGATCTTTTAGCCCCAAATTTTTTATTTTCACTAGGGTAAGAGGAGAAAATGGAACCTAAAAACTGTTGTGCAATTTCTCCTGAGTATGCTAATGCCCCATATGTGGGGAAAATGCACTCTTTGGGCGCACGTCAGGGTTCAGAAGGGAAGGAGCACTGTGTGACTTTTTGAACGCAAAATTGACTGGAATCAAGAGCGGATGCCATGTTGCATTTCAGGAGCCTCTGATTTCAGGAGCCTAAATAGTGGAAATCGCCCACAATTGACTCTATTTTGGAAACTAGACCCCTCAAAGATTTTATCAAAGGGTATAGTGTACATTTTGAACCCAGAGGTACGACAGAATTTCATAACATTAGGTCATCACATTGAATAAGTTGTCATTAGTCTTGAGCGCAAGTGCTCGCTACTTGAGTTTGCGTCGGGTAGTCGGGTATGCACCATGTATCAAGGGTGCTCGAGTGACATGCTCGAGTCCCTGCCCCGCATGTTTCACGGTTGTTAGACACCGCAAAAAAAACATGCTGGGATCGCTCGTGCATGGCAGGCGATCCCAGCAATGTTTTTTTGGCGTTGAAGCATATGGGGCAGAGACTCGAGCATGTCACTCGACTCCCAAGATACTCAGTGCATACCCGAGCCCTTGATGCAAACTCAATTAGCGAGCACTTGCGCTCAACACTGATCGCCATATCGTCATCATTTTTTTTCTTTACTTTTGAAAAAATCCCAACCCTAACCCCAACCCTAATACAACCCCAACCCTAACCCTAACCCTAGCCCTAGCCCAACTCTAACCCTAGCTCAACCCTAACCCTAGCTCAACCCTAACCCTAGCCCAACCCTTACCCTAGCTCAACCCTAGCCCAACCCTAACCCTAGCCCAACCCCAACCCTAGCCCAACCCCAACCCTAGCCCAACCCCAACCCTAACCTAGCCCAACCCTAACACTAGCACAACCCTAACCCTAGCCCAACTCTAACCCTAGCCCAACCCTAACCCTAGCCCAACCCTAACCCAACCCTAATACAACCCTAACCCAACCCTAATACAACCCTAACCCTAGCACAACCCTAACCCTAGAGTTAATTTTTTTACACCATTCCTCGTGTGGTATAAGTGATTAGGAGACTTTATTTTTCGGGTCGGTGCGATTACAGCAATACCAGATTCATATCATATGATTGACAGCTGTCACACACTAAAAGATGCTTTTTTTTGCAAAGACTAGTTTTTGCATCGCCATATTTTGAGAGCTGTAATTTTTCCATATTTTAGCCAACAGAGTCATGTGATGGCTTGTTTTTTGCGGGACAAGTTCATGTTTTTATTGGTACCATTTTCGGGCATGTGACATTTTTTGATCCTTTTCTATTCCGATTTTTGGGAGGCAGAATAAACAAAAACCAGCAATTCCGGAATTGTTTTTATGGTTTTTTTTTTATGCCGCTCCGCGTGTGGTAAAATTGATAAGGCAGCTTTATTCTTTGTGTCCGTACGTTTACAGCGGTACCACACTTATATCTTGTTTTATGTTTTGGCGCTTTTACACAATAAAAACTATTTTCTAGAAAAAATTATTTTTTGTATCGCTTTATTCTGAGAGCTATAACTTTTTTATTTTTCGGATGATGGAGCTGTATGGTGGCTTGTTTTTTGCAGGACAAGATGACGTTTTCAGCGGTACCATTTTTATTTACATTAGTCTTTGATTGCGTCTTATTCCATTTTTTTATTGGCGGTATGATGATAAAGCATTGCTTTTTGCTTTGTTTTTTTTATTTTTTTTTACCGTGTTCACCAAAGGGATTAACTAGTGGGACAGTTTTATAGGTCAGGTTGTTCCGGACGCGGCGATACCAAATATGTGTACTTTTATTGTTTTGTTTTTTTTCATAATAAATAAATATTATGGGTTCAATATATTTTTATTTTTTGGGGATTATTTTTTTAATTTTTTTTTAAATATTTTTTTTTTTTTTTTTTTTTCACTTTCCTACTTTTTTTTTTTTACTTTTACACATTGTACCACTATGGGACTTTCACTTTTTCCAGCCCAATCGGCTGTATAGCATAGAGAGCAGCAGCTCCCTATGCCATGCAGCCTGTCAGCGCTGCACACAGGGGAGACATTACTTTGGTCATGCACTGCGCATGACCAAAGTAACGTCCTCCCTCCTGGTGACCCGGATGTTGACATATCGACATCGGATCATCATGACAACATCGGAAGCTGCCGCAGACATCGCTGGACGCCGGCAGGAGAGGTGAATATAGCGATCACCTCCCCCCTTGCCCCTGCAATGCTGCGATCGACTTCGATCGCAGCATTGCGGGGGTTAATGTGCAGGGAGCAGTGCGCAAGCGTTGCCAGCGGGGCCATTTTGATGGAGGAAAAATAAATTTGCCTGCAGTAATATGGCGCAGCTGGCCTCGCTTGCGCAGTAGCATCTATCGGCAAGCGATAGATGTTACTGCGCACTCACGGGCGCCATTTTGCTGGTGGAAAAAAAATTGGACTGCAGCAATATGGCGCTGCCGGCCGCACGTGCGCAGTAGCATCTATCGGCAAACGAGAAATGCTGCTGCGCATGCGTGGGTGGCGGGGCCATTTTGCTGCATGTAAATTTCAGGATTTGTACCACAATTACACAGGCAGTGTTTAAAATATGAGGCAGGTCAGTGAAGGCACAGTGACCTGTCAGAAGGCATACGCATGAATACATAAGCAGAGCACCACATAAAGCCCCTCCTCAAGACCCGCCCCAGAACACGAGCATATCATTTTCTCAAAACTGAAATCAAAGATCATAAAAGAATCACAGGACGGATTTCATCAAGCAAGCTTTCATTTTAATTAGTGTATCGGCGCCCACCTGACAGTGGTATGTGGTTTACTGTGCACAATCCTGCTGACAGGTGACCTTTAAATAAATAAAATGTATGTTTAGTATCACCATAATCATATTGACCTAAAAAGTCTATTTACAAGGTCATGTTTACCGTATAATGAATGCCATAAGAACAAAACCCAATGAACAATTGCAGAACTGTGCTTTGTACAAAGGAAATATTATTACTACAGTAGGGAAAATAAGTATTTGATAAACTGCCGATTTTGCAAGTTTTCCCACCTACAAAGAATGGAGAGGTCTGTAACTTTTATCGTAGGTACACTTCAACTGTGAGGGACAGAATCTTAAAAAAAAATCCAGAAAATCACATTGTATGATTTTTACATAATTAATTTGCATTTTATTGCATGAAATAAGTATTTGATACAATAGAATAAAAGAACTTAATATTTGGTACAGAAACCTTTGTTTGCAATTACAGAGGTCAGACGTTTCCTGTAGTTCTTGACCAAGTTTGCACAGATTGCAGCGGGGATTTTGGCCCACTCCTCCATACAGATCTTTTCCAGATCTTTCAGGTTTCGTGGCTGTCACTGGGCAACATTGAGTTTCAGCTCCCTCCAAAGATTTTCAAGTCTGGAGACTGACTAGACCACTCCAGGACTTTATAATGCTTCCTACGGAGCTTCTTAGGGGGCCATTCCTTAGTTGCCCTTGCTGTGTGTTTCGGGTCATTGTCATGCTGGAAGAACCAGCCATGACTCATCTTCAATGCTTATACTGAGGAAAGGAGGTTGTTGGTCAAAATCTCGCGATACATGACCCCATCCATCCTCCCTTCAATATGGTGCAGTCGTCCTGTCCCCTTTGCAGAAAAGCACCCCCAAAGTATGATGTTTCCCCCACCTTGCTTCACGGTTGGGTCGGTGTTCTTGTGGTTGTGCTTATTCTTTTTCCTCCAAACACGGCAAGTGGAGTTGATACCAAAAAGTTCTATTTTGGTCTCATCTGACTACATTACCTTCTCCCATGCCTCCTCTGGATCATCCAGATGGTCATTGGCGGACTTCAAACTGGCCCTGACATGTGCTGGCATGAGCAGGGGGACCTTGCGTGCTCGGCAGAATTTTAATCCATGACAGCAAAGTGTGGTACTAAGAGTAATGGTTGAGACTATGGTCCCAGCTCTCTTCAGGTAATTGACAAGGTCCTGCCGTGTAGTTCTGGGCTGATTCATGACTTTTCTCAGAGACATCCTAACCGCACGAGGCGAGATCTTGCATGGAGCCCCACACCAAGGAAGATTGACAGTAATCTTGTGCTTCTTCCATTTTCTAATGATTGTGCCAACAGTTGTTGCCTTCTCACCAAGCTGCTGGCCTATTGTCCTGTAGCCAATCCCAGCCTTGTGCAGGTGTACAGGTTTGTCCCTGGTGTCCTTAGACAGCTCTTTGGTATTAGCCATGGTGGAGAGGTTGGAGTGTGTGGACAGGTGTCTTTTATACAGGTAATGAGTTCAAACAGGTGCAATTAATACAGTTAATGAGTGCATAGTAGGAGGGCTTCTTAAAGAATAACTAACAGGTCTGTGAGAGATAGAATTCTTGCTAGTCGGTAGGTGATCAAATTCTTATTTCATGCAATAAAATGCAATTTAATTATTTAAAAATCATACAATATGATTTTCAGTTTTTTTATTTTTAGATTCTGTCTCTGACAGTTGAAGTGTACCTACGATAAAAATTACAGACCTCTCCATTCTTTGTAGGTGGGAAAACTTGCAAAATCGGCAGTGTATCAAATACTTATTTTCCCCACTGTATATATGGAAGGACTCAGGAAACAGTATTACTCTACATGGAGTGACTTAGGGGACACACAGGGAGCATTTTTTAGGGGGTAAAACGTGAGCAGTATTTTCTATTTTTTTTTTTTTCATCTAAATCCTGTATTTTTTCCCCCCTCAGTCAGACTGTCCAAATACGCGTCTTATTAACCTTTTGGTATCCCCCCCCCCAAAAAAAAAAAATTGAGTGTGTCTGTGACTGTTCAGACACCAATATATCTGTTTAAAAGAGTCTGGTGTACGCCACATAACTATAACTGTGGTTTTGCAGTTCCACGGGTCAAATCTCTGTATTATCCTGTTTTTGGCATTTTTTGCTGTAAAAAAAAACCAGTAATAGTGTCTCCCTGACTGGTGAGACACCAATATATCTGTTTAAAAGATTCTGGTGTACGCCACATAACTATAACTGTGGTTTTGCAGTTCCACGGGTCAAATATCTGTATTATCCTGCTTTTGGCATTTTTTGCCGTAAAAAAAAAATAGTAATAGTGTGTTCCTGACTGTTCAGACACCAATATATCTGTTTAAAAGAGTCTGATGTAGGCCAGAAAAATAGAACTGTGGTTTTGCAGTTCCACGGGTCAAATCTCTATATTATCCTGTTTTTGGCATTTTTTGCCATAAAAAAACAGTAATAGTGTCTCCCTGACTGGTCAGACACCAATATATCTGTTTAACAGAGTCTGGTGTAGGCTAGAAAAATAAAACTGTGGTTTTGCAGTTCCACGGGTCAAATCTCTGTATTATCCTGCTTTTGGCATTTTTTGCCATAAAAAAAAACTGTAATAGTGTCTCCCTGACTGGTCAGACACCAATATATCTGTTTAAAAGAGTCTGGTGTAGGCCAGAAAAATAGAACTGTGGTTTTGCTTAACCTCGTGGTTCAGCAGTTTCTTAAATTATACCCCGAGTTGCCAGATCTGCTCGTCAAAGTACGCCGCCTGTCAGCTCACTTTCGCAAGTCGGCTACAGCTTCCACCGCCCTTGCTGCGTTGCAGAAGCGTTTGCAGCTTCCGTCACACCAACTGGTGTGTGATGTCCCCACACGTTGGAACTCTACCGTCCACATGTTGCAAAGGATTTGTGAACAGAAGAGAGCAGTTGTGGAGTACCAGCTGCAAGAAGGCCGTCGATATTCAGGTCAGACTCCACACATAAGACCTCAGCAATGGACCTGGATGTCTGACATATGTACCATCCTGACAAACTTTGAGGAGTCCATCAAGATAGTGAGTGGCGATGACGCCATCATTAGCGTTAGCATCCCACTTGTCTGTCTTTTGCAACGCTCTCTGCAGAGAATTAAAGAGGAGGCATTGCAGCCAGAGTACGATGAGATGGATCAAGAAGCCGCAGCGGGCGATTACACACAGCCCAGCCTCATCTCATTCCAAAGTGCATTGGGGGACAATGAGGGAGAGGAGGAGGAGGAGGAGGATAAACAGGAGCTGGTATCATGCACTGTAGACGGTAGCACCTGTACAACTGTCATACCGTCGGTTCAGCGTGGGTGGCCTGAGGACAGGGGAGAGGAGGAGGAGGAGGATGAGGAGAGCATGGTGAGTCGTCATCTAGGTGAGGACACGGTAGTCTTGCCCTTTACCAGTCTGGCACGCATGGCGGACTTTATGTTACGCTGCCTTAACCGTGACCCTCGCATTGTCAAAATGCTGGGTGACAGTCATTACTGGTTGGTGACACTTTTAGACCCCCGCTACAAGGAGAACTTTCACTCTCTTTTTCATGAGGTGGAGAAGTCTACAAAAATAGGGCAGTACCAGAAGGCCCTTGCTGCAGAACTGTTAAAAAAATTCCCATCTGAACACGCTAGTGGCAGAGGTCACAGTTCGTTGCCCAACCAAGGCGTACAGGCGAGAGAGACGCAACTCCAATCCAGCAGAGGCAGGGAACACTGTCAACGCTCTGGGACAGTTTTCTGAGACCCGCCCAGCTTACAGACCCTGAGGCGCGGGGTACTCTCACAAGGAGTGGAAAGTTTCAAAAGATGGTGAGGGAGTACCTTGCCGACCGCACCAGCGTCCTCCGTGCCTTTTAATTATTGGGTATCCAAGCTGGACACTTGGAATGAACTCGCTCTGCACGCCATGGAGGTCCTGGCCTGCCTTGCCGCTAGCGTGTTATTGGAGCGTGTTTTTAGTGCCGCTGGGGGAATTATAACTGATAAGCGCACTCGCCTGTCAACTGACAATGCTGACAAGCTGACCCTTATCAAAATGAACAAGTACTGTATTGGGCCGGACTTCTCATCACCACCAAATGACAGCAGAGTAACATAAAGTCAAATCCACTGTGTTATTTCAGGAGGTGTATTCACATGCACCGCCTCACACCCACACACGGGTATATGCTTCCTCATTTCGGCTATATTTTGCTCTTCTCCTTATCCTCAGCCTCCACCACCACTATACCACCAGGGTGACCTTGGTCCGTGTTGCCAGCATTGCAAGTTCCTCCCTCCTAATTTTTGGCAGCTTTTGCTTGGAAGGCATAGGCAAAGACCATGGGTGACCCACTCCCCAATAATGGGAATAATGTTTTTAAGATGCTGTACTGCATTGCTCTTGTTTGCCAGCATTGCAAGTTCCTCCGTCCTAATTTTTGGCAGCTTTTGCTTGGAAGGCATAGGCAAAGACTATGGGAGACCCACTCCCCAATAATGGGAATAATGTTTTTAAGATGCTGTACTGCATGGCTCTTCCAAGGGGCATTTAAACCGTCTTGTTAAGCTATTGCAACCTCCACGTCTCTTCCAAGAGGCATTAAAATCGTCTTGTTAAGCTACTGCGACCTCCACCACTTTTCCCAGGGGCATTGATATTGTCTTTTTATTCCACTGCGACCTCCACTATTCTTCCAAGGGGCATTAAAACCATCTTGTTAAGCTACTGCAACTTCCACGTCTCTTCCAAGGGGCATTAAAACCGTCTTGTTAAGCTACTGCGACCTCCACCACTTTCCCCAGGGGCATTAAAACCATCTTGTTAAGCTACTGCGACCTCCACCATTCTTCCAAGGGGCATTAAAACCGTCTTGTTAAGCTACTGCGACCTCCACGTCTCTTCCAAGGGCCATTAAAACAGTCTTGTTAAGCTACTGCGACCTCCACGTCTCTTCCAAGGGGCATTAAAACAGTCTTGTTAAGCTACTGCAACCTCCACCACTTTTCCCCGGGGCATTGATATTGTCTTTTTATTCCACTGTGACCTCCACGTCTCCTCCAAGGGACATTTAAACCGTCTTTCTAAGCTACTGTGACCTCCACCACTCTTCCAAGGGGCATTAAAACCATCTTGTTAAGCTACTATGACCTCCGCCACTCTTCCAAGGGGCATTTATATTGTCTTTTTATTCCACTGTGACCTCCACCATTCTTCCAAGGGGCATTAAAACTGTCTTGTTAAGCTACTGCAACCTCCACGTCTCTTCCAAGGGGCATTAAAACAGTCTTAAGCTACTGCAACCTCCACGTCTCTTCCAAGGGGCATTAAAACCATCTTGTTAAGCTACTGCAACCTCCACGTTTCTTCCAAGGGGCATTAAAACCATCATGTTAAGCTACTGCGACCTCCACGTCTCTTCCAAGGGGCATTAAAACCGTCTTGTTAAGCTTCTGCGACCTCCACCATTCTTTCAAGGGGCATTAAAACCGTCTTGTAAAGCTACTGCAACCTCCACGTCTCTTCCAAGGGGCATTAAAACTGTCTTGTTAAGCTACTGCGACCTCCACGTCTCTTCCAAGGGGCATTAAAACCGTCTTGTTAAGCTACTGCAACCTCCACCATTCTTCCAAGGGGCATTAAAACCGTCTTGTTAAGCTACTGCGACCTCCACCACTTTTCCAAGGGGCATTGTTATTGTCTTTTTATTCCACTGCGACCTCCACCATTCTTCCAAGGGGCATTCAAACTGTCTTGTTAAGCTACTGCAACCTCCACGTCTCTTCCAAGGGGCATTCAAACCGTCTTGTTAAGCTACTGCGACCTCCATCATTCTTCCAAGGGGCATTAAAACTGTCTTGTTAAGCTACTGCAACCTCCACGTCTCTTCCAAGGGGCATTAAAACCGTCTTAAGCTACTGCAGCCTCCACGTCTCTTCCAAGGGGCATTAAAACCATCTTGTTAAGCTACTGCAACCTCCACGTTTCTTCCAAGGGACATTAAAACCATCATGTTAAGCTACTGCAACCTCCACGTCTCTTCCAAGGGGCATTAAAACCGTTTTGTTAAGCTACTGCGACCTCCACCATTCTTCCAAGGGGCATTAAAACCATCTTGTAAAGCTTCTGCAACCTCCACGTCTGTTCCAAGGGGCATTAAAACCGTCTTGTTAAGCTACTGCAACCTCCACGTCTCTTCCAAGGGGCATTAAAACCGTCTTGTTAAGCTACTGCGACCTCCACCATTCTTTCAAGGGGCATTAAAACCGTCTTGTTAAGCTACTGCGACCTCCACCACTTTTCCAAGGGGCATTGATATTGTTTTTTTATTCCATTGCGACCTCCACGATTCTTCCAAGGGGCATTAAAACCATCTTGTTAAGCTACTGCAACCTCAATGTCTCTTCCAAGGGGCATTAAAACCGTCTTGCTAAGCTACTGCAACCTCCACGTCTCTTCCATGGGGCATTAAAACCATCTTGTTAAGCTACTATGACCTCCGCCACTCTTCCAAGGGGCATTGATATTGTCTTTTTATTCCACTGCAACCTCCACCATTCTTCCAAGGGGCATTAAAACCGTCTTGCTAAGCTACTGCGACCTCCACCACTTTTCCAAGGGGCATTGTTATTGTCTTTTTATTCCACTGCGACCTCCACCATTCTTCCAAGGGGCATTCAAACTGTCTTGTTAAGCTACTGCAACCTCCACGTCTCTTCCAAGGGGCATTCAAACCGTTTTGTTAAGCTACTGCGACCTCCATCATTCATCCAAGGGGCATTAAAACCGTCTTGTTAAGCTACTGCAACCTCCACGTCTCTTCCAAGGGGCATTAAAACCGTCTTAAGCTACTGCAACCTCCACGTCTCTTCCAAGGGGCATTAAAACCATCTTGTTAAGCTACTGCAACCTCCAAGTTTCTTCCAAGGGGCATTAAAACCATCATGTTAAGCTACTGCGACCTCCACGTCTCTTCCAAGGGGCATTAAAACCATCTTGTTAAGCTACTGCGACCTCCACCATTCTTCCAAGAGGCATTAAAACCGTCTTGTAAAGCTACTGCAACCTCCACGTCTTTTCCAAGGGGCATTAAAACCGTCTTGTTAAGCTACTGCGACCTCCACGTCTCTTCCAAGGGGCATTAAAACCGTCTTGTTTAGCTACTGCGACCTCCCCGTCTCTTCCAAGGGGCATTAAAACCGTCTTGTTAAGCTGCTGCAACCTCCACGTCTCTTCCAAGGGCCATTAAAACCATCTTGTTAAGATACTGCAACCTCCACGTCTCTTCCAAGGGGCATTAAAACCGTCATGTTAAGCTACTGCGACCTCCACCACTTTTCCCAGAGACATTGATATTGACTTTTTATTCCACTGCGACCTCCACGTCTCTTCCAAGGGGCATTAAAATCGTCTTGTTAAGCTACTGCAAACTCCACGTCTCTACCAAGGGGCATTAAAACCATCTTGTAAAGCTACTGCAACCTCCATGTCTCTTCCAAGGGGCATTAAGACTGTCTTGTTAAGCTACTGCAACCTCCACGTCTCTTCCAAGGGGCATTAAAACCGTCTTGTTAAGCTACTGCAACCTCCACGTCTCTTCCAAGGGGCATTAAAACCATCTTGTTAAGCTACTGCAACCTCCACGTCTCTTCCAAGGGGCATTAAAACCGTCTTGTTAAGCTACTGCAACCTCCACGTCTTTTCCAAGGGGCATTAAAACCGTCTTGTTAAGCTACTGCGACCTCCACCACTTTTCCAAGGGGCATTGATATTGTCTTTTTATTCCACTGCGACCTCCATTCTTCCAACGGGCATTGCATTTCCTCCTAATTTTAGTCAGCTTTTGCTTTTCAATGCATAGGCGAACACTAAGGGAGACCCACTCCCCAATAATGGGTAGAAGGTTTTCAGTATGCTGTAATCCACGTCTGTTTCAAGGGGCATTGCAGTTCCTCATAATTTTTGGAAAGCCTTCCACTCACTGCTTAGGCCAACAGTGCACAGGAGACCCAGTTGCTATAAATGGAAAAAACGGTTTAGTTAAGGCCCTCTGACCTCCATGTCACTTCCAAGGGGCATTGGAGTGCCTCGAAATTTTTGTTAGGCATTGCACTCACTGCATGCCCTCTAACTGTGTAGCCGAATCGCTCCTTTTGGTACAGAAACATATCCTACAAGACAAGTGTGGTTGACTGGCCTGATATTGATGTGAATGGTCCCTGTTCCTCCTGCTCTTTCTCCTTTGCCACCACCTCATCCATCATTCATCACCTGAAGCTTTCTTTTAACGGAAGTCATAGAACTGGGATAGTAGCAGGAAAACATCCAGTAATCCTCGGAGGAGATAGGATATGCGCCAAAACGCTGACCACCTCAGGCCTAGCCGATACTACATACATGCGCTTGCATTCCAAGAAAACAAAGCAGACGCTAACTTCTATCATCATCATCATGCTCCTCATCTTGACACTCTCAACTCCCCTGATGGAGAAGCCAGGGCCCCCCGGAGGAATCTGGTTCTCTGGTGGGCTCGTCCAATGCTGCCCTAAAGCAGGCCAGGCTAAGAAAAGTGTGGGGGAAGTTTCAAGGAAAAATAGGGGTGGCTGGGGACCATTTATGGACACCCGGCAGTCCCTAGGCGGCTGGGGACCGTGTGTGGACTCCCGGCCGCGGGGTGGCTGGGGACCGAGCGTGGACACCCGGCCGCCGGGCGGCTGGGGACTGAGTATGGATACCTCACTGCCGAAGCAGCCATGAGGTAGTGGCCAGCTTTGGCCTCCTCCAAACTAAAAGGCCCCATTTCAAGTGCAAGCTAGCAGTATGGTATTGCAACCTGGGGGTGGGTGGGTGTTTGGTTGCACACTTACGCTTGCATTCCAAGAAAACAAAGCAGATGCTAACTTCTATCATCATCATCATGCTCCTCACCTTGGCACTCTCAACTCCCCTGATGGAGAAGCTAGGGCCCACCGGAGGAGTCTGGTTCTCTGGTGGGCTCATCCAATGCTGCCCTAAAGCAGGCCAGGCTAAGAAAAGTGTGGGGGAAGTTTGAAGGAGAAATAGGGGCGGCTGGGGACCATTTATGGACACCCGGCCGCCCCCAGGTGGCTGAGGACCGTGTGTGAACACCCGGCCGCGGGGCGGCTGGGGATCGAGTATGTACATCCGGCCGCCCCCTGGCGGCTGGGGACCGAGCGTGGACACCCGGCCGCCGGGCGGCTGGGGACTGAGTATGGATACCTCGCTGCCGAAGCAGCCATGAGGTAGTGGCCAGCTCTGGCCTCCTCCAAACTAAAAGGCCCCATTTCAAGTGCAAGCTAGCAGTATGGTATTGCAGCCTGGGGGTGGGTGGGTGTTTGGTTGCACACTTACGCTTGCATTCCAAAACAACAAAGCAGATGCTAACTTCTATCATCATCATCATGCTCCTCACCTTGGCACTCTCAACTCCCCTGATGGAGAAGCCAGGGCACACCGGAGGAGTCTGGCTCTCTGGTGGGCTCGTCCAATGCTGCCCTAGAGCAGGCCAGGCTAAGAAAAGTGTGGGGGAAGTTTGAAGGAGAAATAGGGGTGGCTGGGGACCATTTATGGACACCCGGCCGTCCCTAGGCGGCTGGGGACCGTGTCTGGACTCCCGGCCGCGGGGTGGCTGGGGACCGTGTGTGGACACCTGGCCACGGGGTGGCTGGGGACAGAGTATGGACACCCGGCTGCCCCCTGGCGGCTGGGGACTGAGCGCGGACACCCGGCCACCGGGCGGCTGGGGACTGAGTATGGATACCTCGCTGCCGAAGCAGCCATGAGGTAGTGGCCAGCTTCGGCCTCCTCCAAACTAAAAGGCCCCATTTCAAGTGCATGCAAGCTAGCAGTATGGTATTGCAGCCTGGGGGTGGGTGGGTGGCAGGCTGCATGCTTGCATTGCAAGGAATGGGGGAGGTACAATTGAACACTGCCCTGGGACAAGGACTTGCACGGGGATAATTGCAAATCTGCATCTTCTGATGTCGAAAGGATCACTTGTGATGGGCACACTTTTAGGCAGTGACCTGGGTGTCAGAGATGCTTCCAGGGGTCTTCCCCATGCTGTTCCCATGTCTTTTCAGCACTGTATGCATGTGTCTGATGATGTGTCACACACCACATGGCCAGATAAGGTTGTAAAATGTTAAAATGACATTTCCCAGTGAATGCATTTGTCACGGTTGAAAGCAATACAAAAGTGCAAAAAAGCATAAAAAACTTGTTTACATAGCCCAAGGTGTGGAGGAGTATTTTTGTTATTGGTTATTTATTTTACCTTATACACAGGTCTTTACCCTGGAAAGGAAGTTCCTTAACATATTTCACAGGAAAACCGTTTCAGTTTCGTTTTTGAACGTTTAATTGTGATCCCGTAAAAGTGGCTTAATACCTCTGACCACGTTGTTGACAGCAGTGACCTGGGGGTCAGAAATCCTTCCTGGGGCGATGCCCATGCTGTCCCCCATGTCTTTTGAGCACTGTCACTATCGTTTTGGGCACTTTTTAGGCTTTCTACAGACTGTCGGGGGTGCCGCCGCAAAAATGCTCGGGTCTCCCATAGACTAACATTGGGCTCGTTGCTCGGGTCAAGCACCCGAGTATCACGGTGAGCTTGGCCCGAGCTTCGAGCACCCGAGCATTTTAGTGCTCGCTCAACACTAGTGCCAACAATTTTGTCCTGCTCATTTTTGGGGTTTTGTGTGAAATTGTGACCAATTTGCCTTTTTTTCTCTGTTTTTTTGCATTGTTCCAATACACACAAAGGAAATAAACGTGTATAACAAAACGCCTAATTGCAATAATTTTCTTGGAGAAATACTTCATTTTCTGGAACAATTCCAAGGGTGCCAACACTTTCGGCCATAACTGTATATCATTATTTAAACGTGTATCTATTTGAATAATGATATATAGACTAGTTTGTATAGTTTAATTTGTATGTGATATATTTTATGTATATAGTATATCATGTAGAAATTAATGAATTTATTCGTATGTATCATATAAATAGACGGGCAGTTTAAAGTAAAAGAAAGCACAAGTAAAGCATATGTTGTATGTCTGTGGAATCTCTTTTTGCATTGGTTTGCTTTAAACTGTGGAAATAAACATTGGCTGGCTTCTATGAAAGCCAGAAATTATGCTTGCTCTTCAGAACAGCAAAGTTCTTAGCGGTTCCGATTTCCCTCTTTGCCATGACTGTTTTGAATGGTATATTCACTAAATGGCAAGGGTAGATGTGGGCTTGGTGCAGTCGCAGATAGCCTGGAGACGTGGGCCCGGGTGTTTACTGTAATAACAAACATGTTACTTCTCTATGCAGAATAACAGAGCGCTGTTATTAAAAGGATGATACTATGTCCTGACAGCTGGCCACCCAGGCAGCCAGTATTGCATCAATCTGAATTCATTACGCAAAGAATGACAAGATATATTCACAAACTCTCACACACTTCACGCCAGAAGCAATTAAAGTAGACTAATAAGCCCACACAGTTTGGGAGAGCCTCCAGTAACAGGTAATTATTTGCTAATACAAACCTGTCTTTAAGCTACTGTACCTTCAAAAGTATCAAAACAAGCACAAAATTACAATAAAAAAAGAATGAAAACTAATAAATAAAACATGTCATACTTCTGTTCATCAAGGGCACTGCTAAAATTTCTTTAGAAAAGACTGGTCAAGAAGAGTCATGGAGGAACGAAGGATGTAATCACCTCCCTGACACCAGACATAAAGATCAAACCCGATAGAGCACCAGGAGAAATCTTTCTATGGGGAAACTGAGCTTTGAGGTCTGTTTTACCACTATGGCGATACCAATACACTGATTCTATTAGTACACAACCCAGAACATTTTCATACCCTTCTGCAGTTGGAAAACTAAAAATGGTACCCCCACCCCCACCTTTCTGTACTAAGGAGAAAGTAGTCACACAGGCTAAATTGAAACTAGCCCATTATTGGACCTAACATTGCCCATAATGGTGTTTGCAAGCTGCAGATATGTATCTCAGATGTCTTCATGCAGATCTCCATTCTCTCATGCCCCAATACAGTGCCTCATTCTCAGATGCCTTTGTGAGTGGCAACCACAAATACTCTCCAAAGTACCTAATACAGTATATCCTTGCGCAGTGATGTGAAGTTGGTGGCTGCAAAGGTTGTTGTATGAGGCACTACTTCAAGCATTGGAATGATAAGGCCATGGGTGACAGAGGTGGTGTAGCTGAGCATTACCTAATCTATACTGCTGTAGCTTGGTTTCTATATGAAAAAGAAGAGAGAAGTATGTATACCCATTCCATGAGGGGTACAAATTCAAATGCCTCTGTACTGTTTGCCATATGGCATGATTGCTTACCTTAGAGAAATTTCTGTAGAGAGCTAAGTTGTCATACACACAATTGTTTTAGATGTACACAGTCTATTTTGAATATAAATCTTGCCAGTGAACTTGCCCTTGAACACATAACTGCGGCATAGCGCTTCCACCACAGTGACAGCCAAAGTACCCTCCAAAGTAGTAACAGTCATAGTTATCTGAACCAGCAACAGCTGCATGGGTCCATTTATACTGCTTGTCACAGCGCTCCTTTTCTTACGAGGGATAGTCATGTGATGGCATCATGGACGGGAGAGAAGAGGGAGTATCCATCACTGAACCATGAATGAATGTTGGAGAAAAGACTATTTTTCTTAGAGTCCAGAATGTCCCTTAGATTTTTCTGGGTAAGTCGTCATATATGCTAAATTGATTTTGGACTGTAGAGTATAATCTATCTTTTTTTCTATAAAGATTTTGGGCAATATTTACTCACTGTGGTATAGCTGCTGTTTTGCCATTGAGATATTTTGCTACAAGGTTCATTTGAGTACAATCAGTCAATTGTAATGTAGGAACTTCACATTTACACATTGAAGCCCTTCCACAGCAAGTCTGTTGTAGATATTTGAAGAGTTATGTTTTTTGTCACATTGATTTTAACAGGGAAAAATTGAAATAGAGTTTATGTAAAGATTTATGTGAAGCTTTACATGTGACAAGGTGTGGCTTATAATAGAAAGACATAGCTTGGCTCAGTATATTGCATCAGTATGTATAAGTAAAAACCAGGAGGGGATCCTAAACATTGGCTTTAAAACATTGATGAAATTATTGAGCTGATCAAAACTCCAATGTGTAAAAGTGGTCTGAAGCGACCCTACCATTGTACCTAAACTTGTTTCTTGCACATGACTCTGATGATTGTTGACTGCTGAATAGCTTCATTCTCAAAGATCTGAGTTAGTCTAAAATGATTTTCCATTTCTACAGATCAGTGATGATCCTAGGACCCAGGCCCCAGAAATCAGTCATTTATCATCTATCCTGTGGATATATAGAACCAGTCAAAAGTTTAAACACAACTGTGCATGCAACAGTTTAACGTTTTTTCTTGTCCTTATTGGAATGTGTACATTGTAGATTCTGACTGAAGGCAGCAAAACCACTACGGACACATATGGAAGTAAGGAGTAAAGGAACACTTATGAAACCAACCAGAATAAGTGTTAAACCTTTGATTCCTCTGAGTACCTCCTTATTTTCTGATGTCAGCTTCACACCCCTTTGGCATTCTGTCAAGCAGCTGGAGTTGAAGGTGTTGCCAGAGGTGCCAAGCATTTGTTGGCAGTTTTCCCTTCACACTTTGGTCCCCTTCATCTCAAACCTTTTCAATTGGCGTAAGGTTGGGTGATTGTGGAGGCCATATCATCTAACGCAACACTCCATCGCTCTCTTTCTTGATCACATAGCACTTAGATAGTCTGGAGGGTGTTTTGGGTCATTGTCCTGTTGCAACACAAACAATGGTTCCACTAAGTACAAACCAGATGGGATAGCATGTCAGTGCAGAATGCTGTGGCAGCCATGCTAACTAAGTGTGCCTTGATTTTGGAATAAACTTCAACAGTGTCACCAGTAAAGCACCCTGACACCACACATGTAGAAACCATCCACTTACCTTTTTAGTGGTAGTCAGTACCAAAACTCTCAAATTATGACCCATCAGACTACAGTACATATTTCCACTGATCTAACATTCAGTACTTGGGATGCTTGGCCCACACAAGTTTCTTCTTGCTTGTGGTCCTCAGTAGTGGCTTCTTTGTAGTAATTTGACCATAAAGGCCTGCTTTTTGCAGTCTCCTGTGGGCAGTTGATGTTGACCTCTGTCTGCTACTTTATGTCTGTGTATCATTTATGAGGGCTGTTATATGAGGTGCTTTCAATTTGCATTTTCTGAGGCTGGTAACTTATCCTCTACAGCAGAAGTAATTCTTGATTTTCCTTTCCTCTGGCAGTCCTCATGAGAGCCAGTTTTATAATAGCAATTGATGGTTTTCATGACTGCACTTGATACCTTCAAAGTTCTAGCAATTTCCTGGATTGACTGACCTTTATGTCTTAAAGTAATGATGGACTGGCGTTTCTATTTACTTTAAGTGGTTCTTGCCATATTCTGCCTAGTTGTGGAATATGGTTTATCACTGTATAGAACTTTGTATCGACACTAACTATGCAGAAAATACTTAATGGTTGTGTGACGCCCAGCTGCGCTTGGTATCACAGATCCTAGAAGAGTGCATTGATGGATTCCTCCACAAGAGGCCCCCATAAACATTCACACATCTCCACCTTCCACCTCAGACCAGCTGAGGGAGCCCTTTAGGGATATAAATAGGGAAGGTGGAGCTAGGCAGTCCCAGTTCCTCTGAAGAGTTCCTGCAGTAGAGAAGCCTGAGAGAGGTCAGTCTGCAGTGGAGCTCAGTCTAGTTTAGAGAACTCAGCAAATAGTCCTGCAGTGGAGCTCATCCAGACTAAGACTCAGTTGTAGCTCAGAATAGTGAGCTTAAGGTGTGCCAGCGCCATAAGATCGGTGAAGCGCGGGAAGCGGCCGTTAGTGTGGGTAGCCTAGTGAGGGCCCGAGTGTGGCCGAAGGCGAGAGGAAAGTGAGTAGCAGTGGGGGCAGAGGAGCTTACCCAGCTCACCCCGAAATATATACCGGACACCGGGTCCGAGCTTACCGGGATCTCTACGACCCAGTAAGGCATAACCGGAATCCCTGGAGAACTACAGGTCCCAGGTTCACCAGAGAGCTGATACGTAACAGAGCCAGGAGACACATAGGCCCCATAAGCTGGGAGCGTGGACTCCAAGAGAAGGCCCTACCATAACGGCAGCCGGTGCAGGACAGAGATAAAGTTAGGCCTAGCTCCAGGCAGGTCAGAAACTTACTACGCTGAGGCAAGAAACAGGAGGCCCTACACCCGCTCATTGGGGAGGATCCTGATATGCACCCTTCACCCTACAGTGCTCCGGGATGTGCCTGATTTTCCACCAGTAAAAGGTACTGAAGTGACTATCGTGTCTGTCCCCGTTCTTGCTCTGACCCGGCTGGGTCTCTCCTGTCCTGCATCTCCCCCTCTCCGTACGCTGCCCTGAGGCCTAGCTCCACCTGTGGGAAGCTATACCATCGAGCTGCTTTATCACCGGCCTCAGTGGACTGCCGCAGCGCTGGTGATTCTCACCAGAAACCACAGGTGGCATCACGAACTTTCATAAAATTAACAAACCTATTATCCCAATATACAATCCCCTTTTTAAAAGCTGACCCCAGGGTACGGGCCCGGGAGCCGACCACCGCGACATCCCCAAGGCCAGGCAAAGGGCCGGGCACCGAGTCGCCCCATCCCCCTGGGCTTGTCAGTTGCATTTTCCAGGTGTCTACCTGAAGCTGCTTGATAGAATACCGAAGATGTGTAAAACTGTCAGCAGAGTAAAAGGTGGGTGCTTTGAGAAACCAAAGGTTTAAAACATATTCTGGATTGTTTCACCAGTGTTTCTGTACCCTTTGTTTCTATATGTGCTTCCTCATGGTTTTGCTGCTTTCAGTCTGAATCTACAATGTGCACATTCGAATAAAAACAAGGAAAACCATGGCATGAACATATGTGTCTAAACTTTTTACTGATACTGTAAATGTTGTTTCAGGGACAACCTCTTTAACTGGTGGTAGGGCATAGTAAGTTGATGGAGGCACCAGAATGAATCTTTGCCCTAGGCAAAGGAAATATTAGCTATGTTTTTGCTCCAAAGTATTTCTAGATGCATTTGACGCGCCCCTGGGCCTGAGTCGTGCGGCATCGCGCGCACGGGGGCTTACCCGGAGCCGGATCCGATGGGGGTTGTAGTCTCCGAGTGGCGGGGACCCGGTCCGTGCCCAGGGTGGTCAAACCAAGTGGAACTTATTGGTATGATGGTATTAGTGTCCGACTACGCCACCCGTTGAATGCGGCCATGGAGCCGCCGCTGCAGGGCAGACCGCTGAGGCCGGTGATATGGTTGTGCAGCGTAGATGGTATAACCCCCAATGGGAGGGGTATGGCCCCAGGGCAGCAGATGTGAATGATAGTGGTAGTGATGGTGCAGCAAGGAAGCTCAGAGACGTGTGGTGCAGTTTCAAGGCTTTTACTCACAGGTGTTGCTCCGGTCACTTCAGCCAAGGGTGACCACCCGAGCCGTGCTGCGTCCACCAGGTGCGGGACTCGGCCAACTCCCAGGCAGTTCCAGAGCGTGGTCCTGAGCTCCCCTCTCGTCCTTCCTACAGGCCGTCCTCACCAGGGACCCACCTATGTCCGGCTTCCTCGGGCCTTATGGGGCAAAACCTCTCTCCGGTTTTCCTGACCCTATGTGGCGTGCCTTCCTGGTGGATGTGGCGAGGGGTCGTGCCAAAGCTTGACCATGACCTCCGGTTTCTGGCTAAGGATGATTTGCCTCCACCAGCTTGGGATCCGGTACCCTTCTCTGCCAACCCCTCACCCGTTCTGGTTCACTCGTGGGATCTCAGGGTTCCCTCTGCTTGCGTCTCTGGGCCTTTCCTTGTGTTCCCTTTTCTTCCTCTCTCTACTTCAGGCCTGGCTCTGGAGCTGGGCCCAGACGGAGCCACAGCTCCCCCTCAGCCCTCTCTGGCTGAGCTCCTCTCTGAACAGACTCTCCTCTGAACAGGGCCCTGTCTAAAGATGGTGCCCACCTCTTATACTCCCTCTGACACCCGAGCCCAGGTGACTAGCACCCAATGGGCTCCTTCCTATGTCCAGAGTCCCTCCCCTGACTGCTCCTACACTACTGGGATGTTCCACCCCCCCTCCCACTCCAGCCAGGGACAGACGCTGTCGTACCTGCACATCTATCTGGTGGGAGTACCGTTGTTCTGTCCCCCGGAAATGGGATGAGTGTAGTGCATGCAACTAGCTGAGCTCAGTTCCACACTCCATCCTTACCCGGGAGTGGAATACAACACCTCTGGATCGAGGTGCAATACCCCTGTAGCAGCCGAGCCCTCGGGGTGCTACATTCCCCCCTGGTAAACCACAGCACGTCCTCGGGCTGTAAAAGAATAAAACAAAACATACAAAATTTTTTTTTTTTTTTAAGTGCACTACATATAAAATATATCAACTTTTTTTAGCATAATATACAACCTTTTCATATAAAACATTCTTGACTAATACGTCCTCAATCCCTGGCCACCGTGCAACTTGTGACCAGGTAAAGCGCAACAGTCACTAGAGAAAAACAGTTCTTTATAAAACCAGAAGGGGGCGCTTTAGGAAGCGCAACTATTTACAGGGTATGGCCGCTCTCAGTCCTCGGCCAGTGGGGAATAGGGGAATGGCTGCTCACAGTCCTCAGCCTGATTAGGGATAGGGGCACACAGGAAACAGTCCCTTAAACAGTTCCACACTAGTCCCAACGGGGACCACACTCCAATTAGCAACATGTCAAATACCCATACGGGTAACTTATCTACAGTACTCTGCTTATGCTACTCCCCTTTAGTAGCGGTGTCCTCTCCTTGTCTCCTCCTGAGGGTAGTCTTCAGACCCGTCCGGGTCCTCTTGATCTTCCTCATACCGCAACTCCTCCTCCGTCAAACGGTGCACGTGAAGGGCGTATGGTCCTTTGGCACACTGGTGCCGGGTGAAGGTGACCTCATCACCCGGGTAGAGGTCACGTCCTCGGTGTCCCTCCGGCAGGTGAGACTCGACATCCCTGCGGGTGACAAAGACATCGCCGGTGGGGTCCCACGCAAATTGGGCCTCCTCCCGCGGGAGCGGAACAATTTTGGCGGGTGCCGGAGCCGGGATCAGAGGCTCACACAGAGGCCATTCCTTCCGGAGTCGGGGGTTGACGTACTCCGGTGGCCAAGCGAAGGGCAGCCCGTCCGGGCTGGTATGTTGTGCAAACAAATCTTCGCCCAGAGGCAGCACTGTGGAGGTTGAAGGCGCGGTGGGGGCAGCGGCGCCCGGATGCACCAGGCCTTGCGACCAGGCCGGTGGCACTCTGAAGGTGAAGGGTACGGTGGAGACTGCGGCGCCCGGGGGTACTCGGCCCTGCGACCAGGCCGGGGGCACTTCCTCTTTTGCCGCGCTCAGGGTCAAGGGGCGTGGCGTAACAGAGGGCGCGACCGCGGCTCCTGCCGCCTGAGGCCTAGTTGGAAGCAGCGGCGGTGCGGCAACGGGCACGGTGAGTGGAACTTCGGGCTCTGCGACGGGGAGCTGGGGCAGGCTTACGGCTACGGGGCACGGGGTGATGACGTCCCCATTACCTGCTTCCATCTCTGCGGCTCCCTCCGCGGCGTCGTCTCCGGCCTCCGTTCCTCCTGCACCATCCTCAGGGGCAGACACGCTCCACGTTGCGGGTGGCATCCTCTGCTGGCGGGTTCCAGCCTGCTGGACCATCTCTCTCCTCCACTCGGCCAGTGCTTCTTGCTGTACCCGGGCCATCTTCCAGGCCAAGGCCTCCAGCGCGGTCTGTGCATGCTCCCGATTTCTGGGGAGCTGTGCCAGGATCTCCACCAGGCCTTCCGGGGTGGCAGCCTGCAACATGTTCCGGACCACAGGGTCGGTGCTGATTGACTCTTCCTCCATCTCCGGGTGCGATCTGTCCAGACTCCTCCAGGCCGCACCCATGTTCTCTGTTTTGTTCTGTATCCGCCCCCCATTGAGGGTGGTCCCGGGGCAACATAGTGATTGTCAGTTCCAGGGGCAGCCCTCTCACGCTGATGGACATTTCTATCATTGCAGTCTCTGCTGGTGGAGGCGGTTTCCGCTTTTGGCGCCATTCCCGGACCTGGCCCACGATGGGAGGTGGCCTCTTGCCACCCTCTGGCACGCCCATAATGGAGTCCGCTCTGCCAGGGCGGGAAATCGTCTCAGATGGCGGGAATCGTCTCCTTATGGCGGGAAACTCCGTGGATGGCGGGAAAAGGCTGCAGATGGCGGGCAAACGGCGGGAAACGACCCGTGATGGCGTCCGATGGTGGGAACCCTCTGGAATTGGCGGGAGACTCCTTTTTATGGTAAATATGAACTTTTCTTCAGGCACATAGTACCCGGTGGTTGCGGGCATGTGATCCTGCCGACTACGCCAAAGTTGACGCGCCCCTGCGCCTGAGTCGTGCGGCATCGCGCGCACGGGGGCTTACCCGGATCCGATGGGGGTTGTAGTCTCCGAGTGGCGGGGACCCGGTCCGTGCCCAGGGTGGTCAAACCAAGTGGAACTTATTGGTATGATGGTATTAGTGTCCGACTACGCCACCCGTTGAATGCGGCCATGGAGCCGCCGCTGCAGGGCAGACCGCTGAGGCCGGTGATATGGTTGTGCAGCGTAGATGGTATAACCCCCAACGGGAGGGGTATGGCCCCAGGGCAGCAGATGTGAATGATAGTGGTAGTGATGGTGCAGCAAGGAAGCTCAGAGACGTGTGGTGCAGTTTCAAGGCTTTTACTCACAGGTGTTGCTCCGGTCACTTCGGCCAAGGGTGACCACCCTAGCCGTGCTGCGTCCACCAGGTGCGGGACTCGGCCAACTCCCAGGCAGTTCCAGAGCGTGGTCCTGAGCTCCCCTCTCGTCCTTCCTACAGGCCGTCCTCACCAGGGACCCACCTATGTCCGGCTTCCTCGGGCCTTATGGGGCAAAACCTCTCTCCGGTTTTCCTGACCCTATGTGGCGTGCCTTCCTGGTGGATGTGGCGAGGGGTCGTGCCAAAGCTTGACCACAACCTCCGGTTTCTGGCTAAGGATGATTTGCCTCCACCAGCTTGGGATCCGGTACCCTTCTCTGCCAACCCCTCACCCGTTCTGGTTCACTCGTGGGATCTCAGGGTTCCCTCTGCTTGCATCTCTGGGCCTTTCCTTGTGTTCCCTTTTCTTCCTCTCTCTGCTTCAGGCCTGGCTCTGGAGCTGGGCCCAGACGGAGCCACAGCTCCCCCTCAGCCCTCTCTGGCTGAGCTCCTCTCTGAACAGACTCTCCTCTGAACAGGGCCCTGTCTAAAGATGGTGCCCACCTCTTATACTCCCTCTGACACCCGAGCCCAGGTGACTAGCACCCAATAGGCTCCTTCCTATGCCCAGAGTCCCTCCCCTGACTGCTCCTACACTACTGGGATGTTCCACCCCCCCTCCCACTCCAGCCAGGGACAGACGCTGTCGTACCTGCACATCTATCTGGTGGGAGTACCGTTGTTCTGTCCCCCGGAAATGGGATGAGTGTAGTGCATGCAACTAGCTGAGCTCAGTTCCACACTCCATCCTTACCCGGGAGTGGAATACCACACCTCTGGATCGAGGTGCAATACCCCTGTAGCAGCCGAGCCCTCGGGGTGCTACACATTCACTTATCAGGTTGGATGTATGATCTTTTCATAGTCAGTGATTTCATGTGATTTATCACTGCCGCAGTCATTCATAGTCTCTCAAAAACATCCATATAGAGGACTTACTCTCAGATTGATAGTGCCAGAAGTAGATAATAGTAAATCACATTTGATCTTTGCTCCACTCACAAGATCTGTCCTTAATAAATTTGTAAACAGCATAATATGAACAATAATATTAGGAAATATAATATTATTTATTAGCCATGTACTATATTACCTATATACTTTATTGTTTAGAGAAGGCTTTTACTTTTACAGCAGCAGTACTTACACCAAGCAGGGTTAAATCTACCAAGTGCCACCTTAATAAAAGACAGATCTGATTCTTTCAGTTTGCAGACATTTCTCAGATTGCTCTTCAGCGTTGATTGCCTCTTCACAGGGTTCAGTGTACTTCCTTCCTCCACTTGAGTTGCATTTTTTCCCAGTTTCCCATCATCCACTGTTCATCTACTCATCTCCTGAGTATCATTCAGTCAGCATTCTGTGCTTTTCATGCTGGATTCTGGACCACCCATATAGTGCTTCATGTCTACATTCTCTGATAAAACACAACCAGGAAACATACATAACAAACAAACATGCCACCCATGGTAAGTAACATGAAAAGCGGGATCTGTCACGTTTCATAAACACTATGTAAACTAAACAGCATGGATGTGACCACTATGTGAGCTCGAATCCAGACTTTATTGTCAGACTGAAATGCAACGTATCAGACCTATAATGTCTGTAGCATGTCAGTGAGTGTTACTTACACTTAACACAACAGCCGTAAGGTCTAAGTGGTTTACAGAAGTTCTGAAATCCAGAATTTCACTTAAGATGATAGCTTACTGATATAATTTATGGCATCCTGTGCATGGCAGGGCCATAACTTATATCATAAAAAAGGAAACAGAGTCAATGTGGCTATGCGCAGTAGGTGGCACAATGTGTACAATCATAGAGTGCTCTGTTCAGCTATTATTCTTTACAATCAATTAGAGAGGAGATGAGTAAAATTAACCATGATTAAATTCAGGTGAATCCAAATTTTCGGCAATTTGCTTTGCTCTATAGAGAGATGGAAAGGGAATAAAAAAGTCATGATCACCTTGACCTGGCCCCCACCTGTTCAATAGCACAGCCCTTGTCTCCTCCTGTCCAGTCTTCAGGCAATCCCTCTGATCCATTTAGTTGTGTCCTGGCAACTTTAGCCCTTTCAAACTTAACTAGGCCTCAAATGACCAGCGTCGCACCTACATCTTGATGTTACTGACTAATTGTGAAGAGTCCAAAGATGGTGGCATACAGCAGACTGGACTGGAGCAGAAAAAAGATGCAAGTAGAGCACTGAAGGGCTGAGCGGCTGAACAGGTAAAGGCAGGGTCAAGGTGAATATACAGTAATTTTCTTCCAAAAAAAACTACAGTCTATAAATTGTCACCAGAGGGCTGGAGTTCACAGCCAGCTCACCATTTAGGAGTATGTTAAGCAATTTACATTTACTCAGGTAGAGGTTAGAGTAGCTGGATGCGAGACTTGTCTCCAAGCTATACAACTATTCTCTATTTTACATGTGAAATTGAGATTTCCGAAAATATATCATTACTATGATTAGACAGAATTTATAACATTTTAAAAAAATGTAGTGTCCTAAGTTTTGCAACCATTTGGATAGTTTTGCGATAGGTTTGATGTCTCTGGCTCCATGCGCAGCTCCATATGCCCATCTGCAAAATGGATGAGTTCATGAGTTGCCTGCTGTTTATATGCACTAGTCTGGTTTGTAAAGTAGATTAGGTAACTCATGCAGCAATTTGTTTCACATGTACCATATAGCCCAAATGTAGTAAAACAAAGGTTAACATTCTAATAATAAAAAATTTTATTTCTGTAATGCCAACATATTCGGCAACACTTTACATTTCAGAGAGAACTTGTACAGACAATAAAGACATAAGAGGGTAAACACATAATTCAACAGATACCAAGAGGAGTGAGTGCCCAGCTCACAAGTTTACAATCTATGGAAAACGCGAAAGGTAAATGGTAAAAAGTGCTTGTACTGTATGGTCCAGCCGTCAATATAATAAATAGGATATTCAAATAACACTGCATGAACCGGTCACCAGCCAATATCTGTACAAGTACAGATACAAAGTGCTATTAAGTGCATGGAGGCTGTGTTACATTCAAAATTTTTCTGCTGAATGTACCCTTAAAAGTGAGATTTGGGTTCATGACATTTTTTTAAATTCAATGACTGATTCTTATGTTTTCTTAAGCCCTGATTTAAAAAAACACTTCTATTTTTAACCATCACATATGGATTTTGAACAAAACGCACTTGAAATATCGTATAAGCGAGATGAACAAGAAAAATCTTTATTGTAGCCAAACATAAACACAATATTGTATATAAAAATTTATTGAACATTCATTCTGCAACTTTATTGGAAATTAATTCTTGTGCATTTTCCTTTACTTTAAAGCTTCTCTTGATACCTTTTCACTAATAGAAGGCCTGCGGATCTTCTCTGTGAAGCATCCAGCAGTAGTCCCCCATCATGTTCACGTTCCATCTACCTTGGTATTGTCGTTCTATCTCCTTGATATCCTGATCAAATTTTTCTCCTTGCTCTTCGCTAACAGCACCAAGGTTTTCAGGAAAGTAGTCCAAATGGGAATGTAAAAAATGTAACTTCAAATTCATCAGACAACCCAAGGATTTGAAACATTTCAGCATAATGTTCTCCATGATGGACTTAAATTTTGGATCTTTGTTGATCTTTCTTCATGACTTATTTAAAAGAATTCCAAACTCTTTTTCCAATAGTTTTCATTTTTGTTTCGAACAAGTCGTCCTTTATGAGTTTTCGAATATCCGGACCCACAAAAATGCCTTCCTTCAGTTTTGCTTCAGACAGTCCCTAAAACTTTGTACACAGGTACTTAAAAGTATCTCCTTCTTTTGGCACAGCTTTCACAAACTGTTTCATCAGTCCAAGCTTCATGTGGAGTGGTGGCAAGAGAACTTTAGTGGAATCAACAAAACTTTCTGCAACTATGTTCTTGAGTCCAGGTTGCAAAGATGTTCTTGTTGATCAACTTTTTTGGCTCCAGTGATGAGTCCTATTCCGGCTGTCTTATTCACACAAAAAACATGGGTACTTCATGTATCCTCCTTGCTGCCAAAGGGAGCAAAGAGAGAACTTTCAGATCACCACATATTAACCTCTTAGTTAAGTTTCTTGAGAATAAAGTCTAAATTCTCATAGCATTCCATCAAGTGCATAGAATTCCCTACAGGCACTAAAGCATACTGTACTTGCTTCCATTAGGCAGTAGCACAGCTTTCAGACTTTTTTTGATAAATCAATAAAGAGTCTCCTCTCGTTCATATTGTACTCAATGTTACATTTTTCCATCAACCTAGGAACATCACTGCAATACACTACACTGTGTTCCAAATAATTATGCAAATAATATTTTCCCAGATTTGCCCAAATTACCTATATGAATTGCAGTCATTGTAATTTTCCAGTCAAATAACTATTAGAGTACAATTGAAAGGTTTTTGTACAAACTGCCTATGATAACAGTATATTTTTTAAAAAATAAAAAACTCAAACTGCACTCAAAATGCATGTTCCAAATTATTATGCACAGCAGAGTTTTCAACCTTTTCATTTTAATAAAGAACAAAAAAATGGTCATTTTTGAAATTATAAGCATTAGCAGGTTATTACAAACTGAAATCAAACAGTTTTCAACTCAAAACTTTATTCTAGGTGATGTTACATTTGCACATAGGACCGCTTGTTCGAAAGGAGCTTCTGAACTCTCTCGTCCATTGAATTTGTCAGGTTTTGGATGGTTTCTGCTTTAATTGTTTTGCATGAGGACAGAATACCCTCCCAGAGCTGTTGCTTAGATGTGAACTGCCTCCCGCCATCATAGACACTCCTTTTGATGATGCTCCAGAGGTTCTCAATGGGGTTGAGGTCAGGGGAGCATGGGTGCCACACCATAAGTTTGTCCCCTTTTATGCCCATAGCAGCCAGAGATGCAGATGTGTTATGTGCAGCATGAGACTGGGCATTATCATGCATGAAATGATCTCGATGGTCCAGATGGATGGAGTGGAGGATGGCTGGTTGATGGACACCCCATGCAAACACGGCTATGGCGCTAACAAGGAGGAGGTGGAATAATGTTTTGGGCTGGAATCATGGGGAGAGAGATTGTCAGCCCTTTTAGGATCCCTGAAGGGGTAAAGATGAACTCCATAATGTATGTTGAGTTTCTCAAACAGCACTTCCTTCCATGTTTCAAGAAGAAGAACCGCGCATTCCGCAGCAAGATCATTTTCATATGGAAGGAATTTTTTTTTCTGCTTCTGTACCATGAGAAACAGGTAGAAGGTTCGTTTCCTTTAGTTCTGCAGAATATTTAGGAAGGTTCAAGTCCCTGACGAAATCATTTAATTTGAGCTGTGAAAAAAAGCTGTGGTTTATTCGGACTAGCTTGAAAGTCTTCATCAGAATCCTGCTATTCATGTTCTGAATCTTTT
Source organism: Phyllobates terribilis (assembly GCF_046119375.1). NCBI lineage: Eukaryota > Metazoa > Chordata > Amphibia > Anura > Dendrobatidae > Phyllobates > Phyllobates terribilis. The sequence goes on from NW_027362761.1 coordinate 214,139,081, forward strand.
GAATCAGGTGTATCTTCAAGTGTCTCCAGAAGTGAAGGGACAGGCATTCCTGGACCGTGAGGCACAGGGCGAATCAGTGATGGAAGATCTGGGTGTATAATTTCCTTCTTATTTTTAAGGTTGAATCCCTCCACGTTGCACGTACAAAGTAGAAGTCATCAGTATAATTTTGCAGTCCCCCCCAGATCATAGGCAAGTCACAATGAAAGCTCCCTTTCTTCCCTTTAGACCATTGTCGTAGTTCTTCTACACAAACAGAACACACTACATGTGGAGCCCAAGATTTGTCCTGATCACCTAGTTTTACACCAAAATACGCATAATACACTTTTCTAACGAAGTCCGTAATATTACTTTGTTATTTCTTGTCTAGAAAACAAACCACAAATGTAGCAAAAGTTGTTGGGTGACTGTAGTATTGGCGTCTTTGCCCCCTGACAGGCAGAGATGCCGTCCCTCTTACCGCCGCGCTCCCTGCTCTTCGTCCTCCGGCGCTCCTGCTTCTGCTGCTACCGGTGCGTGCAGCTTCCCGGGCACTGTGCTTAGGGCACGCATGCGCTTCCTCCCTCTTAAAGGGGCCGTGCGCGCCGTCCTAAGGAGTCCCCGGCCAATGGCCGGAGGACCTCTCATATAAAAGTCACCTCCTCCAAAATGGAGGTGCCCGTGCAAGGTTGTAGCTTTGTGTGTTAAACTCTGCTTCAGCCCTCAGGTCCCACTGCCAGCCTGACTACCAGTCCAGCCCGCCAGCCTGACTACCAGTCCAGCCCGCCAGCCTGACTACCAGTCCAGTCCGCCAGCCTGACTACCAGTCCAGTCCGCCAGCCTGATTACCAGTCCTGTCTGCCAGCCTGACGACCAGTCCTGTCCACCAGCCTGACAACCAGTCCTGTCCGCCTGCTTGTCTACTCTTCAGCCCGACAGTTTGTCTACAGTCCAGTCCGCTTACATCACCATAACCACTAAATACTGAAAGTAACCATGTTAAGCACACCATCACACTCTTCTCTACTCTGTCTATAAGAAAATCTGTCTTTGCTTCCCAAAGCCACCAAATAGAGTGCAGATTTCAGTTCTTATACTGCTGAGGTAAAATGAAAGCTTTGTTCTGATTGGTTGCTATGGATTCCACCACACCGTTAAGAACTGTAACTAAAAAAAATCTGTCTTTACTGGCCATACTAACCAATCACAGCACAGATTTCATTTCTTATACTGCTGAGGTGAAATGAAAGATATGCTAAGATTGCATGCTATGGACACCACCACCACACTCTTGGAAGCTGCGTTAAGAAAATCTTCTCTTGCCACAGCAGCCAATTGCAGCACAGTGTCCATTAATTTCTAACCAATCTTATGACCTCAAAATCATCCACCAAAGGTCACGCAAAGGGATCAATGTATGGTGCAAGAAAAATCCTATGGAGTCAGTGTTTGTGAAAAAACTGTACATGATCGAATTTTTTGGATATTTTCAGCGATCAAAAGTATGTACAGATCACCTCTTACTTTCCAAACAATTTTACCTTTGCAAACTTGTGCAATTAGTCTTTTTTTCAGTAAGTTTTGTCTTCATGTAGAAGATACAATCATGGCCGAAAGTGTTGGCACCCTTGAAATTGTTTTAGAAAATGAAGTATTTCTCCCAGAAAATTATTGCAATTACACATGTTTTGTTATACACATGTTTATTTCCTTTGTGTGTATTGGAACAACACAAAAAAACAGAGAAAAAAAGACAAACTGGACATAATTTCACACAAAACCTCAAAAATGGGCCGGACAAAATTGTTGCCACCCTCAACTTCATATTTGGTTGCACACCCTCTGGAATAAATGACTTCAATCAATCACTTATAACCGTAACTCTTTTTCACTCCCCTTTTGTCACACACTATGGCTCCAATTCAAGTCACCAAATTTTTGTGTAATGTGAAGTTGCACGAAATGTTGTGACTTTTGCCATTTTTGCACCAATTTCAGCCAAACTTTCCAAAATGGGTGGAGCTAAGGCCAGACATGGCAACGCCTACTCATCTAATTCATGACGAGTTGTGGTCTCTGACTGGAGTAAGATTTGTGGCAATGTGTCAATTAGTGAATCAGTTTCCTCCGACTCCACCATTGCACACTCATCAAGACTGATGTGAACAACGACGGTCTTGATGAATCAGGGCCTATCTGTATAGTATATCTGGCGGGGTTTTTTTGCTTTTTCTCCTATTTCCATTGCTAAACTATGATCTGTAACATCTTCTCACTAAACAGATTTACCACAAAGTGGATGCTGCGCTGCATTACCTGCCTTGATTTTATACAGACTAAGATAGGCTGTACTATACTATGTAATGTGCTATACTCAGTGATGGCTGTGCTATACTATGTGATGTGATCGATGCAATGCATTATTGGGAAGTTCACCCAGTCACGGCTGAGGTCATGTGAGCCTTCTCTGGCTAATTCAGTCATTTGCATTGTGTAAAATAGTAGCATGCACTTTTGGTGATTCACATAAATCAAATTTTAAATGATTTGAATTCTCTGGATCCAGCAAATGTCCTAAAATTCAATACAATCTCAATTCACATCTAATTGATTTGCTCCTCTCTAACAGTCCTACACATATAAGATCACTATACCACTGCCTTATACCAGTAGGTACAACTCTAGATTGTGTTTCTCAATAGAAAGACCAATTAGGGTGATCTTAAGATTATAGACACATTTTTGGCATCCAGGCAGTTCTGATACTACCTTCTAGAAATGTATTCCAAAACTGGAAGAAGATAACTTTTTGGGCACTATGTCAAAATCCCCAACATTGCAAGTTATATCTAGAATGGTGAAAAAAAACCTTTCTGAATCACATTAGTCTTCTAATTTGATTTGAAAATCCTATAAAGTCGGCCAGCAGTTTTTTGCTATGTAATCTGAAAACAGCAGAAAATAGGGGCTGAAACATAGAATTCAGGAATGTGTCACTTATCAAACTGTGTGCTGTTGTTTACTTATATTGAAGGTTTTATCACTAAGACATTATCATTGCCAGGTCTGATGTGCACATGACTGCTAGTCCGACCACACCCCCTCCTCTGATAAGCAGCTCACTGTCAATAGACAATGTACATAGACAGCCTGGTGTGGGATGGGCAACTTCCTAAGCTCTGCTACATGCTACATCTAAGAACTCTGATTGTGTCACAACTGCTGCACCCAGTAAACTAAGTGATACATTGTTGGAATAAGGGTCTCTTTACCTACTTCATGCTGCTGTCAGATGAGGTAGCAAAAACTTGATGACAGATTCCCTTTAAGCGAGATCACACCTATTAGTCAATGCACCTGCGTTTCATGTCTACTAGGTCTGAGCCTACTACCTGTCTTCCTTGTCTGTCGCCACACTTTCTTCCCCTTCTCCACTTTAAGTTGTAGTTGGTAATAAACGGATGGCTTCTTATTAAAAAAATAAAGAGATATGATCAACTATGTATCTTTTTTTATCACCAATGTTTCATACTATTCAGTTGTAGAATGTTATAATTACAGAGTATTAATTTAGAGGTTTAAAATAGACCTGCTCAACTGTAGCATGACCTTATGTGTTGGGCAAATTTGCATCAGAATGACCACATTCATTTTTTTCCATTTGAATATCAATAAATACATACATTTTATGGATATAAATGCAAAAATTCTTGACACCCACAATAGCATTAAGTTTATCAAAAGAAGACTAATTATTATTGATATGAATAATATAAAAACTAGGAGGGCTAATACTCCTTGGTATTGTTATAAAACATACTGTTGTTAATATAATATCTGCATAAACTCATACCCAGTATTTAATATTGCCACTTTTTTAAAAGTATATATACTTTTACCATAATGGTTGAAGAACTTTAATAGGGATATGTCAGTCTATTTTCTAGATTTACTTCTCACATACTTCTTATACACAAGCAGAAGCCATAGGAAACCACAATCTCCAAGAACTCATTTTCTAAAGAAACCCCGACCGAAGTCATTTTTATAGCATTGTAAATAGCTTGTTAATTTTCCCGTCTCTTGTTGTCTAGATTTTTAATTTTCTTATTACCCAAACCTTACTATAACCCCCACGCAGGGTACAAAAGAGTATAAAACAATTTTTTTAAAAGGATGTAAAAGTGAATTTGATTTTAGTAATACAAGAGATTGGCAAACTTGACGATTAGGAAGCATGAAGTAGGATGTTATAAAAGAAAAGAAAATAGCCCCAACAGAACATGCTTAGCAGATGCTAAGCCCGTACAATTTGTGTGCCTCTTAAATGTCTGCAGACTACGTCTTACTTAAGATCCTTCTTTCATTTGACCCAGCTTGCAGAATCTGTTGACTGAAGAAGTCTTTTGTAAGGAACCCATTGTTTGATAAACACTTTAAGACATCGCAGTTTTAAGAGGAATTTTAACAAGGATCCTTTCTTCATAAAATTAGACAAGCTTGTCGTGGGGTAAGCTAACTAGAGGAGAGGACATCTTGCTATAAAAAAAATATATAAAGCTTCATACCTTGAACATAGCTTGACCCTGCCACTATTATCTTGCTGGTATTCAGCTATGTCCTCTTACCCCTACTAAAAAGACTATTTTGAACAAGAAATACAGAAAAATCTTAAACTATTAGGCTTAAAAAGCTGCTTCTGGATTCACAAACATACAATATGTTTGATGGTATTTTCAGTATCCAGTTCAATGCTGGTATCATGGTATATATACATAGTCTCAATTAGAATTGTTCCCTTGTAAATAATTTTCACAGGTCATCCCTGAGTATGGCAAGTTCACATGATGGTGACCTATTGATCTCCATTTAAAGAATCCAACCTCGTTTTCCATTCAAGCCTTCACCATAAATATTATACCCATTGCCCCTTAAGGTATCTTTATTCAGAATGAACTTTGTGACTTTTCAGATTGTTATAAGATTTACTTCCCAAGCTAATCTTCTTCTTATCTAAGGTCATAATTGCAAATATGTCAACCCTATATTAAGCTAAACTGAGGGTCTTAGTTTCCTATGTATAGCTGGAATGAGGTGGAGCAGCAGCTAAAGTGAGAGGTCATTAAAACAGTATATCATTATGAACAAAATTGAATCCAATGACCTAATATGAGTCAAAAATATGTAAACTCAACAGAGCTAGTCTGTCTCACTCCCCTACATTTAGAGCAGGATGTCAAACTCAAATACACAGAGGTCCAAAATGAAAAACTTGGACAAAGTTGAGGGCCAACCAGTCTACTGTATAATGGGCCCCACTAAGTCCTCCATACAGAATAATGGCCCCAAAATATTCCTCCATACAGAATAATAGACCCCACATAGTCCTCCATACAGAATAATGGGTCCCACATAGTTCTCCATACAGAATAATGGGCCCTCATAGTCCTTCATACAGAACAATGGGTCCCACATAGTGCTCCATACAGAATAATGGTGCCACATAGTCCTTGATACAGAATAATGAGCCCCACGTAGTCCTCCATACAGTATAATGAGCCCCACATAGTCCTCCATACGGTATAATGGGTCCCACATAGTCATCCATACAGAATAATGGGCCCCATATATTTTTCCATACAGTATAATGGGCCCCACATAGTCCTCCATACAGAATAATGGCCCCACATAGTCCTCCATACAGAATAATGGGCCCCACATAGTCCTCCATAAAGCATAATGGGCCTCATATATTGTTCCATACAGTATAATGGGTCCCACATAGTCCTCCATACAGCATAATGGGCCCCACATAGTCCTCCATACAACATAATGGGCCTCACATATTGTTCCATACATTATAATGGGCCCCATGTAGTCCTCCATACTGAATAATGGGCCCCACATAGTCCTCCATACAGAATAATGGGTCCCACATAGTCCTCCATACAGAATGGGCCCTCATAGTCCTCCATACAGAATAATGGGCCCCACATAGTCCTCCATACAGTGTAATGTTCCCCACGTAGTCCTCCATACAGTATAATGGGTCTCATATAGTCCTCCATACAGAATAATAGGCCCCACATAGTCCTCCATACAGAATAATGGGCCCCATATATTTTTCCATAGAGTATAATGGGCCCCACATAGTCCTCTATACAGAATAGTGGCCCCACAGAGTGTTCCATTGTTCTATACAGAATAATGGGCCCCACATAATCCTCCATACAGAATAATAGGCCCCATATAGTCCTCCAGAGCACAGAAAATAAAACATAAGGCCGGTTTCACGTGTCCGTATATTTCCGGTACCAAAAAAAATGGTACCAGAGACATCCGTGTCCAGTTTGTCCGTGTGTCCATATGTGTTTTACATGTTGCATCCGTGTGCGGCCCGTGTGCCGCATCAGGATCACACGGACCGGCGCTTGGGAATCAGTGTACAGTTAGTGCTGTTCCCAAGCGCTGATGCTGAACGCTTCCCTCATCATGGTTCCCTGCCAGCTCTGTGATCAGCACCAGCAAGGACAATAATGAGGGTAATAGTAGTCTGCTCCTGCAGTGTCCCTGTGTAAAAATTAAGAATGAAATAATAAAATCCTTATACTCACCTGTCAGGAGATGTCCCCCGCTGTATACAGGCAACCGCTGGCACAAAGAAGCTAGGGAGAATGAGGCGATCCAGCAAACGGCCCCAGAGCTGAGCTCAGGAGCGGTGTCCTGTTGTTAGAACCCTCCTGTTAGTTTTTGCTATCTTGTGTTTTGCGGTCACTTGACCAGCTGCCTATATATTTCAGCTCCGCCCTTCTGGCTTTGCTGGACTTCAGTGTTTTTTGCCTGTCTCTCTAGCCAGGTGCTTCGGTGCCTATCTCTGTCTAGTTTGCTTGGTCCTCTGGGACCTCTAGTACTTTTTGTCAGTTTGTCTTTTTGCTCTGCAACAACTTCTGTTAGGAGGAGTCCCATTTTTGTCCCAGTCCTTAGTTCTTTTAGGGACCCCTCACTATATTCTATAGGTCTCCTTTCAGACTAGCCAAGGACGAAGGCGGGTCTGTTCACAAGGAACAGGCTGCCCGCTACATCGTAGGGATTCAGCTTAGTCTTACTGTAGGGACAGCTTTTCCCATTCTTTCCTTAGTTTATGTTGCAGATCATAACAGTAAGTCCAGACCAAAAAGAAAACTAAAAGGAAAGAAATTCGGGGATCAATATGGTTTCTGTCCAGGAGTTGGCTCAACGCCTGCAGGGATTGTCTCTGGAGGTGGCCGAGCTTCAGCAACACGTGAGTAGCTGTCCTGGAGCGCATTTTGTGGAACCGAAGGTAGGACTGCCTGATATTTTTTATGGTAAACAGCAAGATTTTTTTTCCTTTAAAAATGCTTGTTTGTTATATTTTCGTTTGAGACCGAGGTCCTCTGGGAATGAATCACAGCGCATTGATTTTATTATGTCACTTTTGCGCAAAGAACCACAGGGTTGGGCCTTTTCTTTCCAACCTACTGATCCATGTTTAAGTTCTGTTGAGGAATTTTTTTCTGCTATGGGGCTATTATATGACGATCCTGATCGAATCTCATCTGCTGAATCAGAACTTAGACGTTTGAATCAGGGGTCAGATGATGTTGAAATTTATTGCACACACTTCAGGAGATGGGCTTCAGAAGTTAAGTGGAATGATTTGGCGCTGAAAAGTTTATTTCTTGCTGGTCTGAGTGAAAGGGTTAAGGATTTGCTAATTGCATTCCCTGCACCTGAGACTCTACAGGAAGCTATGCAATTAGCTGTTCGTGTGGACAGGAGAATAAGGTCCAGGGTCAATGATGTAAAAACTCCTGTAACTTCAGGTTCTAGTTTCCAGAAAATCTGCTCTGACAGCGGAGAACCAATGGAGGTTGGGGTGATGTCACTCCGCTCTCAAGAAAGAGATCGGAGATTCGCCGAAGGTTTGTGTCTTTATTGTGGTAAAGATGATCATTTGATTAAGTATTGTGAGCGTCGTTTAAGTAAAGAATAAAAAAAGGTCAGTTACGCCTGTATAGCTTGTTTACGCTCTGCAGGAGTGTTCCTTTCTGGGTGTACTACTCTGCAGGGAGATTTGATTGAATTTCAGGTATTTGTGGATTGTGGTTCAATACTTAATGTGATTGATAAAGGGTTTTTGGAAAAACTTAAATTGAAATCCAAACCTTTGTCATCTCCTATTTCTGTGGTTGCAATTGATAACACTCCTTTGAAATGTATTACTCACAAGACTGCTGCATTTCCTCTCACTATCAATGGTGTTCACCAAGAAATTTTGGACTTGGTTGTTTTGGATAATTTGCCCTCTCCAGTTGTTCTAGGATTGCCTTGGTTAAAACTGCACAATCCTTTGTTGGACTGGTCTACTAATGTGATTAAGTCTTGGAGTCCGAAGTGCTATGATAAATGCTGTAATGGTCGCATTGCGGCTGTGGAAAAAGGGGAATTACCAGTACCTATTCAAGATTTTTGGAGGGTTTTTTCGGAGGAGGAGTCGCACGTTTTGCCTCCTCATAGGGATTATGATTGCGCCATTGAGTTTGTTCCAGGTGCTACTCTTCCCAAAAGTCGCTTGTTTAATCTTACTATCCCTGAAAGAAAGGCCTTGGAGGAGTACATAGAGACTAGCCTGGCTGCTGGTCACATTAGACCTTCTAAGTCGCCTGTGGCAGTCGGATTCTTCTTTGTTAAAAAAAAGGATGGCGGTTTACGTCCATGTCTGGATTTTCGTGAAATTAATAAGATTACCGTACGCAATTCCTACCCATCGCCGTTAATTCCTGACTTGTTTAACCAGTTAGTGGGGGCCAAGTGGTTCTCAAAAATTGATCTCCGAGGGGCATACAATTTGTTACGTGTGAAGGAGGGTGATGAATGGAAAACTGCTTTTAACACTCCGGTAGGTCATTTTGAGAATCTGGTCATGCCCTTCGGTCTTACCAATGCACCTGCATTTTTTCAGAACCTTATTAATGACTTCCTGAGACCTATGATTGGTAAGAATGTGGTTGTGTATTTGGATGACATTTTGATTTATTCACCAGATTTAGAGTCCCATTGGCAGAGTGTACGTGAAGTTTTGCAGTTATTGAGTGATAATTCACTCTTTGCTAAGCTGGAGAAATGTGAGTTCGCTGTGCAGAAAATTAGTTTTTTGGGCTACATTGTCTCCAGCGAGGGATTTGAGATGGACCCTGTGAAGGTTCAGGCTGTGCAGGAATGGCCAAGGCCTATTGGTTTGAAATCTATACAGAGGTTTTTGGGTTTTGCCAATTATTACAGTAAATTCATTAAGAATTTTTCTATAATTGTTAAACCTCTAACCGATCTCACCAGAAAAGGTGCGAATACGACCCAGTGGACTACTGAAGCCATTGAAGCGTTTGAGTATCTCAAAGAGAGGTTCAGTTCTGCCACTATCCTTATACAGCCTGATGAGACCAAACCTTTTTTGGTCGAGGTCGATGCTTCATCGGTGGGGGTCGGAGCAGTTTTGTCTCAGGAGAACAAGGGTGGAGTACATCCTTGTGCCTTCTTTTCGAAAAAAATTTCGGAAACCGAACTGAATTATGATGTTGGAAATTGGGAGTTGCTGGCTATTAAACTTGCGCTAGAACACTGGCGTCATTTTTTGGAAGGCGCTAGATTTCCTATTCAGGTTTTCACAGATCATAAAAATTTGATCTATCTTACATAGTTACATAGTTACATAGTTTATAAGGCCGAAAAAAGACAAGCATCCATCCAGTTCAGCCTATTTCTTGTGCACTGCAGCTATTCTGCAGCGTTGATCCAGTGGAAGGCAAAAAAAACCCCATGCGGTATAGGCCAATTTACATCATTGAGGAAAAATTCACTGGATGCTACCAAGCGCTTGAATGCCCGCCAAGCTAGGTGGGCACTTTTTTTTTCTCGGTTTCATTTCTCTGTTACCTATATCCCTGGTACTAAGAATGTTAAAGCCGATGCTTTATCTCGCAGCTTCTCTCCTACGGTCGGTACCGAGGAGGAGCAGAGCATTTTGCAGAAAGGAGTTGTGGTGGCGGCATTGGATTCCGATTTGGAGAATGGGATTCTGAATGCTCAAGATGATGCTCCATCGAACACTCCCCATGGGAGGTTGTTCGTGCCTAGAGCCTTTAGGAGAGATTTGTTTGTGGAGTGTCATGAATGTCGGTTGGCAGGTCATCCAGGAGTTTCGGAGACTAAGAGACTTATCTGTCGCAGTTTTTTGTGTCCTGGATGGCAGAAGGAAGTCATCAAGTGGGTGCGTCAGTGTACTGTGTGTGCTAGGTCAAAGGCTTCACATACTCCTGCTGCGGGGTTGCTTTGCCCTCTGGAGGTTCCTAGTGCGCCTTGGACGCATCTCTCTATGGATTTTATTACTGATCTTCCTGTGTCTGAGGGTTTTACTGTCATCTGGGTGGTCGTAGACCGTTTTAGTAAGATGTGTCATTTGGTTCCATTCATTAAGTTGCCCTGCGCCAAGACACTCGCTAAGGCATTTGTTAAGGAGATTGTCAAGCTCCATGGCGTTCCCACGGATATTGTTTCTGATAGAGGACCTCAGTTTGTGGCTCTCTTTTGGCATGCTTTTTGTGACAGGTTGCAAGTTCATTTGTCATTTTCGTCTGGTTATCATCCTGAGTCTAATGGACAGACTGAAAGAAAGAACCAGGATGTTGAACAGTTTTTGCATTGTTTTGTGGCGGACAATCAAGAGGTGTGGTCTGAGTTTCTGCCTCTCGCAGAATTTGCTCTTAACAATCATACATCCTCCTCTGCTGGGTGTTCTCCTTTTTTTTGTTGCACTGGGAGACATCCGTCTTTTGGTTCGTTCTCCAAATTGGGGTCGGCGGTGCCGGAGGAGGAGAATTTTTCCGGTGATTTGGAGAGAGTTTGGACTAATGTATGTTGTAACCTGCAAGAGGCTAACAAGAAGTCCAAGAAGTATTTTGACAGGAAACGTAAAGAGGTTTTGTTTACTGTGGGTGACATGGTTTGGTTGTCCTCGAAGAACTTGCGGTTGAGGGTTCCTTCTAAAAAACTGGGTCCTAAGTTTGTGGGTCCATTTAAAGTGCTTCAGGTTGTTAACCCATCTGCTGTCAGGTTGGATGTCCCTACTTCCTGGAAGATTAATTCTGTGTTTCATGTTTCCTTGTTGAAAAAGGCTGACGTTTCTAATAGGGACGGCACTGTCACAGTTCCTCCTGTGGTGGAAGACGGTGAATATGAAATTTCTCCTATTTTGAATTCAAGATGGCATAGAGGGATATTACAGTATCTTGTCTCCTGGAAGGGTTTCGGTCCCGAAGACAACTCCTGGGTAAGGACGGATTATGTCTCTGCTCCTAGGCTTGTTAAAGCTTTCCACAGGAGGTTTCCTGACAGGCCTGGGCCTGGAGGATTCGGAGGATCCTCATAGAAGAGGGGGTACTGTTAGAACCCTCCTGTTAGTTTTTGCTATCTTGTGTTTTGCGGTCACGTGACCATCTGCCTATATATTCCAGCTCCGCCCTTCTGGCTTTGCTGGACTTCAGTGTTTTTTGCCTGTCTCTCTAGCCAGGTGCTTCGGTGCCTATCTCTGTCTAGTTTGCTTGGTCCTCTGGGACCTCTAGTACTTTTAGTCAGTTTGTCTTTTTGCTCTGCAACAACTTCTGTTAGGAGGTGTCCCATTTTTGTCCCAGTCCTTAGTTCTTTTAGTGAACAAATAAAGTAGCACACTGTAACACTGAGTATATAGATATGAAATATGAATAGCATAACTGCTGTAGAAAATAGAAATAAATGGAAAAGATTTTTTGAAAATTTTTTTAGCGCATGTAAATATGAAGTATGGAAAATGAATAGCATTACTGCTGTAAATAAATGAGAAATCTTAGCGCATAAATTGGCCAATTCATGTGTACCTGACAGCCGCGGTAAGGCGTTTCTCGATGTCAGGACCTATCAATGTGAATACCTCTCTAAGAGACCTCCGTCTGCTTATGTGTGGGAAAGACAGATCCTGATGCATTTAAAACCACCTGCGGCATGGGGGTGGGGATGGAGTGCTCAGTCAACGCTGAATCTAGTAACAAAGAAAATGACGGCACTTCCACTACAAAAACTAGGTGTGAACAGGTGCTTACTAAGAGCAGCTACCTCCATATATAATGAACAAATAAAGTAGCACACTGTAACACTGAGTATATAGATAGGAAATATGAATAGCATAACTGCTGTAGAAAATAGAAATAAATGGAAAAGATTTTTTGAAAAATTTTTTAGCGCATGTAAATATGAAGTATGGAAAATGAATAGCATTACTGCTGTAAATAAATGAGAAATCTTAGCGCATAAATTGGCCAATTCATGTGTACCTGACAGCCGCGGTAAGGCGTTTCTCGATGTCAGGACCTATCAATGTGAATACCTCTCTAAGAATAGTATAACTGCTGTAGAAAATAGAAATAAATGGAAAAGATTTTTTGAAAAATTTTTCAAAAAATCTTTTCCATTTATTTCTATTTTCTACAGCAGTTATGCTATTCATATTTCATATCTATATACTCAGTGTTACAGTGTGCTACTTTATTTGTTCATTATATATGGAGGTAGCTGCTCTTAGTAAGCACCTGTTCACACCTAGTTTTTGTAGTGGAAGTGCCGTCATTTTCTTTGTTACTAGATTCAGCGTTGACTGAGCACTCCATCCCCACCCCCATGCCGCAGGTGGTTTTAAATGCATCAGGATCTGTCTTTCCCACACATAAGCAGACGGAGGTCTCTTAGAGAGGTATTCACATTGATAGGTCCTGACATCGAGAAACGCCTTACCGCGGCTGTCAGGTACACATGAATTGGCCAATTTATGCGCTAAGATTTCTCATTTATTTACAGCAGTAATGCTATTCATTTTCCATACTTCATATTTACATGCGCTAAAAAATTTTTCAAAAAATCTTTTCCATTCATTTCTATTTTCTACAGCAGTTATGCTATTCATATTTCATATCTATATACTCAGTGTTACAGTGTGCTACTTTATTTGTTCAATATATATGGAGGTAGCTGCTCTTAGTAAGCGCCTTAGTTCTTTTAGTGACCCCTCACTTTATTCTATAGGTCTCCGTTCAGACTAGCCGAGGACGAAGGTGGGTCTGTTCACAAGGAACAGGCTGCCCGCTACGTAGTAGGGATTCAGCTTAGTCTTACTGTAGGGACAGCTTTTCCCATTCTTTCCTTAGTTTATGTTGCAGATCATAACACCTGTCACTCGCTGAGCGCAGCTCCGGAGCTGCTCATTCTCCCCAGCTCCTCTGTGTCAGCGGTCAGAGGATTACAGCAGGAGAAATCTCCGGTCAGGTGAGTATAGGGATTTTATTATTTTATTCTTATTTTTACACAGAGACACTGCGGGAGCAGACTACTACTACCCTCATCATTGTCCTTGCTGGTGCTGATCACAGCATTGTCAGGAAACCATGATGAGGGCAGTGTTCAGCACCCAATGCTTGGGAACAGCACTAACTGTAGCGCTGATTCCCAGGCGCCGGTACGTGTCACACAGATGACACACAGATGTCATCCGTGTGGTATGTTTTGCAGACCGTGCATCCGCAAAAAAACGGACATGTCAGCGTGTAGAGCACACGGTCCGTGAAAACACACTGACGTGCACAAACCCATTGATTTTAATGGGTCTGCGTGTATCAGTGTCTCCAATACGTGAGGAAACTGTCACCACACGTACTGGAGACACGGACATGTGAAAGAGCCCTTAGAGTTACAAATCCTCCCATTGGACTGTCAGAATGAGCTCACTGATGGATTCTCAGTTAACCCATTCTGCAGCCACAACAAACAGTGCAGCACAGAGGCTATAGGAAGCAAGTGGTGTAACATTTTTTTATTAAACCCAATTACAAATTATTTTTAGCCAAAAATACATGCATATAAGTAAGAAAAAAAATTGTCCCTATAGGTGGACAATCCCTTCTAAAGCACTTAATGATGAACAATTTTATTTCTTATCTGACTTTATAATATTGGAAAGTGAAGAGACAGACGTTCTATATAGAAAAATCTTGATGGATTTAGAAAAAAATTGTGGACTCTCAGCTCTTTCCTAATCTACAGCTGTCAATCAGGTGCAATAAAAGGGGTTTTCCCAAAATTATTTTGTAACATGTACTAATATATATAGTAAATAATATAGGTTCTCCTCCTGCACTTATTAATGTAGATAAATAGCTTCTTATGGAGGAACATGTGACCAGATTTTCCAGACTTATCCATCAGCCTCCTCCAAATGGAAAGCTGTGTTATAATTGGAGGAGGCTGTTGGAGAGGTGAGACTCAATTACAACACATACTATACCACAACCAAACCAGTCTGCTTAAGGAGGTTGTCCAAATTTTTAAATGCATGTATTTGGGGCTAAAATATTTTTATTGATGGGTTTCATTCTAAATTTTGCACAATTGCCTTTCAGGCTCTTTGTTTCCTCGCATATTTATTTTTAATGTAATTTACAGTCAGAAATCAGTTGACATATTCTCAGTTAACCCATTCTACAGCCAGCAATAAAGAGTGCAATAGAAAGCAAATCCAACAACAAAAATGATTTTCATTACAAATATATGCAGTGTTACGGGTCCGGGTGGTGGAACCTTTGTGCTTCGGTGCAAGGAGGGACCAGAGGGCTGTAGCTAAGTGCCTACTCGGCCTGACCCAGGTCACACGGCGGCTTAGTCGACTCCGTGAACCAGGGAGGGACCGGGCAGGTGAACCAGGTGCCACTCTGGGACTGACCTTGTGTGAGAGCAGGTGACTCCCACAGGTCAGAAGACAGGAACTGACCGTTCCAGCGGATGAGCACGGCAGGAAGCCAGAAAGGTGCTCCGGGTAGGCAAGCAGGCGGGTAAGGCGGATAGCCAGACAGATGCTCCGGGTAGGCAGGCTGGCGGGCACGGCAGGTAACTGGCAGGTGCTCCAGGTAGGCAGGCTGGCGGGCATGGCAGGTTACTGGTAGGTGCTCCTGGTAGGCAGACTGGCGGGCACGGCAGGTAACTGGCAGGTGCTCCAGGTAGGCAGGCTGGCGGGCACGGCAGGTTACTGGCAGGTGCTCCTGGTAGGCAGGCTGACGGGCTCGGCAGGTTATTGGCAGGTGCTCCAGGTAGGCAAGCTGGCGGGCACGGCAGGTAACTGGCAGACTGGCGGGCAGAACTATTAGACAGACTGGCGGGCAGGACTGTAGGCAGACTGGCGGGCAGGACTGTAGGCAGACTGGCGGGCAGGACTGTAGGCAGACTGGCAGCGGGACCTGAGGCCTGAAGCAAGTGTTAGCACATACAACAACAACATTGCACAGGCACCTCCATTTTGGAGGAGGTGCCTTATATAGGAGAAGTCCGCTGGCCATTGGCCGGGGACTCTTTAGGACTGTGGGCACGGCCCATTTAAGAGGGAGGGAGCGCGCGCGCGCCCTAAGCACAGTGCCCGAGAAACTGCGCGGGGTGCGCGCCACAGCAGCAGGGGAGCAGGAAGATGCCGGACCAGGACCACGGCGGTGAGGGGAACGGCGTCTCTGCCTGGCAGGAGGCAGAGACGCCGATGCTACATGCAGTTAAGTAAAAAAAAGTCCCCAAATGGAACAGCCATGCTACCCCAAGGGAAGCTCATAGTGGGTGGGGTGCATGCACGTGTTCTCTTAAGCAAAGTGTTCTTGTGGCCAAGTGTCCAGCAGTTATTTCAACAGCAGTTAGGGCAGGAGTCAAGTAACCCACACTTTGTACTCTTTTTTAACTATGTGCTTTATTTCTACATCCATCTTCCTGTGTGCTCTTGTCATCCACATTCACCGCCCCATCTCCCTTCCATCACCACTCATCCATATCTGCCTCTCTCTCCTTTCCTCTCCCATGTACAGCTCCCATGCTCTTTTCAACTTCCTGCAAAATCTCAGCCCATCTTGTCCAAAGACACTGCACAAGAAACCATTTCACAAATCCAAAGCTATTTGGTCTTTCTCTTTTTACTGCTTCAACTTATTTCAGGGGATGTCTCTTCTAACCCCGATCCACCGTCCGTCAACTTCAACCCCTCTCCCACTCCTTCATCTCCCTCTTTTAATTGTGCACTCTGAAATCCACGGTCTGTGTGCAACAAGCTTCTGCTGGCCCTCACTGAAACCTTGATTCAGGATTCTGACACCATTTCCCCTGCCACTATTTCTCATGGTGGCTTACATTTCTACCATTCCCTGAGACCTACGAACAGACTTGGTGGTGGAGTAGGCTTACTCCTGTCCCCACAATGCACTTTCCAGGTCATCCCCCCAGTTTCATCACTCTCATTCCCTTCTTTTGAGGTCCAAGGCATCAGGCTCTTCCATCCACTCTCCCTCAGAGTAGCGATTGTATACAATCCCCCAGGCTCTCCCACCCAGTTCCTTGACCATTTTCTGTCTGGCTGCTGCATTTCATGTCCTCGGAATTACCAAACCTTATCCTGGGAGACTTCAACATCCTCATAAACAGCCCCACCTGCCCATCTGCATCCCAGCTTCTATCTCTAACCACTTCTCTTGGCCTCCCACAGCTTTCAACCTCTGAGGCACACAAATATGGTAACACCCTTGATCTGGTCTTTGTCCGGCTCTGCTCAATCTCCTACTTAGATAGGTCACCTCTTCCCCTCTCTGACCACAACATTTTGCGCTCACAAATCCTCACCCACCCCAGCACACTCCTACCTATCACACATTCAGAAATCTACAAGCCATTAACCATCATACACTTACATACTCCCTACACTCATCACTGTCCCCAATCTCCTCTTTTTCCAGTCCTGATCGGGCTGCATATCACTACGACACTCTCAGAAACACCCTGGACCAAGTAGCGTCCCTCACCCTCAGAACTTCCAAACACAGAGTAAAACAGCCCTGGCTCACACCGCAAACTCGATTCTTTCAGCGATGCTCTAGGAGTGCCGAACGTCTATGGAGGAAAACTTGCACTCCAGAAAACTTTATCCATTATAAATTTATTTTAAGAACCTATAACTCTGCCCTTCACCTTGTTAAACAGACCTACTTCACCACTCTGATCTCCTTACTATCCAACAACCCAAAAAAACTCTTCGACACCTTTCAGTCCTAAAGCGCAGGACCCTATCATGGACATTTGTGCTGATGATCTTGCCTCCTACTTTACAGAGAAAATAGAAAATATCCGTCAGGAAATCAGCTCCCAGCCACCAAGTGCCGTTGCTCCCATCCCTCTCCACATCTCCTCTGGTTCACTCTCCACTGAAGAAGAAGTCTCCAGGCTCCTCTCTTCTTCTCATCCTACTACATGCACTACTGACCCCATTCCCTCACACCTACTCCAGTCTCTCTCTCCAGTCGTCATTACTCACCTAACTAAAATCTTCAAACTCTTCCTCTCTTCTGGCACCTTCTCCTCCTCCTTCAAACACTGTATTATTATCACTCCATTATTAAAAAAAACCCTTTCTTGACCCATCCTGCACAAATAACTATAGAGCAGTCTCCAATCTTCCCTTTATCTCTAAACTCTTGGCGCGCTGGTCTACTCCCGCCTTAACCATTAACGCTCCACTCACTCTCTTCTAGATCCATCACAGTCTGGCTTCCGCCCCCTACATTCTACAGAAACTGCACTCGTCAAAGTGACTAATGACCTTTTCACAGCAAAATATAACAGTGGCTACTATCTGGTTATTCTTTTTGACCTCTCTGCAGCCATCTCCTACTCTCTATGCTCCACTTAATCGGCAGAAAGGACACTGCTCTCTCCCGGTTCTCGTCCTATCTTTCTGACCACTCCTTTAGTGTTTATCGTTCGCTGGTTCTACTTCTTGCCCTCTTCCTCTCACTATTGGGGTCCCTCAGGGTTCAGTCCTTGACCTTCTTCTCTTCTCTCTCTTCACAGCCCCAGTTGGACAGACCATCAGCAAATCTGGCTTTCAGTACCATCTTTATGCTGATGACACACATCTATACACTTCATCCCCTGACCTTACCCCCACTGTACTACAGAACAGCAGTGACTGTCTGTCCACAGTTTCCAACATCATGTCTGCTCTCTATCTGAAACTCAACCTTTCCACTACTTAACTTATTCTGCTCCCACGTCTATTTAGCTCCCCAAATCTGACATCTCCGTCTCGGTGTGGGTCACCACAATAGCGCCGAGCCAGCAGGCACGTTTTCTGAGTGTTGTGTTTGACACCAATCTTTCCTTCACCTCCCATTTACAATATCTTGCCCGCTCTTGTTGCTTGCCCCTAAAGAACATCTCTAGAATCCGCCCCTTTCTCACCATGGGAACAAGAAAAATCCTCCCTGTTGTCCTTATCCCCTCCCGTCTTGACTACTATAATTCTGTATTAATTCCCCTCACTCGAATGTCCCCTCTCCAGTCCATCCTTACTCGGACGCTTCCACTCTGTGCCAGTCATTGCACTGGCTGCCCATACATTATAGGATCAGCATTGTGGCTCAGTGGTTAGCACTGCAGCCTTGCAGCGCTGGGGTCCTGGGTTTAAATCCCACCAAGGACAATATTTGCAATCACTTTGTATGTTCTCCCTGTGTTTGTGTGGGTTTCCATCGGTTTCTTCCCACACTCCAAAGGCATACTGATAGGGAATGTAGATTGTGAGCCCCAATAGGGACAGTACCGATGATGTCTGTAAATGGTCTGAATCGTAAAGCGCTGTGGAATATGTTGGCGCTGTATAAATAAAAAGATTATTATTAAGTTGCTTATTCTCACCCACAAAGTTCTCCACAGTGCGGCACCCCCCTACTACTCCTTTCTCATTTCTGTTTATCGGCCTACTCATTCTCTATGGACCGCAAGCGACTTTCGACTAACATCCGCACTAATCCGTACCTCCCACTCCCAGCTCCAAGACTTCGCCCAAGTTGCACCTATTCTTTGGAAGTTTCTACCCCAAGAAATTAGGACGAACCACAACTTACACAGTTTTAGGCGCTCCCTAAAAACACATCTGTTTAGAGCGACCTATCACGCTCCCTAATCGAAGTTCCTTTTTATATAGCCCATTCACTATTTCTCTAATTCTAATTCATAATTCTCCATCAAACTCTACCGCACCCAAAACCACTACAAATATTGGCTGGTGACTAGCTTATGCAGCCTTTATCTACCCCCATTCCCTCAAGATTGCTGGACCATCACTGTAAATAAGCACCTGTACTTTGTGTCACCCCCACCTCATTGTAGATTGTAAGCTCTTACGAGCAGGGTCGTCATTATTTTTGCTTTAATTATTTTATTATCTTTAACTATGCTACTTATGACTCTTGTATGTGAACCTCTAAATTGTAAAGCGCTGCGTGATATGTTGACGCTATATAAATAACGATTATTATTATATTATAAAAATTAGGCAATAAAAAACACAAAATTTGAGCTTGGTTTAAGTTGGTATACATGCAGCACATAAATGCATGTTTCACAATAGCCATGAATCATAAAAACCTACAAGAAGCGAAATGAACATAAATCCTGCTGTAAATAAATAAAAAGCAAGTGCATTTACAGTTATAAGAAAAAGTTTGGGCACCCCTATTAATCTTAAGCTTAATGTTTTATAAAAATTGGTGTTTTTGCAACAGCTATTTCAGTTTGATATATGTAATAACTGTTGGACACAGTAATGTTTCTGCCTTGAAATGAGGTTTATTGTACTAACAGAAAATGTGCAATCTGCATTCAAACAAAATTTGACAGGTGCATAAGTATGGGCACCCTTATTATTTTCTTGTTTTAAATACTCCTACCTACTTTTTACTGACTTACTAAAGCACTTTTTTGGTTTTGTAACCTCATTGAGCTTTGAACTACATAGCCAGGTGTATGCAATCATGAGAAAAGCTACTTAAAGTGGCCACTTGCAAGTTGTTCTCCTGTTTGAATCTCCTCTGAAGAGTGGCATCATGGGCTCCTCAAAACAACTGTCAAATGATCTGAAAACAAAGATTATTCAACATAGTTGTTCAGGGGAAGGATACAAAAAGCTGTCTCAGCGATTTAACCTGTCAGTTTCCACTGTGAGTAACATAGTAAGGAAATGGAAGAACACAGGGACAGTTCTTGTTAAGACCAGAAGTGGCAGGCCAAGAAAAACATTAGAAAGGCAGAGAAGAAGAAAGGTGAGATCAGTCAAGGACAATCCTCAGACCACCTCCAGAGAGCTGCAGCATCAACTTGCTGCAGATGGTGTCACTGTGCATCGGTCAACTATACAACGCACTTTGCACAAGGAGAAGCTGTATGGGAGAGTGATGCGAAAGAAGCCGTTTCTGCAAGCACGCCACAAACAGAGTCGGCTGAGGTATGCAAAAGCACATTTGGAGAAGCCAATTTCTTTTTGGAAGAAGGTCCTGTGGACTGATGAAACCAAGATTGAGTTGTTTGGTCATACAAAAAGGCGTTATGCATAGCGGCAAAAAAACACAGCATTCCAAGAAAAACACTTGCTACCCACAGTAAAATTTGGTGGAGGTTCCATCATGCTTTGGGGCTGTGTGGCCAATGCCGGCACCGGGAATCTTGTTAAAGTTGAGGGACGCATGGATTCCACTCAGTATCAGCAGATTCTTGACAATAATGTTCAAGAATCAGTGACAAAGTTGAAGTTACGCAGGGGATGGATCTTTCAGCAAGACAATGATCCAAAACACCGCTCCAAATCTACTCAGGCATTCATGCAGAGGAACAATTACAATTTTCTGGAATGGCCATCCCAGTCCCCAGACCTGAATATCATTGAACATCTGTGGGATCATTTCAAGAGGGCTGTCCATGCTCGGCGACCATCAAACTTAACTGAACTGGAATTGTTTTGTAAAGAGGAATGGTCAAAAATACCTTCATCCAGGATCCAGGAAATCATTAAAAGCTACAGGAAGCGACTAGAGGCTGTTATTTTTGCAAAAGGAGGATCTACTAAATATTAATGTCACTTTTTTGGTGAGGTGCCCATACTTATGCACCTGTCAAATTTTGTTTGAATGCAGATTGCACATTTTCTGTTAGCACAATAAACCTCATTTCAAGGCAGAAACATTACTGTGTCCAACAGTTATTACATATATCAAACTGAAATAGCTGTTGCAAAAACACCAATTTTTATAAAACATTAAGCTCAAGATTAATAGGGGTGCCCAAACGTTTTCATATAACTGTAAATAAAATAGGGTTCTTAGTAACACTGTTTTTGATGAAAAATAGTATATAAGCTATCCCACCACGACAAGGTGTAACCGTAGGATGGTCCTACACTGTCTAATATTAAAAATCTTACCATGTGTCAAACTTGACCTCAATGTGTGAATAAGGGCAGACAAAGGACTGAGTCCCAAACTGTGAACACCAGCCTAGGGAAGCTTTAAATGTATTATCCAGCTCTAGGAAGGGAGGCCACACCCAGGTTTGCACAGAATGCAAAAAATACAAAGAAAAAACACAAAATTTGAGCTTGGTTTAAGTTGGTATACATGCAGCACATAAATGCATATTTCACAATGGCCATGAATCAGAAAAACCTACAAGAAACAAAATGAACATAAAGCCTGCTGTAAATAAATAAAAAGCAAGTGCATTTAAATAAAATAGGGTTCTTAGTAACACTAACTCGTTTGGGACGGGTGTAGGACCGTCCCGAACGGGGTTCACCTTGTCGATGGTTGGATGGCTTATATACAATTTTTGATCAAAAACAGTGTTACTAAGAACCCTATTTTTTTTAAATGCACTTGCTTTTTATTTATTTACAGCAGGGTTTATGTTCATTTTGCTAATTAGCCAATGATCAGCAAAACCTGGGAGAGAAGAAAAACTAAGAACAATGTGAACCAGAACAGCTCACAAACAGGGCTATCAATCACACGAGCTAACAAACCAGTCTACTGGAAGAGGAATATGTAATGGTTGCTGGGAGACAGAACAAGCTAGGATTTTGGACTGTTTTTTTTTCTTATATTTTTTGAAGAAGATAGCACTTGGTGAGGCCAATTTAGCCCCTTGAGGCACAGTCAATTTTGGCCTAAGAAACATAAAACCTTTTTTTGCTTTTGCCTATTTGCAGCGTTCATAACTTTTTAATTTGTTCTCGAGGTGCTACATGAGGCTTTATTTTTCAAGGGTTGTGCTTTATATAGGTACAACTTTTTGGCACATATACAGCACATGTTTCATTTATACTGAAGTCTAGTTTGGCACAAGTAAACAAAAAAGTAATCCACTGCAGTTCTTATTTTTTTAATACTAATTAGACGGGCACAAAAGTTTAGCCTAGTACTGTATTGCACACGCCTAGTAAGACGGAGACATTCAGTATAATAAGGTGAATTGGGTCAGTGTAAACTCCGCTTGGTATCCGTCCCAGCAGTGTTTAGAGGGGATTTCATCCTAAGGCTGTGTGCCCACAATGCGTTTTTTAAGCGTTTCCGCAGCGGGAAAAACGCTGCAGAAACGCTTAAAAAACACATGGAAGAAGGCCTGCCATGTTCTCCAATGATAATCCGCATGTGCTGTGCACATGCTGCGGAAATTTCCGCTGCGGGTTATCATTGCGAGAAAAAAACGCAGCACTACCAATTATTTTGTGGAAGCGCTGCGTTTTCGCCGCCATTGACTTGCATTGGAACGCATGGATTCCGCATCACTGTATATGTAGATGCGCATTCCATTCGTTTCAATGTGCGGATGGTACCCGGGTGTGGAGGACAGGAGACTCTCCTCCGGACCTGGGTACCATAGAACCTGTGAAAAAAAGAATAAAATAAATGTTATATTTACCTTCTGAGGGCCCCCGCTGTGCTCGTCCTCCCATGCCGGCAGATCGCGGTGGACTGAAGGACCTGCGCTGACGTCATAGTCATGTGACGGGTCACGCGATGCTGACGTCGGCAGGTCCTTCAGTGTACCGCGATCTGCCGGCAGCCAGGACGGAGCAAAGCAAGACTCCAGGGGCCATCGGAAGGTAAGTATAGATTTATTTTTTTATTTTTAACCATTCTTTGGGGTCACACTATATAAACCCATGGCGTTTTCTTGGATTTATATAGTGTGACCAAGTTGTCAAGCACTTTCCAAGTGATGCTAAAATCGCTTGTCAACCCGCATGCGGAAATGCATGTGAAGAACGCTTCCGGATCATTTCTGCATCGTGGGCACATAGCCTAATCCTGTTTTTCAGGGTCACAGAAGGAAATACACAGCACTCAGTATAGAGCACTGTATAAATGTGAACCATGCATAAAGTGTATGTATTGGTTGTCTAGAAACCCCTCGGTAAGGTACAGTCTTGTATGATCTGTTCTTTTCCTGGATCAGCATGAACTTCTTTGGATCTCAGGACCTCATGTATATACCGTAATGTGCAAAAGTTTTAGGCTGGTGTGGAAAAAATGCTGCAAAGTAAAAATGCTTTAAAAAGCAGAAGTGTTAATAGCTATTAATGCCTATTAAAGGGAACCTGTCATCAGAATATTACACACCTAACAAATGGCATGTGTGTAAAGGCCCATTAATTCTTAATAAATTTTTTCTAGCTTTAGAATTCCTTCTGGAAGTTTTAGAAATATCCAGGGTTTAAGTTTTAGTTGCAAGAGCTAACATCCTCCGGTCTTAGTGATCTGCTTCCCCAGCCTGAGATTTTGCACAGGCGCCGTTATTGCCTGGGTAGGGGTGGTTCATGCGCAAGCTCCTGATGATGTTGCAAGAGCTGGGCTATCGATCTGCACATGCACCACCCCTTCTGAGGAGATCAACCTGGGCAATGACGGGTGCCTGGCCAAAATCTCAGCCAAGTAGGCAACTCACTGAGACAAGAGTGACATGTCAGTCAAAGACCGGATGCCAGTGGCAGGTGGGGATAAGCGAGAAGAGCTTTAAGTGCAGTGCCCACCTTACTGCACTTGGAGCTAAAACTAAAACACTGGATTTCTCTAAAATTTCCAAACAAAATTCTACATGTAAGGTAAGGATTAAATAGGCGTTAAAGGATCTTACACACATGGCGTTAGTTAGGGGTATAATATCTAGATGACAGGTTCCCTTAAAATGTTAATGGCTATTTTGCTTTTTAAAATAATGAGAGCATATGGAAAAAAGCACACAAGGAACCAGTAAATGATAAAATTATTTTTCTTTTATTTAATGCAAATATGTTAAAAAAAATATTATTAAAATACTGTGCACTAGGGTGATGACAGAAAATGACCAATAATTAGCACCGCAACTGAGCAAGGTTAGTTATAACATGTAGGGTACACAATAGATGAAGCAAAGCACATGACAAGGTAAAATACAGGACATCAGCAGATAGCTAAATGACCCATGGTTGGTAAATACTGAGTAAATGATACAATATATAACCTGGTAACAGCAAATAGATAGCGGCAGATATCTTTAGAAAGTCACATGAATAATAAGAGGTATGTTTTCCCAATAAGGTGTACAAACAAAGTACTAGAATATAAATATACTGTATCCCGTGCGTTTTGGCGGACGTGCCTTCCTCTGGGGTTGTCTTGTAATATAGAGGTACACTATGGATTTTATTCTATAATTATATTTAAATATGTGTACTTTAGTGATAGCCCTATTTAAGATCTTTAAAATAATGTGACATTATGCAGTATTGTGTACAATTTTTTACGAAGGTGTGGAAAATATTCTGAAAAGTAAGGATGATTTTAAAAATAGAAGTGTTAATAGTTTATTTTTATCAATTAACAAAATGCAAAGTGAATAACAAAGGATAAGTCAAATAAATATTTGATGTAACCACGACACCCCTTCAAATCAGCCTCAGTTTATGTAGGTACACTTGCACAAAGTCAGGGATTTTGTAGAATTTTAGTCAGGTGTAGGAGTGACCAATTATACAGGAGATCATCATTTTCATATATAGGTTGGAACGCAGTCCTTAACTGAAATAGAACTGGCTGTAACAGAAGGCAGTTTGTTCACCAAAGGGCTGATGAGTGGTACAATAATGAGTGTCTGCAGGCAAACGTGAAGCATGCTGGAGGTTCCTTGCAAATTTGGGGCTATAGTTCAACAAATGTGTTTGGGAATTTGGTCATCAATGGTGTTCTTAATGCTGTGAAATATAGGTAGATACTTATCCATTATGCAATACCATCAAGGAGGCATCTGATTGGCTCCAAATTTA
The DNA here is from genome assembly GCF_046119375.1 of Phyllobates terribilis. Taxonomy (NCBI): domain Eukaryota; kingdom Metazoa; phylum Chordata; class Amphibia; order Anura; family Dendrobatidae; genus Phyllobates; species Phyllobates terribilis. Next base: position 214,164,312 of record NW_027362761.1, read on the forward strand.
TTGTAGCAGCAGGACGACCCCAAACATACAGCTAATGTCATAAAGAACTATCTTCAGCATAAAAAGAACAAGGAGTCCTAGATGTAATGATATTGCTACTAGTGATGAGTGAGTATGTTTTGTTAACCCTTTCGCCGAGTATACTCTGGTGAGCACCGAGTATTTACAGCGTGCTCGGTGATATGTTTGAATCACTCCCGTGTGCATGATTTGCGACGATTTGACAGCTTTAATACATGTGAGGAATGTGTAAGAAGCAGACATTCCTCACATGTATTAAAGCTGTCAAACCATCACAAATCATGCACACGGGAGTGATTCAAACATATCACCTGCAATAAAGATAAAATAATCCATAGGATGCGCCAATTCTGGCACTTAGCCTCGCTTTTCCCACTGCCCTGTAGCGGTGGCAGTGGGGTAATAGGGCTGGGGTTGATGTCAGCTTATAATGCCAGCTGATGGTAAGTATGGTTTAATTTAGAACATTAAAAAATTGTGTGTTTATTTCACTTAAAGGACTTTATTCTGGGTGTTGTGTTTTTTTAAATACTTTACTAGAAATTCATGGTGGTCATGTCTAATATTTGCGTGACCCCATGAATTTCGGTCTTAGGGCCAGCTGATAATACCAAGCTGGCCCTAACCCCTTTATTACCCAGTGAGCCACCACACCAGGGCCCTTGATTAGTTGAGTACAGCGCCAGAAGATAGCGCTTCTATGAACGCGCCATTTTCTGGGGTGGCTGCGGACTGCAGCGAGGGGGGGGGAGCTAGGGCCTCCCTGCGCTGCAGATTCCAGCCCCCAGCTGCCTAGTTGTACCTGGCTGGACACAAAAATAGGGCGAAGCCCCACGTCAATTTTTTTAAAATTATTTAATGAAATTCATGAAATAATTTAAAAAAAATTGACGTGAGGCTTCACCCTATTTTTGTGTCCAACCAGGTACAGCAGGCAGGAACAGGCTGCCCCCAACAACCAGCTGCCTATTTGTACCTGGCCGGACACAACAATATATGGAAGCCCTTTTTTTTTTTTTTTTTACTATTTCATGAATTTCATGAAATAATTTTAAAAAAATTGAGGTGGGGCTTCGCCCTATTTTTGTGTCCAGCCAGGTACAGCAGGCAGGAACGGGCTTCCCCCAACAACCAGCTGCATATTTGTGCCTGGCCGGACACAACAATATAGGGAAGCCCTTTTTTTTATTATTTATTATTATTTCATGAATTTTATGAAATAATAAAAAAAAAAAAAACGTGGGGCTTCGCCCTATTTTTGTGTCCAGCCAGGTACAACTAGGCAGCTGGGGGCTGGAATCCGCAGCGCAGGGAGACCCAAGCTTTCTGGGCCCCCTCCCCGCTGCAAATTGCAGTCCGCAACCACCCCAGAAAATGGCGCGTTCATAGAAGCGCCATCTTCTGGCGCTGTACCCAACTCATCCAGGGCCCTGGTACGGTGGCTCACTGGGTAATAAAGGGGTTAGGGCAAGCTTGGTATTGTCAGCTGGCCCTAAGCCTGAAATTCATGGGGTCACACCAATATTAGACATGACCGCCATGAATTTCTAGTAAAGTATTTAAAAAAAACACAACACCCAGAATAAAGTCAATTTTTTAATGTTCTAAATTAAACCATACTTACCATCACGCCCATTCCAGCTGAAGCCAATGTCTTCTGCAATAAAAGTAAAATAATAAAGCAACCTCATCCTTACCTTTCCATGGTTCCCAGGACGGCTCCAGCTCTGCTACTTTCACATGACAGGCTGGATCGCAGCCGAAAGTTGCCATCCAGCTTGCCATGCCGCAGACACTAAGAATGGCAGGCATGCTTGCGTTCCTCAGGTTCTGGCTGTGACGGCATCCAGATGAGCCGAGTTCATGTCCAATGAACTCAGCTCTCCTCATGCACGTCACTGACAGCGTGGGAGAATTCTCCTGCGCTCAGCGCTTGAGCAGGAGAATTCTCCCACGCTGGGATGGCATTGAGATGACAGGCTGGATCGCAGCTGAGCGCTGCCATCCAGCTTTTCATCCTTCAGAGACACTGCAGAGCGCAAGCATGCCTGCGCTCTGCAGTGTCTATGAAGGATGGCATGCTGGATGGCAGCGCTCAGCTGCGATCCAACCTGTCATCTCAATGCCATCCCAGCGTGGGAGAATTCTCCTGCTCAAGCGCTGAGCGCAAGAGAATTCTCCCATGCTGTCAATGACGTGAATGAGGTGAGCTGAGTTCATTGGACATGAGCTCACCTCATGCATGTCACTAACAGCATGGGAGAATTCTCCTGCGCTCACCGCATGCGCAAGAGAATTCTCTCCCGCTCGCCGCACGCGCAGGAGAATTCTCCCACGCTGTCAGTGATGTGCATGAGGTGAGCTGAGTTCATTGGACATGAACTCGGCTCATCTGGATGCCGTCACAGCCAGACACTGAGGAGCGCAAGCATGCCTGCGCTTCTCAGTGTCTGCGGCATGACAAGCTGGATGGCAGCTTTCGGCTGCGATCCAGCCTGTCAAGTGAATGTAGCAGAGCTGGAGCCGTCCTGGGAACCATGGAAAGGTAAGGATGAGGTTGGTTTATTATTTTATCTTTATTGCAGGAGATCGTTGGCTTCAGCTGGAATGGGCGTGATGGTAAGTATGGTTTAATTTAGAACATTAAAGAATTGTGTGTTTATTTCAATTAAAGGACTTTATTCTGGGTGTTTGTGTTTTTTTTTTAACTTTGACTATGGGGTTAGTAATGGGGGTGTCTTATAGATGCCTCTCCGGTACTAACCTGGGCTTGATGTCAGCTGGCATTATAAGCTGACATCAACCCCAGCCCTATTACCCCACTGCCACCGCTACAGGGCAGTGGGAAGAGTGAGGCTAAGTGCCAGAATTGGCGCATCCTATGGATGCGCCATTTCTGGGGCGGCTGACGGCTGGTGTTTCTAGCCTGGGAGGGGGCCAATATTCAAGGCACCCTTCCTGGGCTATTAAGATCAGCCCCCAGCTGTCTGCCTAGCCTTTGCTAGCTATTAAAATAGGGGGGACCCCACGTCATTTTTTTTGGGTCCCCCATTTTAATAGCTAGTAAAGGGTAGGTATTCAGCTGAAGGCTGATATTAGTAGCCTGGGAAGCTACGTGGGTATTACCCCCTTCCCAGGCTTCAAACATCTGCCCCAGCTGTCTGCTTAACCTCCGCTAGAGACTAAATTTACGGGGAACCCCACGCCAATTTTTTTTTTAATAAATCCTTTATTTTAACACTAAATCACAAGTACAGTAACCAACATTGTCACTCTACTTATTATACACTGTGTGCAGAATTATTAGGCAAGTTGTATTTTAGAGGATTATTTTTATTATTGATCAACAACTATGTTCTCAATCAACCCAAAAGACTCATAAATATCCAAGCTTAATATTTTTGGAAGTTGGAGTGGGCTTCGATTTGGCTATCTTAGGAGGATATCTGTTTGTGCAGGTAACTATTACTGTGCAGAATTATTAGGCAACTTAATAAAAGCCAAGTATAATCCCATCTCACTTGTTTATTTTCACCAGGTAAACCAATATCAGTGCACAAAAATTAGAAATAAACATTTCTGACAAGCAAAAACAAAAACAAAAAAATTAGTGATGAATATAGCCACCTTTCTTTACGATGACACTCAACAGCCTTCCATCCATAGATTCTGTCAGTTGCTTGATCTGTTTTCAATCAACATTGCGTGCAGCAGCCACCACAGCCTCCCAGACTCTGTTCTAAGAGGTGTACTGTTTTCCCTCCCTGTAGATCTCACATTTTATGATGGACCACAGGTTCTCTATGGGGTTCAGATCAGGTGAACAAGGGGGCCATGTCATTATTTTTTCTTCTTTTAGACCTTTACTGGCCAGCCACGCTGTGGAGTAGTTGGATGCATGTGATGGAGCATTGTCCTGCATGAAAATCATGTTTTTCTTGAACGATACTGACTTCTTCCTGTACCTCTGCTTGAAGAAGTTGTCTTCCAGAAACTGGCAGTAGGTCTGGGAGTTGAGCTTCACTCCATCCTCAACCCGAAAAGGTCCCACAAGTTCATCTTTGATGATACCAGCCCATACCAGTACCCCACCTCCACCTTGCCGGCGTCTGAGTCGGAGTGGAGCTCTCTGCCCTTTACTGATCCAGCCTCTGGCCCATCCATCTGGCCCATCAAGAGTCACTCTCATTTCATCAGTACACAAAACCTTTGAAAAATCAGTCTTAAGATATTTCTTGTTCCATTCTTGAAGTTTTATCTTATGTTTCTTATTCAAAGGTGGTCGTTTTTCAGCCTGCCTTACCTTGGCCATGTCCCTGGGTATCGCACACCTTGTGCTTTTTGATACTCCAGTAACGTTGCAGCTCTGAAATATGGCAAAACTGGTGGCGAATGGCATCTTGGCAGCTTCACGCTTGATTTTCCTCAATTCATGGGCAGTTATTTTGCGCCTTTTTTGGCCAACACGCTTCTTGCGACCCTGTTGGCTATTTGCCATGAAACGCTTGATTATTCGGTGATCACGCTTCAAAAGTTTGGAAATTTCAAGACTGCTGCATCCCTCTGGCAGACATCTCACATTTTTGGATTTTTCAGAGCCCGTCAAATCTCTCTTCTGACCCATTTTGCCAAAGGAAAGGAAGTTGCCTAATAATTAAGCACACCTTATATAGGGTGTTGATGTCATTAGTCAACACCCCTCCTCATTACAGAGATGCACATCACCAGGTTTACTTAATTGGTAGTTGGTTCTCAAGCCTATGCAGCTTGGAGTAGGACAACATGTATAAAAAATATATCATGTGATCAAAATACTCATTTGTCTAATAATTCTGCACGCGGTGTATATGTGACTGACATGTTTCTATCTATCTAATCTATGTGTGATGCTCTATTCTTTCCATTCTAAATTGTCGGGTACCGGTGTATGCCACTGATGAATTGCTGACTCGCTTTTTTAAAGAGACGGGTGCATGAAAATCGGAGGGCACTAGTGTGTTCCAAGTGCCCTGCTATGTTTTTCATGCACCCTCCTATATACCCTGGCTGCCTGTCTGCCTATATATTCTGCCTGCCTGACGTTTAATTGAGCACCGTTCCCATCGATTTGGGCAATTTTTGACCTTCTGCAGACCGCCAGGGGGGACCGTCAGAAAAATGCTCGAGTTTCCCATAGACTTACATTGGGCTCGTTGCTCGGGTCAAGCACCCGAGTATTCCAATGTGCTCGACCCGAGCTTCGAGCACCCGAGCATTTTAGTGCTCGCTCATCACTAGTGGTTAGTTCTCCAAGATGTTTGGAGCAATCTCCCACTGTGTTCCTTCAAAAACTTTGTTAGGGTACTTGCCCATGATCAGGAATAGCAGTGTTTTGGACGCAGCTCCCCTGTACTGCGTCCAAAACACTGCGTTCTACTTTATAAACACAGTGGATGTGATTTATAGAAATCCCATGCCCACTGTGCTTATAGTTAACACTGTGTAAACTCACCTGACATGCGGGTTTATGAGCCACAGCATGTTAATTATCTGCAGCGGAGAAATGCGTAGCTTCACTCATAGCTATTCATTACATGCAGTAAATCCGCATGGTTCAATGAACATATGCAGATTTACCTGCGTGATTAGAACGCAGCGTTTTGGAAGCAGTGAAAATACGCTGCTTCCAAAACACTGCTATTTCCTGATCATGGGGACGTAGTTTTAGTGTACCTAAAAGAATTGATGCTGTTTTGAAGACAAAGGGTGGTCACACCAAATATTGGTTTGATTTAGATTTCTTCTTTATTCATTCATTTTACATATAGTTAATTGCCAAAAATAATTTATTAACACTTCTATTTTTGAATGCAATTTTACTTTGCAGCAATTTATCCACACCTGCCTAAAACTTTTGGGCAATATGTATATGTGTCACATTGTGAATATACAGGGTGGTCCAAAAGTAGGTGGCCAGGAAATAATAACATTTACTTTGATTTATATATAAAATTATATTTACTAACACAAGCATAACATTGACAATTAAATTTTATTCTGAACAATAATACAAAAGCCCTTAAATTTTATCAACGCTGGTGCTCAAACTGTTTTCCATTACAATGTGCACAGCTTTGAAGTCGCCTCTTACGCTTCGACAAACTTTTTTGCACAAGTCTCTTTGGGTATTCATTTCTTGAAATGCATCTCTTATGTAATTTTTCAAGTCACTGACACTTTTTGGTTTTCGACTATAAACTTTGTCCTTGAGTACTCCCCAAAAGAAAAAATCCATTGGGGTCAAGTCTGGTGAACGTGCCGGCCAATCAAGTGGGCCTCTTCGGCCAATCCATTTATTAGGGAATGTTTCATCAAGATACTCGCGGACTACTCTTGAATAATGTGGAGGGGCCCCATCTTGTTGGAAATAAAGGTCATTTGAATTAGGCTGATGCTGTAATTGGAGAACAACTTCATTCAATAGAATTTCGAGATTCTTATCTCCTGTGACTGTTCCATCAAAAAATATTGGTCCTAAAACACCAAAACTTGAAATTCCACCCCAAACATTGACACCAGGCTCATTTAGTTGCTGCTCTAATGTTAAATGCATGTTCTCATTATACCAGTAAATACAATTATGTCTGTTAATATGGCCGGATAATTTGAAAGAAGCTTCATCACTCCACATAAAGTTATCTAAAATTACTGGATTTTCTTCAATTTGGTTAAGCATAATCTCACTAAATTGCAGCCACCTGTCTGGATCATCCTCCAATAAACCATGAATTAGACGTGGACGATAAGCTTTCCACCCAATAGATTTCAGGATTCGCATGATAGAAGCTCGTGAAATTCCCGATTCCAAAGAGGCTCTTCTGGTGGACTTGTGAGGAATGAAAAGTGGAATCTGATTGGTTGCTAAGGGCAACTGAGCCAGTTTCACTTTACACCATGTTTGATAAATCTCCCCCTTCATAACCTTATTACACTTTCTGTCCACCTACTTTCGGACCACCCTGTATATATATGTATTTATATATATATATATATATATATATATATATATATATATATATATATATATATATATATATATATATATATAGTCCTAGCCAAAAGTGTTGGCACCCTTAAAATTATTTTAAAAAATGAAGTATTTCTCCCAGAAAATTATTGCGATTACATATGTTTTGTTATACACATGTTTATCTCCCTTTTTGTGTATTGAAACAACACAAAAAAACAGAGAAAAAAAAGGCAAGTTGCACATCATTTCACACAAAACCCCCAAAATGGGCCGAACAAAATTGTTGGCACCTTTCCAAAATTGTGGGTAAACAACTTTGTTTCAAGCATGTGATCCTCATTCAAACTCACCTGTGGCAAGTAACAGGTGTGGGCAATATGAAAATCACACCAGAAACCAGATAAAGAGAGGAGAAGTTGAATATATTCTTCCAGTATTTCAAATGCTTGTCTAAATATTGCTGAGCAAACTGTAAACACGCTTGAACATGCTTTTTGTTCAACAATGGAGTCCTTTGTGGTGAGCATGCATACAGGCCATCGAGGTTGAGTGCATTAGTTATAGTTTTCTTTGAAACAATTGTACTTGCTGATTCCAGATCTTTCTGTAGCTCTCCACAGGTGGTTCTTGGATTTTGGACAAGTCTTCTGATAATTCTTGTCACTCCTCTGTCTGAAATCTTGTGGGGAGCACCTGGTCAAGGACGGTTTATGTTGGAATGATGTTCTTTCCACTTCTGAATTTCAGTGCTCACTGGAACCTTCAGTAGTTTAGAAATTATTCTGTAAGCAATGCCATCAGTATGCTTTGCAACAATAAGGTTGCAAAGGTCTTGAGACAGTTCACTTGTTTTACCCATCATGAGGTGTTTTTTTTTGCGTAGCACCTTGGTAATGAGACACCTTTTTATAGGCCATCAGTTGAACCAGCTGATTTTTTTTACTAAGTGGTAGAATTGCTTTCTAAATCCTGGCTTCCTGACTTTCCATGGCTTTTTGCACCTCTCTTTCTTCAGGTGTTCAATACTTTTTCCCTGTGTCATTTCTCATTATTACACATAACTTTAATTTATGGAAATCTATGGTTTGATTTCTTTGCCTGTGTGGATTGAATGGGTTGTTACCAACATCTGGTTAGAATTTCATGTAAATAGCCCCTTTAAAAATATATTTACTTAGAATATTGATGATGTGTTCAATACTTATTTCACCCACTGTATGTATATATCTATAATATAACCGGAGATGTGTCCTTCTGTCCAAAGCCTCGGCGCCTGCGCAGTGTGGTGAATCAGTGCATGTGCACACCGCACTACGGCGCCATTTTATTGAAGAGTGTCTTCAATAAAATGGTGCCGCAGTGCGAACGCTAACGCCGCTGGCGCCAGCCCCTACTTCAGTTTGGATGTGTGTCCTTGGACACGCATCCAGCTGAAATGTATTGCAGGGCACAAACTTGCTGGGTCTGTGTGGCGCAATACACGCCGCTAGCCAATCAGAGGCCAGCAGCTGAAGTCGGCTCTTGGATGCTGGTTTCAAAAGACGACAACGCGCTGAGGGGGAAAGGTGAGAAAGAGTGTTTATTGTTTTTTTATGCATTGAACAACTGCAGAGTAGGCAGGATGGGGGAGCATATAATAGGATGGGGGAGCATATACCAGGATGGGGGAGCATATACCAAGATGGGGGAGCATATACCAGGATGGGGCGCATATACCAGGATGGGGGAGCACATAATAGGATGGGGGAGCACATACCAGGATGGAGGGACATATACCAGTATGAGGGAGCATACAATAAGATGGAGATGCAAATACCAGGCTGGGGGAGCATATACCAGGCTGTGAAATCATATACCATGCTGTGGGACCATATACCAGGATGGGGGACATATACCACTATGGAGGGACATATACCAGGATGGGGGACCATGTACCAGGATGGGGACCATGTACCAGGATGAGGAGCATATACCAGGATGGGGGAGGATATACCAGGATGGAGTGACATATACCAGTATGAGGGAGCATACAATAAGATGGGGAAGCATATACCAGGCTGGGGGAGCATATACCAGGCTGGGGAATCATATACCACGTTGGTGGACCATATACCAGGATGGAGGGACATATACCAGTATGGAGGGATATATACCAGGATGGGGGACCATATACCAGGATGGGGAGCATATACCAGGATGGGGGAGCATATACCAGGATGGGGGAGCATATACCAGGATGGTGGAGCATATACCAGGATGAGGATGCATATACCAGGATGGAGGAGCATATAATAGGATAGAGGGACATATACCAGGATGGGGGAGTATATACCAGGATAGAGGGACATATGCCAGGATGGGGGAGCATAAACCAGGATGGTGGAGCATATTCCTTTATATCTGCAGTCTGATACTCCTGCTCCTGTCTGTGGCTGCACTTTGTTGCCCCTGCCTGCTCTCTGAAAAACAGGAGGTTGAGCATAGTCAACTTCCCGAGTGGGTTGTCCCCAAGCGTCTGGGAGCACAAGGCTTTACTATGGTCATGATGGGACCATTAAAGAGACTAGACGTGGAACCGCTGGATGGGAAGGTGACCGTCACAAACTGTACTGTTGTGTTGGGCTGGGTTGTGCTGGAACTCATAGGATCAGTAACATTGGGAACAACCCAGCGGGAGCTGAAACTGTGTCTGAAACTGAATTGGAAGTTATGTGCCCGCTATCTAGTGTGTGATGGTGTAACTGAGGAACTGTTAGAACCGTTAGGCCATGGCCCCATTATCAGTATTTGGTCAGTTTTCGGTCACTATTTTTTCTCAGGAGTGGGAGGCATTGGGGGCAGGATGGTTACAAATGGAGACATGGGACAGGATGGAGACAAATGGGAGTCGATTGAGACAAATGCGGGCAGAATGGATACAAATGGGGGCAGGAAGGAGATAAATGGAAGCAGGATGGAGACTTGAGGCAGAATGGAGACATTGGGGGCAGGATGGAGACATTGAAGGCAGGATGGAGACATTGGGGGCAGGATGGAGACATTGAGGGAAGGATGGAGACATTGGTGGCAGGATGGAGACATTGGGGGCAGGATGGAGACATTGGGGGCAGAATGGAGACAAATGTAGACATGGGGCAGGATGGAGGCAAATCGGGGCAGGATGGAGGCAATTGGGGCAGAATGGAGTCATGAGGGCAGGATAGAGACAAATGGATGCAGGATGGAGATAAATGGAGACATGGGGGCAGGATGAAGGCAAATGGAGACATGGGGGCAGAATGGAGACAAGTGGAGACATGGGGGCAGGATGGAGACATTGGTGGCAAGATGGAGATATTGGGGGCAGGATGGATAAATTGGGGGCAGTATGGAGACAAATGGAGACATTGGGGCAGGATGGAGACAAATGGAGGCAGGATGGAGACAATAGGGCAGAATGGAGACAAATGGGGGCAGGATGGAAGCAATGGGGGCAGACTGGAGACAAATGGGGACATGGGCACAGGATGGAGACAAATGGGTGCAGGGTGGAGACAATGGGGGTAGGATGGAAACAAATGGGGACAGAATGGAGATAAATGGGGGCAGGATGGAGACAAATGGAGACATGGGGGCAGGATGAAGACAAATGGAGACATGGGGCAGAATGGAGACAAATGGAGACATGAGGGCAGGATGAAGACATGGGGGCACAATGGAGACAAATGGGGGTAGAATGGAGACATGGGTGAAGGATGTGGGACATTATTATTGTAGTGGCTAATTAAAGGATATGATTAATGCTGTGATGTATTTTATTTTTGGTTAGAATTTCATGTAAATAGCACCTTTAAAAATATATTTACTTAGAATATTGATGATGTGTTCAATACTTATTTCACCCACTGTATGTATATATCTATAATATAACCGGAGATGTGTCCTTCTGTCCAAAGCCTCGGCGCCTGCGCAGTGTGGTGAATCAGTGCATGTGCACACCGCACTACGGCGCCATTTTATTGAAGAGTGTCTTCAATAAAATGGTGCCGCAGTGCAAACGCTAACGCCGCTGGCGCCAGCCCCTACTTCAGTTTGGATGTGTGTCCTTGGACACGCATCCAGCTGAAATGTATTGCAGGGCACAAACTTGCTGGGTCTGTGTGGCGCAATACACGCCGCTAGCCAATCAGAGGCCAGCAGCTGAAGTCGGCTCTTGGATGCTGGTTTCAAAAGACGACAACGCGCTGAGGGGGAAAGGTGAGAAAGAGTGTTTATTGTTTTTTTATGCATTGAACAACTGCAGAGTAGGCAGGATGGGGGAGCATATAATAGGATGGGGGAGCATATACCAGGATGGGGGAGCATATACCAGGATGGGGGAGCATATACCAGGATGGGGCGCATATACCAGGATGGGGGAGCACATAATAGGATGGGGGAGCACATACCAGGATGGAGGGACATATACCAGTATGAGGGAGCATACAATAAGATGGAGATGCAAATACCAGGCTGGGGGAGCATATACCAGGCTGTGAAATCATATACCATGCTGTGGGACCATATACCAGGATGGGGGACATATACCACTATGGAGGGACATATACCAGGATGGGGGACCATGTACCAGGATGGGGACCATGTACCAGGATGGGGAGCAAATACCAGGATGGAGGAGGATATACCAGAATGGAGTGACATATACCAGTATGAGGGAGCATACAATAAGATGGGGAAGCATATACCAGGCTGGGGGAGCATATACCAGGCTGGGGAATCATATACCACGTTGGTGGACCATATACCAGGATGGAGGGACATATACCAGTATGGAGGGATATATACCAGGATGGTGGACCATATACCAGGATGGGGAGCATATACCAGGATGGGGGAGCATATACCAGGATGGGGGAGCATATACCAGGATGGTGGAGCATATACCAGGATGAGGATGCATATACCAGGATGGAGGAGCATATAATAGGATAGAGGGACATATACCAGGATGGGGGAGTATATACCAGGATAGAGGGACATATGCCAGGATGGGGGAGCATAAACCAGGATGGTGGAGCATATTCCTTTATATCTGCAGTCTGATACTCCTGCTCCTGTCTGTGGCTGCACTTTGTTGCCCCTGCCTGCTCTCTGAAAAACAGGAGGTTGAGCATAGTCAACTTCCCGAGTGGGTTGTCCCCAAGCGTCTGGGAGCACAAGGCTTTACTATGGTCATGATGGGACCATTAAAGAGACTAGACGTGGAACCGCTGGATGGGAAGGTGACCGTCACAAACTGTACTGTTGTGTTGGGCTGGGTTGTGCTGGAACTCATAGGATCAGTAACATTGGGAACAACCCAGCGGGAGCTGAAACTGTGTCTGAAACTGAATTGGAAGTTATGTGCCCGCTATCTAGTGTGTGATGGTGTAACTGAGGAACTGTTAGAACCGTTAGGCCATGGCCCCATTATCAGTATTTGGTCAGTTTTCGGTCACTATTTTTTCTCAGGAGTGGGAGGCATTGGGGGCAGGATGGTTACAAATGGAGACATGGGACAGGATGGAGACAAATGGGAGTCGATTGAGACAAATGCGGGCAGAATGGATACAAATGGGGGCAGGAAGGAGATAAATGGAAGCAGGATGGAGACTTGGGGCAGAATGGAGACATTGGGGGCAGGATGGAGACATTGAAGGCAGGATGGAGACATTGGGGGCAGGATGGAGACATTGAGGGAAGGATGGAGACATTGGTGGCAGGATGGAGACATTGGGGGCAGGATGGAGACATTGGGGGCAGAATGGAGACAAATGTAGACATGGGGCAGGATGGAGGCAAATCGGGGCAGGATGGAGGCAATTGGGGCAGAATGGAGTCATGAGGGCAGGATAGAGACAAATGGATGCAGGATGGAGATAAATGGAGACATGGGGGCAGGATGAAGGCAAATGGAGACATGGGGGCAGAATGGAGACAAGTGGAGACATGGGGGCAGGATGGAGACATTGGTGGCAAGATGGAGACATTGGGGGCAGGATGGATAAATTGGGGGCAGTATGGAGACAAATGGAGACATTGGGGCAGGATGGAGACAAATGGAGGCAGGATGGAGACAATAGGGCAGAATGGAGACAAATGGGGGCAGGATGGAAGCAATGGGGGCAGACTGGAGACAAATGGGGACATGGGCACAGGATGGAGACAAATGGGTGCAGGGTGGAGACAATGGGGGTAGGATGGAAACAAATGGGGGCAGAATGGAGATAAATGGGGGCAGGATGGAGACAAATGGAGTCATGGGGGCAGGATGAAGACATGGGGGCACAATGGAGACAAATGGGGGTAGAATGGAGACATGGGTGAAGGATGTGGGACATTATTATTGTAGTGGCTAATTAAAGGATATGATTAATGCTGTGATGTATTTTATTTTTGAGGATACTGTTTTCAGTGAGGGGGGGTTCTGTTACTGCGCAGGGTGACACTGTGTCACTTTTTTTCTTCATCTGGTTTAGTATAGAAGTTGGGGAAAAATTGGGGAATGTGCTCTTGAAGCAATGCTCTAGATAACTGTGTTATTTTAGGCAGAAAAGAGTCCTGGCTGGAAGAAGTAATGGCAGTCTGTGCTGGATGAACAAGAAAAGCGAAGATGAAGGACTTCAATTAGAGTTGAACCGGTCAGGCAGTGTGTTATCTGTACACTTCTGCTATACACTGTATACTATGTACAGAGCTCCTGTGTATAATGGCACTTATGGTGATATTAGTATTGTGTTTTTTTATTAATGATCAGAATTGTAGTATTCGGTCACTATGTGGTGGTAATATGTGATCTGGTCATGGTGTGGCAGTATTTGTCCCTTGTATGTGGTATTATTCGGTCACTATGTGGTGGTAATATGTGGTCTGGTCAAAGTGTGACGGTATTTGTCCCTTGTATGTGATATTGTTGGTCATTTTAAAAAATGTATGTCACATATTCCCATAAATAAAAATATACCTAAAAAGAGTATTGGGTATTATAAGAAATGTTTAATAGGGTAGAGTAAAGTAGGGCTCGGCCAGAAAAGTGTACCTTGTCCTGGTGGTAGCTTAAAAAATCTTTTGGCCAAAACAAAATCTGCCGGCTATATATGTGATATGGTGTTCAATGGGAACTGTTAATGTGTGATTGGTGAGGATGTGGTGCAGAAAGTAGAGTTTTTTCAAGAGTGGGCAGAGGGACTGTGGACGGTTCGAGGGATGGAGGCAGAGCTAGGATGGAGGCGGAGCTGCGGTGGAGTCTGGGCGGAGTCTCAAGGGGGCCCAAAAATTTTGCCAGTATGGGGCCCCAAAATTCCTGGTGGCAGCCCTGAGTGGAAGCAGATACTGATTCAGAAATTGATAGATTCAAAGACAGGTCCAGATTCAGACATAACAGGTTCAAGTATAAGTCCAGGTTCAGACACAACAGCACAGCAGGTGTGGAAGCAGATACTGATTAAGACACTGATAGATTCAGAGACAGGTCCAGATTCAGACATAACAGGTTTAGGAGTAAGTTCAGGTTCAGACACAAACAGATACAGATACAACAGGCTCAAGGATCAGACCCAGGCCAGACAGAACCAGGGAGGGCTTCAGACAGGACAAGATTAAATACAAAGTACAGGTTCAGAGTCCAGGCCCAGCCCAGACAGGCCCTGGAATGGGTTTTTTTACAGACAGGACCTGACTATGGACGTAGCAGCTTAAAGACAATCTAGACATTAACGTCCTATATTTTGAATCGGCACCTCCCTATAGGGGTGGGTGCCTTACATATCAGAGGCCTCCCAGCTATTAACTGGGGACATTTCAGAAGTGCGCGCGCTACCCCTTTAAGAAGCAGCAAGTGTGCGCGCTCACTAGGTGCGTTGCCCGGAGACCTGTGAGCCATGTGCAGGCACTGGGATCTGGAAGCTGCGGTGGATACCCGCAACAGGAGCGCAGTTGGGATGGTGAGCATGTCGACATCCCTGCTGGGGAGAGAGGGAGGCTCGCAGGGACACTGGTTTTACATAATCCTTTTAGAGACAAATTTCCTGCAGGAGAGAATTCTCTGTGGGCCTAATTGATATCTGAAGAGAGGGGTTTCCTAACTCAAGAGTCTACACCTGTGCCTCTGTACTGAGTTGGGCACGTTGCCCATGCCCCATTACAGTGTAATGTGTACTGTGTGATAAGTAATGTTATGCGATGTTAAGTATAACGGCCACAAGATAGCAATAACGTTGTTATAGTGTGTCCAGCACCAGGCAGTGAGTAGGGTAAGATAGAGTTAAGTCCACAGTTTAGCCCTAAGAGGGAGGGGCTAAGCAGCAGGGATCAGAAAGGACTTCCTGATAGTTAGTAAAAAACAGCCCAAAGTGTGCAGAGTAAAGACCTCAGGCCTAGTGTCGACAGTGCTGCATGCAGTGGGTGTCCCTGTGGCAAGAGGCAAGAGAGGAACTACCGGAGCAGATAGTAAGAGCCTGTAAGAGAAGAGATAGCAGAGAAGAGAAAGAATATCAAGGCCTGGGGCAGGAAGCCTAGGTGGACGGCACGGAGTCTTCGTCAGAGAGGTAATGGAAGTCAAAAGTAAAGGGAAGCAGAAGGAAGAGAATACGTGTATTATTGTAGCTACTAAGCGTCTACAGTAAAGAAAGTCAAGTGTCGCCATATTGGGACACATCTTCTCCTACAGAGAAATCACAGGATGCGTTGCTATAGGATGGAG
The DNA here is from genome assembly GCF_046119375.1 of Phyllobates terribilis. NCBI lineage: Eukaryota > Metazoa > Chordata > Amphibia > Anura > Dendrobatidae > Phyllobates > Phyllobates terribilis. The sequence continues at coordinate 214,180,061 of NW_027362761.1, forward strand.
TCTTTGACTTTTGTGTACTGGAAACTGAGAGTAGCTGTAAGGAGCCGTAGTGTAACACCTCCACCCGTGCGGTCCCCATAGAGGAAAAGGGGCTGCATTGTTACACCTCAACCCGTGTGGTCCCCACAGAGGAAAACGGAAGCTCCCAAGATGGTGTGCTTGGCTGTCCAAACAGTAGAGGAAGTAAGCGAAAAAGATAAAGTGTTTTCAGGGAAGAAGGAGATGTGTGTATTCATGTCGCTTGTGGTTAAAGAAACATCCTTGAAGATAAATGCCAACTATCTGCTGTATATAGTTCATATCAAGTTATTCTTTAGTAAAAATAGGTTTAATTTTAAATGATTTCATGAACTGGTTTACTTCTGGTCCTGGCAAACCAGCATCATCGGTTAGATGCAGCCTGCACCGGCGTACCACCCCTGCGACACAAGTACACGCACCCAGCCAGGGCCCCTACTTTCATGTAATGTGGCGGGTCTCAGGAGACGAGTACCACACCCATGGGTACTATCCCATACCACTTTACACTTCATTGACATATTAATCCCTCTCAAGAATTGATTTGGTACTCTGCAATCCTGTTATGATACTGGGACTCGTAAACATGGAATATTCTTCTAGGTCTTTTTCAGATCACTCGCTCCATTTGTTTCAGTTACAGGTGGATCCGATGAGGTCTAGGCCCTCTCAGGGGTGGAGGCTTAATTCATTTTGGCTTAAAATGATTGACTGTAACAATGTCAGGGGGCAACTATCGGAATTCTTTTCCACTAACTTGGGCTCGGCACACATAAGCGTGGTATGGCATGCAATGAAGGCCTTTTTGAAGGGCCTGTTAATAAGAGAAATAAAGTTTCTTAAGGATAACTCACAAAAGAAGGGGGTAGATCTGGAAAACAGAGTCTGGGAATCTGAATTACTGTTTATTAAAAATAATAGCCATGAAAATCTATCACAGTTGAGGGAATCGCAACAGTAGTTTTGGTCATTCCAACTGGAACAGGCCGATAAAGATGTATGTTTTTAAAACAGCAATTCTATGAATAGGGAGAGACCACGGGTGCAGAGAAGAGCGACCAAGGTTATTAGAGGACTGGGGGGTCTGCAATACCAAGACAGGTTATTACACTTGGGGTTATTTAGTTTGGAAAAACGAAGGCTTAGGGGTGATCTTATTACCATGCACAAATATATGAGGGGACAGTACAAAGACCTTTCTACTGATCTTTTTATTCTAAGGCCTGAGACGGGGACAAGGGGGCATCTTCTATGTCTGGAGGAAATAAGGTTTAATCATAATCACAGACGGGGATTCTTTACTGTAAGAGCAGTGAGACTATGGAACTCTCTGCCGCGTGATGTTGTAATGAGTGATTCACTACTAAAATTTAAGAAGGGCATGGATGCCTTTCTTGAAAAGTATAATATTACAGGTTATATATACTAGATTCCTTGATAGGGCATTGATCCAGGGAACTAGTCTGATTGCCATATGGAGTCAGGAAGGAATTTTTTTCCCCAATGTGGAGCTTAGTGTTTGCCACATGTTTTTTTTTGCCTTCCTCTGGATCAACATGTTAGGCTATGGGTTGAACTAGATGGACTTAGTCTTCCTTCAACCTTAAAAACTATGTTTCTATGTTACTATGTTACTTGCATAGATGGCCCAGGCCCAAAAAGAAAATGCTTTCATATATCAATTGAGGGATGTAAAGGGCAATATGGCCTTCAGGACCCCAGATTTACTAAAGGTCTTGCATAGCTTCTATTCTAATCTATAGTCATCTAAGGTCAACTACTCACAAGACAATTTGTTGGACTACCTCTCAGGTATAACTCTCCTATATCTGGAGGATAAAGATAGAGATTTTTTAGATCAGCCAATTTCATTGGAAAGAGTTCAACAGGCTGTTGGGAAAATGACTAATGATAAGGCCACTGGATCGGTTAGCATTCTGATAGAAGTCTATAAACATTTTGAGAAAGAATTGCTAGCAAACTACCTGGAAATTATTAATAATGCATTTTTATCAGGGGCGTTACCAAAGTCGTTATATGAGACGGTAATTGTTATTCCGCCTATGGAAGGAAAAGATAGAGAATACCTGACTCTTACGGGCCTATTTCACTGCTAATGACAGATGTTAAGATATTGGCTAAAATTCTTGTATCTCGGCTAAGTACGGTTATTGAATCAGTAATTCATCCAGATCAGGCTGGCTTTATGCCCTCTAAGTCAACTGCATTAAACTTATGTAGGTTTTTTAAATTTGCAAGTGGCACAAGTGGATCCTAGTCTGAAGGGCGTCTAATCCTTAGGTGCCACGAAAGCATTTGATTGTGTTATAAATGGGGTTATATTTGAGCTGTGCTAAAGAAAATGGGGTTTGGCCCTAATTTTTTAAAATGGGTTATGCTGACATACAAAGCACTAACTGCTAAAATAAGAGCAAATGGAGATGTTTTTGGAAACCTTGAGCTTCACAGGGGAACGAGACAGGGCTACATACTGTTGCCCTTACTTTTCACTATAGTAATTGAACTTTTAGCCTGAATTAGACAATGTATTGGGATAGAGGGATTTAAATTTGGGAATCAAGAAGAAAACATTGCTCTATATACAGATGATCGCTTACTATTTGTTAATAATATAAATATTTAGCTCCCAAATATAATGGGAACTGTAGAGAGATTTGGGACCTTCTCAGGATTGACCATAAATTGGTCAAAGTCTGTGCTGCTTCCCTTGGATGATAAAGACATCTCAGGACTAAGTAGTTCTTTCAGAGAGACAAAAGATTATATCTAGTGATGAGCGAACGTGCTCGCCACTGCTCGACAAGCTCGGCGAGTATTTCCAGGTTGCTTGGGCGGGAACTCGGGTCCCCGCCCTGCATGTTTGGTGCTCTTTAGAGAGCCAATGAACATGCAGGGATTGCTTGCCACGCACTGTAATGCCGTAGCCAGGTCTATATAAGACCTGGCACCGCTATGCTCGTCACAGTCTACCCTGGAATCAGGCAGAGTTGGGAGAGCTTCTGCTGAGTCAGGGAGAGATTTGCTTGTTTAGAGTTAGGATAGGTATTACACAACATATATCTATATATCCATCTGAACTAACGGTCCTTCTGAGGACTAATCCAGGTGCATATTTTCAGTGGTGAAGGTGATAGCAGGAGTTAGGCAGGCAGTGTATGTGGCAGACTGCAGTGCATATAGTGCAAGAGGGTCCATAGCACCTTCCTGCTGCTGCTGTTCTTACAGATATTTGTAGACATAGGCCCAGGTATCAGGGGCCAAGGCAATTATTTTTTATCTTAATACTAGTTATTTGCTTAAAAAGCAATCCAGCGTCCACCATTTTTCTGCTCAATTTGCTTGTTAGCACTGCAGAATACAGCCAGATCTGTTCCATATTTCAGCGATAAAAATCCAGAAATTTGAACTAAACCTGGAAAATATTGGCCTCCTTTTCCATTCTGTTGCAGTGTGTCGGTCAAGCTATTCACACTAGGTCTCTCTGTAGAATAATATTAGTAAATTACAGGCCTGCTATTTAAAACCGTGGTTCTCTGTCAGACATATCACATATAACTGTGTTCCAAAATCAGCAATTTCTAGTGAACGTGGAAAATATTGTCCTCCATTTAAAATGGGCAAGGTGCGTGGCAAGGGACAGGGAAGTGGACGTGATGGTGATGGTGCATGCAGAGGCCGAGGCCGTGGGCAAGCTGAAATTGTACCCACATCTTGTTGCCCGACCTTCCTGTCCCAATTGCTAGGGGACCGCAGCACACCACTATTGAACCCAGAGCATTATCAAAAGGTTGTTGGTTGGATAGCAGATAATGCTTCCTGTCACTTTGCTACCACCACTACCACCCTGTCTTGCACACGGTCAAGTCTCAGTAGCCGTGAGTCTGGACAGCATATTCCTCACCTTGATCCTCCTTCCTCCCACCATGCCGAGTGCCCGGAGACAACTGATCCCACACTTGGACACTCAGAAGAGCTGTTCACTTTAACATTTGTAGATTCGGGCCTCTCACCCGGCCAGCTTCAAGCAAGTCAAGAAGAGAACGCGTGTAGCGATGCCCAAATATTTGATCAGCCACGGTCACACGAAGGCAACGGTGGGAAAGTGCAATTACTGTCACAAGAGGTGGATGATGATGATGATGAGACACCATTGCCAGAAAGTCAGGAGGAGGACCAGGGAGTGGAAGTGGAAGACGAGGTGGTGGATGATATAGTAACTGACCCAACCCGGCCGGGGGAAATGCAGAGCGAGGACAGTAGCACACAGGGGGAGGGAGGTGTAGCACTACAACAGGCAGGAAGAAGCAGTGTGGTGGCCGCAGACACAAGGTAGGAAAATGTTCCCATAACACCAACACGACGGAAGTTGCCCGTACAACTGTTAGTGTTTTGTCCCATTTATGGACTATTGTAGACTTTCTTATAGTTGTTATGCACTGCTGTTCTATTTCATTACTGCTCTGTATTACATAGCTGTAAGCTTCACTTTCCTTGAAGTTTGTCCCTTCTCTCTCCGTGTCTCCCTCTGTTGGCTGTGATGTCACTATATCTTTCTTCTTCCTGCTTTGCCTCATTCTGCATCTTGGCACCATAGGAAGCTCATGTGCTTTCAGCCTGTCTGAAGAAAGTCTTTTTTACCTGCTGTATTCATGCATTTAACAAGAGTTCTTAAAGAAATCAAAGTCCCTTCTGAATTCTTCACAACGTGTGTGCCTACAGCTTACAGCTGAGTTGAACTATCTGTGACCGTCGCCAATTGTATGTACAGGTGAAGAGATCCAGCATCTCACAGAGCCATATTTACAGCCACAGGCCATGGGGACAGAATAGTTAGGTCTTCCAGAGTCTGGTTCTTTTTTAAAGACTCTGCAGATAACCCCAAAAAGGCCATTTGCACCACCTGCCAGGCCAGCATCAGCAGGGGTAGCAAAACTAGCAGCCTGACCAGGCACATGGCAGCAAAGCACCTGACTAAGTGGGCCGAACCCCAGGGTCCAGAAACAGTGTCTGTGGGTGACACCACAGCTTCTTCCGCTGTTGTGCGTGCACGCCAATCCCCTGTCCATGGCGCATGCAAAGATGCCTCCCGCCCTCCACGTGTCGGTGCACACTCTCAAATAACACCATCAGTAAGCACGTCCACTTCTGTTTCCCAGCGCAGCATTCAGTTGTCCCTACCCCAGTCCTTGGAATGCAAGTGCAAATGCACAGCCAACACCCCACAGGCTACACTACTAAATTCACACATTTCGCGACTACTAGTGCTCGAAATGTTGCCTTTTAGGCTCGTGGAGACGGAAGCTTTCTGCAACCTGATGGTGGCGCCCGTCCCTCTGTACTTGGTCCCCAGCCGCCACTATTTCTCCCGGAGTGCCGTCCCCGCATTACACGAGCACGTGTCCCACAACATTAGCCATGCCCTCAGCAGCGCAGTTACTGGGAAAGTCCACCTAACCACGGACACGTAGACATGTGCTTGTGGACAGGGATGGTACATCTTGCTGACGGCACACTGGGTTAATATAGTGGAAGCCGGGACCCAGTCAGACCTTGGGACAGAACACGTCCTCCCGACGCCGAGGATTGTGAGAACAATCAGGGTTGTCCCCACATTCTACAGCTCCTGCACCTCCTTTTCCTCCTCTTCAGCCTCCATCTCCAATATGAGCACATCAGTCAGAAGCTGGAAGCAGTGCAGCACTGCCTCGGCAAAGCGGTAACAGGCTGTGCTGAACCTAATATACCTAGGTGACAAACAACACAATGCTGAAGAGCTGTGGACAGCTCTTAAAGAGCAGGCAGATCTGTGGCTGACACCGCTGAACCTACAGCCAGGCATTGTCGTGTGTGACAATGGCTGGAACCTGGTGGTGGCTCTGAAGCGAAGCGAGCTCACACACGTACCATGCCTGGCCCATGTGCTTAACCTCGTGGTTCAGCAGTTTCTCAAAACCTACCCAGATCTGTCGCATCTGCTTGTCAAAGTATGCCGCGTGTGTGCCCATTTTAGAAAGTCAGCTATAGCTTCCGCCGCCCTTGCTGTGCTTCACCAGCTTTCGCAGCTTCTAGCTCACCGACTGGTGTGCGATATCCCCACGTGTTGGAACTCTACATTGCAGATGTTGGGAAGGATTTGTGAGCAGAAGAGGGCAGTTGTTGACTACCAGCATCAACACGGCCATGGGTATTCAGGTCAGACTCCACACATAAGACGTGAGGAGTGGAGATGGATGTCATACATCTGTACCATACTCCAAAACTTTTAGGAGTCGACCAAGATGGTGAGCGGCGATGATGCCATAATTAGCATCACCATCCCGCTTCTCTGTCTTCTGAAACACTCTCTGCTCACAATTAAAGAGGATGCATTGCAGGCAGAGCACAATGAGATGGAGCAAGGAACCATACAGGGTGATTCCACACAGCCCAGCCTCATCTCATCCCAACGTGGATTGGTTGACAATGAGGAGGAGGAGGAAGAACAGGAGCAAGTTTCCTGCGCTATAGACGGTACTACCTGCACAACTGTCATACCGTCTGTTCAGCGTAGATGGACTGAAGACAGGGAGAAGGATGAAGAGGAGTAGGAGGAGAGCATGGTCAGTCGTCCTCTTGGTGAGGACATTGAAGTCTTGCCTCTTTGCAGTCTGGCACACATGGCTGAGTATATGTTATGCTGCCTTTCCCGTGACCTTCACGTTGTCCAAATTTTGGGTGACAGTCATTACTGGTTGGTGACACTTCTAGACCCACGCTACAAGGAGAACTTTATGTCTCTTATTACCTTGCTGGACAAGCCTAATAAAATGGGGCAGTACCAGAATGCCCTTGTTGCGGATTTGTTAAAAAATTCCCATCTGAAAACGCTGGCGGCAGAGGTCACAGTTCGTTGGACAACCAAGGAGTACAGGTGAGAGAGACACAAATGCAATCCAGCAGAGGCAGGGGAACACTGTCAAATTTCTGGGACAGTTTTCTCAGACCCTCCCATCACACAGGCCTTGAGGCATGGGGTACTCTCCCAAGGAGGGAAAAGTTCGGAAAATGCTGAGGAGGTACCTTGTCGACTGTACCAATGATTCCTCTCTGCCTTATAATTATTGGATATCCAAGCTGGACACATGGCATGAACTGGCTCTCTACGCCTTGGAGGTCCTGGCCTGCCCAGCAGCTAGCGTTTTGTTAGAGTGCCTTTTTAGTGCCGCTGGTGGAATTATAACCGATAGGCGCATCCGCCTGTCAACTGAAAATGCTGACAGGCTGATTCTTAAAAAATGAACAAGGGCTGGATTGGGCCAGACTTCTCAAAACCAACGAATGATAGCAGCATAGCATAAACTCAAATACAGTGTCTTTTTTTTGGGAGGTCTAACTCTATTCGCATGCACCTTTGTCTTCACACCAAGACATGGGTACAAGCTTTCTGATTTTGTCTATTTGCTCTTGTCCTCCTCCATCTCCTCATCCTCATCCTCCACCACCATATCACCACAATATCTACCATATCTCCATATCTATGTCTCTTGCAAGGGGCATTGGAGTTCCTCCAAATTTTTGGCAGCCTTTGCATTCACTGCATAGGCAAACAGTATAGGAGACCCACTTCCTAAAAATGGGAACATTGTTTTCAGGAAGCCCCCTGACCTCTACTTCTCTTGCAAGGGACATGGGAGTTCCTCCAAATTTTTAGCAGCTGTTGCATTCACTGCATAGGCAAACAGTATAGGAGACCCACTTCTTAAAAATGGGAACATTGTTTTCAGGAGGCTCTCCGACATCTACGTCTCTTGCAAGGGACATTGGAGTTCCTCCAAAATTTTTGGCAGCCATTGCATTCACTGCATAGGCAAACAGTATAGGATACCCACTCCTTTCTAATGGGAACATGTTGTTACTGTGGCCCAGCTCTATGTGTCTTTAAATTGGTATTGGGGTTTTTCCCAAATTTTGGCAGCCCTTGCAGTCACTGCATCGGCATTACCACTATAGGAGACCCACTACTTTATAATGGGAACATTTTTTTTACTGAGACCCTCCTCAATGTCTCTTCAAAGGGGAATTGGGGTTTTTCCAAATTTTTAGCAGCCCATGCAATCACTGCATACGCAATAACAGTATAGGAGACCCACTCTTTAATAATGGGAACCACAAAGCATAGCCGACTGCTGGCCCTTTAAGAATAGTAAGGGCCACCTGATGGCCCTATAAAAATAGTGTTTGTGACTTTCAGAGTCCCTGCTTCATAAATGAAACAGGATGTGTCTGATGATGTCTCACACACCACATGGCCAGATAAGGTAGTAAAATGTTAAAATGACATTTCCTGGTGAATGCATTTTTCACCGTTGAAAGCAATGCAAAAGTGCAAAAACGCTATGTGTGAACATAGCCCAAAGTGTGGAGGAGCATTTTTGTTTTTGGTTATTTATTTTTATTTTGCCTTATATACAAGTCATTACCCTGGAAAGTATGTTCCTTAACATTTTTACCAGGAAAATCCATTTTTTTTGTTTTTGTATGTTTTATTGTGAGTCCGTAAAAGTGGCGTAATACCTCTGACAACATTGTTGACAGCAGTGACCTGGGAGTCAGAGATGCTTCCAGGGGTCTTCCCCATGCTGTTCCCATGTCATTTGAGCACTGTTCCCATCGATTTGGACAATTTTTAGGCCCTCTGCAGACCGCCGAGGGGGGCCGCCGGAAAATTCCTTGAGTTTCCCATAGACTTGGGCTCGTTACTCGGACCGAGCACTCGAGCATTCCAATTTGCTCGACCTGAGCAACGAGTGCCTGAGCATTTTAGTGCTCACTCATCACTAATTATATCCCTTTAAACTTGAGTCCACTGGTAACTAGGTCCAGAAATAAAGTTGAAGCATGGGGGAAATTACTGCTCTCAGCAGTCTTCGGAATGATGAATCTTATCAAAATGTGCCTTATTCCTAGCATTCTTTATTTACTGCATAATTCTCCCATCTGTATTCCCAATATTGGTTTAGGAAGGTGCATAACATTTTCAGGGACTTTGTTTGGAAAAGTGGTATACCTAGGATAAAGCTGAAGTACACAGTGTACTCCTGAAACAGGCAGAGTAGGGAGAGCTGCTGCTGAGTGAGGGAGAGAATTGTTGCTTGTTTTAGTCAGGTATTCCACAGCAATATATATATCTAAACTAAGGCTACGTGGCCACGATGCAGAAATGCACCAGATTTTTCCTGAGCGTTTCTGCATCAACCTGGCAGAAAAAACGCATGCGGATTTTACATGTGTTTTTCCTGCCAAGGACAAGCGTAAGTGAAGCGTTTTGATCATGTGATTTCGCATGCGGGTTTCAAGCGCTTTCCAAGCAATTTTAGCATCACTTGGAAAGTGCTTGACAACTTGGTCACACTATATAAATCCATGCAACCGGCATGGATTTTATATAGTGTGACCAAATTAGTTAAAAAAGAGAATAAAAATGGTAAAAATAAAACAAAAAACATATACTCTCCTTCCGATGGCCCCCGGTCTCCTTCTCCGATGCATCCGGTCTTCCCGGTGTCTCGCGGTTGTGTAAAAGGGCCTTCCATGACGTAATTTAGTCATGTGACAGGTCACGCGACCGCCGACGTCATCGGGGCATTATCATGCTTGAAAATGATCTTGCTGCGGAATGCACGGTTCTTCTTCTTGAACCATGGAAGGAAGTGCTGTTTGAGAAACTCAACATACATTATGGAGTTCATCTTTACCCCTTCAGGGATCCTAAAAGGGCCGACAATCTCTCTCCCCATGATTCCAGCCCAAAACATTACTCCACCTCCTCCTTGTTAGCGCCGTAACCGTGTTTGCATGGGGAGTCCATCAACCAGCCATCCTCCACTCCATCCATCTGGACCATCGAGATCATTTTCATGCATGATAATGCCCCGTCTCATGCTGCACATAACATATCTGCATCTCTGGCTGCTATGGGCATAAAAGGGGACAAACTTATGGTGTGGCACCCATGCTCCCCTGACCTCAACCCAATTGAGAACCTTTGGAGCATCATCAAAAGGAGTGTCTATGATGACGGGAGGCAGTTCACATCTAAGCAACAGCTCTGGGAGGGTATTCTGTCCTCATGCAAAACAATTGAAGCAGAAACCATCGAAAACCTGACAAATTCAATGGACGAGAGAGTTCAGAAGCTCCTTTCGAACAAGGGGTCCTATGTGCAAATGTTACATCACCTAGAATAAAGTTTTGAGTTGAAAACTGTTTGATTTCAGTTTGTAATAACCTGCTAATGCTTATAATTTCAAAAATGAACATTTTTTTGTTCTTTATTAAAATGAAAAGGTTGAAAACTCTGCTGTGCATAATAATTTGGAACATGCATTTTGAGTGCAGTTTCAGTGTTTTATTTTTTTTAAAATATACTGTTATCATAGGCAGTTTGTACAAAAACCTTTCAATTGTACTCTAATAGTTATTTGACTGGAAAATTACAATGACTGCAATTCATATAGGTAATTTGGGAAAATCTGAGAAAATATTATTTGCATAATAATTTGGAACACAGTGTATACTCCATTTAAAGTCAGCTAGCTGTGTGTTGTTGAACCTATTCACACTTGGTCGCTGACCAATACTATAATACAAGGCCACAGCCTAAACCGTGGTCATCACAAGTGATCCCATATTACTGCGGTAATAATACAGACATTGTGTGGAGTGGGCCAAATATTACACTCAATTTAAAATGGCAAAGGCACATGGCAAGGGACGGAGAAGTGGATGTGATGGAGATGGTGCATGCAGGCAGAGTGTAGCGTCGGCGCCTCTGCCTCCTGCCGGGCGGAGACGCCGATCCCCTCACTGCCGCAGTGCCAGTCTGGCAACCTCCGGCTCTCCTGCTGCATCTGCCCGGGGTGCGTGCACCACGCGCAGTTCCCCGGGCACTGTACTTAGGGCGCGCTCCCTCCCTCTTAAAGGGGCCATGCGCGCCTTCCTAAAGAATCCCCCGCCAATGGCCAGAGGACTGCCCTTATATAAGGCACCTCCTCCAAAATGGAGGTGCCTGTGCAAGGTTGTTGTTTGTGTTATAACACTCTCCTCAGCCCTCAGGTTCCAGTGCCCACCAGCCTGTCTATCAGCTGTGCCCGCCAGACTGTGTATCATCCGAACCTGCCTGCCTGTCTATCAGCCGTGCCCACCTGCCTGTCTATCTGCCATGCCCGCCTGCTTGTCTACCCGCATCACCTGCCTGTCTACCAACCATGCTCATCTGCTGTGCCTGTTGGCCTCGGCCATCAGTCCCGTGGGAGACACCTGCTCTCACACAAGGTCGGTCCCAGAGTGGCACCTGGTTCACCTTCCTGATCCCTCCTTGGTTCACGGAGTCGACTAAGCTGCCGTGTGGCCAGGGTCGGTCCGGGTAGGCACTTAGTTACGCCCCTCTGGTCCCTCCTTGTATCGCAGCACAGAGGTTCTGCCACCCGGATCCGTAACAGTTTGCACAGGCCATGGAATCCGGTGGCTCCCAGGCTCCTTCGCTCTCAGACCTGTACCAAGAGGTCTCTCGCCAGAGATCCCAACAGGATACTATCCTGTCCTATCTGCGGACAGTCAACTCCCGCTTGGACGCGCTGTCCACCCTGACTGTGTCCGCCTCTAACCAAGCGGCAACCTCAACCTAGTGGCGCTATGGCATCCGGCTCAGGACCCCGGCTATCTGCTCCTCCACCAAAACTGCTAGGGCTTCATAAACCAGTGCACGCTGCACTTTGAGCTCCTGGCATACCAGTTCGCCTCCGACCGGGCCAAGGTGGCATTCATCATGTTGTGGCATTGGCGTAGCTTAACCCTCTGAGGGAGAGAGGGGATCCTCTGGTGTCCCACCTCCAGGCCTTCCTAGCGGCTTTCCGGAAGGTGTTCGATGAGCCCGGACGAAAGTCTTCGACTGCCTACTCTCTTCTCCGACTCCGCCAAGGGAGCCTCTCTGTGGGACAGTATGCCGTGCGTTTCCGCACCCTCGCATCTGAACTTGCCTGGAACGATGAGGCTCTGGTGTCCACCTTTTGGGAGTTCCTTTCCAGATGGATCAAGGATGAGCTAGCCGGTCGTGACATACCTTCCTCTCTGGACGACCTGGTGTCATTAGCTACACGGATCGACATCCGTTTTCAGGAGCATTCTAAGGAGGCGACCCATGAGAGAAGACCCCTGCGCCTCGCACCAACCTTCCAAAGGCCAGTCTCACAACCAGCATCCCCTCTGGTGTCTTCTCCAGAGTCTATGCAAATAGACCAAGTTAAGATGGTCAAGTCTCGCCAGGAGGTCCGCCGCGCCGAGGGGAGTTTCTTCTACTGTGGCAGAATAGAGCATCTAATCTGCTCCTGTCCGGTGACACCGGGAATCTCCAGTGTCTAGGACCGCTCAGAGAGGTCGTCCTAGGCGAAAGTTCTTCCTCTCCGCCCTTGACTCTGTCCATTTCGGTTATCAGTGGTGAGACCCGCTTCTTCGAGACTGCCTATCTGGATTCCGGAGCCGCTGGGAACCTCATTTAACAGGCCGTTGTGGAGCCATACGTCTGGCTGATCCTTTAGCGGTTTCCTTTGTAGATGGAAAGCTTCTCTCTGAGACCATCTTGTTTGTCACTGAGCCTGTAACTCTTCAGGTGGGAATGCTACATTCGGAGAGGATCTCCTTTTACGTGCTGTCCGGTCTCTATCATCCCCTATTGCTTGGCCTGCCTTGGTTACAGAGACATGAGCCCGTCCTGAATTGGAGCATGGGTGAGGTGCTCCGTTGGGGTCAGAAATGTCATAAGTCCTGTCTGGTTCCACTTCGTCCTACTCGACCTCTGTCTACTCTAGCTAACCTACCTGGCCTGCCGGCACCCTACTGGTCATATGCGGACGTCTTTGATAAAAAGGAGGCACTACCACCTCATAGGCCGTATGATTGCCCCATCGACCTAATACTTGGTGCTTCACCTCCTCGAGGGCGAATCTACCCCTTGTCGCTGGCCGAGACCCATGCTATGTCTGAGTACATAGAAGAGAATCTTGCTAGGGAATTTATCCAGAAATCCACCTCTCCGGCTGGAGCAGAATTCTACTTTGTCAAAAAGAAAGACAGCTCTCTTCGTCTATGTATCGACTATAGGGGCCTAAACCAGATTACCATCAAAAATAAGTACCACCTGCCTCTCATCTCGGAGATGTTTGACCGCCTAAAAGGCTCAAAGATCTTCATTAAGCTCAATCTTCGTGGGGCATACAATCTGGTCCGGATTCCCCAGGGCGATGAGTGGAAGACGGCATTCAACACTCGGGATGGTCACTACGAGTACCGCGTGATGCCCTTCGGTCTCTGTAATGCTTCAGCCGTCTTCCAGGAGTTAGTGAACGACATCTTCTGAGATCTTCTGTATTCCTGCGGGGTGGTGTACCTGGACTACATCTTGGTGTTCTCCCCTGATCTGCCCTCTCACCGGAGGGATGTTCGTCAGGTACTGCTGAGGCTCCGGAAGAATCGCCTGTATGCAAAGTATGAGAAATGCCTCTATGAGCAGACCACCGAGAAGGTGTCTGCCGTCTTAAAGTGGCCCCGACCTGAGGGGTTGAAGGCTATTCAGCGGTTTCTGGGATTCGCTAACTATTACCGCCTCTTCATTCCTCATTTCTCCTCCCGGACTGCTCCCATCTCTGCTCTCACCCGTAAAGGAGCAAATCCCAGGGAATGGACTTCCAAGGCAGAAAATGCCTTTGTCTCTCTTAAACAAGCCTTCTCCTCCGCTCCAGTGCTACATTGTCCAGATTGCAATGAACAATTCTTTCTGGAGGTTGATGCCTCTTCCTCCGGGGCTGGAGCAGTGCTCACCCAGAAATCCTCATCCAGGCGAATGGTGACCTGCGGCTTCTCCTCCAAACTCTTTTCTCCATCCAAGCGCAATTACTCCATTGAAGATCGAGAACTGCTGGCCATCAAATTAGCGTTGGAGGAGTGGCGCTACTTGCTTGAGGGGGCTCTGCACTCGGTGGTCATCTACACTGACCATAAAAACCTCGCTTACTTGCAGACCGCCCATAGACTAAATCCGCGTCAGGCCAGATGGTCTTTGTTCTTTGCTCGTTTCAGCTTCACTCTCCATTACTGCCCGGCAGACAAGAATATTAAAGCTGACACTCTATCCTGCTCTTTCCTGTCTACCGACCAAGAGGAGGAGCCTCTACACATCATTGACCCCTCCAGAATAATGACTGTTGCTCCGCTTGACCTGTCTCATCTACCTCCTGGTAAGACCTTTGTAACGGCTCAGGATCGGAAGAGGGTCTTACTCTGGGGTCATTCGTCCAAACTGGCTGGCCAGAGGAAAACACTTCTGCTCATTGCCCGACATTATTGGTGGCCCACCCTGCGCAAGGATGTTGCAGATTTTGTCGCGGCTTGTTCCTCCTGTGCCCGTAGCAAGATACCTAGGCACCTCCCAGCTGGTCGTCTTCTTCCTCTCCCCGTGCCTTCTGCTCCTTGGCAACATATTGGTATGGACTTCATCACTGATCTTCTGGTATCTGCCGGATCTACCGTCATATGGGTGGTCGCTGACCGCTTCTCCAAGATGGCTCACTTCATTCCTTTGCCTGGTCTTCCTCTGCACCTGTGCTGGCTAAGGACTTCATCCGTCACATCTTTCATCTCCACGGCTTACCCCTCCTTATTGTCTCGGACAGAGGAGTTCAGTTCACTTCTCTCTTCTGGAGAGCCACATGCAAACTGCTGGATGTCACTTTGGACTTTTCTTCGGCCTATCATCCTTAGTCCAATGGTCAGGTGGAATGTATTAATCAGATCCTTACCATTTTTTTTCGGCACTTTGTCAACGCTCACCATAGCGATTGGGTAGAACTTCTGCCTTGGGCCAAGTTTTCTTATAACAACCATGTGAGTGAGTCTTCTGCTAAGTCTCCGTTTTTTGTGGTTTACGGTCGACACCCCCGAATTCCGTTTCCCATCTCTTCTTCAGTGGACAATCCTGCCGCGGAGTCTCTCGTCAGTGACTTTTCGGTGATTTGAGAAGACACTAGATCTGCACTTCTTCAGTCCTACGAGCGGATGAAGAGGCATGCTGATAAGAGACGTCTGGATCCGCCTCTATTTCATCCGGGAGACAAGGTCTGGCTTTCCTCCAAATATGTCCATCTCAAGATACCATCATACAAGTTGGGCCCGTGGTTCATCGGTCCTTTCGAGATTCTGAACCAAATAAATCCAGTGGCGTACAAGCTGAAACTCCCTGCCTCCTTCCGGATTCCAAATTCCTTTCATGTGTCTCTCCTCAAGCCTGTTGTCTTTAATCCTTTCTCTGACGATCCAGGTACCACTCCAGCTTCAGTCTCCGCTGAGGACGTCTTTGAGGTACAGAATATTTTAGCCATCAAGAAGGTAAGAGGAAAGACTTTCTTTCTTGTGGATTGGAAGGGGTTTGGTCCTGAGGAGAGGTCTTGGGAGCCCAGGGAGAATATACATGCTCCTCGTCTTCTAGAAAAATTTCTTGCGGGCCTAAAGAAGAGGGGGCGTAAAGGGGGGTACTGTAGCGTCGGCATCTCTGCCTCCTGCCGGGCAGAGACGCCGATCCCCTCAATGCCGCAGTCCCGGTCCGGCATCCTCCGGCTCTCCTGCTGCATCTGCCCGGGGTGTGCGCACCACGCGCAGTTCCCCAGGCACTATACTTAGGGCGCGCACGCACTCCCTCCCTCTTAAAGGGGCCACACGCGCCGTCCTAAAGAGTCCCCGGGCCTAAATGGAGGTGCCTGTTCAAGGTTGTTGTTTGTGTTCTAACACTCTCCTCAGCCTTCAGGTTCAAGTGCCTGCCAACCTGTCTATCAGCCGTGCCCGCCTGCCTGTCTATCAGCCGAGCCCGCCTGCCTGTCTATCAGCCGTGCCTGCCTGCCTATCAGCCGTGCCCACCTGCCTCTCTTTCTGCCGTGCCCGCCTGCTTGTCTACCCGCATCACCTGCCTGTCTACCAGCCGTGCACATCTGCTGTGCTCATTTAACACAGAGGCTGAGGCCGTGGGCAAGATGAAACTGTGCCTGCTGAGGGAGCACAACAAATGCTCACATCATGTCGAACTACCTTCCTGTCCCAATTACTAGGGGGCCGCGGAACACCACTCTTGAAGCCGGAGCAGTGTGAAAAGGTTGTTGGTTGGATAGCAGATAATGCTTCCAGTCAGTTTTCCACCACCACCACCACCCTGTCTTCCACACGGTCAAGTCTCAGTAGCTGTGAGTCTGGACAACATATTCTTCACCCTGATCCTCTTTGATCCAACCATGCCAAGTGCCTGGAGACAACTGTATCCCACACTTGGACACTCCGAAGAGCTGTTCTCTTTTCCATTTATAGATTTGCCCCTCTCGCTCGACCAGCTTCAAGCGGTGCAAAAGGAGATCGCATGTAGTGATGCCAAAATATTTGAGCAGCCACGGTCACACGAAGGCGATGGTGGGAAAGTGCAATTATTGTCACAAGAGATGGGTTATGATGAGACACAATTGCCAGAAAGTTAGGAGGAGGACCAGGGTGCGGAAGTGGAAGACGAGGTGGTGGATGATTAAGTCACTGACCTAACCTGGCAAGGTGACATGACTAGCGAGGACAGCAGCACACAGGGGGAGGGAGGTGTAGCACCACAACAGGAAGGAACAAGCAGTGGGATGGCCACAGACACAAGGCGGACAACTGTTCCCTGGAACACTAACACAACGGAAGTTGCCAGTCCAACTGGTAGGTCTTCCAGAGTCTGGCTCTTTTTTAAAGACTGGCCAGATAACCCCAGAAAGGCAATTTGCAACATCTGCCAGGCCAGCATCAGCAGGGGCAGCAAAACTACAAGCCTGACCACCACTAACATGCTCAGGCACATGACAGCAAAGCAACCAATTAGGTGGGCTGAATGCCAGGGTTCAGAAACAGTGTCTGCAGGTTACACCACTGCCTGTTCCGCCGTTGTGCGTGCACGCCAAGCCCCTGTCCATGGCGCAGGCGAATATGCCTCCCGCCCAACCCCTGTCATTGCACACTTGCAACCATCACCGTCACCGTCCACTTCCTTGTCCCAGCGCAGCGTTCAGTTGTCCCTACCCCAGTCCTTTGAAGGCAAGCACAAATACGCAGCCAACGCCCCACAGGCCACACTACTAAACTCACACATTTCTCAAATGCTTGCACTTGAAATGTTGCCTTTTAGGCTCATGGTGACGGAATCTTTCTGCAACCTGATAGCGGCAGCCATCCCTTGATACTCAGTCCTGAGCTGCCACTATTTCTCCCGGTGTGCTGTACCCGCATTACACAAGCATGTGTCCCAGAACATTAGCTGTGCTCTCAACAACACAATTACTGGGAAGGTCCACCTAACCACGGACATGTGGACAAGTGCTTGTGGCCAGGGATGGTACATCTTGCTGACGGAACACTGGATTAATAAAGTGGAAGCCGAAACCCAGTCAGACCTTGGGACGGAACTCGTCCTCCCGACACCGAGGATTGCGGGCCCTGGGTCAATCAGGGTTGCCCCCACATTCTATAGTTTCTGTACCTCCTCCTCCTCAGCCTTCATCTCCGAAATTACCACATCAGTCAGAAGCTGGAAGCACTGCTACACTGCCTCAGCCAAGCGGCAACAGGCACTGCTGAAGCTAATATGCTTAGGGGACAAACCGCACACCTCTGAAGAGTTGTTGACAGCTGTAGCAAAGCAGGCAGATCTGTGGCTGTCACCGCTGAACCTACAGCCTGGCATGGTCGTGTGTGACAATGGCCGGAACCTGGTGGGGGCTCTGAAGCTAGGCAACCTCACACATGTACCATGCCTGGCCTATGTGCTCAATCTAGTGGTTTAGCGGTTTGTCAAAACCTACCCAGATCTGCCTGAGCTGCTTGTCAAAGTACGCCGCATGTGTGCCCATTTTCAAAAGTCACCTACAGCTTCCGCCGCCCTCGCCGTGCTTTCAACAGCATTTGCAGCTTCCAGCTCACTGACTGGTGTGCGATGTCACCATCCATTGGAACTCAATCTTGCAGATGTTGGAAAGGATTTGTGAGCATCAGAGGGCAGTTGTTGAGTACCAGCTTCAAAACGCCCATCGGCATTCAGGTCAGCCTCCGCACATAAGAACTGATGAGTGGGCATGGATGTCAGACATCTGTGTCGTCCTCCAAAACTTTGAGGACTCCACCAAGATGGTGAGTGGTGATGACGCCATAATTAGCGCCACCACCCCCCTTTTCTGGCTTCTGAAATGCTCGCTGCTCACAATTAAAGAGGAGGCATTGCAGGCGCAGCACGATAAGATGGAACAAGGAACCATACAGGGTGATGCCACACAGCCCAGCCTCATCTCATCCCAATGCAGATTGGGTGTTAATGAGGAGGAGGAGGAGGAAGAGGAGGAAGAACAGGAGCTGGTTTCCTGCGCTACAGATGGTACTAGCCACACAACATTCATATCGTCTGTTCAGCGTTGATTGCCTGAGGAAAGGGAGAATGATGATGAGGAGGAGAGCATGGACAGTCGTCCTCTTGGTCAGGACAGGGAAGACTTGGCTGTTGGCAGTCTGGCACACAAGGCTGACTTTATGTTCCTCTGCCTTTCCCGTGACCCTTGCGTTGTATGCATTTTGGCCGACAGTAATTACTGGTTGGCCACACTTCTAGACCCACGCTACAAGGAAAACTTTCAATCTCTCCTTCCCATGATGGCGAAGTCTTAGGAGAGGTCTAATAAAATGTTGCAGTACCAGAAGGCCATTGTTATGGAATTATTAAAAAAATTCCTATCTGAAAACACTGGCGGCAGAGGTCACAGTTCCTTGGACAACCAAGGAGTACAGGCAAGGGAGACACAAATACGACGCTGCAGAGGCAGGGGAACACTGAAAAATGTGTGGGACAATTTTCTCAGACCCTCCCAGCGCACAGGCCCTGATGCGCGGGGTACTCTGACAAGGAGGGAAAAGTTTTGGAAGATTCTGAAGGAGTACCTTGCTGACCATACCAACATCCTCCATGATTCCTCTGTGCCTTATAATTATTGGGTATCCAAGCTGGATACGTGGCAAGAACTGGCTCTCTACACCTTGGAGGTCCTGGCCTGCCCTGCCACTAGTGTTATTTAATGCCGTTGAGGGTATTATAACTGATAGGTGCATCCACCTGTCAACTGAAAATACTGACAGGCTGACTGACAGTGGCTTTTTTTTGGGGGGGGGGTCTATTCCCATTCACCTATTCACACCCAGACATGGGTATATGCTTCCTGATTTTTTCTATTTTCTGTTGTCCTCCTCCTTCTTCTTCTCCTCATCCTCCACCACCATATCACCAGGGTGACCATGATGCAACACCCACATAATTTTTTGCAAGGGTGTTTATGATGCCTGTAGGAAATTGTTTTAGAGGCCTACCTCTAACATTCTGTATGTTATACAGTATGTTCATGTATACCCCCCAGGGTTAAATGTTTTTCAGCCCATGCACTAAGTGCATTAATGCATTACCAGTATAGGAGACCCAGTCCTTAAAAACGGTAACAATTTTTTTTAATGAGGACCTCCTGTACATCTCTTCAAAGGGGTATTTGAGTGCAACCAATTTTTTGGCAGCCCTTGCAGTCACTGCATGGGCATTACCAGTGTAGGAGACCCACTCCTTAATAATGGGAAATTATTTTTTTAAATGAGGCCCTCCTCCATGTCTGTTTAAAGGTGTATTGGGATTTTTCCAAATTTTGGGCAGGCCTTGCAGTCACTGCATATGCAATAACAGTATAGGAGAACTGCTACTTTATAATGGGAACATTTTTTTAACTGAGGCCCTCCTCTATGTGTCTTCAAATTGGTATTGGGGTTTTTCCAAATTTTGGGCAGGCCTTGAAGTCACTACATATGCAATAACAGTATAGGAGAACCACTCCTTTATAATGGGAACATTTTTTTTAACTGAGGTCTTCCTTTATGTGTCTTCAAATAGGTATTGAGGTTTTTCCAAATTTTGGGCAGGCCTTGAAGTCACTGCATACGCAATAACAGTATAGGAAACCTGCTCCTTTATAATGGGAACAACAAAGCATAGCCAGCTGATGGCCCTCTAACAATAGTGATGGCCGACTGCTGGCCTTTTAACAATAGTAAGGGCCGCCTGATGGCCATATAAAAATAGGCTTTGTGTAGTGTTGAGCGAGCATGCTCGACCCTGCTCGGTACTCGCCCGAGCATCTCACTACTCGGGATGTTCGGTGAGCACCGAGCATTTTCGGGTTACTCAGGTCTTCGCCCTGCATGTTTGGCGCTCTTTACAGAGCCAATGAACATGCAGGGATTGCCAGCCAATCACTGTAATGCCACAGCCATGTTGGTTGTGGGCATTACAGTGATTGGCTGGCCGCACAGCGTGACCTCGAGTATTTAAAACCGGGCGCCGCCATCTTGGACACAGTCGCTCCGGATCAGACAGTGTAGGGAGAGTGCTGCTGAGCTAGGGAGAGATTTATACTGCGAAATAGGTAGTGTAGGGTTTCTAAAGCCTGCAAAATCAAACAAACAGTCCTTCTGAGGACTAATATCCATCCCAGATATCAGGCAGGCAGGCAGGCTGTATAGGAGACACAGTGGTTATACCAGCAAGCACTGCATTACAGTCCTGTGTGCTGCTGCTCAAATTGCTAGACTTAGCCCCAGGTCTCAGGGGCCAGGAAAAATCCTTTTTTTCATCTAAATCCTCTTTTTTTTTTTTTTCTTCAGTCAGACTGTACAAATACCCGTCTTATTAACCTTTTGGTATCCCCCCCCCAACAAAAAAAATTTGAGTGTGTCTGTGAGTGTTCAGACACAAATATATCTGTTTAAAAGAGTCTGGTTTCGGCCAGATAACTAGAACTGTGGTTTTGCAGTTCCACGGTTCAAATCTCTGTATTATCCACTTTTTTGCCTTTTCTCCATTAAAAAAAAACAGTTTGAGTGTCTCGCTGACTGTTCAGACACAAATATATCTGTTTAAAAGATTCTGGTGTAGGCCAGAGAACTAGAACTGTGGTTTTCCTCTTCCACGGTTCAAATCTGGGTGTAATCCACCCTTTTGCCTTTTTTACATAAAAAAAACAGTTTGAGTATTTCTCTGACTGTTCAGACACAAATATATCAGTTTAAAAGATTCTGGTGTAGGCCAGAGAAATAGAACTGTGGTTTTCCTCTTCCACGGTTCAAATCTCCTTTTTATTACCCTTTTGCCATTGATAGTGCGAGTGTAAGCTATTTTACTTCATTGACAATGGGCAAGGCGCGTGGCAAGGGACGTGGAACTGGACATTCTGATGATGGTGCGTGCAGAGGATGGGGCCGTGGCCAAGGTGAAAATGTGCCACATCTTCTCGCTCCCAGTTCTTGACCGAATTACTATGGAAGCACACAACACCACTATTGCGAACTGATCAGTGTGAATAGGTTAGTAATTGGATAGCAGATAATACTTCCAGTCACCTGGGCACCACCACCTCCGGTCTGTCTTCCACACGGTCAAGTGTTAGTAGCCATGAGTCTCGACCGCATACGCCTCCTCACCCTGATGCTCCTTCCTCCCACCATGCCGAGTGTCGTCAGACAGCAACTGATCCCACAGTTGGACACTCTGAAGAGCTGTTCACTGGTCCATTTCCATATTTGGGCCCCTCGCCTGCTCCGCTTGAAGTGGTGGAAGAGGAGATCCCATGTAGCGATGGCCAAATATTTGAACAGCCACGGCCACAGGAAGGCGACGCTGGCAGTTTGTCACAAGAGGTGGACGATGATGAGACACAATTGCCACGAAGTGAGGAGGAGGACCGTGGTGCGGAAGTGGAAGAGGAGGAGGTGGTGGATGATCTAGTAACTGACCCAACGTGGCAGGAGGACACGCAGAGCGAGGCCAGCAGCACACAGGGGGAGGGAGGCAAAGTACCCCAACAGGCAGGAAGAAGCAGTGTGGTGACCGCAGACAGAAGGCGGGCAACCGTTCCCCGTAAAACCAACACGAGGGACATTGCCAGTACAACCGGTAGGTCTTCCAGAGTTTGGAATTTTTTTAAAGACTCTGCTGATCACCCCAAAAAAGCCATTTGTACCACCTGCCATGCGAGCATCAGCAGGGGTGACAAAACTACCAGCCTGACCACCACCAGCATGATCAGGCACATGTCAGCAAAGCACCCGACTTTGTGGGGCGAACCCCAGGGTCCACGACCAGTGTCAGCGGGTGTCACCACTGCTTCTTCCGCTGTTGTGCATGTAAGAGAACCCCCTGTTGTGCGTGCAAGGCAATCCCCTGTCCATACTGCATGCAAAGATGCCCCCTCCTCTCAGTCTTCACTTGTTATGGCAGTTTCTCAAGAAACAGCATCAACGTCCATGTCGACGTCCCACCGCAGCGTTCAATTGTCCATATCCCAGACCTTTCAACGAAAGCGCAAATTCGCAGCCAACTCCCCATAGGCCACAGTCCGAAATTCGCGCACTTCACGACTGCTTGCATTGGAAATGCTGTCTTTTAGGCTGGTGGAGACGGAATCCTTCCGCAACCTTATGACGGTGGCCATCCCTCGGTACTCGGTCCCCAACCGACACTATTTTGCCTGGTGTGCCATCCCCGCACTACACAAGCACGTGTTCCAAAACATCTGCCGTGCCCTCAACAACGCAGTTACTGGGAGAGTCCACCTGACAACGGACACGTGGACAAGTGCTTATGGCCACGGACGGTACACTGGGTAAACATAGTGGAAGCCGGGACCCAGTCGGACCTTGGGAAGGAACACATCCTCCCCACACCGAGGATTGTGGGCCCTATGTCAGTCAGAGTTGCCCCCACAGTGTACAGCTCCTGCGCATCATCCTCTTCCTCCTCATGTTCAGCCTCCATCTCAGATATCACCACATCAGTTTCAAGCTGGAAGCACTGCAGTGCTGCCTCAGCCAAGCGGCAACAGGCTGTGCTGAAACTCATAAGCTTAGGTGATAAACCTCACACTGCTTGTGAGTTGTGGACAGCTGTGAAAGAGCAGGCAGATCTGTGGCTGAGACCGCTGAACCTACATCCAGGCATGGTCATGTGTGACAGTGGCCGTAACCTGGTGGCGGCTCTGAGGCGAGGCGAGATCACACACGTACCATGCCTGGCTCATGTGCTTAACCTCGTGGTTCAGCGGTTTCTTAAATTGTACCCTGAGTTGCCAGATCTGCTCGTCAAAGTACGCCGCCTGTCAGCTCATTTTCGGAAGTCGGCTACAGCTTCTGCCGCCCTTGCTGTGTTGCAGCAGCGTTTGCAGCTTCCGGCACACCGACTGGTGTGTGATGTCCCCACACGTTGGAACTCTACCCACCATATGTTGCAAAGGATTTGTGAACAGAAGAGAGCAGTTGTGGAGTACCAGCTGCAACAAGGCCGTCGATATTCAGGTCAGACTCCACACATAAGACCTCAGGAGTGGACCTGGATGTTTGACATAGGTACCATCCTGACAAACTTTGAGGAGTCCACCAAGATGGTGAGTGGTGATGACGCCATCATTAGCGTCAGCATCCCACTTGTCTGTCTTTTGCAACGCTCTCTGCAGAGAATTAAAGAGGAGGCATTGCAGCCAGAGTATGATGACATGGATCAAGAAGCCGTAGCGGGCAATTACAAACAGCCCAGCCTCATCTCATCCCAACGTGCATTGGGGAACAATGAGGGAGAGGAGGAGGAGGAGGAGGAAGAACAGGAGCTGGTATCATGCGCTGTAGATGGTAGTACCTGTACAACTGTCATACCGTCGGTTCAGCGTGGGTGGCCTGAGGACAGGGGGGAGGAGGAGGAGGAGGAGAGCATGGTCAGTCGTCATCTTGGTGAGGACACGGAAGTCTTGCCCGTTACCAGTCTGGCACGCATGGCTGACTTTATGTTACGCTGCCTTAACCGTCCATGACCCTCGCGTTGTCAAAATGTTGGGTGACAGTCACTACTGGTTGGTATCACTTTTAGACCCCCTACAAGGAGAACTTTCACTCTCTTATTCCTGAGGTGGAGAGGTCTACAAAAATGGGACAGTACCAGAAGGCCCTTGCTGCAGAACTGTTAAAAAAAATTCCATCTGAACACGATAGTGGCAGAGGTCACAGTTCGTTGCCCAACCAAGGCGTACAGGCGAGAGAGACGCAACTCCAATCCAGCAGAGGCAGGGGATCACTGTCAACGTTCTGGGACAGTTTTCTGAGACCCGCCCAGCTTACAGGCCATGAGGCGCGGGGTACTCTCACAAGGAGTGGAAAGTTTCAAAAGATGGTGAGGGAGTACCTTGCCGACCGTACCAGCATCCTCCTTGATTCCTCTGTGCCTTTTAATTATTGGGTATCCAAGCTCTACACTTGGAATGAACTCGCTCTGTACACCTTGGAGGTCCTGGCCTGCCCTGCCGTAAGCGTGTTATCGGAGCGTGTTTTTAGTGCCGCTGGGGGAATTATAACTGATAAGCGCACTCGCCTGTCAACTGACAATGCTGACAAGCTGACCCTTATCAAAATGAACAAGGGCTGGATTGGGCCAGACTTTTCATCACCACCAAATGACAGCAGAGTAACATAAAATCAAATCCACTGTGTTATTTCGGGAGGTGTGTTCCCATGCAGCGCTTCACACCCACACATGGGTATACGCTTCCTCATTTTGGCTGTTTTTTGTCTTCTCCTTATAATCAGCCTCCACCACCACTATACCACCAGGGTGATCATGGTCCGTGTTGCCAGCATTGCAAGTTCCTCCATCCTAATTTTTGGCAACTTTTGCTTGGAAGGCATAGGCACAGACTATGGGAGACCCACTCCCCAATAATGGGAAAAATGTTTTTAATATGCTGTACTGCATGGCTCTTGTAAGGGGCATTTCAAGTTCCTCCATCCTAATTTTTGGCAGCTTTTGCTTGGAAGGCATAGGCACAGACTATGGGAGACCCACTCCCCAATAATGGGAAAAATGTTTTTAATATGCTGTACTGCATGGCTCTTGTAAGGGGCATTGCCAGTTCTTCTGTCCTAATTTTTGGCAGCTTTTGCTTGGAAGGCATAGGCAAAGCCTATGGGAGACCCACTCCCCAATAATGGGAATAATGTTTTTAATATGCTGTCCTGCATGGCTCTTGTAAGGGGCATTGCAAGTTCCTCCATCCTAATTTTTGGCAGCTTTTGCTTGGAAGGCATAGGCAAAGACTATGGGAGACCCACTCCCAAATAATGGGAATAATGTTTTTAATATGCTGTACTGCATGGCTCTTGTAAGGGGCATTGCAAGTTCCACCGTCCTAATTTTTGGCAGCTTTTGCTTGGAAGGCATAGGCAAAGACTATGGGAGACACACTCCCCAATAATGGGAATAATGTTTTTAATATGCTGTACTGCATGGCTTTTGTAAGGGGCATTTCAAGTTCCTCCGTCCTAATTTTTGTCAGCTTTTGCTTGGAAAGCATAGGCAAAGACTATGGGAGGCCCAATCCCCAATAATGGGAATAATGTTTTTAATATGCTGTACTGCATGGCTCTTGTAAGGGGCATTGCAAGTTCCTCCGTCCTAATTTTTGGCAGCTTTTGCTTGGAAGGCATAGGCAAAGACTATGGGAGACCCACTCCCCAATAATGGGAATAATGTTTTTAATATGCTGTACTGCATGGCTCTTGTAAGGGGCATTGCAAGTTCCTCCATCCTAATTTTTGGCAGCTTTTGCTTGGAAGGCATAGGCAAAGACTATGGGAGACCCACTCCCCAATAATGGGAATAATGTTTTTAATATGCTATACTGCATGGCTCTTGTAAGGGGCATTGCAAGTTCCTCCGTCCTAATTTTTGGCAGCTTTTGCTTGGAAGGCATAGGCAAAGACTATGGGAGACCCACTTCCCAATATTGGGAATAATGTTTTTAATATGCTGTACTGCATGGCTCTTGTAAGGGGCATTGCAAGTTCCTCCGTCCTAATTTTTGGCAGCTTTTGCTTGGAAGGCATAGGCAAAGACTATGGGAGACCCACTCTCCAATAATGGGAATAATGTTTTTAATATGCTGTACTGCATGGCTCTTGTAAGGGGTATTAAAATCATCTTGTTAAGCTACTGTGACCTCCACGTCTCTTCCAAGGGTCATTGATATTGTTTTTTTTATTCCACTGGGACCTCCACGTCTCTTCTAATGGGCATTGATATTGTCTTTTTATTCCACTGTGACCTCCACGTCTCTTCCAAGGGGCATTAAAACTGTCTTGTTAAGCTACTGTGACCTCCACGTCTCTTCCAAGGGTCATCGATATTGTCTTTTTATTCCACTGAGACCTCCACCACTCTTCCAAGGGGCATTGATATTGTCTTTTTATTCCCCTGCGACCTCCACCACTCTTCCAAGGGGCATTGATATTGTCTTTTTATTCCACTGCGACCTCCACCACTCTTCCAAGGGGCATTGATATTGTCTTTTTATTCCACTGTAACCTCCACCACTCTTCCAAGGGGCATTGATATTGTCTTTTTATTCCACTGGGACCTCCACGTCTCTTCCAAGGGGCATTAAAACCGTCTTGTTAAACCAATCTGAACTCCACGTCTCTTCCAAGGGGCATTGATATTGTCTTTTTATTCCACTGTAACCTCCACCACTCTTCCAAGGGACATTGATATTGTCTTTTTCTTTCACTAGGACCTCCACCACTCTTCCAAGGGGCATTGATATTGTCTTTTTATTCCACTGGGACCTCCATGTCTCTTCCAAGGGGCATTAAAACCGTCTTGTTAAACCACTCTGAACTCCACGTCTCTTCCAAGGGGCATTAAAACCGTCTTGTTAAGCTACTGTGACCTCCACATCTCTTCCAAGGGGCATTAAAATCGTCTTGTTAAACCACTCTGAACTCCACGTCTCTTCCAAGGGGCATTGAAATGTTGTTTTTAACCCCTTAACAACATTTGACGTACTAATACGCGTCTGTGCCCTGGGACTTAAGAGCCAGACCCGTATTAGTACGTCATGGCGATCGGGCGCGCACACAGGCTGTGCGGGCGCAATCGCCGCCGGGTGTCAGCTGTGACAATGTGCAGGGAGCGGTCCTGCACCGCTCCCAGCACATTAACCCCCGCGATGCTGCGATCGAAGTCGATCGCAGCATTGCGATGGCAAGGGGAGGTGATTGCAGATACTCACCTCCTCTTCCAGCTTCCAGCGCTGTCTGCCGTGGCTTCCAGGATGTTGCAATGACGACCCAATGTCGTCATGACAACATCCGGGTCACCAGACAGCAGGAAGATTTTTTGGACATGCGCAGTGCATCTCCAAACAATCTTCTCCCTGTCCAGCTCTGACAGCCTGCATGGCACAGGGATGGTGCTGCATTCCTGTGCCATGCAGGCGATCAGAGAAAAAAAAGTGAAAGTCCCATAGTGGGACAAAGTAATAAAGTATAAAAACTATCAGAAAGTGAAAAAAAAAAAAAAAATTGCAAAAATATAAAAAAAAAATAAAAAAAAAAATAATCCACCAAATTAAAAATATAATGTACCCATCAATAAATATTACTTAAAAAAAAAACAATAAAAGTACACATATTTGGTATTGCCGCGTCCGGAACAACCTGACCTATAAAACTGTCCCACTATTTAACCCCTTCAGTGTACACGGTAAAAAAATAAATAAAAAACGAAGCAAAAAACAGTGCTTTATCACCATACTGCCAAGCAAAAAATGGAATAACACGCAATCAAAAAGACAAATATAAATAAAAATGGTACCGCTGAAAACGTCATCTCGTCCTTCAAAAAACAAGCCACAATACAGCTCCATCAGCCAAAAAATAAAAAAGTTATAGCTCTCAGAAGAAAGCTATGATAAAAAATAATTTTTTCTATAAAATTGCTTTTATTATGTAAAAGTGCAAAACATAGAAAAACGATATAAATGTGGTACCGCTGTAAATGTACTGACCCGAAGAATAAAGCTGCCTTATCAATTTTACCACACGCGGAACAGAATAAAAAAAAACAAAAAAAAAATTCCTGAATTGTTGGTTTTTGTTTATTCTGCCTCCCAAAAATCGGAATAGAAAGCGATCAAAAAATGTCACGTGCCTGAAAATGGCACCAATAACAACGTCAACTCATCCCGCAAAAAACGAGCCATCACATGACTGTCTGCCAAAATCTGGAAAAATTATAGCTCTCAAAATATGGCGATGCAAAAACTAGATTTTACAAAAAATGCGTCTTTTAGTGTGTGACAGCTTTCAATCATAAAAACCCCATATGATTCTGGTATTGCTGTAATCACACCGACCCGAAGAATAAACTCGTCTAATCACTTATACCGCACGAGGAACGGCGTAAAAAATAAACTCTCGGGTTAGGGTTGGGCTAGGGTTAGGGCTGGGTTTGGAGTTAGGGTTGTGATATGGTTGGGATTTTTTTCAAAAGTAAGAAAAAAAGATGACGATATGGCGACTAGTGTTGAGCGCAAGTGCTCGCTACTTGAGTTTGCATCGGGTGTTCTGGTATGCATTGAGTATCGTGGGTATTTGAGTGACATGCTCGAGTCTCCGCCCCATATGCTTCGCGGCCAAAAAACTTTGCGGGGATTGCCTGCCATGCATGAGCGATCCCCGCATTTTTTTTTTTGGGTGTCTAATAACCGTGAAACATGTGGAGCAGGGACTCGAGCATGTCACTCGAGCACACGCTGTACATGGTGCATACCTGAGTACCCGATGCAAACTCAAGTAGCGAGCACTTGCGCTCAAGACTAATGACAACTTATTCAAAATGATGACCTAATGTTATCAAATTCTGTGTCGTACCTCTGGGTTCAAAATGTTCACTATACACCTTAATAAAATCCTTGAGGGGTACAGTTTCCAAAATGGGGTCACTTGTGGGGGAGCTCAACTGTTTAGGCACATCAGGGGCTCTCCAAACGCGACATGGTGTCCGCTAACAAATTGAATGGAAAATCGGCTCAAATTGTTAGCGGATGCCATGTTGCGTTAGGAGAGCCCCTGCGTGCCTAAACATTGGAGCTCCCCCACAAGTGACCCCATTTTGGAAACTAGACCCCCCAAGGCACCTATCTAGATGCATAATGAGCACTTGGAACCCCCAGGTGCTTCACAAATTGATTCGTAAAAATGAAAAACTGTTTTTTTTTTCACTTTTTCATTTTTACGAATCAATTTGTGAAGCACCTGGGGGTTCCAAGTGCTCACTATGCATCTAGATAGGTGCCTTGGGGGTCTAGTTTCCAAAATGGGGTCACTTGTGGGGCAGCTCCAATGTTTGGGCACACAGGGTCTCTCCAAACGCAACATGGTGTCCGCTAACAATTTGAGCCGACAATTTGTTAGCGGATACCATGTTGCATTTGGAGAGTCCCTGTGTGCCCAAACTTTGGAGCTCCCCCAGAAGTGACCCCATTTTGGAAACTAGACCCCCCAAGGCACCTATCTAGATGCATAGTGAGCACTTGGAACCCCCAGGTGCTTTACAAATTGATTCGTAAAAATGAAAAAGTGAAAAAAAAAACACTTTTTCATTTTTATGAATCAATTTGTGAAGAACCTGGGGGTTCCAAGTGCTCACTATGCATCTAGATAGGTGCCTTGGGGGGTCTAGTTTCCAAAATGGGGTCACTTGTGGGGGAGCTCCAATGTTTGGGCACACAGGGGCTCTCCAAATGCAACATGGTGTTCCCTAACAATTTGAGCCGACAATTTGTTAGCGGATACCATGTTGCATTTGAAGAGTCCCTGTGTGCCCAAACATTGGAGCTCCCCCACAAGTGACCCCATTTTGGAAACTATACCCCCCAAGGCACCTATCTAGATGCATAGTGAGCACTTGGAACCCCCAGGTGCTTCACAAATTGATTCATAAAAATGAAAAAGTGTTTTTTTTTTTTTCACTTTTTCATTTTTACGAATCAAATTGTGAAGCACCTGGGGTTTCCAAGTGCTCACTATGCATCTAGATAGGTGCCTTGGGGGGTCTAGTTTCCAAAATGGGGTCACTTGTGGGGGAGCTCCAATGTTTGGGCACACAGGGGCTCACCAAACGCAACATGGTGTCCGCTAACAATTTGAGCCGATTTTCCATTCAATTTGTTAGCGGATACCATGTTGCATTTGGAGAGTCCCTGTGTGCCCAAACATTGGAGCTCCCCCACAAGTGACCCCATTTTGGAAACTAGACCCCCCAAGGCACCTATCTAGATGCATAGTGAGCACTTGGAACCCCCAGGTGCTTCACAAATTGATTCGTAAAAATGAAAAGTGTTTTTTTTTTTCACTTTTTCATTTTTACAATCAAAAAGTCAAATGGCGCTCCTTCCCTTCCGAGCCATGCCGTGCGCCCAAACAGTGTTTTTTCCCCACATATGGGGTATCTGCGTGCCCAGGGGAAATTGCACAACAAATTTTGGGTCCATTTTTTCTTGTTACCCCTGTGAAAATAAAAAAAATAGGGTCTAAAGTAACATTTTTGTGAAAAAAGTTAAATGTTCATTTTTTTCTTCCACATTCCAAAAATTCCTGTGAAGCACCTGAAGGGTTAATAAAGTTCTTGAATGTGATTTTGAGCACCTTGAGGGGTGCAGTTTTTAGAATGGTGTCACTTTTGGGTATTTTCTGTCATAAAGACCTCTCAAAGTGACTTCAAATGTGATGTGGTCCCTAAAAAAATGGTTTTGTAAATTTTGTTGGAAAAATGAGAAATCGCTGGTCAACTTTTAACCCTTATAGCTCCCTAACAAAAAAAAAAATTTTGGTTCCAAAATTGTGCTGATGTAAAGTAGACATGTGGGAAATGTTATTTATTAACTCTTTTGTGTGACATGTCTCTCTGATTTAGGGGCATAAAAATTCAAATTTTGAAAATTGCAAAATTTTCAAAATTTTCACCAAATTTCCATTTTTTTCACAAATAAACGCAAGTGATATCGAAGAAATGTTACCACAGTCATGAAGAACAATATGTCATGAAAAAACAATCTCAGAATCAGGGGGATCCGTTGAAGCGTTCCAGAGTAATTACCTCATAAATTGACAGTGGTCAGAATTGTAAAAATTGGCCTGGTCATTAACGTGCAAACCACCCTCGGGGGTTAAGGGGTTAATTACCTCTAACCTCCACGACTCTTCTAACGAGCATTGCATTTCCTCCTAATTCTAGTCAGCTTTTGCTTTTCAATGCATAGGCGAACACTAAGGGAGACCCACTCCCCAATATTGGGTAGAAGGATTTTAGTACGCTGTAATCCACGTCTGTTTCAAGGGGCATTGCAGTTCCTCATAATTTTTGGAAAGCCTTCCATTCACTGCTTAGGGCAGGCTGACAGTGTACAGGAGACCCTGTTTCTATAAATGGAAAAAACGGTTTAGTTAAGGCCCTCTGACCTCCATGTCACTTCCAATGGGCATTGGAGTGCCTCTAAATTTTTGGTAGGCATTGCACTCACTGTATGTCCTATAACTGTGTAGCCGAACCGCTCCTTTTGGTACAGAAACATATCCTACAAGACATGTGTGGTTGACTGGCCTGATATTGATGTGAATGGTCCCTGTTCCTCCTGCTCTTTCTCCTTTGCCACCACCTCATCCATCATTCATCACCTGAAGCTTTGTTTTAACGGGAGTCATAGAACTGGGATAGTAGCAGTAAAACATCAAGCAATCCTCGGAGGAGGTAGGATATGCACCAAAACGTTGACCACCTCAAGCCTAGCTGCTACTACATACATGCGCTTGCATTCCAAGGAACAGAAAGCTAAGGAGATGGATGGCCTCATGATCATGAAAATTTACTCGTTGTGTAGGAGGCCGACCACTGCTGCTGTCTACCTTCTGAACTTTGTGTTGAAGCCTGATTGACCCAGGACCCGCAATCCTCTATGTCTGGAGGACGTGTTGCATCCCAGTGTCCAACTGTGTCCCGGCTTCCACAATATTAACCCAGTGTGAAGGTGTCAGTGAGATGGACCATCCCTGGCCACATTCACTTTTCCACGTATTTGTGGTTAGGCTGTCCTTCCCACTAAATGCACTGGGGAGGGCACAGGCAATGTTTTGGTATGCGCGCTTGTGTATAAGGCGCACCGGGACAAATAGGGGCGGCTGGGGACCGTTTATGGACACCCGGCCGCCCCCAGGCGGCTGGGGACCAAGCGTGGACACCCGGCCGCTGGGCGGCTTGGGACTGAGTATGGATACCAGGCCGCCGCTGCAGCCATGACGTGGTGGCCAGATTCCGCCTCCACATGCCTAAAAGGCCCAATTTCAAGTGCAAGCAAGCAGTATGGTATTGCAGCCTGTGGGTGGCTGGGTGGTTGGCTGCATATTTGCACTTGCATTGCAAGGAATGGGGGAGATACAATTGAACACTGCCTCGGGACAAGGACTTGCACGGGGATAGTTGCAAGTCTGCATCTTCTGATGCAGCAAGGATCACTTCTGATGGGCACACTTTTAGGCAGTGACCTGGGTGTCAGAGATGCTTCCAGGGATCTTCCCCATGCTGTTCCCATGTCTTTTCAGCTCTGTATGCATGTGTCACACAGCACATGGCCAGATAAGGTTGTAAAATGTTAAAATGACATTTCCCGGTGAATGCATTTGTCACGGTTGAAAGCAACACAAAAGTGCAAAAACGCATAAAAAATGCTACTTGTGAACATAGCCCAAGGTGTGGAGGAGTACTTTTCTTTATGGTTATTTATTTTACCTTATACACAAGTCTTTACCCTGGAAAGGAAGTTCCTTAACATATTTCACAGGAAAACAGTTTCAGTTTCGTTTTTGAACGTTTTATTGTGAGCCCGTAAAAGTGGCTTAATACCTCTGACCACGTTGTTGACAGCAGTCAACTGGGGGTCAAAAATGCTTCCTGGGGCAATCCCCATGCTGTCCCCATGTCATTTGAGCACAGTCACTATCGTTTTGGGCACTTTTTAGGCTTTCTACAGACTGCCAGAGGTGCCGCCGCAAAAATGCTCGGGTCTCCCATAGACTAACATTGGGCTCGTTGCTCGGGTCGAGCACCCGAGTATCACGGTGAGCTCGGCCCGAGCTTTGAGCACCCGAGCATTTTAGTGTTATGATCTGCTACAGGGACTAAGGAAAGACAGGAGAACTGTCCCTACATTAGAACTAAACTAGATCCCTACGATGTAACGGGGAACCTGATCCTGCGATCAGACCCGCTAAAGTCCTCGGCTAGTCTGAACGAAGACCTATAGATGTGAGGGAGGGATCCCTACAAGTACTAGGGACTGGGATAAGTTGGACACCTCCTAGCAGAAATAGTAGCAGTCAAAGACAAACACACAACAAAAAGCATAGAGGTCAGAAGACCTAGCAAAACTAACAGAGAACGGCAACAGAGCACCAAGCTAGCTCAAGAGTAGTAAATACAATGAAGTCCAGCAAGACCAGGAGGGCGGAGCCGGATTAAATAGGCAAAAATGGTCATGTGACCAGCAAACTAAAAAAAAACTAACAGGAGAGTTCTAACAGTACCCCCTCTTCTAAGAGGATCCTCCGGATCCCCTAGGCCCAGGCTTACCAGGAAACCTCCTGTGAAACGCTCTGACAAGTCTGGAAGCAGAGACATCATCCGCCCTCACCCATGAGTTATCCTCAGGTCCGAAACCCTTCCAAGCGACGAGATACTGCAAACTCCCTCTATACCGTCTAGAATTTAGGATGCGGGAAATTTCATATTCCCCGTCCTCCACCACCGGAGGAACAGTGGCAGAGGCATCACCATCAGACACATCAGCTTTTTTCAACAGAGAAACATGAAACACCGGGTTAATCTTCCAGGACGTAGGAACCTCAAACCTAACAGCAGATTGGTTAACTATCTGAAGCACCTTAAAGGGCCCTACGAACTTGGGACCCAATTTTTTAGAAGGAATCCTCAATCGCAGATTCTTAGAGGACAACCAAACCATGTCACCAACAGCAAACAAAACCTCTTGCCGTTTCCTATCAAAGTACCTCTTAGATTTTTTGTTAGCCTCCTGAAGATTACCTCGCACATCCGTCCAAACTCTCTCCAAATTACCGGAAAAACTCTCCTCCTCAGGCACAGCCGAAACTACTTTGGAGAATGACCCAAAAGACGGATGTCTCCCAGAACAACAAAAAAAAGGCGAACACCCAGCAGAAGAGGATGTATGGTTGTTAAGAGCAAATTCAGCAAGTGGCAGAAACTCAGACCACCCCTCTTGATTGTCTGCCACAAAACAACGCAAGAACTGCTCAACATCCTGGTTCTTCCTTTCTGTCTGGCCATTAGACTCAGGATGATATCCAGATGAAAACGACAAATGAACTCCCAACCTGTCACAAAAGGCACGCCAAAAACGAGCCACGAACTGAGGTCCCCTATCAGAAACAATGTCAGTAGGAACACCATGTAGTCTGACAATTTCCTTGACAAAGGCCTTAGCGAGTGTCTTAGCGCAAGGCAGTTTGATGAAGGGAACCAAGTGATACATCTTGCTAAAACGGTCCACGACCACCCAGATGACCGTGAAACCTTCAGAGGGGGGAAGGTCAGTAATAAAGTCCATAGCCAGATGTGTCCAAGGTGCACTAGGAACCTCCAGAGGGCAAAGCAACCCCGCAGCAGGAGCATGCGAAGACTTGGATCTAGCACACACAGTACATTGGCGCACCCACTTAATGACTTCCTTCTGCCATCCAGGCCACCAAAAACTGCGACCCACAAGTCTCTTGGTCTCAGAAATTCCTGGATGACCTGCCAACCGAGACTCATGACACTCAGCAAACAAATCTCTCCTAAAGGTCCTAGGCACAAACAACCTCCCATGGGGAGTGTTAGATGGGGCATTCTCCTGAGCTTTAAGAATCTCATCCTCCAAAACGGAGTCCAAAGCAGCAATCACAACACCTTCTTGTAAAATGCTCTCCTCTTCCTCCTCAACACCGACCATGGGAGAAAAGCTGCAAGACAAAGCATCCGCTTTAACATTCTTGGTACCCTGGATGTAAGTAACGGAAAATTTAAACCGCGAGAAAAAAAGTGCCCACCTAGCCTGACGGGCATTCAAGCGCTTGGCAGCATCAAGATAGATCAGATTTTTATGATCAGTGAAAACCTGAATGGGAAATTCAGCACCTTCCAAGAGGTGACGCCAGTGTTCAAATGCGAGTTTAATCGCCAGCAATTCCCGATTACCAATATCGTAATTAAGTTCAGTCTCAGAAAATTTTTTTGAAAAAAAGGCACAGGGATGTACTCCATCCTTGTTTTCCTGAGACAACACCGCACCGACCCCCACCGAAGAAGCATCAACCTCAACCAAAAACGGCTTAGTCACATCAGGCTGCATAAGGATGGGAGCAGAGGTGAACCTCTCCTTTAGAAACACAAAAGCTTCAATGGCCTCAGAAGTCCACTGAACAGCATTAGCACCTTTCCTGGTGAGATCGGTCAGCGGTTTGACAATAATAGAAAAATTTTTTATGAATTTTCTGTAATAATTGGCGAAACCCAAAAACCTCTGTATCGATTTCAAACCAATAGGCCTAGGCCATTCCTGCACAGCTTGAACTTTAACCGGGTCCATCTCAAAACCTTCACTGGAGATAATGTAGCCCAAAAAACTAATTCTCTGTACAGCGAACTCACATTTCTCCAGCTTAGCAAAAAGCTAATTGTCCATTAATAACTGTAATACCTCACGTACGCTCCGCCAATGAGACTCCAGATCAGGCGAATAAATCAGAATGTCATCCAAATACACAACCACATTTTTGCCGATTAAAGGTCTAAGGATGTCATTAATAAGATTCTGAAAAAATGCTGGAGCATTGGTAAGACCAAAAGGCATAACCAGAGTCTCAAAATGACCCACAGGAGTGTTAAAAGCAGTCTTCCATTCATCACCCTCCTTCATGCGCAACAAATTGTATGCCCCCCGGAGATCAATTTTAGAGAACCACTTGGCCCCCACTAACTGGTTAAATAAATCAGGAATCAATGGCAGTGGGTAAGGATTGCGTACAGTAATTTTATTAATCTCACGAAAGTCCGGACAAGGACGTAAACCGCCATCTTTTTTTTTTACAAAAAAAAATCCAACAGCCACAGGAGACTTGGAAGGCCTAATGTGACCGGCGGCCAAGCTTGTCTGTATGTATTCCTCCAAAGCCTTTCTCTCAGGAATAGTAAGATTAAATAAACGACTTTTAGGAAGAGTCGCTCCAGGGACAAATTCAATGGTACAATCATAGTCTCTATGGGGAGGCAAAATTTGTGACTCCTCCTCAGAAAAAACTCTCCAAAAATCCTGAATAGGTACAGGCAATTCCCCTTTATCCACAGCAGCAATACGTCCGTTACAACACTTGTCATAACACTTAGGGCTCCAGGACTTAATTTTATTGGTAGACCAATCCAGTACAGGATTGTGCAATTTTAACCAGGGTAACCCCAATATTACTGTAGAAGGCAAATTATCCAATACCACCAAATCCAAATTTTCTTGGTGAATACCATTAATAGTGAGGGGAAATTCACAGACCTTATGAGTAACACTCTTCAAGGGAGAGCCATCAACAGAAACCACAGCAATAGGGGATGACAAAGTTTTAGGTTCTAATCTAAGTTTTTCCAAGAATCCCCCATCAATCACATTCAGAGTAGAACCACAATCCACAAATACCCGAAATTCAATTAATTCATCCTGAGCAGCAGTAGTGGCAGATAGGAATACTCCCTTAGAATTTAAACAGGCAATACGGGCATAACTGACCATTTTTTTTTCTTTCTTCAAACGAAGCACACAGTTCTTAATAAAATGACCAGAATTTCCGCAATAGAAGCACAAGCCTTCAGAAAGCCTGCGATCTTTTTCCTGAGAGCGGGGTGCAATCGCCCCAATCTCCATCGGCTCTCCATTGTCAGCACACACCCTCTCAAGACTCGGAGCTGACATAGCAGAGGATTTGCTCTCATTAACCCTTGCACGCAGTCTCCTGTCCACCCGTATAGCTAATTGCATTGCCTCCTGCAAGTTTCCAGGTGTGGGATAAGCAATCAGTAAATCCTTAACCCTTTCACCTAGCCCTGCAAGAAACAAGCTTTTCAAAGCTGAATCGTTCCACCCCACCTGGGCAGACCACCGACGGAAGTGAGAACAATATTTTTCCACATTACCTGATCCCTGCCTCAAACGTCTCAATTCAGACTCAGCAGATGAGACACGATCAGGATCATCATACAACAAACCCAAAGCAGAAAAAAAACTATCCACTGATCTAAAGCACGGATCACTAGGTTGGAGAGAGAAGGCCCATCCCTGAGGATCTTTGCGCAAAAGTGACATTATGAACCCTATGCGCTGTGATTCATCACCAGAGGATCCGGGTCTCAAACGAAAATACAATAAACAAGCATTTTTAAAAGAAAAAAAATCTTGTTGTTCGCCAAAAAATAAATCAGGCAGACGTACCTTTAGTTCCACAAAATGTGCTCCAGAACAGCTACTCACGTGTTGTTGGAGCTTGGCCACCTCCAGAGAGAGTCCCTGCAAGCGTTGAGCCAAATCTTGAACCGAGACCATGATGGAAAACTGGAGGTCTTTCCTTAGAGAAATTTTTTTTTTTTCTTTTAGGGCTGGACTTACTGTTATGATCTGCTACAGGGACTAAGGAAAGACAGGAGAACTGTCCCTACAATAGAACTAAACTAGATCCCTACAATGTAACGGGGAACCTGATCCTGCGATCAGACCCGCTAAAGTCCTCGGCTAGTCTGAACGAAGACCTATAGATGTGAGGGAGGGATCCCTACAAGAACTAGGGACTGGGATAAGTTGGACACCTCCTAGCAGAAATAGTAGCAGTCAAAGACAAACACACAACAAAAAGCATAGAGGTCAGAAGACCTAGCAAAACTAACAGAGAACGGCAACAGAGCACCAAGCTAGCTCAAGAGTAGTAAATACAATGAAGTCCAGCAAGACCAGGAGGGCGGAGCCGGATTAAATAGGCAAAAATGGTCATGTGACCAGCAAACTAAAAAAAACCTAACAGGAGAGTTCTAACATTTAGTGCTCGCTTAACACTAGGTTTGTGACTTTCAGAGTCCCTCCTTCATAAATGAAACAGGATATGTCTGATCATGTCTCACACATCACATGACCAGATTAGGTAGTAAAATGTTAAAATTACATTTACCGGTGAATGTATTTTTTTCACTGTTGAAAGCAATGCAAAAGTGCAAAAACACATCAAAAATGCTACGTGTGAACATAGCCCAAGGCGTGGAGGAACATTTTTGTTTGTGGTTATTTATTTTGCCTTATATACAAGTCATTACCCTGGAAAGAATATCTCTTAAAATTTTTCCAGGAAAATCTATTTTGGTTTCGTGTTTGTATGTTTTATTGTGAGTCCGTAAAAGTGGCGTAATACCTCTGATAACGTTGTTCACAGCAGTGACCTGGGAGTCAGAGATGCTTCCAGTGGTCTTCCCCATGCTGTTCCCATGTCATTTGTGCACTGTTCCCATCGATTTGGTCAATTTTTAGGCCCCCTGCATACCTCCGGGGAGTTTCCCATAGACTTACATTGGGCTCGTTGCTTGGGTCGAGCACACGAGCATTACCATTTGCTCGACCCGAGCAACGAGCACCCAAGCATTTTAGTGCTCGCTCATCACTAAAAAGGAGGGGATTGAGATACTTACATCAATTATATAAGGAGGGTTATTTTTTTCACATTTGAGCATTTAAAGCAGACCTTTAATCTGTGTAACTGATTTCTTATCATGCGATTATAGCTCAGGAATCTATCTCCGATCTATCCATCTCTTTTATTGGGGTGTTGGACTCCGTGGTAAATGGCAAAAATACTAAAGGTCTTATATCTTTCATCTATAATTCTTTGTTACTAAAATTTCTGCCAGACCCTATGGCTAGATCCAATTATTCATTTTGTCACTAAATTATGTATAACCCACAATGGTATGTGTACTGAGAAAATCATGCAGCCCTTTTTTAAATGCTGATATAGTGTCTGCCATTACTACCTCTTGTGGTAGGGCATTCCACATTCTGACTGCTGCAACCGTAAAGAACCCTTTCCTGTTTAGCTGCCAGAATCACCTTTTTCCACCTGTAATGAGTGCCCCCTGGACCTTAGTATGGTCTTTGGAAGAAATAAGTCATGTGCTAGTTCTTTGTACTGACCACACATATATTTATATATATAAATGAGATCTCCTCTGAGACGTCTTTTTTCGAAGCTAAACAAGCCCAACTTTTCCAACCTCTCATCATATGAGGGGCCTTCCATCCCTTGTTATAATCTAGTGGTTCTCCTTTGAACTGACTCTAACTTCTGAATATCCTTTTTAAAATGTTGAAACTGGATCCCATATTCCAGATGTGGCCTCATCAGTGATTTATAGAGGGACAACAGTACGTTGAGATCACAGGATTTTATATCTCTTTTTATACATCCTAAAATCTTGTTTGCTTTTGCAGATGCTGCCTGATATTGAGTACTGCTGCTCAGCTTACTTGTAACCAGAATATCCAAATCCTTCTCCCGTTCTGTAGCCGACTATACTCCCATTTAATGTATATGCAGCATTAGGATTACTCCATTCTAGGTGCATTACTCCACATTTATCAACATTAAACCCCATCTGCCAACTGTATGCCCAATCAGACATCTTATCCAGAT
Organism: Phyllobates terribilis; assembly: GCF_046119375.1. Lineage (NCBI taxonomy): Eukaryota > Metazoa > Chordata > Amphibia > Anura > Dendrobatidae > Phyllobates > Phyllobates terribilis. Next base: position 214,219,880 of record NW_027362761.1, read on the forward strand.
AGTTTTTTAATATTGTACTGTCAAGGTCAGATTTTAATATCCTACATAGTTTGGTGTCGTCAGCAAAGACTGAGACTTTTCTCTTAATCCCATCCGAAAGGTCATTAATAAATTGATTAAAAAGAATCGGTTCTAGCACAAATCCCTGCTGTACCCCACTGCTGACTGTATCCCATTTCGAGAATGTACTATTTACGATGACTCGTTTCCTATCTTTTAGCCAGTTCTTTATCCATCTGCATATAGTTGCCCATAGTCCCTGCTTCTGGAGCTTCATTATAAGGCTGCTATGTGGTACAGTATCAAATGCATTTGTAAAATCCAGATAAATCAAATCAGCCACAATATCAACATCCAGATTTGCACTTATCTCCTTATAGGAACCACTTGGTTGGGTTGTGGAAGGATGTGGGTAGATTGATTTTTGAGGTCTTTGAAATTCAGACATCTCTGAGCCCCAAGGTGTGTGGGAGACATTAGAAATTCATCCCCACTACAACTGGCTGTCCATAGCTAAACAAAACTGATCTGTTAATGGAAGAGGTTGTGAGCTGTTTAAACACCACCATCCTGATGGAAAAATAAGATATAAATTAAAAGTGGGGCCATTGCGAAATTTGGTAAACAGTGGGAGTATTGGACTATTCTCCTTTAATAGTGACCTACTATTTCAGATATGAAACACTTTACTATATGTTTACCATGATTAAATCGTTGTTTAGATATGGTACTCGATATAATATTAAAATGTGAGTTCAGATGGGTGAGAGGAACAGTTGGGAGGGAGGCGAGATGGGCGGGATTGGGTATTGTATTTTTGTCTTGAACAATTATTGATACAAAACTACACTCAATTCTTGTGATTATATAATTGTCAAGCTAGGTATGGGGAGAACCCAGCATATAATGATGGGAAAAGGGGAGGGAGCCCTACAACTAGGGAAAGGGAGAGTGGAGACCCCTAAACAGATCAAACAAACCCTGACTTCCCTATAGACCCTAAATAGGCTCTGCACCTATCGCCGAGCAGGAAACCTGGCCCTAGCTGACCCTAAAGCTAGGCCCTAGGTAAGGAGCGAGAAGGGTGAGCACTAAGTCAGACCCACTACAAGCTAAACACAGGGGAAACAAACAGGGGAATACACTTAGCACGGCAACAATCCACAAAAGGAACTCCAAGGTAATTCTAGTCAACTACTAGAATCCCAGGCCTGAATAAGTATACATACTATCACCAGCAACTCTCTGAGGATCTGAGTGTATTTAAGGACACAGCAAGGAAGTGCTGATTAACAGCAGAAAGGTAAGGATGCCTCAGGGTCCTAAAGGGAAAGGTATAATCCCCAAGCAAGGTGAGGATCACCGCTGGGTCCTAAAGAGAGAGGAATCATAAAAGGATCAGTGAGATGTTTGTAAGGCCAAACGCAGTGACCTTCTACAGCCGGACACCGTATGACTGTCTGTCAATCCTGACACACCTGTGACAATAATATGTTAATCTTTATCAACTGTTTTGTAAGTTGTAAAGTTTGCTCAATAAAAATGTTTTGATTAAAAAAAGAAAATCCTGTGTGTCACAACGATTTTCTGTGATGCAATCAAAGAGAGATAAACTACCAAGGCATGACACTTTTCAGTGTTAAAGAAGCAGTCTCATGAAGTTTTTTTTCCATTAAATGTGTATATCTGTATCTAGTATAGTATGAGTGTATTAATATTCTCACCTCCCGCTGCTCTCTCAGGGATCCAGCACCGTTCTACTCCTCTTCTCAGTGACCTCACCACTCTTTAGACTATTCGGATCACTCTATTCTCTATGCTGGAAGGCTCTTTTTCAATTTAAGCCCATGGTGCCTCATTCTGACGCTCTATAGACTTACTTTGTACAAACCACTTCCAGGTCACGCAGAGCATGAGCGTGACCCGGAGAGGCTGAAGAGAGGTGAAGTCACCGAGAAGAGGAGAAGAATGGCATTGAATAATGGAGAAAATGGCAGTACGTGAGTATGTTAACACACTCATGATACACTACATACACACATACACAGATTTATTGGGAAAAAAAACTTCATTGGAGGGTTTCTTTAAACCGTAGAGATCACAAATTTTCTTGTTTTTGTCCAGTTATTGAATTAATATAAAATTTGGAGTGCGCACACCTGGTGAGTGTGGGGTACACGTGGAGCAGAAGTGGAATCCCAAGTAGTAGTATAGAGAATATCCACTGCACATTCAATTGATGCAAGAAAACAGTTTATTGAAAAAAGTGCACAGCAATAATAGTTTCGGTAGTGCTCCTTAGAAGCAAATATCGTGACGTATCGGTTTAAAAAACCTTTTTCAAACAGTCGCTGGATGAAAGGCACTGGGAGCATGAATAAATCTTATAGAGTGCTATACAGCACCTGGCATATAGCGCCCTATAAGATTTATTAATGCCTGCTGTGCCATTCATCCGGAAACTTTTTAAAAAAGGTTTTTTAAACCGAAACATCATGATGTTCGCATCCAAGGAGCACTACCGAAACTATTATTGCTGTGCACTTTTTTCAATAAACTGTTTACTTGAATCAATTGAGTGTGCTATGGATATTCTCTCTACAATTAGTGAATTAAAACTGCCGACCTGCTCTTGATCGCACAGGCACAGTAGCGTGATGAGCGTTATCCTATGATTTGGCTACTGCCTGCCACTCATGACAAGCATATTCATCATGCATTGAGAACTGGTTAAAACAAAACCTGCAGTGTTGAACGAAGCTTGTGCATGTCTTCTACATCCTACGAGATGGTTTTTTGCCTGTACCCTCAGGTTATGTCGATGTCGTTACTGAAACCTCTTCCAATGAATACATATCTTTAAAACAAACAGAGTTATTCCTGATTAAACCCTGAAGCCAATTTTGCGCACAGTATCCTTTTAATACTTGAATGCCCACACAGTAGACATTTCATATGTATTTTTGTTAAAATAATTTGTTCAAACCTGTTCCTTTCATGGCATAACTCTCGTCTGATGTGAGTCCCAGTCCAGATCAAGAATAAAAAGACACAGATAACAATGGAAACAATAAAATACAGGAACTGACTGCCAATTTTGTAACTAAAAACTATACTAACAACAGCACAATATCGAGGACATTAGTCTTAACTTTTTCCATCAGCTCTCTAAGCAGCTACTGGAAAAGTGCCATATCCATACAAGTACATTGGATATTTAGATAAGTGGGTATTGGCGCATATGCAGTAGCCTGGATAAGAAGCAAAACAATTCAACTCATAAATCCAGGTATTAAATTCAATGCCTGCTCCTCGGTGCCCAGGTCTATTACTTTGGAAGCTTATACATTTTTATCTTGATTAATGCAGGAAACATTCCAACTTAAATATGGAGCAGCCATTCAGGAGATACCTCGTCTTGGGAGTTCCATGAATTTCACTTGGCCTTGGAAGATTTAACTACACAGATACAGTACTATGAATGTGCTGCCATTAACAGTAGAAGGAATTGAGTCCATCTAAGCTTAAAGGCCTGTATTACATTTCGTATTCAAGAAATATTCCAGACACAAATGGATTGAGTTAGGAAATGTGCGACCCTTGTATTTACAGGATTATATGATACTTTTGATATTGAAAGATCAATTGTTCACCACCAAAAAATTGTAGGAAAAATATGTGAATAATAGATATTTGCATGCTTTCACAATTATCCCAGTAACCATCCTAAGTCAGAATTATAAAATTAGTATTTCTTTATTTTTTTCCATCTTTGGGTTTCTCTATTCTAACATTTATGATGTCATGTTTTGCTGATATTTTTGCGAGTTTAGAAGAGTTTTCGTGTAATGAATAAAGTGTGTTTTTTACCTTTTTTTTTTTAACAAACAGTACAATTTTGTCTATGACCTGTGTCTTGTGTTGTAGCTCAAATTAACTTAACCCCTTAACGAATGATGACGTATACAGTGAAGGAAATAATTATTTGATCCCTTGCTGTTTTTGTAAGTTTACCCACTGACATGAACAGTCTATAATTTTAAAGGTAGGTTAATTTTAACATTGAGAGATAGAATATCCCCAAAAAAAAATCAAGAAAATCACATTGTATAAATTAGATAAATGTTTTTGCATTTTGCAGTGAGAAATAAGTATTTGATCCCTCTGGCAAACAACACTTAATACTTGGTGGCAAAACCCTTGTTGGCAAGCACAGCAGTCAGACGTTTTTTATAGTTGATGATGAGGGTTGTGCACATGTCAGGAGGAATTTTGGTCCACTTCTCTTTGCAGATCATCTCTAAATCATTCAGATTTTGAGGCTGTCGCTTGGCAACTCGGAGCTTCAACTCCCTCCATAAGTTTTCTATGGGATTAAGGTCTGGATACTGGCTAGGCCACTCCATGCTTCTTTTTGAGCCACTCCTTTTTGCCTTGGTTGTATGTTTTGGGTCATTGTCTTGCTCAATGTCCTGGTGGAGGGAAGGAGGTTGTCACTCAGGATTTTATGGTACATGGCTCCATCCATTCTCCCATTGATGTGGTGAAGTATTCCTGTACCCTTAGCAGAGAAACACCCCTAAAACATAATGCTTCCACCTCTATGCTTGACAATGGGGATGGTGTTCTTTGTTTCATAGGCAGCATTTCTCTTCCTCCAAACACGGCGAGTTGAGTTAATGCCAAAGAGCTCAATTTTTGTCTCATCAGACCACAGCAACTTCTCTCAATAACTCACAGAATCATCCAGGTGTTCATTGGCAAACTTCAGATGGGCCTGCACATGTGCCTTCTTGAGCAGGGGGATCTTGCGGGCACTGCAGGATTTTAAACCTTTAAAGGTGTAATGTGTTACCAATTGTTTGGTGACTGTGGTCCCAGCTGCCTTGAGATCATTAACAAGTTCCCCTGTGTAGCTTTAGGCTGATCTCTCACCTTCCTCATGATCAAGGATACCCCACGAGGTGAGATTTTACATGGTGCCCCAGATCAATGTTGATTGACAGTCATTTTGTATTTCTTCTATTTTCTTACTATTCCACCAACACTTGTCTCCTTCTCACCCAGCGTCTTACTTATGGTTTTGAAGCCCATTCCAGATTTGTGCAGGTCTATGATCTTGTCCTTGACATCCTTAGAAAGCTCTTTAGCCTTGCCCATGTTGTAGAGGTTAGAGTCTTTTATACAGATGACTATGTAAGACAGCTGTCTTTAATGCAGGTAATGAGTTGATTAGGAGCGTCTAACTGGTCTGTAGGAGCCAGAACTCATAATGGTTTGTAGGGGATCAAATACTTATTTCTCACTGCAAAATGCAAATAAATTTATCTAATTTATACAATGTGATTTTCTTGAATTTTTTTGGATATTCTATCTCTCAATGTTAAAATTAACCTACCCTTAAAATTATAGACTGTTCATGTCTTTGTCAGTGGGCAAACTTATAAAAACAGCAAGGGCTCAAATAATTATTTCCTTTACTGTATTTACGTCATTCGCCATATCTCTGCCTTTTATGCTGGCTCCGGCATTGAGCACGCATCTTTCCTCACACTTGATGGCTGATTAAATCACCAAGTGCCTCTAACAGCTGCAGGTGGATCTGAAATCCACCCACGGCTGTTAACAAGTTAAATGCTGCTGTCAATCACTGACAGTGGCATTTAGCACGCATCGGCCGGTAGCACGTCTCAAGTCTTGCCCATTGGAATCCCTATCACTTGATCGCAGGGCGCCAATCCGATGGGTTGTCATGACAGCCGGGGTTCTGCAGAAGACCCTCATGCCTGTTATTATGATACTCCTGTGAATGCCGGCTGGTGGCTGAAGCCCTGCTATGTTTAGCACAAGATCGTTGCTTCAAGTCCCCTAAGGTGACTATTAAATAAAGTAAAAAGTGAAAAAAAAAGTAAAAAAAAAAAAAACCCACAAAAGTTCAATTGACCCCACAGAGCAAATAATTGCAGTGCGCATGCGCCAGCGCTCTTTGGCCTTTCCCCGTGCATGCGTTTTTACAGTACTTTGCTCTGATCTCGACAGGGCAAAGAGAAGAGAGCCTGCGCAGGGGCGCAGTGCCGGAGACACTGTGTGGATGATGTAGACTTCATCCACATAAAGTAAGAAGAGAGGAGGCGCAAGATCAAGAACAGCAACGCCCATTGGACCAGACTGTCCCGTAGGTTAGTATAATAAAAGCTATTTTTGCTTAATGGAGAGCACATTGGGGACATAAAAACAGAATTCAAGAATGCTGTCACATAAGGCTTACAGGTGCTGACCCTACTTTACAGTGGCTTGCGAAAGTTTTTTTTTTGAGGGTTTGTATCAGTTCCTGTAAAGAACATGCCTACAACTGAGAACATTTGGTTTTCTTTTTGTTGTGAAGCAAACAAGAAATAGGACAAAATAACTGAAAAATTCAGTGTGCATAACTATTCATCCTCCTAAAGTCAGTACTTTGTAGAGCCTCCTTTTGTGGCAATTACAGCTTCAAGTCGCTTTGGATAAGTCTCTATGAGCTTTCCAAATCTTGCCACTGGGAGTTTTGCCCATTCTTCAAGGCAAAACTGCTCCAGCTCCTTCAAGTTAGATGGTCTCCTCTGGTGAACAGCTATCTTCAAGTCTGACTTGCGGTGTATCAGCAAAAGTGTGTATATGCGGTGTATATGCACATGCCAATTTTTAGTTATTAAATTGAATTTATGCCTATATTTTTCTCACATCACTTCACCAACTTAAACTATTTAGTGCTAATACATCAGACACAAATTGGATTGCAAAATATTTAAAGCAAGTTGTAATGTAACAAAATAGGTAAAAAGCCAAGTTTGAATACTTTCACAAGCCACTGCAAATTATGGGAAAAACCTAGTGACAGGTTCTCTTTTAATAGGGATAAATTTCAATACCGATTCCGCAGCCTAAGGATAAAGGCCTCCCTATGGACAAGTGCAACCCTTTTATATAATCCAAGATTTCAAAAGGCCTGTTCACCTTTTTGTAAATTGATCAATTGACAACCTTATACGTATTGATGACATGATTTCATGGCACTTACTAATATATAACTATTACAGGTTTTCTCTTGCACTTGTTAGTACAGCCTCCCCCACACACTGTACAGCTCTTCTGCTCTCAAGATAGGAATTGATGGAGGTGAACAGGACAAGAACTGTCCTCCGGATTCCTCCAACATATATACCGCTTACCTGTGTGTCGTTTTTCAATTGGAAGTTGATTGAGAGGTCTGGTCACATGCTCTTCTAACAGCAGCCATTTTGAGAAAAGGGCTGTGCTGTCTGCGAGAACGAGTGTACGAACAAGAAGTCTGTGTCTTACAAACAAGGAGAACCTGTAATACTCATATACTACGGTAGTACTAGTAACAAACACAAAATCATGTCCACCTCACATTTGATAAAAAAAATAGATGAAGTGGAAAACTCTTTGAAGACTATTTTTTGAGCACTGTTTCTCAATATTTCCCATTCAAGTACATAGACATAAAGAAAATGTAATGATATACCATGGAGGCAGAGTTAGGGTATGTGCACACGTTAAGTATTTGCAGCAGAAATTTCTGCACCAAGACGCTGCAGTTTACAGGACCAGAAAAATTAATCAGATTCCTGAAATCTCAGCCACATGCTGCTTATTTTTTCCTAGCAGATTTGAAGCAGTTTCAAATCTGCAACGTATCAATTCTTTCAGAAGTTTTGTGGCATTTGAATGAGTGACAAACATTGCAAAACTGCTCAAGAGGGAACACATTTATCAAAAAACATGCAAAAAACATGCGTATTTTATGCAGCATTTTTCCTGCCAAGATATGTGTTTTTGGAGCAGAAATTTCTGCTGCAAATGCTTAATGCATGGATGCGCCAGAAGGTTCAGAGCCCTCAAAGGATAAAAACAATATTTAGATACAGTATATAATAGTAATATTATTATACTACGCTGTACATTGGAAGATGATTCTCATGGTTACTGTAAATTCACAATGTAAGCTTTAAAGGAGTTGTCCACACCTTCTTTTTTTTCTGCATATGGGTTTATTGGGGTGTAAAAAAAAGTATATAGTCATCTACCTATCCCGCATGGCTCCTCTTTGCATCTACCTGGGTCCTCCATTTCCCCTTTGCATGACCACTGCAGCCGCAGCGACTTATGAGTCAGGTTTGTATTTTAAATATCAATGATAAAGGATAGAATTTCTATAGTCTGGCATTTAATATATCATTCTGAGCCTACATCCCTCTAGTGTAAGGTGCTCCAAATTGATTAAGAGGAGGATACCACTTAAATTATTTGTGGCATCTTGTGAGCTGTCCATACACCAGAAATAGAAATCTATGCCAGCTTGATGTAGATTTCAGCTTTAACATACGCCATTTGTCTGGCATAAAATATAGTAAATTCATTACACGCTCATTTTTAGAAAAGTTTTTGGGGCCATTACAAAAGTTCAAAAAATTCGGAAAAAGTTGTGCCACAAATTTTGCATCTTTTTGATACCAGTTTTTGTAGATTATAAATTCCCCTCCTATTATTTTTAGCATAAACTAAGTTATTGCAAAAGAAAATGATACAGGAGCTATCTTGACTGTTTCATATGTCACATATATTTAGATGAAAAGAGTAATAGCCATTTCTGCAATAAGTCTGATCCTATTTTTGTAGATAGGTGAGGTCCCACATGTGTGAATATATAATTTAGAAATTTGCTGTTACGGCATCTGATTAAGATTTGAATTGTTTGTTCTTTTAGAGTATCATGTAATCAATGGTAAAGCATATATGTGGACATACTGTATAGAAGCTAAATGTAAGGTGTGATTGCCACCTAGTGGCCACGGCATGCTTAACATGACGGACGTAAGTACTTTTGAAAAAAGTATACGTATTTATTATTGCATTTGTCTTATTCTGAGACCAGTATAAAATCCAGTGACGTAAATCACACACATTTATAAAAATAAAAGAATTATTAAATGCATGACTATTCACCCCTACAAGTTAGTATAAAAGACCTGCACTTTTGACAGCATTTTCAGTCTGGAGTCTTAGTGACCATGTCTAAACTGCAGTTTTTCCCTATTATTTTATGAAAACCCTTAAATTGCAGGAGGAGTTTAGAGGTCTTTTGTATCAGACTAAAGGTGAATTGCGATTTGTTCTCGGTCTCGGCCACTCTACAACACAAAAGAGTTATTGAGATTAAAAAAGGTGCGGCTTCTCTTGTCTAAGGTCTATGCTCAGCATCATTCAGTGGCCCCATAACAACTGGTTCACATCAGTGCTTGAAGGAACCTGTCACCAGGTTTTCCCAATATAAACTAAGACCACCGCCTTAACAGATCTGCTACCGCAGCCATCAACCTGTATAACAAGCTCCCTGTATATTGCAAAAAATACTTTCTGCACCATATGCTAATCAGCATGGTCCAGTCTGATGGACGTTGGTGGTATTGATTGACATGAATGATGCGCCCTACATCATCCACTGGTCCATTCGAATCTGGCGCCGATGCAGCTGAAACACAGGCGTGCTATGCTCTGCCCAGACCAAAGATTTGTAATGGGCATGCTCTGGTGCAGGCGCTGGAGACTTATAAAAGGTATTTTTTTAAATATGCAGGGAGGGTTCGGGGCATATATACAGGTTGATGAACTGTGGTAATAGACGAGTTAAAGGTTGTGGCTTTAATTTATAGTGGGAAAACCTGGAGACAGGTTCCCTTTACAAAAGTGCCTTGCATCAGCCCACTACAGGTGCATCTCACAAAATTAGAATATCATCAAAAAGTTAATTTATTTCAGTTCTTCAATACAAAAGGTGAAATTCGTATATTATACAGAGTGATACAGAGTGATCTATTTCAAGTGTTTATTTCTGTTAATGTTGATGATTATGGCTTACAGCCAATGAAAACACAAAAGTCATTATCTCAGTAAATTAGAATAATTAACAAACAACACCCGCAAACGCTTCCTAAGTGTTTCAAAAGGTCCCTTAGTCTGTTTCAGTAGGCTCCACAATCATGGGGAAGACTGCTGACTTGACAGATGTCCAGAGGGCAGTCATTGACACACTCCACAAGGTTCCAGAGTTTCAATTTTCATTTGGAAATCAAGGTCCCAGAGTCTGGAGGAAGAGTGGAGATGCACACAATCCAAGCTGCTTGAGGTCTAGTGTGAAGTTTCCACAATCAGTGATGGTTTGAGGAGCCATGTCATCTGCTGGTGTAGGTCCACTGTGTTTTATCAAGATCAAAGTCAGCGCAGCCGTCTACCAGGAAATTTTAGAGCACTTCATGCTTCCCTCTGCCGACAAGCTTTTTGGAGATGGAAAGTTCACTCTTCTGCAGGACTTGGCACCTGTCCACACTGCCAAAAGTACCAATACCTGGTTTAAAAACAACAGTATCACTGTGCTTGATTGGCAAGCAAACTCGCCTGACCTTAACCCCATAGAGAATCTATAGGGTATTGTCAAGAGGAAGATGAGAGACACCAAACCCAACAATGCAGACGAGCTGAAGGCTGCTATCAAAGCAACCTGGGCTTCCATAACACCTCAGCAGTGCCACAGGCTGATCACCTCCATGCCACGACGCATTGATGCAGTAATTGATGCAAAAGGAGCCCCGACCAAGTATTGAGTGCATTTACTGAACATACATTTCAGTAGGCCAACATTTTGGATTTTAAAAACATTTTTCAAGCTGTTGTTATAAAGTATTTTAATTTACTGAGATAATGACTTTTGTGTTTTCATTGGCTATAAGCCATAATCATCAACATTAACAGAAATAAACACTTGAAATAGATCACTCTGTTTGTAATGACTCTATATAATATATGAATTTCACCTTTTGTATTGAAGAACTGAAATAAATTAACTTTTTGATATTCTAATTTTGTGAGATGCACCTGTATCTGCAAACTGCATCCATGAACAGTGCTTGCCAAGTGCTGCCAAGTGCCCCCATAAATAATGCTATGCGTATCTGCTGGGATGCCCCCTTAAAACTTCCTTATATTCCACCATACACTTGCAGAGTTTCTTTCATGTTTGGTTCCTATATATCTCTTATTTCAGAGTATTTTGGTAACCCCTCAGTGATGGAACAAACCTTATTTTTCAAATCTGACATAAGTCATTTTATGTGAAACATAGCATTCATGTTAGTAGTAAATTTAACTAGATATTTTTTTCATTTTTTTTAATGAAAATATGTGAAAATTGACAAAAATGTTGAAAAATTAGCAATTTTCAAACTTTGAATGTTTACACATTTAAAGGGAACCTGACAGCTGATACGTTCTGCCCGATGCATGGGTAGCATGTAATAGACAATGGCTGTATCATTTCAGCCATGTATGTTTTACTCTGAAATACTGTAGTGTATCAGAGAAAAATATAGTTTTAAAGCCGCCGGGGACCGTGCGACATGGGAGACTATTCGGACAGTCGGGTCTCCAATTGCTGCCCCGGAGTGATAGATCTCTTGCAGCAGCCAGCGCAGCATACATGCTGCCCACTTATTGGGTAGCATGAGCAAATGTGAACAATTTGTATAGGTACATAAAAAGTACATCAAATCTAAATAGTGTAGAATATACTTGTACTTTAAGGAAATTGGACTGTTACAACGGTCATGCAGTACAGAACAGTACAAGGATCATATAAGAGAAAATGCAATCAGGACCATATAGTAAGTAGTAATAAAAATATAAATCTTTATTAAAAAAATTAAAATACAGTTGGACCAAAAGATAAAAAGGCACCAGTCACAGCAATTGGTATAATGGATAGATATTAGTGATGAGCGAGCACTAAAATGCTCAGGTACTCCTTGTTCGAGTCAATCAAATTGGAATACTCGGGTGCTCGACCCGAGCAACGAGCCCAATGTAAGTCTGTGGGAAACTCGAGCATTTTTCAGGAGGCTTTCCCCGCCGGTCTGCAGAGGGCCTAAAAATTGCCTAAATCGATGGAAATGTAATGCAGGTGCCGGAATGCAACACACAGAGACACAAGGCAAGGACAGTCAGATATGAATATAAACAGTTTATATATAGATATAACAGGTATTCTAAACAAGGGAATGGAAACAGGGGTAATGAACGGTAATTTGAAATATTAATAAAATGTAAAGTCTCTCAAGGTAGTGTGGTGCACCCAATCATGGGAGTCCCCACGGCAGTTCTTTAACTCTGTATATGGCTCTAGCGGGGGTCACTGGTTATTCCCGCTAGGCCGAAAGTCTTTTCCGGACAAAGTCAATTAAATCACGTTTAGCTTCTTCCACCCCAACCGTTCCCCTCCCAGGCTGAGCATCTAAACCCAACTGGCCCCGGTACCGTGAGTCAACAGTAGAAGTGACGGCCCTGTTCACGTATGAAGCTCCTCTGCTTTCACTGGCATGACTTTCCTGGCGCAGCCGTCTCCCAACTCCTTTCTTCCTGGCCGTTGGAGGCAGTCTCTCAAGCCGTGGATAGGGGGGTCCAGACCTCGTCTGTCGGCGGGTGACGTTGGGTTCCGCGAACTCACTCAGCACCGCAAGCAGGTTCTGTCTCTCCTCAGTAGGCACAGCACTCTGGGCACATCTGTGAGGGATCCGTAGCTCATCCACCGGTGTCAGGCAGTGGCACCTCGCAGGTCTCTAGCTTAGGCCTGCCACGCAGGGCTTCTCAGCACGTAGGGAGCACGTCTGCTCCTCTCTGCTGCTTGGCGCCAAAACCAGCTCAGGCTTGGCGAGCTCGCATCTTATACCCAGAAACTCCTTCCTGGAAGTCACCTGACTGGGTCCAGCATCTAAATCTGCTCCTCCTTCAACTTCCCTTGCACATCTTGGTTCCGCTTGACTGTGCCTGACCAGCAGATGGCAATCTCTCTCCATCTTTGAAGCATCCTGTAAGAATTCTCTTAAAGGCTCTCTTACCTCTACTACAGGAACAGTGCTCAAATGACATGGGATCAGCATGGGGAAGACCCCTGGAAGCATTTCGGACACCCAGGTCACTGCTGTCAACAATGTTGTCAGAGGTATTACGCCACTTTTATAGACTCATAATAAAACGTGCAAAAACAAAACCAAAATAGATTTTTCTGGGAAAAATGTTAAAGAACATCCTTTCCAGTGTAATGACTTGTATAGGAGGCAAAATAAATAAACAAAAACAAAAATGCTCCTCCACACCTTGGGCTATGTTCATACGTAGCGTTTTTGATGCGTTTTTGCACTTTTGCATTGCTTTCAACCAAGACAAATGCATTCACTGGAAAATGTAATTTTAACATTTTACAACCTTATCTGGCCATGTGGTGTGTGACACATCATCAGACACATGCATACAGTGCTGAAAAGACATGGGAACAGCATGGAGAAGACCCTTGGAAGCATCTCTGACTCCCAGGTCACTGCCTAAAAGTGTGCCCATCACAAGTGATCCTTGGCGCATATGAAGATGCCTCTGTCGTTGAAGACTTGCAACAATCACAATCCACGTTCTTGTCCCAGCGCAATGTTCAGTTGTCCCTAACCCATTCCATGGAATGCAAGCGCAAGTATTCAGCCAGCCACCCACCCGCCCATAGGCTGCAATACTATACTGCCAAATTTTTGACAGCTCCTTGCACTTGAAATGGGGCCTTTTAAGCTTGTGGAGGCGGAAGATGTCCACAACCTCATGGCAGCGGCCGGGTGTCGTTACTCGGTCCCCAGCCATCACTATTTCTCCCGGTGTCGTCTCCGCCTTTCACAAGCACAGGTCTCAGAACATTACCTGGGCCCTTCCCAGTGCACTTACTGAGAAGGACCGCCTAACCACAAACACGTGGACAGGTGAATGTGGTCAGGGATGGTACGGAGCCAGTCCACATTAAAAATGCAGCCATAGAGTGTCCAGGAAACTTCCCCACACTTTTCTTAGCCAGGGCTGCTTCTTGGCAGAGTTGGACGGGCCCACTAGAGAACCGGAGACTCCTCCAGTGAGCCCTGGCTTTTCCTTCAGGAGAGTTCATAGTGCCAAGGTGAGGCCATGATGATGATAGAGGCTACCATTTGCTTAGTTTTCTGTTACTTGGAAACAAGCACAAGTATGCAGCCAGCCACCCACCCACCCATAGGCTGCAATACTATACTGCCAAATTTTTCACAGCTGCTTGTACTTGAAATGTGGCCTTTTAGTCTCGTGGAGGCTTTTCATAACCTCATGCCGGCGGCGGCCGGGTGTCCATGCTTGGACCCCAGACGCCACTATTTCTCCCGGTATCGTCTCCGCCTTCCACAAGCACGGGTCCCACAACATTACCCGTGCCCTCCCCAGTGCACTTACTGGGAAGGACCGCCTAACGACAAACACGTGGACAGGTGAATGTGGCCAGGGACGGTACGGAGCCAGTCCACAGTTTTTTTGTTGAGAGTTGTATTTAGCTCAGTGAAAGGACTGTCATAGAGGGAAACCGTATCTACCCTGGGTGTCATTTCTCCCAGGAAGTCCTCTAATGCAGCTTGTTGCTGAATCAATGGCAGCCCGTCCAACATCAACTCGCACTTGTCGGTGGTGCTTTGACACTCGAACATCTTTCTTTGAGTATTTAATTTCATGAATACAGAGTTGGACAATGGCCTGATCTGCAATGCGGTTTAAGAAATAACATGCATAAGCATGTCCAATCCACATTAAAAAAGCAGCCATAGAGTGTCCGGGAACCTTCCCCCACACTTTTCTTAGCCACGGCTGCTTCTCGGCAGGGTTGGACGGGCCCACCAGAGAACCGGAGGCTCCTCCGGTGGGCCCTGGCTTCTCCTTCAGTAGAGTTCATAGTGCCGAGGTGAGGCCATGATGATGATAGAGGCCACCATCTGCTTAGTTTTCTGTAACTTGGAATGCAAGCGCAAGTATGCAGCCAGCCACCCACCCAAAGGCAGCAACACTAAACTGCCAGATTTCTGAGCAGCTGCTTGCACTTGAAATGTGGCCTTTTAGGCTCGTGGAGGCGGAAGCTTTTCACAACCTCATACTGGCGGCATCCAGGTGTCCATACTCAGTCCCCAGCTGCCACTATTTCTCCCGGTCTCCGACTTCCACAAGCACGGGTCCCACAACATTACCCGTGCCCTCCCCAGTGCACTTACTGGGAAGGACCGCCTAACCACAAACACGCGGACAGGTGAATGTGGCCAGGGAAGGAAAGGAGCCAGTCCACAGCTTTTTTTGCTGAGAGTTGTATTTAGCTCTGTGAAAGTACTGGCATAGAGGGAAACCGTATCTACTCCGGCTGTCATTTCTCCGTCACCAGGTTCTGTCCATTGTCACTCACGACCATGCCTGGCTGTATGTTCAGCGGTGAGAGCCACAGATCAGGCTTCTGTGTTACAGCTTTCAACAACTCTGCAGCGCTGGGCGGTTTGTAAATTAAGCATTAAGCATGTTATTTTCAGCACAGCCTGTTGCCGCTTGGACAAGGCAGTGCTGCAGTGCTGTCAGCTTGTGACTGATGTGGTCATTTCGGAGATGGAGGAGGAGGTGCAGGAGCTGAGCAATGTGATTACATTGAGGTTAAATTGGTGACGCTGTTTTTTAAACTAAAGAAAGATCCTATTGTTTTGTTTTTTTTACGTTATTTTTTAAGACAAATGCATTCACCGGGAAATGTCATTTTAACATTTTACAACCTTATCTAGCAATGTGGTGTGTGACACATCATCAGACACATCCTGTTTTATTTATGATAGAGGGACTCTGAAAGTCATAAAGCCTATTTTTATAGGGACATCAGACGGCCCTTACTATTCTTTAAAGGCCAGCAGTCGGCCCTTGCTATTGTTAGAGAGCCATCAGTCGGCTATGCTTTGTTGTTCCCATTATTAACAAGTGGGTCTCCTATACTGTTATTGCGTATCCAGTGACTGCAAGGGCTGCCAAAAATTTGGACGCAACCCAATACCCCTTTGAAGAGACACAGAGGAGGGTCTCAGTAAAAAAAAATGTTCCCATTATAATGGAGCGGGTCTCCTATAGTGGTAATGCCCATGCTGTGACTGCAAGGGCTGCCAAATTTGGGAAAAACCCACTAAGAATTTAAAGACACACAGAGCAGGGGCACAGTAACGCCAATTTCCTTTTAGAAAGGAGAGAGTCTGCTATACAGTTATAGGGTATGCAGCGAGTCCAACGGCTGACCAATTTTAGGAAAAACCCCACTAAGAATAAAAAGACACATAGAGCAGGGCCACAGTAACAAGGTATGACATGTTCCCATTAGAAAGGAAAGGGTTTGCTATACAGTTATAGGGTATGCAGCGAGTCCAACGGCTGACCAGTTTTAGGAAAAACCCCACTAAGAATTTAAAGACACACAGAGCAGGGCCACAGTAACAAGTACGACATGTTCCCATTAGAAAGGAGAGGGTCTGCTATACAGTTATAGGGTATGCAGTGAGTCCAACGGCTGACCAATTTTAGGAAAAACCCCACTAAGAATTTAAAGACACATAGAGCAGGGCCACAGTAACAAGGTACGACATGTTCCCATTAGAAAGGAGAGGGTCTGCTATACAGTTATAGGGAATGCAGTGAGTCCAACGGCTGACCAATTTTAGGAAAAACCCCACTAAGAATTTAAAGACACATAGAGCAGGGCCACTGTAACGGCAAATTCCATTTAGAAAGGAGAGAGTCTGCTATGCAGTTATAGGGTATGCAGTGAGTCCAACGGCTGACCAATTTTAGGAAAAACCCCACTAAGAATTTAAAGACACATAGAGCAGGGCCACAGTAACAAGGTACGACATGTTCCCATTAGAAAGGACAGGGTCTGCTATACAGTTATAGGGTATGCAGTGAGTCCAACGGCTGACCAATTGTAGGAAAAACCCCACTAAGAATTTAAAGACACATAGAGCAGGGCCACAGTAACAAGGTACGACATGTTTCCATTAGAAAGGAGAAGGTCTGCTATACAGTTATAGGGTATGCAGTGAGTCCAATGGCTGACCAATTTTTGGAAAAACCCCACTAAGAATTTAAAGACACATAGAGCAGGGCCACAGTAATGACAAATTACAATTAGAAAGGAGAGAGTCTGCCATAGTGTTGGCCTATGCAGTGAATGCAAGGGCTGCCAAAAATTTGGAGGCACTTCAATGCCCCTTGGAAGAGACATGGAAGAGGGCCTCATAAAAAAATGTTCCCATTAGAAGGAGCGGGCCTCCTATACTTGTAATGCCCATGCACTAAGTGTATAGACTTACAAACATTTACCCCTGGGAGGTATACATGAACATACTGTATAAAAAAAATTTTTACGGTCATCATAAACACTCTTTAAAAAAATTATGTGGGTGTTGCATCACGGACCACGGTCACCCTGGTGATATGGTGGTGGAGGATGAGGAGAAGGAGGAGTACAAGAGCAAATAGCCAAAATCAGGAAGTGTATACCCATGTGTGGGTGTGAAAAGGTGCATGGGAATACACCTCCCAAGAAAAGACACTGGATTTGAGTTTATATTACGCTGCTATCATTCGGTGGTGTTGAGAAGTCTGGCCCAATCTAGCCCTTGATCATTTTTATAAGAGTCAGCCTGTCAGCATTTTCAGTTGACAAGCCGATGCGCTTATCAGTTATAATTCCACCAGCGGTACTAAAAACCCGCTCTGATAAAACGCTGGCGGCAGGGCAGGTCAGGACCTCCAAGGCATAGAGAGCCAGTTCATTCCACATATCCAGCTTGGATACCCAATAATTATAAGGCACAGTGGAATCACGGAGGACGTTGGTACGGTCGACAAGGTACTTCCTCAGCATCTTCCCAAACTTTGCACTCCTTGTGAGAGTACCCCGCGCCTCAGGACCTGTGCGATGGGAGGGTCTGAGAAAACTCTCCCAGAACTTTAACAGTGTTCCCCTGCCTCTGCTGGATTGAAGTTGTGTCTCTCTCGCCTGTACTCCTTGATTGTCCAACGAAGTGTGCCCTCTGCCGCCAGCGTTTTCAGATGGGAATTTTTTTAATAGTTCCACAACAAGGGCCTTCTGGTTAGAGATGAGCGGTGTTCGACTCGAACTGTTCGCCAATCTCATATTCGAGCTGTTTTGGGCGGTGTTCAAGTCGTTCGACGAACTCGAATGATTTGCAAAAAATTCGGCTGTTCGAGGTTATGTTCGATAACTGTGCGTGCACCAAAAGCAGAACTGGATTTTTTCACAGTAATACTGTTAATCAATGTTAATAGACAGTTTCAGTGTAGAGAGGGCGGGGGGGGGCAGGGGATGGATCTCTGCTGAAATAATGCCGATCTCCATTTTTTTTTTCTTTCCCGCATTTACAGTGGGGCGGTGGATTCTGTCAGCCTATCAGCAGCGCACACACACAGCGAAGTGCTTTTTTTTCACACAATCAAGGGCATGTATCATTCGCTGTGTATGTCACATGTCCTTGCCCTATAAGACCCAGCCATTTTCCCCGTCGCCACCATTTTCTCACTGCTGCAGCAGAGTGTTAGACGGCACCACTGCTTCTGTGGGCGCTATACAGTTTAACTGTGTGAATTGCGAGCGAATTTCCAGTTAAATAGAGAGATAGGTTTAGGGAGTAGGGACTAGTTCTAATTGCAGCCCATTTGAGGGCTAGGTTACAGCAGTTCATAGCACTTTTTGCCAGTCAGGTCTGTGCCAGTGCTGTGCAAGTGTTTTTCACAGCATTTTGCGAAATGTAGCTCAGCCAATCCTTTTGGGCCTGTAGCAGTGTCTGTTAGTCATTGGAGTAGCCTATCTGTGTTGCAAGCTACACCACCTGTGTATCTAATACCAATTTTTTTACTGCATCTAAGCCAGCCAATCCTTTTGGGCCTGTAGCAGTGTCTGGTAGTCAGTGGAGTAGCCCATCTGAAGCAAACTACACCACCTGTTTATCTAATAACAATTTTTTACTGCATCTAACCCAGTGAATCCTTTTGGGCATAGTAGCAGTGTCTCGTCAGTGGAGTAGCCCACTTGTGAAGGAAGCTACACCGCCTGTGTATCTAATTCTAATTTTTTACTGCATCTAACCCAGGAAATCTTTTTGGGCCTAGTAGCAGTGTCTGGTAGTCAGCGGAGTAGCCCATCTGTGAAGGAAGCTACACCGCCTGTGTATCTAATTCTAATTTTTTACTGCATCTAACCCAGGAAATCCTTTTGGGCCTAGTCGCAGTGTCTGGTAGTCAGTGGAGTAGCCCATCTGAAGCAAGCTACACCACCTGTGTATCTAATAACAATTTTTTACTGCATCTAACCCAGTAAATCCTTTTGGGCATAGTGGCAGTGTCTCGTAGTCAGCGGAGTAGCCTACCTGTGAAGGAAGCTACACCGCCTGTGTATCTAATTCTAATTTTTAACTGCATCTAACCCAGGAAATCCTTTTGGGCTAGTAGTAGTGCCTGTTAGTCAGCGGAGTAGCCCACCTGTGAAGGAAGCTATACCGCCTGTGTATCTAATTCTAATTTTTAACTGCATCTAACCCAGGAAATCCTTTTGGGCCTAGTAACAGTGTCTATTATTCAGCAGAGTAGCCCACCTGTGAAGGAAGCTACACCGCCTGTGTATCTAATTCTAAATTTTTAATGCATCTAACCCAGGAAATCCTTTTGGGCCTAGTAGCAGTGTCTCGTAGTCATTGGAGTAGCCCAGCTGTGAAGCAAGCTACACCGCCTGTGTATCTAATAAAATTGTTTTACTGCATCTAACCCAGCCAATCCTTTTGGGCTAGTACCACAGTTTGGCCACTCAGCTCTGCTCGGTTTCCATCCATCGTTTTTTGTGCAAATAACTACAGAGTTGCCAATTAGTTAACCACCAAAATGAGTGGCAAAAGGCCTGCTACTGGTGGAAAGGGGAATAGGCGTGTTGGAAAGGGAAAAAAAGGTTGTGTCCGTGTGGTAGGTGGTAAGGCAACAGTAACATCTGCAGAAGAAAGGCCATCTTCCAGCCAAACTCAGGTGTCTACTTCTTTTCGTGGACAATGTGATATGATCCCTTTCTTACGGACACGCCCATCGCTACAAATTCCAGATGAGGCACAAGTGGGCTCTCCTCCACTTCAACTTCAACATCACAAATACTCCAGTCCTCAGAGGTGTCACCCCAATCGCACTTGCTTCCTCACAGCTCCCAAGTCTCCAGCTGCCCGTCTGAGTATGGGGTAACACAGATGGTTGAGTCTGCAGAGCTGTTTACTCATACTATAGCCTGGGAATCAGAGGTCTGCTCCAGAGCTTCTGTGAATCCAGACGAGGAAATGATCTGCACTGATGCCCAGAATGTTTATGAGTCGGATCCAAGCCTAGATGAAGAAGGTTCTGAGCATAATGTAGACCCTCGTTCCCAAACTAACTCCTGTTGGTGGAGACAATGAGGAAGACGATGATGAGACTCAGATACCTGATTGGAGCGACAATTTGACTTTTCAGTCAGGGCAGGAAGAAGTTGGCTCTGAGGACGACGGGTGTGAGAACACACAGGGTGATGATGACGAGGTTGGAGAACCCACTTGCTGTCAACCCACAGTCAGCCAGTCGATGAGGTCAGCAGAGGAAGTGGAAGAGGATGCTAGTGACGACGAGGTTAGGTTGCGCCTTCCTGGACAGAGACGGAGTACTGGAAGCACGTCAACAACTGCATCCTCAACCACAACTCTGCCTCTGACCACAAGTCATGGTGGCTCTTCAGGTCGCATGGGCTCTAAGCCTTGCATAGCCTGCAGATTTTTTGAGATCGCAAAGGATGACCCAACTCATGTTATCTGTAACATTTGTCACCAAAAGCTAAGTAGAGGCCAAAAAATCTATAGTTTGAGTACTCCATGCATGAACCGTCACATGGATATGAAGCATAAGTTGCAGTGGGAAGCTCACTGTACTACAATGCGGCCTAGTGGGCCGAGCCAACCACCGTCTGCCCCATCTTGTGCATCCATGGCCTCTTCATCCTCTGTGACTGGGTGGACAGCAGTCACACGTTTTTGGACGCAGACCTGCCACCTCTTTACCCGCAACAGCCAGTGTGATTGGCAGGTCGTCAGTTCATTTGGAAGTGGAAACACCTGCTGGTGTTGAGCGCTCTCCGACATCAAGAGCACCGCCTTTGGATCAAGGCAACATAACATGTCCGCCTGCATCTTCCTCACAGACCGGCAGTTTGACGGGGACACCCTACTCAACCCCGTCTAAGCACAACAGCCAGCCCTCGGTCCCTCAGATGTGGACAAGTAAGAGACCATTTCCTCCTAGCCATGACAAAGCTAAGAGGTTGAATTTCACCATCTGCAAGCTGTTGGCTACAGAAATGCTTACTTTCCGCCTGGTTGACACAGAGGATTTTCGAGACCTTATGTCCGTCGCAGTGCCCCAGTACCTGATGCCCAGTCGCCACTACTTCTCAAAGAAAGCTGTGCCTGCGCTACACCAGCATGTCACACACAACATCACCGCTTCCTTGAGAAACTCTGTGTGTGACAGGGTGCATTTCATCACAGACACTTGGACGAGTAGGCATGGACAGGGGCGTTACATGTCGCTGAATGAGCACTGGGTAACTATGGTGACAGCAGGACAAGGGGCTGCTGTCCAAGTCTTGCCGTCCCCACGAGTTGTGTGTCAATCCTCTTTATCTATAAGTTCCTCTGCTGCTTCTGCCTCCGCAAACTCCTCTCGGTCCTCCACCTGCACCCAAAGCCTGTCTGGTAATGCCACCCGCGTTCTAACTGCGCAGAAGGAATCCTGCACACCACCTTACTATGCTGGCAGCAGGGCTCAGTGGCATCAGGCAGTGTTTACTTTGAAATGTTTGGGAAATGTCACACAGCTGAGGAGTTGTGGTCTGCTCTGGAGACCGAGTTTCATGAATGGTTGTCTCCACTGAACCTACAGCCAGGGGAGGCCGTGTGCGACAATGCTGCAAACCTGGGTATGGCCCTTCGCTGGGGCAATGTCACACACGTGCCTTGTATGGCTCACATGTTGAACCTGGTTGTCCAGCAATTTTTAGCCCACTATCCCGGACTAGATGGCCTTCTGCAGAGGGCACTGTCGTTGTGTGCTCACTTCCGCCGTTCGCATCCCGAGCTCAACGACTTACATCTCTACAGAAGTCGTTGGGCCTGCCAGTTCACTGGCTGAAATGCGATTTGCCGACACAATGGAATTCAACTCTGCATATGTTGCAGCAACTGAGGCAGCACCGACGAGCCCTGGTGCAATACTTTATGACGTATAGCCTGGGCCAACGAGATCCAGAGGCAGGGCAAATCACGCTGCAGGAGTGGTCTCAGATCAGGGACCTATGCACCCTTCTTCATAGTTTTGAAATGGCGACAAAGATGTTTAGTGCTGACGATGCCATTATCAGCATGACTATTCCGGTCATTTACATGCTGGAGCACAGTTTAAACAATATTCGGAGTCAGGTGGTGGGACAAGAGGAGGGGGAGGAAGTACAAGAGGAATCGTATGCGGAAGGGATAACATCTCTAAGGTCCAGACGGTCGGCAGCAAAAAGGCGGCAGGCATGGGAGGGTGGGGGAGAGGGATTAACAAGGACGCATGGTAGCAGCCAAACTGTTGAGAAAGGTGCAGGAGCCGAGGAAGAAGTGGAGGACGAACTGGCGATGGGCAAGGAAGACTCATCAGATGTGGGAGACCTTGATTACATTTCTGTTGTGCGAGGTTGGGGGGAGAGGGCAGAGGAAGGAAGCATGATTCCTACCTCGCCACCAACACAACAAGGACTTGGTCCTCCTGGATGCGCAAGACACATGAGTGCCTTCTTGCTGCACTACCTGCAACATGACCCTCGGATTGTCAGAATTAGAAGTAATCCTGACTACTGGGTTGCCACACTCTTAGATCCCCGGTACAAAAGTAAATTTGCCGAAATAATTCCTGCCATAGAAAGGGATTCACGCATGCAGGAGTATCAGCAGAGGCTGTTACAGAATCTTACATCTGCTTTTCCACAAAACACCAGTGCTCGTAGTGAATCTCACAGTTCTAACTTGCCAACCGTGGGACTGTCGAGTCTTCATCACTCAAACCGTAACAGTAACACCGTATCTGCTGGTAACAGCAATTTTGTGGAATCGTTTCACCAATTTTTTAGACCATCCTTTGCAAGGCCACAGGAGACAAGAAGTCTGGCACATAGTCAACGCCTAGAGAGGATGGTACAGGAGTATCTCCAAGTGAACATCGAAGCCATGACTGTGTCACTGGACCCTTGCTCATTTTGGGCTTCCAATCTGGAAAAATGGCCTGAGCTCGCCACTCACGCCTTGGAGATATTGTAATGCGCCGCAGTCAGCATTCTCTCTGAACGTGTGTTCAACGCTGCTGGTGGTGTGCTGACAGATAAGCGCACGCGGCTGTCCACTGAGAATGTAGACAGACTCACGTTCATAAAGATGAACAAAAAATGGATCCACAAGGACTTTTCTACCCCTGTGTCATCCTGGGGAGACTAAAAGCTTGAAGATTTTGGAAAATCACCTCACCAACCATTTTAAGCAACTCTGGGGCAATTGATGCCACTTAAGTGGAGTCTGTGCCACAATTTTTGGAATAAATGGAGACTCTTTTTTGAGTCCCCATGTTGTGTTTTACATGACGTTGGCATCGTCAATTTCAGGTGGGTCGGGTCGCTCCCCCCCCTTTTAACCGTAAGAAACTACATACACTATGGCTTGGGGTAACACAGATGGTTGAGTCTGCAGAGCTGTTTACTCATACTATAGCCTTGGAATCAGAGGTCTGCTCCAAAGCTTCAGTGTCTGCTAATCAGCATAGTAGCCCAGCTGTGAAGCAAGCTACACCACCTGTAGATCTAATTACAAATTTTTAACTGCATCTAGCCCAGCCAATCATTTTGGGCTAGTAGCAGTGTCTCGTAGTCAGTGGAGTAGCCCATCTGAAGCAAGCTACACCGCCTTTGTATATAATAACAATTTTTAACTGCATCTAGCCCAGGCAATACTTTGGGCCTAGTAGCAGTGTCTGCTAGTCAGCGGAGTAGCCCAGCTGTTTTGCAAGCTACACTGCCTGTAGATCTAATTACAAATTTTTAACTGCATCTAACCCAGTCAATACTTTGGGCCTAGTAGCAGTGTCTGCTAGTCAGCGGAGTAGCCCAGCTGTTAAGCAAGCAACACCACCTGTAGATCTAATTACAAATTTTTAACTGCATCTAGCCCAGGCAATAATTTGGGCCTAGTAGCAGTGTCTGCTAGTCAACGGAGTAGCCCAGCTGTTAAGCAAGCTACACCGCCTGTAGATCTAATTACAAATTTTTAACTGCATCTAGCCCAGGCAATACTTTGGGCCTAGTAGCAGTGTCTGCTAGTCAGCGGAGTAGCCCAGCTGTTTTGCAAGCTACACCGCCTGTAGATCTAATTACAAATTTTTAACTGCATCTAGCCCAGTCAATACTTTGGGCCTAGTAGCAGTGTCTGCTAGTCAGCGGAGTAGCCCAGCTGTTAAGCAAGCAACACCACCTGTAGATCTAATTACAAATTTTTAACTGCATCTAGCCCAGGCAATACTTTGGGCCTAGCAGCAGTGTCTGCTAGTCAGCTGAGTAGCCCAGCTGTTAAGCAAGCTACACCGCCTGTAGATCTAATTACAAATTTTTAACTGCATCTAGCCCAGGCAATACTTTGGGCCTAGTAGCAGTGTCTTATAGTCAGCGGAGTAGCCCAGCTGTTTTGCAAGCTACACCGCCTGTAGATCTAATTACAAATTTTTAACTGCATCTAGCCCAGTCAATACTTTGGGCCTAGTAGCAGTGTCTGCTAGTCAGCGGAGTAGCCCAGCTGTTAAGCAAGCAACACCACCTGTAGATCTAATTACAAATTTTTAACTGCATCTAGACCAGGCAATACTTTGGGCCTAGTAGCAGTGTCTGCTAGTCAGCGGAGTAGCCCAGCTGTTAAGCAAGCTACACCACCTGTGCTTTAGACACTTAATTTTTTCAAAGGAAACGCTTCAGGCCCCCGGGACACTCAGTGAAGAGCATCGGGGAGGCGCCCCAAGGCAAAAGGGCTGGGACTGGCGGTAGCACGCCTTGCGGCAGACCGCCAAGCTCGGTCCTTATAAAAGCTTTTTAACTGCAGAAGCTTTATTGGACGCTACTGGAGCTGGAACTCTTTTTTTAAATTTTATATAAAAGTACAAAACACAACAAAAACAGCAACATACAAATATAAGCCCCAGTAAACAAATCCCCAAGGAAACCCCAAAAAAGCCCAAAACACAAAGTCCAGCAATCTTTAGCAAGAAAATGTCCACTAGAGCAATACCTCTTGCTCAAAACCCCCCTCAGCAAGGGAAGGCCTTTACCCTCCACTTTGTCCTTTTTTCCTTTTTTTCCTCTACCCCTTCCTAACATACACACATTCTCTCTTATGCACTCATGCCAAACCCCAAAAAAGAGAACTAAAAACCTGACCCACTGCCAAAAAAGAGAAAAGTAGGCCTCTTAGCTGACACAACACTGCGCACAATTTCTTTTTTTATTTTTTAATTTTTTCATATATATATATATTTTTTAATAATATAACAAAACCTGAACTAAATACCCACACCCGACACCCAAGGTCCCACGAGAGTTTGAGGCCTTATCAAATCACACAAGGGTCCCACTAAAGTTTGTGGCACGAAAAAAACAGGTCCTTTTGGCTTTTCATCCACTTCAGGACGTCCATGATACCACACCCCCCTCCACCGAACCCCAAAAACCCTCCTCCCTCCCCCCCGAAACCCCCAACACAACCTAAACTAAACCCCCCACACACTTCATAATACACATACATACAAGAATAATATACATGATAACCATAAACATACAAAATAATATACACAACTTTACAGCATCTTATAACAACACAACAACACCTATTACATTATCATGAACCAGAATCAGACCCAAGTTTGGTGCCTGCAAGCCCTATATATGGGTTCAAATACCAAAAACAAAAAGCTACAAAGTGAGGGTAACAGCCCACCACCGGGAAACTGGAAACTGCGGAGGCCCTCACCCTGACCTACTTCACAACACCCTGACCCTCTCTAATAAAGAAAAGATAAATCTCTCCCTACCACCCTTCCAATCTTTCCCTACCTATCCCTACCTGTCCCTCACTGGCCCTCACTACCAACCTAATACTAACTGCCTGACCCTAAAGACTATCCCTATCTGTCCCTCCCTGTCCCTACACATCTATCTGTCCCTACAAATAAATATAAAAAGGACTAAACTCACCCTATAAACAAGCACATAGGACCCTAACTATCTCTAGGGCACATTAAATGAGAACCCCCTCCATAGAAGGGAGGCCCTCCCTGCACCCAGACTCTCGTACTCCATCGAGCGCACCTTTGCCAGGTCACCCAGGATGTTCCTAATCACCTCCTCCCTGTGGAGGGCTTTCTGCTGGGTGGACACTAAACACCGTGCGCTCCATGTGTAAAACCTAGTCACTAAGCTAACTAAGAAAACCGTGCCCCGATCTTGGCCACCGAGGGACCTGAATGCCCCATAGGCCCACTCTGCATAGGAAAGGCTTGCCAGCCGAGGCCAGTCAATAGAAGCACCCACCCTGCTGTAGACCTCGGTATTAAAGGGACACCGAAGCAGGAAGTGCTCCATGCTTACAAGCATGCCGCCACACTCGCGAGGACAATCCCAGTCATCAGAGTTCCTGTACTTCAGGTTGTCCCTCACATACAGTCTCCCATGGAAGCAGCGCCAAGCCAAGTCCCAAAACTTCACGGGGATCCGTTTTGAGTTCAAAAGCCCGAGCCCCACCTCCAGATCCCAGCTTGGGCAATCCTTGAGTGCCAGGGGCTTCTGGAAGTGGGTCAACAGAACCCTATTGTCAAGTAGTTTTCTCGACAAGGTCCTGATCTCCCACACTCCCAGACCCCAACGGCGGATCACCTTCAGAACCGGAGTAGCGTAAGCTGGAAGATGCCCATGAAGCGTCCGCAGGTCCTTCACCTGCCCTCCCGTCTCCCATTCCTGGAAGAAAGGCCGAAACCACCCCCTACAGGAGAATACCCACGGAGGAGCCCTCCCTAACCAGAGGTTGGCGATGTTAGCCTTAAGAAAGGTGTTTACTAAAAACACCACTGGGTTGACCATACCCAACCCTCCTAGTCTCCTCGTGCGGTACGTGACCTCCCTCTTGATTAGATTCAGCCTATTCCCCCACAATAGCTGGAAGAACAGGCTGTAGACCCGTGTCCAAAGAGGCTCTGGCAAGATGCAAACGCTGCCCAGGTATATTAGTAAAGGGAGCAAATACCCCTTGGCCAGGCTAACCCTTTCCCTCAGGGTCAAGGACCAACCCTTCCACTGATCCACTTTCTGGGCGGCAATCTTCAGTCTGCCCTCCCAATTTTGCTGGGGATAATCCTCCGGGCCGAAACTGATGCCTAGAATTTTTGCTGTGGCCTGAGGCCGTAGAAGGGTGTCTGGGAGATAAAAACTTGGATCTCCCCCTCCCAGCCAGAGGCTCTCACACTTATCCCGGTTGATCATGGACCCGGATGCCACCGAGTAGCGCTCAACCTCAGACATGACCCAATCCGCCTCCTCTCTCGAGGACACAAAAAGGGAAACATCGTCGGCGTACGCCACTACCCTCAAGGTGGCCTCTGACTCCGCCCGGTTCATCCTGACTCCCACCAACGGTCCGCGCTCCACCCTCCTTAGAAGGGGGTCGATCGCGAACACGTATAACAGTGGGCTCAGAGGACAGCCCTGGCGGACACCAGACTTCACCTCAAAAGGGTGTCCAACCCAACCGTTCACAAGCGGAAAAGTCTCTGCCCCATTGTATAACACTCTTAACCAATCAACAAACCGCCCAGGCAGACCGTACCTCAGAAGGATGGACCAGAGGTACTCATGGTTAACCCGGTCAAAGGCCTTCGCCTGGTCTAAAGACAGCAAGTACCCCTTCCAGTGACCTGCCCTACTCTGCTCCACTGCCTCTTGGACACCGAGCACAGCACTAAAAGTACTGCGGCCTGGAACAGAGCAGTGCTGGGCCCCCGAAAGGAGCCGATGCGCAAACTTCACCAACTGATTAAAAAGCACCTTTGCCAGAACCGTTTGGTCCGTATTGAAAAGCGCTATGGGAAGCCAATTCTCAATACGGTATGAGTCTTTACCCTTTGACAGAATAATCAGGGCAGACTTCCTCATTGAACCAGGCAGAATGTCCGAGGAGAGACATTCATTAAAGACCTCAGTCATGAGGGGCACCAAAGAGTCCCTAAAAGTCCTGAAAAACTCGGATGTTAAGCCATCTGGACCAGGCGATTTCTTGGGCCGGAGCCCATCAATGGCCCATCTCACTTCCTCTTCCCTGATCACCTCTGTCAAAACATGAAGAGAGGGGTCATCCCCTGGCTCAGGGATGGCTTCAGCCAGGAAAGCCGACATCCCATCCCGATCAGGATCCCTCCTCCCCAAGAGGTGTGAGTAGAAGGATCTGACCACCTCCAGGATCCCTGATTTGGATCTGTTCAGGGATCCCGCACTGTCGATCAGTCCCGTTACCACTTTGCAATTCATTGACGTCCTGCAGTTCCTGTAGGGGTTGGGCGAGCGGTACTTGCCGAAATCCCTCTCAAAAACCAAGGACGTGTGCCTATCATACTGACACCTCTTGAGCAAGGCCTTCACCCTGGAGATTTCCTCACGGTCCCCTCCAGTCGAGACGAGCTGCTCGAGTTTCCTCCCCAGATCCCGATACAGGCGGTACCTGTTCAGGCCTCTGAGGCTCGAGAGCTGACGGAAGAACTTTGCGACCCTTCTTTTGAAGATCTCCCACCACTCATACTTACTGCTACAGAGACCCAAGAGAGGTACCTGGCTCTGAAGAAACTCCTCAAAGGATTGTCTCACCTCCGCTTCTTCCAACAGGGACGAATTCAGCTTCCATAGGCCTCTCCCCATCCGGGGGATCCCTGTAACATTCAAGGAAAAGAAAATTAAACTGGTCGGAGAATTCCACCTCAACAGCGGACACTGCAGTAGAGACGGCCTCCTCCTTTAAAAAAAACCTATCTATCCTGGGCCTACTACTACCCCTATAAAAGGTGAATCCCCCGTGACCTGGGGTGTGCCGGATGTGGACATCCACCAGGCGAGCTTTACTCATTATACTATTCAGGGCTATACTATCATAAGCCTGCCGGTCTCCGGGGCCTCCCCTATCACCGGATCTAGTTACAGTGTTAAAGTCCCCACCGAAGACCACCTGCCGGCTCGTAAAAAGATAGGGCTTGATCTTCAGGAAGAGACACTTACGGTCCCACTTAGACTGTGGGCCATAGATATTAATGAGGCGGAGCTCTTGTCCCCTCATGAAGACATCAAGGAACAAGCACCTCCCCATTTCTACCTCAATCACCCCTCTGCTTTCGACCGAAGCGGCCTTAAAAAGGACCGCTACCCTGCTATACGGCTCGCCCGCAAGAGACCAGTATGAGGACCCGCACCTCCACTCCCTCCGTGCCTTGTAAATGGCCCCCATGTCCGTTAGTCTGGTCTCCTGCAAAAATAAAATATCAGCCTCAACTCGGGTGAAAAAATCGAAGGCCGTGAATCTAGCCGCATCTGACTTAATACTGGCAACATTAATCGATGCCAGAGTCAACGGGGTAGGTTCCACCTTCATGGCTGATTGAGTTAGATGGCCTTCTTCTTTACCGTACCCCCAGATTTCTTCCCTTCACCATCCGAGGAGGAGCCCGAGTTTCCCCTCCTCTTAAGTGATACCAAGGTATCCATCTCTCCGGACACCTCCTTCCCCGTAATGGGTTCCTCACCTCCGGACCCTGGGGCAGTCCACCCCCCAGGGGAAACTGAGTCCCCCGGAGGGCGGACCCCACCATTCCCTGAAGGCACCCCAGATGCTACTGCCGGTCCCTCACCCTCGACCTCTGACCCAGCAGAGTCGTCAAGGGCTTGAAACCGGTTGGAGAGGGGGATCAGAGGGGAGCCAGTGAGCCCTTCCCTTGGCACCTTAGCGGCCAGGGGGGGGGCCTTAGATGTTTTTGCCCCTTTTCTGCTCTTACCAGTCTTACTGTCACCTGATTTTTTAGGCTGCTCCACCACCTCCTCGTCCAGACTTTCATACTGGGAGGAGTCCCCGGAAGCAGCCACCTCCTCCCTCTCCATCCTCCTGATCTCCTCGCTCACCGCCTCCTCCCCCAGGGCCTCAGGAGCTCCGGCTGCCGCTTCTGGAGAGGGGACAGTCATCACCCCAGTTGCCTGAGGCTTATCCTGCCCCCTACCCCCACGGCGCCTCACCTGCTGCCATTGGTGGGCGGATGTACTGGCCTCGCCATCCCTCACTGGCCCCTCAGCTCCTCTCCTGCCCCCACCTCCAGCTCCAGCAGAAGATACTCCACCAGGGACCACCCTACGGCTCTCCCCTGCCTGACCAGAGATGGTATTAGAAAAGGAGCGGGGGCAGCGGCTATACGGGTGACCTAGATCACCACACAGGTGACACCTAATGTCACCACAGGCCGCGGCAAGATGACCTACCTTGCCACACAAGGCACATTTTTGCACCTTGCAGCCCGCGCTGAAGTGGTGGGGATCACCCCACCTGTGGCAGACCTTCGGTTGCCCCTGGTACAAGACCAGGATCCTGTCCCTCCCCAGGAATGCTGAGGAGGGGATGTGGGTGACAGTACCGCCTGAGACCTTCAACTTCACCATGAAGGTCCAGCCCCCTAACCAAATGCCAAATTCGTCCCTGTTCTTTTTTGGGACGTCCATGATCTCCCCATAACGGGACAGCCACGTCATTATATCCACTCCAGAGAGTGACTCATTGTTGGTCAGAACAGTCACTCTCTTAACACCATTTTGGCGAGACACCGCCTGTACCGCAAAGTCTCGCCAGCAGGGCTCCCCCTTCACCAGTTCAAAATTTGACCAGTAAAGCTCTAGGCCCTCTGGCCAAACAAAACTGATGTCGAATATGGAGGTACCAAAAGGATGGATTAGGGCAAAGATGTCGGTCGCCCTGAAGTCCATCTTCAGGAGGAGCTCCATGACCCTTGCTCTCGGCGGGCACGCTACACGGACCACATTCCTCCTGGCCACCCCCTGCCCGGCTTTCGGGAGGGACCATACCGTCTCCCCCTCCCTTTTATCTTGGAAGGTGGCCAGGCCATGTCTATCCAGCCAAAAGGCCTGGTCCACCTCTCTTCCCTCTACCTCGATCGTCCGCTCTCCCTTTTTGAGGGTCTCCAAGAAACGGCGTCGCAAGTCACCGTCCCTGAGGTCCAGAGGTGAGGAAGCCCCCCGAGAAACCACCGAGACCCTGGCTACCACCCCCGCAAAAGACCGGGGGCTCGCAGCCGGGGGGGCAGATGGACCAGCCCCCTCCCCAAGCCCCCCACTACCACCAGCTACTCCACTCTCTCCCCATGCCACAGACATACCAACACTCGTATCCCCAGCCGCAGACACATCCATCCCCACACCATCTACATCCACGTCAACATTCACCCCACTCACCCCACTCCCACTCCCATGCACACTGGGGACACAATGTTTTTGTTTTTGTGAGGCTTTACCTCCAATTTGAGGCACCTTCCCTGCCAGGGGGTTCTGCTTGCCAGGTGCTACTGGCCCTTTAAGCACGACGCTACAAGGCTTTAGCAGCACAGTTCCTGCATCACTGGCATAGCCTCCTGTTCCACCCACAGGAAGTGAGACGGGAAGTGAAACAGGAGTAACTCCGACCAGCCCTGCTTCTCCTGACACCCGCACAGTCAGAGCCCCTGCCCCAGGTAAGCCCCCAGGCGCAGGGGACTCCGACCAACATGCACCTTCTTTGCTGCTTTCTGCTGCAGCACCACTGCTCCCAGATGTCCGCGCTGTTGACGCTAAGCCCTGCCCATTTTGTGCGGAGCCACGCCCAAGGGGGGTGGGGCTTGCACGTGAGGCCACACCCCGAAGGTACAGATAGGTCCTCTGAGGCCATGCTCACTTGTACAGCAGACACCAGGGAGGCCACGTCCCGTGAAGCCGGCCGCGCCCGAGCCCCAGAAGCAGACCCGGAACCGGGTCTACTCACGGGGGCCCCTGGACTGGCAGCACCAGCTCCCAGGGGCTCAGCACCTCCCAGCGTCACACCTTTGACTGCAAAAAGCCTGGCTCCGGCTGCCGGCCCCAGGTTAGGCCACTCCCTCTCGGCATCCACAGGCAACGGAGCCCCAACCTTGCCGCGGACCCCGTCAGGGGAGCAGATCCCACCTTTTTATGAGCCGGCTCTGCCGGAGCCACAGGCCCCGCGCCCTCTAGCTTAGCAGGTACCTGGGCCCTCAAAAGCGATCCAGTTTTAGCGGATCCGTGTGTGAGGGACTCAGACACCCCAGCACGCGCCGCCGAAGATGCGGCCCCGGCTGTCGGTGCACCCCCAGCAGTGCTAGGGGCAGCGGCAGATGTACCCGCCACCCCCCGCACACCAGCAGGCGCACCGGGTGCCAGACCAGACCCCTTTTTCACAGAGGGTCCAGCCTGAGCACCACCACTGATGTTAACCACCGACGGGCCGTCCTCAGCTCCATGCTCCATGTCAGACACATCCACCCTACTGCCTCCATTATTACCAACAGAGGCAGCGCTCTGCATGCCATGGCCTATATTCTCCCCGCTCCCTTGCTGCGGACCCACAACAGGGCCCGTGCTGGGGTGGGTAGCTGGTGCCACACAACGGGACAGGGGGGCCCCAAGGAGGGGGACATACACAAACTTATGTGCGACCAGAGTTTTCTTCCGCCTTTTCTACGCCTTCCTCTTCTTCCCCCTCCCGGGTGCCTCATCCTCGCAGATCTTATCCCCAAATGTTAGCTGACCAAAACAAAACGGGGACTCGACCTGCTGGATCTGCTTCATGATGAGGCAGCCCCCCTCACTACTACTCCCCTCCTCCTCATCCTCCCCCTCGCTCCCGCTGCCCTCTGAGGGGCAGGAATCAGACGGGAGAACTATCTGCTGGGGGGCAATCCCGCTATGCGATGCCTGGAGATCACTTACCATGCCACCAGACAGCGGGTAGGGCGCGACCTCCTCAGTGCATGCCTCCTCTTCCTCCATGTCCTCCACCGCCTGGCTGGGGCTCTGAGACCCCTCCAGAGCCCCACCGGTCATGGCTCTGAACCAGTCCTCATTCTTGAGCTTCTCCTTAAAGGGTCCACTGCCTGCCAAGATGGTACACCTCCGATCCTCCAGCTCATGGATGGCCCCCTTGATCTTCCGGACCGCGGCGGACAGCTCATGTTTCTTGCTGCTGGAGGCCCTCTCGGACCTCCCCTGAGCTGCTCTCAACTCCCCCCAGAGGGATCTTAGCTTTTTTGAGGCTTCCTCATACTCACAGAGGTGCTCGTGGACACGGGTAATATAGCTGAGGGTAGCTTCCTTTGCCACCTTGGTGCCCCAATCAGAGGGCACTTCTGCAGCACCTTTGCTTGCACTCGACCCACCTCTGAGGGAAGGAGCCGCCACGGTCATGGCCTCAGGGTTCCTCCTCAACCGGGTCCTGATTCTGGACCCCTCGCCAGGTGCTTGGCCAGATCTTGCTGTGCTAGCCGAAGTGGTGTTCCTCCCACCCCCCGCCGGCATGGACCGGGAGGTGGGAGCCGGGGGCCCAGCCCCGGAGGCCAGTCCCCACGCAAGCCTGCTTTCCTGGGAAGGGGGCAGACAAAAGTCCCAGATGGAAAAACAAAACCTCCCTTCCCAGGAGCTTTCTCCACACCTCAAACACAGCAGCACACGGCAGGCTCTGCCTCTTCCTCTTCCTGCTACAGCGGCTGATGGCAGCAGACTTGCACTCCAATAGATCCTTGTAAAAGGATTTAAAGTGTACTCATTAAAATTACAGAGCCAATTTAAATTGCAGAGCTTAGACCTACCTCCGCCGCGGGGGGTCTCGACCCACCAGCTGATAGGCACCAGTATTGGGAGAGGGGGGCTGGCCCTCAGGGTCCACTGCGGCTCTGGCACAAACCCGGCAACATGGAGGTCGCACGGGCAGGAACGGCCTGGCCGTGTCAGCTTCGCACTCCAGCATAGTTCCTCTGCCCGCTCGCGCCCGTAACCTCAAAGGGATGCGCAAGCGGCTTTTCTTCCCAGGGCTGTTCCCTGCCCAGCAGGAACATGGGGGAGCTCAGGTCAGCCTTCCAACGTACTCCCTTACCTCCCTCGTCCTCTTTCCTTCTTCCTTTCTCCATCTAACCCCTCGGCTCTGTGGTGTCCGCTCTCCCTCCAGCTCTCTCCTTCTCACAGGTGGACTACCGCGTGTATTCACACTGTGGCAAATCTTTTGGGCCCATGCATAAGAAGTCGTCGAGGTAATGGATAATATGTGCCCCCTTATAAACGTCCATGACCACCCATTCGAGGAAGCAACTAAATGCCTCAAATAGTGAGCAGGACATGGAGCACCCCATGGGCAAACAGCGATCTATATAGTATGCTCCTTCCCAGAAGCAGCCCAATAGGTGGACACTATTCGGAGGCACAGGTAGTAAGTAACTGGAACGCCCCCTCAATGTCTGTTTTGGCCATTAGGGTGCCCCTTCCCAATTTCTTGACCCGCCTGATTGCCTTGTCAAAGGAGGTACAGTATATACTACTGTACTTGGTTCCACGTCGATGTTGTCGTTTACTGACCTGCCCCTTGGATATGACAAATGGTGGATTAGTCCGAATGTATTGGGTTCCATTTTTGGCACGACTCCCAACGGGGATACCACTACGTCTTGTAAGGAAAGTGTTCTGAATGGAACCGCCATTCTACCTAAAGATATTTCTTTTTTTAATTTTCTCGTCACGACGTCTGGGTGTTGGTAGGCTGATTTTAGATTTTTACTCCAGCCTTTCTTGATTTTAGAAGGGCATGACATGCCTATATCTGTGTCTCCTCCTCCTTTTACTCCTCCAACTCTTTTCTTTTTGCATGACTATATGTACTTGTCACTTTTCCATGTGTTAGTTGTGTCTTCTGAGCAGTTTGTCAGCTTTTGGACACCTTTGAAGGTGTTTTCTATGTGTTTTCTATGTGTTTCTCTGTGTTTTTGTTTACCTGCCATTGGTTTTAACGGTGTTCGACGAACCGTTCGACGAACTGTTCGGCGAACATGCTGGTGATCGACGAACCGAACCCGTACACTACGGGGGTGGCTCAACACTACTTCTGATACAGCCCCATTTTTTTACACCTGTCCACCTCAGGAATAAGAGATATAAAGTTCTCATTGTAGCGTGGGTCTAGAAGTGTCACCAACCAGTAATGACTGTCACCCAAAATTTTGAGAATGCGAGGGTCATGGAAAAGGCAGCGTAACATAAACTCAGCCATGCGTGCCAGACTACTAACAGGCAAGACTTCCGTGTCCTCACCAAGAGGATGACTGACCATGCTCTCCTCCTCCTCCTCCTCCTCCTCTCTGTCCTCTGACCATCCACGCTGAACAGACTTTATGACAGCTGTGCAGGTAGTACCGTCTATAATGCATGAAACTAGCTCCTGTCCTTCCTCCTCCTCTTCCTCATTGTCACCCAATCCACGTTGTAATGAGATGAGGCTTGGCTGTGTGTAATCACCCTGTATGGTTCCTTGCTCCATCTCATCGTGCTCCGCCTGCAATGTATCCTCGTTGATTGTGAGCAGAGAGTGTTTCAGAAGACAGAGAAGTGGGATGGAGACGCTAATTACGGCTCACCATCTTGGTGGAGTCCTCAAAGTTTTGGAGGATAGTACATATGTCTGACATCCATGTCCACTCCTGAGGTCTTATGTGTGGAGTCTGAACTGAATACCGACGGCCTTGTTGATGCTGGTACTCAACAACCTCCCTCTTCTGCTCACAAATCCTTCCCAACATCTGCAGTGTAGAGTTCCAACGCGTGGGGACATCACACACCAGTCTGTGAGCCGGAAGCTGCAAACGCTGCTTAAACACTGCAAGGGTGGCGTAAGCTGTAGCTGACTTTCTAAAATGGGCACACAGGCGGCGTACTTTAACAGATCCGGCAGCTCCGGGTAGGATTTGAGAAACCGCTGAACCACGAGGTTAAGCACATGGGCCAGGCATGGTACGTGTGTGAGCTCGCCTCGCCTCAGAGCCGCCACCAGGTTCCTGCCATTGTCACATATGACCATGCCTGGCTGTAGGTTCAGCGGTGTGAGCCACAGATCTGCCTGCTCTTTCAGAGCTGTCCACAACTCTTCAGCATTGTGCGGTTTGTCACCTAAGCATATTAGCTTCAGCACAGCCTGTTGCCGCTTGGTCGAGGCAGTGATGCAGTGCTTCCAGCTTGTGACTGATGTGGTCATTTCGGAGATGGAGGCTGAAGAGGAGGACGAGGCTGAGGAGGATGAGGTGCAGGAGCTGTAGACCGTGGGGGCAACCCTGATTGACCTAGGGCCCGCAATCCTTGGCGTCGGGAGGATGTGTTCCGTCCCAAAGTCCGACTGGGTCCCGGATTCCACTATGCTAACCCAGTGTGCCGTCAGCAAGATGTACCATCCCTGCCCACAAGCACTTGTTCTCATGTCCGTGGTTAGGTGGACTTTCCCGGTAACTGCGTTGTTGAGGGCACGGCTAATGTTTTGGGACATGTGCTTGTGTATTGCGGGGATGACACACCGGGAGAAATAGTGGTGGCTGGGGACCAAGTACCGAGGGATGGCCGCCGCCATCAGGTTGCGGAATGCTTACGTCTCCACGAGTCTAAAAGGCAACATTTCGAGCACAAGCAGTCGTGAAATGTGAGAATTTAGCAGTGTGGTCTGTGGGGCGTTGGCTGCATATTTGCGCTTGCGTTCCAAGGACTGGGGTATGGACAACTGAATGCTGCGCTGGGACAAGGACATGAACGTGCTTCCTGATGCTGCTATTTGAGAGTGCGCAACAACAGGTGCAGGGCAGGAGGCATCTTCGCATGCACCATGGACAGGAGATTGGCTTGCATGCATAACAGCGGAAGAAGCAATGGTGCCACCTGCAGACACTGTTCCTGGACCCTGGGGTTCGGCCCACAAAGTCGGGTGCTTTACTGCCATGTGCCTGATTATGCTGGTGGTGGTCAGGCTGGTCGTTTTGCCACCCCTGCTGATGCTGGCCTGGCAGGTGGTGCAAATGGCCTTTTTGGGGTTATAGGCAGAGTCTTTAAAAAACAACCAGACTCGGGAAGACCTAACAGTTGTACTGACAACTTCCTTCATGCTAGTGTTACGGGGAACGGTTGCCTGCCTTCTGTCTGCGGCCACCACACTGCTTCTTCCTGCCTGATGGGGTGCTCTGCCTCCCTCCCCCTGTGTGCTGCTGTCCTCGCTCTGCATGTCCTCCTGCCAGGTTGGGTCAGTTACTATATCATCCACCACCTCGTCTTCCACTTCCGCACTCTGGTCCTCCTCCTGACCTTTTGGAAATTGTGTCTCATCATCGTCCACCTCTTGTGACACTTTCCCACCGTCGCCTTCGTGTGACCGTGGCTGCTCAAATATTTGGGCATCGCTACAAGCGATCTACTCTTGCCCCGCTTCAAGTGGATCGGGCGAGAGGCCCGAATCTATAAATGGAAAAGTGAACAGCTCTTCGGAGTGTCCAAGTGTGGGATCAGTTGCCTCTGGGTACTCGGCATGGTGTGAGGAAGGAGGATCAGGGTGAGGAATATGCGGTCCAGACTCACGGCTACTGAGACTTGACCGTCTGGAAGACAGGGTGGTGGTGGTGGTGGCTAAGTGACTGGAAGCATTATCCGCTATCCAACCAACAACCTTTTGACACTGCTCTGGGTTCAATAGTGGTGTGCTGCGGTGCCCTAGAAATTGGGACAGGAAGGTCAGGCGAGAAGATGTGGGTGTTTGTTGTGGCACAATTTCAGCTTGCCCACGGCTTTGTCCTCGGCCTCTGCATGCACCATTACCATCACGTCCAGTTCCCCGTCCCTTGCCACGTGCCTTGCCCATTTTAAATGGAGGACAGTATCTTCCAGCCTCACTACAAATGACTGAGTTTGGAACAAACTTATATGTGATCCGTGTGACGGAGAAAACAGAGTTTTAAATACCTGGCCTGTAGGTAAGTAGTTTGAACTAAAGGAAATTTTTAATGGAGACCAGAAATGGCAGTATTTTCTGACAACGTATATATGATCCGTTTGACGGAGAAACCACAATTTTAAATAGCTGGATTTCTAGCGCTGTAATATGGAAAGGACCTGGCTGTATTCTGCAGTGCCAACAAGCAAATGGCACAGAAAAACCGTGTTCTCTGGATTGCTTTTTAAGCAAATAATGAGGATTAAGATGCAAAGAAAAGTATTCCTGGCCCTTGAGACCAGGGCCTTTGTATAGAAATATCTAACAGCAGCAGAAGGCAGAATTGGAATGGAGCCTCTTGTGCTATATGCACTGCAGTCTGCTATATACCCTGCCTGACTGCCTATATACACTGCCTGCCTGATATCTCTGCAGATGGATTAGTTAATCCCCAAAAGGACTGTTTGTTAAAATGGATTATGTGTAATGTACGGTTTTTCTCCCTACACTACCTAATACACAAGAAAATCTCTCCCTGACACAGCAGCACCTCTCCCTACACTGTCTGATTCCAGAGCGACTGTGACAAACATGGCGGCTCCAGGTCTGATATAGACCTGATGACGCGGTGCGGCCAGCCAATCACTGTAATGCCACAACCAACATGGCTACGACATTACAGTGAGTGGCAGGCAATCCCTGCATGTTGATTGGCGCTCTAAAGAGCGCCAAACATGCAGGGAGGGGACCCGAGCTCCCACCCAGCAAGCCCAGAAATACTCGGCGAGCGCCGAGCATCTCGAGCAGTGAGATGCTCGGGCGAGCACCGAGCAGTAGCGTGCATGCTCGCTCATCACTAATCCTTACTCTAACAAACCTGAGGTCTCTGAAGGGCAGGTTAAAAGGAAAAATGGAGAGAACACTTATATTGTATCACAGGGAACTGTGAGCATCACTTTTTGTTTTGGGTACCATCAGTAATATGTTAATCAATTTTACCATACTGTGTATCCCCCTGATACGTATTATTTCTTTCTGAGTGATTATCGAATTATTGGACCTGGGAATAAAAAAATGTAAGGACACAAGGTCCCAGTGCCCAATATGTATGGATTCACTGGAGCACAAGCTAGTTCTCTTTAGATTATACTAGCCAGTTGATTACTGGCTTCTTTTGGTCACTATGGTAGTGTATGTTGGATACTCACTGACGTCCTGATGTGGATGTTATTCTCTGCCTGCCGGTTGTGCATTCCCGAGCTTCTATTTGCACTCCAGCGACGTCACTTCCGACTTAAATCATCATCACAGACAGTGAAACGTCACTTTCGGTCTCCGACTGTGCATTCCACACGCACATGTATGTGCTCCACAAACTTAGTTCCGGCTGCAGTCTAAGCAGCGCGGGACATGTGGAGAGGGCGCATTGAATCAGGTCAGTTGACCAAATATCTTCAGGGGGTCTGAATATAAATATGGGGTATGTGCACTGATTCCTGTGAATGCAGCATTGACTGGCCATCTGGGGAGAGGGATTGTTGTCCTCCCAGGTCCCCTGTTGAAGCCTGGTGGGAACCAGGGAGAAACTCGGGACTTTATTCAAGGGACTACTAACAATAAGTGCTATTCCCTACTCAATTGCATAATACCAGATTGTTGGTTGATTCTGGGCTGAAAACCTATTTATATGCTGTATGTGAAAACAGCCTGTGACTTGTTTTCTGCTCTGAGGAATTGTGTCTATTTTCGACTGCATTTCATATGTGATACCAATCTGTGGGTAATGCGCTCTGGAGATCTATTTGCTGCTGGACAAGGTATAGGGGTCTATCAATGACAAGGGGTATTTTTTGCATATTTGCACAGATCACAGACTGTTGGGCTATTCTGAACTGAAATCTAATAGATATATATGAAATCCCTGTCCCATATCTTGTTCTGATGAACAGTGTTGATTCCTAAAAATATGCTTTATACACTAACTCATGGGGAATCAGCTTTATAGATTTATTTGCAGTATGGTTAAAGAGACAAGATTGATAACCATTGTGCTTTATCTACAATTCCGCCCATGCTGACACAAAACATTGTCTTTTAGTCTCTCTGGAGCTACTATATGTCCTATAAAAACAGATATAGTCTTTTTAAGGATTGTGAGATTTGATTTTTCGGCTTCTGACTATACGTTCACTTTCTTCTATCTTTTTCACATTTGTTGTATTTTTAAGATTAGGATAGGGGTGTTCTAGGGACACGAGGGACATCGACGCTGAGCGGGGGCGCCACAGAGTACAAATTAGGGTGCCAACCTCCGCTGTCAGGAAGGGAGAGGTATCAGGGACAAATTAGGGACAGAATAGTCTGTATTCCTTCCTGGTTGGTGTCTTACCTGAATTTGGTGTTCCCTGACTTTCTTGTTTGCTCTTGTGTGGATTTTTATAGTCCTTTTAAGATAAATTAATAAAGGTTACATTTTAGAGGTCTAATCTTTTATGGTTTTCTCTGCAATAATACTGCCAAATTTTTGACAGCTGCTTGCACTTGAAATGTGGCCTTTTAGGCTCTTGGAGGCGGAAGTTTTTCACAATCTCAAGTCGGTGGTGGCCGGGTGTCCATACTCGGTCCCCAGCCTCCACTATTTCTCCCGGTATCATCTCCACCTTCCACAAGCAAGGGTCCCTGAACATTACTGCTGGTACTTTTCTGTGGGAATCTGCTTGCCTCCTACCAGCCTGTAATATTTCCAGTAAACTATGGTACGACGCCATGGTATTAGCACTGCCCCCAGTACCAGTAGCGAAGCCATCCCCAATTTCCATTTCAGGAATTCTATTTGGTAGACTGAGTGGCTGCCCAAATACATTAGTTTCTCACAAAGGAGCTGAAGATAGAGTGGCAGTAGGTGCAAGTTTCTCCAGCCTGTCAGATATCAGAGGGCAGCACATTGACTCAGTGGTTAGCACTGAAGCCTTGCAGCACTGGGATCCTGGGTTCAAATCCAAGCAAGGACAGCATCTGAAAGGATTTTGTATGTTCTCTCCCTGTTTGCGTGGGTTTCCACCTCAGTGAAAAAGGAGCCATAGAGATGTCCGGGAACCTTCCCACACACTTTTCTTATCCAGGACTGCTTCTCGGCAGGGTTGGACAGGGTTGGCAGAGAGTTCATGATAGCGCAAACTTTGCAGCAGCTATGGGGCTCTTGAGCGGGGGAGAAAGGTGAGCCCTCAGAATCAAATCCTCTGGTGGGCCAAATGTTTTTCAGTTTGAAACTGCTTCTTAGTGGGAGTTGTATTTCACCACAGCCATATTCTTTAGCTCTGTGAAAGGACTAGCATAGAGGGAAACCGTATCTACTCCGGCTGTCATTTCTCCATTACCAGGTTCTGCCCATTGCCACACACGCCCATGCCTGGCTGTATGTTCAGCGGTGAGAGCCACAGATCAGGCTGTTGTTTTACAGCTTTCAACAACTCTGCAGCGGTGGGCGGTTTGTCACCTAAGCATTAAGCATGTTATCTTCAGCACAGCCTGTTGCTGCTTGGCCAAGGCAGTGCTGCAGTGCTTTCAGCTTGTGACTGATGTGGTCATTTCGGAGATGGAGGCCGAACTGGAGGAGGAGGTGTAGGAGCTGAACAATGTGATTACATTGAGGTTACATTGGCGACTCTGGTTTTTATACTAAACAAAGATCCTACTGTGGTTTGTTTTTTGTTTTTTTTACGTTATTTTTTAAGACAAATGCATTCACCAGGAAATGAAATTTTAAAATTTTACAAACTTATCTGGATATGTGTTGTGTTACACATCATCAGACACATCCTGTTTCATTTATGATGGAGGGACTCTGAAAATCACAAAGCCTATTTTTATAGGGCCATCAAGCGGCCCTTACTATTCTTAAAGGGCCAGCCGTCTGCCCTCGCTATTGTTAGAGAGCCATCAGCCGGCTATGCTTTGTTGTTCCCATTATTAACAAGTGGGTATCCTATACTGTTATTGTGTATGCAGTGACTGCAAGGGCTGCCAAAAATTTGGACGCAACCCAATACCCCTTTGAAGAGACATAGAGGAGGGTCTCAGTAAAAAAAAATGTTCCCATTATAAAGTGTTCTCCTATAGTGGTAATGCCCATGCTGTGACTGCAAGGGCTGACAAAATACAGTTATAGGGTATGTACCCTATACAGTTATAGGGTATGCAGTGAGTCCAATGGCTGACAAAATTTAGGAAAAACTCGACTAACAACTTAAAGACACATAGAGCAGAGCCACAGTAACGACATATTCCCATTAGAAAGGAGAATGTCTCCCATACTGTTTGCCTATGCAGTGACTGCAATGGCTGCCAAAAATTTGGAGGAACTCCAATGCCCCTTGTAAGAGACGTAGAGGTCAGAGAGCCTCCTAAAAACAATGTTCCCATTATTAGGAAGTGGGTCTCCCATAGTGTTTGCCTATGCAGTGAAGCATCGGCTTCCAAAAATTTGGAGGAACTCCAATGCCTGTTGCAAGAGACGTAGTTATGTTGATATGGTACATATGGTGGTGGAGGATGAGGATGCGGAGAAGGAGGAGGACAAGAGCAAACAGACAAAATGAGGAAGCGTATACCCATGTCTGAGTGTGAAGACAGAGATGCATGGAAATAAAGTTAGAACTCCCAAAAAAAAAGACACTGTATTTGAGTTTATGTTATGCTGCTACCATTCTGTGGTGTTGAGAAGTCAAGCTCAATCCAGCCCTTGTTCATTTTTATAAGAGTCAGCCTGTCAGCATTTTCAGTTGACAGGCGGATGTGCTTATCAGTTATAATTCCACCAGCGACACTAAAAACCCGCTCTGACAAAACGCTTGTGGCAGGGCATGCCAGGACCTCCAAGGCGTAGATAGCCAGTTCATGCCACGTGTCCAGCTTGGATACCCAATAATTATAAGGCACAGAGGAATCACGGAGGACGTTGGTACGGTTGACAAGGTACTCTCTCAGCATCTTCCCAAACTTTTCCCTCCTTGTGAGAGTACCCCACGCATCAGGGTCTGTGCGATGGGAGGGTCTGAGAAAACTGTCCCAGAACTTTGACAGTGTTCCGCTGGATTGGATTTGTGTCTCTCTCGCCCATACTCCTTGGTTGTCCAACGAACTGTGACCTCTGCAGCCAGCATTTTCAGATGGGAATTTATTTAATAATTCCGCAACAAGGGCCTTCTTGTACTGCACCATTTTATTAGGCCTGTCCTGCAAGGGAATAAGAGACAGAAAATTCTCCTTGTAGCGTGGGTCTAGAAGTGTCACCAACCAATAATGACTGTCACCCAAAATTTGGACAACGCGAGGGTCACGGTAAAGGCAGCATAACAAACTCAGCCACGTGTGACAGACTGCAAAGAGGCAAGACTTCTGTGTCCTCACTAAGAGGACGATTGACCATGCTCTCCTCCTCCTCCTCCTCCTCCTCCCTGTCCTCAGGCCATCCACACTGAACAGATGGTATGACAGTTGTGCAGGTAGTGCTGATTATAGCCCTGGAAACTAGCTCCTGTTCTTCCTCCCTCTCCTCCTCCTCTTCCTCATTGTCACCCAATCCACATTGGGATGAGATGAGGCTGGGCTGTGTGGAATCACCCTGTATGGTTCCTTGCTCCATCTCATCGTGCTCCGCCTGCAATTCATCCTCTTTGATTGTAAGCAGAGAGCGTTTCAGAAGACAGAGAAGCGGGATGGTGACACTAATTATGGCGTCATAACCACTCACCATCTTGGTGGAGTCCTCAAAGTTTTGGAAGACAGTCCTTATGTCTGACATCCATGTCCACTCCTGAGGTCTTATGTGTGGAGTCTGAACTGAATACCAACCGCCTAGTTGATACTAGTATTCAACAACTGCCCTCTTCTGCTCACAAATCCTTCCCAACATCTACAATGTAGAGTTTCAACGCATGGGGACATCACACACCAGTCAGTGATCTGGAAGCTGGAAATACTGCTGAAGCACGGCAAGGGCGGCAGAAGCTGTAGCTGACTTTCTAAAATAGCCACACAGGTGGCATACTTTGACAAGCAGATCCGGCAGCTCCGGGTAGGTTTTGAGAAACCACTGAACCACGAGGTTAAGCACATGGGCCAGGCATGGTACGTGTGTGAGCTCGCCTCGCCTGACACACGACCATGCCTGGCTGTAGGTTTAGCGGTGTCAGCCACAGATCTGCCTGCTCTTTCAGAGCTGTCCACAACTCTTCAGCATTGTGTGGTTTGTCACCTAAGCATATTAGCTTCAGCACAGCCTGCTGCCGCTTGGCTGAGGCAGTGCTGCAGTGCTTTCAGCTTGTGACTGATGTGGTCATTTTGGAGATGGAGACAGAAGAGGAGGAGGAGGATGAGGTGCAGGAGCTGTAGAATGTGGAGGCAACCCTGATTGACCTAGGGCCCGCAATCCTCAGCGTCGGGAGGACGACTGGGTCCCGGCTTCAACTATGTTAACCCTGTGTGCCATCAGCAAGATGTACCGTCCCTGCCCACAAGCACTTGTCCACGTGTCCGTGGTTAGGTGGAATTTCCCAGTAACTGCATTGTTGAGGGCATGGCTAATGTTGTGGGACATGTGCTTGTGTAGTGCAGGGACGGCACACCGGGAGAAATTGAGGCAGCTGGGAACCAAGGGACGGCCGCCACCATCAGGTTGCAGAAAGCTTTCATCTTCACAAG
The DNA here is from genome assembly GCF_046119375.1 of Phyllobates terribilis. Lineage (NCBI taxonomy): Eukaryota > Metazoa > Chordata > Amphibia > Anura > Dendrobatidae > Phyllobates > Phyllobates terribilis. The sequence continues at coordinate 214,264,705 of NW_027362761.1, forward strand.
CCTAAAAGGCAACATTTTGAGCGCAAGCATTCGCGAAATGTGTGAATTTAGTAGTGTGGCCTGTGGGGCCACACTAATAAATAGCTGCGTATTTGCACTTGCATTACAAGGACTGGGGTAGGGACAAATGAACGCTGAGCTGGGGCAGCGATGTGAATGTGCTTGCTGATGGTGCTAGTTGAGAGTGTGCAATGACCGGTGCAGGGCAGGAGGCATCTTCACATGTGCCATGAACAGGGGATTGGCGTGCAAGCACAACAGCGGAAGAAGCAGTGGTGTCACCCGCAGACACTGTTCCTGGACCCTGGGGTTCGGCCCACTAAGTCGTGTGCTTTGCTGCCATGTACCTGATCATGCTGGTGGTGGTCAGGCTGCTAGTTTTGCTACCCCTGCTGATGCTGGCCTGGCAGGTGGTGCAAATAGCCTATTTGGGGTTATCGGCAGAGATTTTAAAAAACAACCAGACTCGTGAAGACCTGACAGTTGTACTGGCAACTTCCGTCATATTGGTGTTACGAGGAACGGTTTCCCGCCTTCTGTCTGCGGCCACCACACTGCTTGTTCTTGCCTGTTGTGGTGATATTCCCCCTCCCCCTGTGTGCTGCTGTCCTCGCTCTGCATGTCACCTTCCAGGTTGGGTCAGTAACTTCATCGTCCACCACGTCATCTTCCACTTCCGCACCCTGGTCTTCCTCCTGACTTTCTGGCAATTGTGTCTCATCATCGTCCACCTCTTGTGACACTTTCCTACCGTCGCCTTCATGTGGCCGTGGCTGCTCAAATATTTGGTAATCGCTACATGCGATCTCCTCTTGCCCCGCTTCAAGTGGACCGGGCGAGAGGCATGAATCTATAAATGTAAAAGTGAACAGCTCTTCGGAGTGTCCAAGTGTGGGATCAGTTGTCTCTGGGCACTCGGCATGGTGGGAGGAAGGAGGATCAGGGTGAGGAATATACAGTCCAGAATCACAGCTACTGAGACTTGACCGTGTGGAAGACATGGGGGTTGAGATGGTGGCTAAGTGACTGGGAGTATTATCTGCTATCCAACCAATAACCTTTTCACACTGCTGTGTGTTCAATAGTGGTGTTCTGCGGTCACCTATTAATTGGGACAGGAAGGTCTAAAGAGCGCCAAACATGCAGGGAGGAGACCCGAGCTCCCGCCGAGCAGCCCCAGAAATACTCGGCGAGCGCCGAGCATGTCGAGCAGTGAGATGCTCGGGCGAGCACCGAGCAGAAGCGAACATGCTCGCTCATCACTACTAAATACCAGTACAAAATCGCCTATCGGTCCAAAGCCATGAACCCTCATGCAGATGCCCTGTCTCGGGTCACTCAGACAGGGCCGAAGAGAGATATAAATGAGGAGCTTGAAGGTGACGAGATTCCGGATTTCAGCCAGTTCGCCGCTGCTGTGGTCAACACACAGGAGACCGGAGAGGAGCCAAGGCCCACTCAAATTCTGGGCCGTTCAAGAGACGAGTGGATATATCTGTAGTAGAGGCGAGAGAGCCTTTAAGAGAACTCTTACATGATGCTTCAAAGATGGAGAGAGACTGCCATCTGCTGGCGAGACACAGTCAAGCGGAACCAACATATACAGTACAGGCCAAAAGTTTGGACACACCTTCTCATTTAAAGATTTTTCTGTATTTTCATGACTATGAAAATTGTACATTCACACTGAAGGCATCAAAACTATGAATTAACACATGTGGAATTATATACTTAACAAAAAAGTGTGAAACACCTGAAAATATGTCTTATAGTCTAGGTTCTTCAAAGTAGCCACCTTTTGCTTTGATGACTGCTTTGCACACTTTTGGCATTCTCTTGATGAGCTTCAAGAGGTAGTCACCGGAAATGGTTTTCACTTCACAGGTGTGCCCTGTCAGGTTTAATAAGTGGGATTTCTTGCCTTATAAATGGGGTTGGGACCATCAGTTGTGTTGTGCAGTAGTCAGGTGGATACACAGCTGATAGTCCTACTGAATAGACTGTTAGAATTTGTATTATGGCAAGAAAAAGGCAGCTAAGTAAAGAAAAACGAGTGGTCATCATTACTTTAAGAAATGAAGGTCAGTCAGTCCGAAAAATTTGGCAAACTTTGAAAGTGTCCCCAAGTGCAGTTGCAAAAACCATCAAGCGCTACAAAGAAACTGGCTCACATGAGGACCGCCCCAGGAAAGGAAGACCAAGAGTCACTTCTGCTTCTGAGGATAAGTTTATCCGAGTCACCAGCCTCAGAAATCGCAGGTTAACAGAAGCTCAGATTAGAGACCAGGTCAATGCCACACGGAGTTCTAGTAGCAACTCTACAACAACTGTTAAGAGGAGGCTTTGAGCAGCAGGCCTTCATGGTAAAATAGCTGCTAGGAAACCACTGCTAAGGACAGGCAACAAGCAGAAGAGACTTGTTTGGGCTAAAGAACGGAATGGACATTAGACCAGTGGAAATCTGTGCTTTGGTCTGATGAGTCCAAATTTTAGATCTTTGGTTCCAACCACCGTGTCTTTGTGCGACGCAGAAAAGGTGAACGGATGGACTCTACATGCCTGGATCCCACCGTGAAGCATGGAGGAGGAGGTGTGATGGTGTGGGGGTGCTTTGCTGGTGACACTGTTGGGGATTTATTCAAAATTGAAGGCATACTGAACCAGCATGGCTACCACAGCATCTTGAAGCAGCATGCTATTCCATCCGGTTTTCATTTAGTTGGACCATCATTTATTTTTCAACAGGACAATGACCCAAAACACACCTCCAGGCTGTGTAAGGGCTATTTGACCAAGAAGGAAAGTGATGGGGTGCTACGCCAGATGACCTGGCCTCCACAGTCACCAGACCTGAACCCAATCGAGATGGTTTGGGGTGAGCTGGACCGCAGAGTGAAGGCAAAAGGGCCAACAAGTGCTAAGCATCTCTGGGAACTCCTTCAAGATAGTTGGAAGACCATTTCCGGTGACTACCTCTTGAAGCTCATCAAGAGAATGCCAAGAGTGTGCAAAGCAGTCATCAAAGCAAAAGGTGGCTACTTTGAAGAACCTAGAATATAAGACATATTTTCAGTTTCACACTTTTTTGTTAAGTATATAATTCCACATGTGTTAATTCATAGTTTTGATGCCTTCAGTGTGCATGTACAATTTTCATAGTCATGAAAATACAGAAAAATCTTTAAATGAGAAGATGTGTCCAAACTTTTGGTCTGTGCTGTACAAGAGAAGTTGAAGGGAGAGCAGATTTAGACGCTGGACCCGGTCAGGTGACTTCCAGGAAGGAGTTTCTGAAGATAAGAGGCCAGCGCGCCAAGCCTGAGGAGTTTTTGGTGCCAAGCAGCAGAGAGGATCAGACGTGTTCTCTGCGTGCTGAGAAGCCCCGCGTGGCGGGCCTAAGCCAGAGGCCTGTGAGGTGCCACAGCCGGGCGCCGGTGGAAGAGCTCCAGATCCCTTACAGATGTGACCCGAGTGCTGTGCCTGCTGCGGAGACTCGGAACCTGTTTGCGGTGCTGAGTGAGTTCGCGGAACCCGACGTCGCCGGCCAACAGACCAGGTCTGGACCCCCCTACCCAAGGTTTGAGAGATTGCCTCCAACAGTCAAGCAGAGAGGAGTTGAGAGACGGCACACCCAGGAAAGTCACGCCAGTGAAGGCAGAGGAGCTGCATATGTGAACAGGGCCGTCACTTCTACTGTTCACTCACGGTACTGGGGCCAGTTGGGTTTAGGTACTCAGGTTGGGAGGGGAACGGTTGGGGCTAAAGAAGCTCAACGTGATCTAATTGAACTTGTCTGGAAAAGACTTTCGGCCTAGCGGGAATAACCGGTGACCCCCGCTAGGGCCATATGCAGAGTTAAAGAACTCACGCGGTGTCTCCCATGATTTAGGGCAACACATCACTTTGAGAGACTTCGTATTTTACTAACATTTCAAATTACTGTTCATTACTCTTTTTGCCAAATCCCTTGTTCAGAATACCTGTTATATATATATATATATAAACTGTTTATATTTATCTCTGACTATTCTCGCCTTGTGTCTCTGTGCGTTGCATTCCGGCACCTGCATTACATTTGGCGTAGTCGGCAGGATGCAACATTCAGATGCAGAGATGGCAGATCAGTCTGGGGCTGGGTCTGGCTGGAACTATATACCCCTGGGGGCTATGCTCAGTCATCTTCCCAAATTCACGAGGATGCCATGTCACTGTGGGATTGGGTAGAAAGACTGAGAAGTATGCTGCGTATGTATCCCCTTGATCCCCCAGCCCAGGCGGAACTGGCCCTCCTAACCCTTGATGGAGAGGCCCAGCAAACTGTGATGTACCGCCCACCTGGGGACAGTGACACCGTGGACAAAGTGATAAAAATCCTAGAGGACATGCACGGTGACACCACAGATCTGGGACACTTGCTCCTACAGTTATTTCAGCGGGTCCAAGGGGAAAATGAGACCATAAATCAGTATGTTAATGCATTACAGGAAGTGACGGCCCATATCACTAAGAAGGCTCGAGATGAGAACCGAGGACTGGGACCATTGGATGAAGTGTTGCGTGACCAACTGATTGCTGGCTTGAAAGACCCTTCCCTGAGGCAGATCTTGAAGGAGCGGCTGTGTGTGAGCCCTGATCTGGGCTTCCTGGAGGTAGGGGCTGAAGGTAGAGACCTGGAGAAAGAAGTTCCTGTTCTCAAAGCCACAGTTAGAAGTCATGAGGCAATTACCCCTGGATTCCCCAACAAGGAGCCTGATTGGGTACGGGAGATACGTCAGGAAATTCGAGATATTCGGGGTGAGCTAAACACTATCAGAAAGGCCCCTGCTGCCTCCTTGCCGATGTACCCTACTGCCCCACGTGGGTGGAGACAAGAACGAGAAAGACGTTCCTACCAGGCCCCAACACGTCATGCACCCGACCTATCGGTAGAACAAGGACCAGAGTGTTGGACCTGCGGTGGTAGGGGCATATCTCCAAAGACTGTCCAAACCGAGAAAGGAGGAGGCGGGGACAGCCTTTAAACTAAGATGCCCCACGTTGTGGAGCATACCGTGGGGTCTTGAGCTTCAGAGAGTGGAAGAGGGAGCTCTGAAGACATTGTCTCCGAGAGGCCCATTATCTGGGCTGAATTTAATGGGCAGCAGATCTGCTGTCTAATGGACACTGGGTCTCAAGTGACCACTATGCCTGAGACGTACTTCCAAAGTCACTTTCCTGAAGTTGCTCATTCCTGGCGGGAACCCACTGTCAAACTGGTGGCGGCTAATCAACTACCTATCCCAGTAGCGGGAGTAGTATGGATGTCCGTTCGGGCATGTGGAAAGGACCTCGGTCGGAAAGGGACCGTACTGACCACAGGGCCCGGAGGCGATGGGCCCATTGTAACCCTGGGCATGAATGTGCTGAAGGAGGTCGGACAGTTCCTGGCTGAGGGCTGTAACAAAAATAGCTGGACCCGCGCCACTCGAGATCCAGCTAACAAGAGAGTATTCCAGCATCTCGTGTGGGTCAGTCAAATTCAAAAATTGCCCCCTACCTCTCAGTACCTTGGTAAGGTATCGATACCACCCGAAGCCACAATGACACTGCCAGTGGGACAGACTGTACTCACTTTACCGGTACTGGCACATGTGTCCTTAGACGGCGTGGACATTCAAATTGAACCAATGGAGGGAGAGGAAGCGCCCTCTGGACTCCTGGTTGCTCAGACCCTGGCCACCTTGCGGCATGGTCGAGTGCCCGTGCGTTGCATCAATCTAAGTGGCACGAGTTTACAGTTGTTGCCCCAACAAGAGGTGGCGCGAGTGTGTATAATGCCAGAGGCCCTTACCAGAGCTGACGCACGCTATAGGGGTGGCACCTGTGGAAGGAGAGCCATGGACCCTGGAGGTGTCCCTCAACAGCCAAGAGAATGGAAGAGAACCATTGGCTGGGCGCCACCTCTTGGAGAAAATGGAGGCTAATCTTACTGAGTTTTCTGCTGGGCAAGTAAGGCAGATCGAACAACTTCTACAGCGATATCAGGGAGTGTTTGCACAACATGAAGACGATTTCGGGTGCACTCGGGACATTCAGCACGAAATACCCACTGGAAATACTGCTCCCATTCGAGAGAGATATCGGCAGATCCCGCCTCAGATGTACCAGGAGGTGAAAGATCTGTTGGCCCACATTTTGCGGAACGGCGTGATCCACGAGAGTCAGAGTCCTTGGGCGGCTCCTATCATGCTGGTCCGGAAGAAGGATGGTACCCTAAGATTCTGTGTAGACTATCGGAAACTGAATGCCTGTACAGTACGGGACTCCTATCCACTCCCCCGAATTGAAGAGTCTCTATCTGCGCTAGGAAGTGCCAAGTTCTTCTCTTCTCTCCACCTGGCCAGTGGCTATTGGTAGGTCCCAGTAGCTGAGAAGGATCGCCCGAAGACAGCTTTTGTTCTCCCTATGGGCCTGTTTGAGTTCAATCGGATGCCGTTCGGGCTAACAAATGCACCGGGAACCTTCCAAAGACTGATGGAGAGATGCTTGGGGGACCTCAAGTTTGAAGCCACTTTATTATATCTGGACGATATCATTATCTATTATGCTACATTTGAAGATCATCTCCGCCGACTGGAACAAGTATTAGAATGGCTTCGGAGGCATGGCCTGAAGATTAAGCCTCGTAAGTGTCGTCTCTTCAAGAGGGAAATTGAATATCTGGGGCACACTGTGTCCAGTGAGGGAGTGCCCCCACCGCGGAGAAAGTAGCTGCCGTGCAGAAGTGGCCCACGCCCGCCAATCTAAGAGAACTGAGGGCATTCCTGGTGCTCGCTGGATACTACCGCAGATTCATTAAGGACTTTGCTAAGATTGCGATCCCGCTCAATGAATTGCTGAGGGGAACGACTGGCGGAGCCAAGCGGCAGCCCATTCAGTGGGGCCCATGACAAGAAGAGGCATTCCGAGCATTGAAAATGGAGCTAATGGATGCCCCAATTCTGGCCTACGCTGACTTTTTGCAGCCTTTCGTGTTGTACACTGATGGAAGCTTTCATGGACTGGGAGCAGTGCTGGATCAAGTGCAAGGAGGAAAAGAGCGGGTGATTGCGTATGCCAGCAGGTCACTCCGCGATACGGAGAAGAATCCGGACAACTACAGTTCGTTCAAGCTGGAGCTACTGGCACTGGTGTGGGCCATGACTGAGAAATTTGCTGAGTACTTGTCAGAAGTACAAGTGCGGACAGATAACCACCCTTTGGCCCACTTGGAGAACGCCAAGCTGGGCGCGCTAGAGCAACGGTGGGTCGCAAGAATGTCCAAATACCAGTATAAGATCGCCTATCGGTCCAAGGCCCTGAACACTCATGCAGATGCCCTGTCCCGGGTTACTCAGACGAAGAGGGATAGAGATGAGGAGCTAGAAGGCGACGAGATTCCAGATTTCAGCCAGTTTGCCACTGCTGTGGTCGACGCTCAGGAGACCAGAGAGGAGCCGAGGCCCACTCAAATCCTGGGCCGCTCAAGAGACGAGTGGATATATCTGCAACAATCCGACCCAGAGCTGTCAAAGCTGAGAGAATGGGTTGCCCTTGGTCAAAGACCCGACCAGGAAGCCAGGGCCACTTCACTTCCAACTACCCTACAAATCCTAGGGCAGTGGGAGAGGCTCTTCCTGAAGGATGGCTTGCTATGCCAAAGAATCCAGCTACCTCGAGAATTTGATGTTACCTGGCAGGTAGTAGTTCCAGAGGCACTGGTAATGCAGCTAGCCCAGGAGTCTCATAGAAGAGGTGCTCACTTTGGTGTGGAGAAGACCTTTCAGTGGTTGCAACAGCTGGTGTATTGGCCTCAACTGCGGCAAGAAGTTGAAGGCGTCTGCTGAACATGTTGCCAGTGTGAGTTGAACAAACCCCCGGAACAAAGGGCTCCCATTCAGGCCATCCGAACTTTTGCACCCTTGGAAGTCCTGATGATTGACTATCTGATGATCGGAACTTCATACAATGGTTACGGACACTGGTAATGACTGATCACTTTACCAAGTTCGCAGTGGTGACGTCTACCAAAGACCAGACAGCAGAAGCCGCAGCTAAGGCCATCTATCAGGATTTCATCCGGATTTATGGGTGTCCGAAGCGAATACATTCTGACCAAGGGGCCTGCTTCCAAGGACGAGTGATGGATGGACTATACCGTATCTATGGGATCGACCGATCCGAACAACTCCTTACCACCCTCAAGGGAACGGCGCATGCGAGCGCTTCAATATAAACTGTTTATATTCATCTCTGACTGCTCTCGCCTTGTGTCTCTGTGCATTGCGTTCCGGCACCTGTATTACATATCTGCAACAATCCGACCCCGAGCTGGCAAAGCTGAGAGAATGGGTCACCCTGGGTCAAAGACCTGACCAGGAGGCCAGGGCTGCTTCACTCCCAACTACCCTACAAATCCTAGGCCAGTGGGAAAGGCTCTTCCTGAAGGATGGTTTGCTATGCCGAAGAATCCAGCTACCTTGAGAGTTCGATGTTACCTGGCAGGTAGTAGTTCCAGAAGCGCTAGTAACACAGCTAGCCCAGGAAGCTCATGGAAGAGGTGCTCACTCCGATGTGGAGAAGACCATTCGTGGGTTACAATGACTGGTGTATTGGCCCCAACTGCGGCAAGAAGTCGAAGGGGTCTGCCTAAAATGTCGCCAGTGTGAGTTGAGTAAGCCCCCCAACAAAGAGCTCCCATTTAGACCATCCAAACTTCTGCACCCTTAGAAGTCCTGATGATTGACTACCTGATGATCGGAACTTCATACAATGGTTACAGACACTGCTTGGTAATGACTGATCACTTCACCAAGTTAGCAGTGGTGACACCTACCCGAGACCAGACAGCAAAAGCTGCAGCTAAGGCCATCTGTCAGGATTTCATTCGGGTTTATCGGTGCCCGAAGCGAATACATTCTGACCAGGGGGCCTGCTTCCAGGGGCCAGTGATGGATGAGCTATACCCTATCTATGGGATCGACAAATCCCGAACAATGCCCTACCACCCGCAAGGGAATGTAGTGTGCGAGCGCTTCAACCAAACCCTGTTGCAAATGTTGCGAATGCTGGAAGAGGACAAAACGATGAAGTGGCTCGAATTCATGAGCTGGTATAGGTGTATAATAATCGAGTTAATGCGACTACTGGCTACACCCCTTACATGTTGCTGTTTGGAAGGAATGGGCGAGAAACTACTGAACTAGAGCTAGACTCAGAAGACTCTGGCCTGGGCAGCAGCCCAAGTACCTGGATTCGGGAGCACAGGTGCCGCTTCATACAGTGAGAAGATTGGTTGTGCAGAAGTTTCAGGAAGTAGAGCATGTTGGTCGGCCCCTGACCTTAGTTGGGTCACTCCAGCCAGGAGACATTGTGCTAGTTAGTGCCAAACAATTTGGGAGTAAGCTGGACCATCGTTGGGAGGCGATACCATATCGAGTGGTGAAGATCAACCCAGACAACCCAGTCTATGAGGTCAGACCCGAAGGGGATGACGCCAAGACACCTAGGGTGTTGAACTGCAGTATGCTGTGGTCCTGCTCCTCTCACAGAGAGGACTGTAACGGGGTTGGGCTTCCAAATGAATTGGCTGAAGTGCCACACACAGGGACCTTGGGGGATGAAGAAGGATGGGCTACAATGCAGTTGGGCCCATCAGAGCTGTTGATGCCAATCCCGAGTGGAGTACAGAATAAATCGGGAGGTGACTTGCAATCCCCAGAGGTTGATTCGTCAGATACCCCGGAATCACCTACGCAGGAGGAGCCCCGCAGAACTGAGCGGGCTAATGCCAGAATCCCTACTAACTGGTATGCTCAAGAAGAGTTTCTCTGGTCTCAGATCCAACAGAAAACAGAAGAGTGTGCTCAACTCTTGTCTGAACTTGTGCTGCCTGGAAGGAAACATCAATCCCGCAAGAAATTGACTCGCCCGAGGACTGGCGAGCAAAAAGGGGGGAGGAATGTAGTAGAAGCAAAAAAGCCTTCAGGAGAATTCTTGCAGGATGTGTCAAAGTTGAGGAGAGATTGCCATCTGCTGGTCAGACACAATCAAGTGGAACCAAGATGTGTTAGGTTAGTTGAAGGGGAGCAGATTTAGATGCTGGACCCGGTCAGGTGACTTCCAGGAAGGATTTCCTGAATATAAAAGTCCAACGCACCAAGCCTGAGGCAAGATTGGCGCTAAGCAGCAGAGAAGAGCAGACGCACTCCCGACGTGCTGAGAAGACCAGCGTGGCAGGCCTGAGCCAGAGGCCTGCGATACATAACAGCCGGACACCGGTGGATGAACTCCGGATTCCCCACAGAGGTGCCCCAAGTGCTGCGCCTGCTGAGGAGAGTCGGGACCTGTTTGCAGTGCTGAGTGAGTTCGCAGGAACCGATGTCGCCCGCCAACAGACGAGGTCTGGATCCCCCTACCCAAGGCTTGAGAGACTGCCTCCAATGGCCAATCAGATAGGAGCTGGGAGAGGGCTGCGCCAGAAGAGTCATGCCAGTGGAAGCAGAGGAGCTGCTCAAGTGAACAGGGCCGTCACTTCCACTGTTCACCTACGGTACTGTGGGCAGTCGGGTTTAGGATCTCAGGTTGGGAGGGAGCCGGTTGGAGTGGGAGAAGCTAAACTTGCTTTGATTGACTTTGTCTGGAAAAGACTTGCGGCCTAGCGGGAATAACCGGTAACCCCCGCTAGGGTCATATACAGAGTTAAAGAACTTACAGTTATATGAAAAAGTTTGGGCACCCCTATTAATCTTAAGCTTAATGTTTTATAAAAATTGGTGTTTTTGCAACAGCTATTTCAGTTTGATATATGTAATAACTGTTGGACACAGTAATGTTTCTGCCTTGAAATGAGGTTTATTGTACTAACAGAAAATGTGCAATCTGCATTCAAACAAAATTTGACAGGTGCATAAGTATGGGCACCCTTATCATTTTCTTGTTTTAAATACTCCTACCTACTTTTTACTGACTTACTAAAGCACTTTTTTTGGTTTTGTAACCTCATTGAGCTTTGAACTTCATAGCCAGGTGTATGCAATCATGAGAAAAGCTACTTAAAGTGGCCACTTGCAAGTTGTTCTCCTGTTTGAATCTCCTCTGAAGAGTGTCATCATGGGCTCCTCAAAACAACTGTAAAATGATCTGAAAACAAATATTATTCAACATAGTTGTTCAGGGGAAGGATACAAAAAGTTGTCTCAGAGATTTAACCTGTCCATTTCCACTGTGAGGAACATAGTAAGGAAATGGAAGAACACAGGGACAGTTCTTGTTAAGGCCAGAAGTGGCAGGCCAAGAAAAATATCAGAAAGGCAGAGAAGAAGAATGGTGAGATCAGTCAAGGACAATCCTCAGACCACCTCCAGAGAGCTGCAGCATCAACTTGCTGCAGATGGTGTCACTGTGCATCGGTCAACTATACAACGCACTTTGCACAAGGAAAAGCTGTATGGGAGAGTGATGCGAAAGAAGCCGTTTCTGCAAGCACGCCACAAACAGAGTCGGCTGAGGTATGCAAAAGCACATTTGGAGAAGCCAATTTCTTTTTGGAAGAAGTTCCTGTGGACTGATGAAACCAAGATTGAGTTGTTTGGTCATACAAAAAGGTGTTATGCATGGCGGCAAAAAAACACAGCATTCCAAGAAAAACCTTTGCTACCCACAGTAAAATTTGGTGGAGGTTCCATCATGCTTTGGGGCTGTGTGGCCAATGCCGGCACCGGGAATCTTGTTAAAGTTGAGGGGCGCATGGATTCCACTCAGTATCAGCAGATTCTTGACAATAATGTTCAAGAATCAGTGATAAAGTTGAAGTTATGCAGGGGATGGATCTTTCAGCAAGACAATGATCCAAAACACCGCTCCAAATCTACTCAGGCATTCATGCAGAGGAACAATTACAATGTTCTGGAATGGCCATCCCAGTCCCCAGACCTGAATATCATTGAACATCTGTGGGATCATTTGAAGAGGGCTGTCCATGCTCGGCGACCATCAAACTTAACTGAACTGGAATTGTTTTGTAAGGAGGAATGGTCAAAAATACCTTCATCCAGGATCCAGGAACTCTTTAAAAGCTACAGGAAGCGACTAGAGGCTGTTATTTTTGCAAAAGGAGGATCTACTAAATATTAATGTCACTTTTCTGGTGAGGTGCCCATACTTATGCACCTGTCAAATTTTGTTTGAATGCAGATTGCACATTATCTGTTAGTACAATAAACCTCATTTCAAGGCAGAAACATTACTGTGTCCAACAGTTATTACATATATCATACTGAAATAGCTGTTGCAAAAACACCAATTTTTATAAAACAATAAGCTTAAGATTAATAGGGGTGCCCAAACTTTTTCATATAACTGTATGTGGTGACTCCCACGATTGGGTGGGAGACTTTGCATTATTACTTCAAATTACCATTTGTTATCCTTGTTACTATACCCTTGTTCAAAACACCTGTTACATATATATATATATATATATATATATATATATATATATATATATTATATACATACAGTACAGACCAAAAGTTTGGACACACCTTCTCATTTAAAGATTTTCCTGTATTTTCATGACTATGAAAATTGTACATTCACACTGAAGGCATCAAAACTATGAATTAACACATGTGGAATTATATACTTAGCAAAAAAGTGTGAAACTACTGAAAATATGTCTTATATTCTAGGTTATTCAAAGTAGCCACCTTTTGCTTTGATGACTACTTTGCACACTCTTGGCATTCTCTTAATGAGCTTCAAGAGGTAGTCACCGGCAATGGTCTTCCAACAATCTTGAAGGAGTTCCCAGAGATGCTTAGCACTTGCTGGCCCTTTTGCCTTCACTCTGCGGTCCAGCTCACCCCAAACCATCTCGATTAGGTTCAGGTCTGGTGACTGTGGAGGCCAGGTCATCTTGCGTAGCTCCCCATCACTCTCCTTCTTGGTCAAATAGCCCTTACACAGCCTGGAGGTGTGTTTGGGTCATTGTCCTGTTGAAAAATAAATGGTGGTCCAACTAAACGCAAACCGGATGGAATAGCATGCCGCTGCAAGATGCTATGGTAGCCATGCTGGTTCAGTATGCCTTCAATTTTGAATAAATCCCCAACAGTGTCACCAGCAAAGCACCCCCACACATCACACCACCTCCTCCATACTTCACGGTGGGAACCAGGCATGTAGAGTCCATCCGTTCACCTTTTCTGCATCGCACAAAGACACGGTGGTTGGAACCAAAGATCTCAAATTTGGACTCATCAGAACAAAGCACAGATTTCCACTGGTCTAATGTCAATTCCTTGTGTTCTTTAGCCCAAACAAGTCTCTTCTGCTTGTTGCCTGTCCTTAGCAGTGGTTTCCTAGCAGCTATTTTACCATGAAGGCCTGCTGCACAAAGTCTCCTCTTAACAGTGGTTGTAGAAATGTGTCTGCTGCTAGAACTCTGTGTGGCATTGACCTGGTCTCTAATCTGAGCTGCTGTTAACTTGCGATTTCTGAGGCTGGTGACTCGGATAAACTTATCCTCAGAATCAGAGGTGACTCTTGGTCTTCCTTTCCTGGGGCGGTCCTCATGTGAGCCAGTTTCTTTGTAGCGCTTGATGGTTTTTGCAACTGCACTTGGGGACACTTTCAAAGTTTTCCCAATTTTTCGCACTGACTGATTTTCATTTCTTAAAGTAATGATGACCACTCGTTTTTCTTTACTTAGCTGCTTTTTTCTTGCCATAATACAAATTCGAACAGTCTATTCAGTAGGACTATCAGCTGTGTATCCCCCAAACTTCTGCACAACACAACTGATGGTCCCAACTAGTGTTGAGCCACCCCCGTAGTGTTCGGGTTAGGTTCGGTTCGTCGAACACCGGGATGTTCGTGGAACTGTTTGTCGAACACCTTAGAACACCGTCGAACACCGTTAAAACCAATGGCAGGCAAACAAAAACACATAAAAACACATAGAAAACACCTTCAAAGTTGTCCAAAAGCTTACAAACTGCTCAGAAGACACTCTCTTTAAAAAAGCCGGCCGGCAATTCATCAGCGGCATACACCGGTACCCGACAATTTAAGACAGAAAGAATAGAGCATCACACATAGATTAGATAGATAGAAACATGTCAGTCACATATATAAGAAGTACAGTGACAGTGTTGCTTACTGTACTTGTCATTTAGTGTTAAAGGATTTATTAAAAAAAATAATAGTGTTTTCATGCACCGTCTCTTTAAAAAAAGCCGGCCGGCAATTCCTCAGCGGCATACACCGATACCCGACAATTTAGAATAGAAAGAATAGAGCATCACACATAGATTAGATAGATAGAAACATGTCAGTCACATATATAAGAAGTACAGTGATAGTGTTGATTACTGTACTTGTCATTTAGTGTTAAAATAAAGGATTTATTAAAAAAAAAATTGGCATGGGGTTCCCTGTAATTTTAGTCTCTAGCGGAGGTTAAGCAGACGGTTGGGGCAGATGTTTGAAGCCTGGGAAGGGGGTAATACCCACGGAGCTTCCCAGGCTACTAATATCAGCCCCCAGCTGAATACCTAGCCTTTACTAGCAATTAATATGGGGGACCCCCAAAAAAATTACGTAGGGTCCCCCCTATTTTAATAGCTAGCAAAGGCTAGGCATACAGCTGGGGGCTGATATTAATAGCCCAGGAAGGGTGCCATGAATATTGGCCCCCTCCCAGGCTAGAAACACCAGCCGTCCATAGGATGCGCCAATTCTGGCTCTTAGCCTCGCTCTTCCCACTGCCCTGTAGCGGTGGCAGTGGGGTAATAGGGCTGGGGTTGATGTCAGCTTATAATGCCAGCTGACATCAAGCCCAGGTTAGTAATGGAGAGGCGTCTATAAGACACCCCCATTACTAACCCCATAGTCAAAGTTAAAAAAAAAAACACAAACACCCAGAATAAAGTCCTTTAATTGAAATAAACACACAATTCTTTATTGTTCTAAATTAAACCATACTTACCATCACGCCCATTCCAGCTGAAGCCAGTGTCTTCTGCAATAAAAGTAAAATAATAAAGCAACATCATCCTTACCTTTCCATGGTTCCCACGACAGCTTCAGCTCTGCTACATTCACATGACAGGCTGGATCACAGCCGAAAGCTACCATCCAGCTTGCCATGCCGCAGACACTGAGAAGCGCAGGCATGCTTGCGCTCCTCAGTGTCTGGCTGTGACGGCATAAAGATGAGCCGAGGTCATGTCCAATGAACTCAGCTCACCTCATGCACGTCACTGACAGCGTGGGAAAATTCTCCTGCGCTCAGCGCTTGAGCAGGAGAATTCTCCCACTCTGGGATGGCATTGAGATGACAGGCTGGATCGCAGCTGAACGCTGCCATCCAGCTTGTCACCCTTCAGAGACACTGCAGAGCGCAAGCATGCCTGCCCTCTGCAGTGTCTATGAAGGATGGCATGCTGGATGGCAGCGCTCAACTGCGATCCAGCCTGTCATCTCAATGCCATCCCAGCGTGGGAGAATTCTCCTGCTGAAGCGCTGAGCGCAGGAGAATTTTCCCACGCTGTCAGTGACGTGCATGAGGTGAGCTGAGTTCATTGGACATGAACTCGGCTCATCTGGATGCCGTCACCGCCAGACACCGAGGAGCGCAAGCATGCCTGCGCTTCTCAGTGTCTGCGGCATTGGAAGTGGATGGCAGCTTTCGGCTGCGATCCAGCCTGTCATGTCAATGTAGCAGAGCTGAAGCCTTCGAGGGAACCATGGAAAGGTAAGGATTAGGTTACTTTATTATTTTACTTTTATTGCAGAAGACATTGGCTTCAGCTGGAATGGGTGTAATGGTAAGTATGGTTTAATTTAGAACATTAAAAAATTGTGTGTTTATTTAAATTAAAGGACTTTTTTCTGGGTGTTGTGCTTTTTTAAATACTTTACTAGAAATTCATAGCGGTCATGTCTAATATTGGCGAGACCCCTTGAATTTCGGGCTTAGGGCCAGCTGATAATGCCAAGCTGGCCCTAACCCCTTTATTACCCAGTGAGCCACCGCACCAGGGCTTTGGATGAGTTGGGTACAGCGCCAGAAGATGGCGCTTCTATGAACGCGCCATTTTCTGGGGTGGCTGCGGACTGCAATTTGCAGCGGGGGGAGGGGAGGGGGCCAGAAAGCTTGGGCCTCCCTGCGCTGCGGATTTCAGCCCCCAGCTGCCTAGATGTACCTGGCTGGACACAAAAATAGGGCGAAGCCCCACATATATATTTTTTTAATTATTTCATGAAATAATTAAAAAAAAAAGGGCTTCCCTATATTGTTGTGTCCGGCCAGGTACAAATAGGCAGCTGGTGGTTGGGGTCAGCCCATTCCTGCCTGCTGTACCTGGCTGGACACAAAAATAGGGCGAAGCCCCACGGCAATTTTTTTTTAATTATTTCATGAAATTCATGAAATAATTAAAAAAAGGGCTTCCCTGTATTTTTGTTTCCAGCCAGGTACAAATAGGCATCTGTGGGTTGGGGGCAGCCCGTTCCTGCCTGCTGTACCTGGCTGGACACAAAAATATGGCGAAGGCCATGTCAAATTTTTGGTGAAAAATTCAATAATTTTTGTTTAAAAAGCCACATTTAGGGACTGCATCTTTATTAACCCCTCCACGTGAGGGGTTAATAAAGATGCAGTCCCTAAATTTTTTTTTTTTTATTATTATTTTTTAATTAATTTTTCCCAAAAACTTTGACGTGGGCTTCGCCATATTTTTGTATGCCAGCCAGGTACAGCACCCAGGTGCTGCCCCCAACCACCAGATGCCTATTTGTAGCTGGCCGGACACAACAATATAGGTAACCCTTTTTTTTTCATTATTATTTCATGAATTTCATGAAATAATTTAAAAAAAAAATACGTGGGGCTTCGCCCTATTTTTGTGTCCAGCCAGGTACAGCAGGCAGGAACAGGCTGCCCCCAACCACCAGCTGCCTATTTGTACCTGGCCGGACACAACAATATAGGGAAGCCCTTTTTTTTTAAATTATTTCATGAATTTCATGAATTAATTTAAAAAAAAAATATGTGGGGCTTCGCCCTATTTTTGTGTCCAGCCAGGTACATCTAGGCAGCTGGGGGCTGGAATCCGCAGCGCAGGGAGGCCCAAGCTTTCTGGGCCCGCCCCGCTGCAAATTGCAGTCCACAGCCACCCCAGAAAATGGCGCATTCACAGAAGCGCCATCTTCTGGCGCTGTACTCAACTCATCCAGGGCCCTGGTGGAGTGGCTTGGCATTATCAGCTGGCCCTAAGCCCGAAATTCATGGGGTCACGCCAATATTAGACATGACCACCATGAAGTATTTAAAAAAACACAACACCCAGAATAAAGTCCTTTAATTGAAATAAACACACAATTTTTTAATGTTCTAAATTAAACCATACTTACCATCACACCCATTCCAACTGAAGCCAATGTCTTCTGCAATAAAAGTAAAATAATAAAGCAACCTCATCCTTACCTTTCCATGGTTCCCACGAGGGCTCCAGCTCTGCTACATTCACGTGACAGGCTGGATCGCAGCCGAAAGTTTCCATCCAGCTTGCCATGCCGCAGACACTGAGAAACGCAGGCATGCTTGCGCTCCTCAGTGTCTGGCTGTGACGGCATGTAGATGAGCCGAGGTCATGTCCAATGAACTCAGCTCACCTCATGCACGTCACTGACAGCGTGGGAAAATTCTCCTGCTCTCAGCGCTTGAGCAGGAGAATTCTCCCACGCTGGGATGGCATTGAGATGACAGGCTGGATCGCAGCTGAGCGCTGCCATCCAGCATGCCATCCTTCATAGACACTGCAGAGCGCAGGTTACAAAACCAAAAAAAGTGCTTTAGTAAATCAGTAAAAAGTAGGTAGGAGTATTTAAAACAAGAAAATGATAAGGATGCCCATACTTATGCACCTGTCAAATTTTGTTTGAATGCAGATTGCACATTTTCTGTCTACAATAAACCTCATTTCAAGGCAGAAACATTACTGTGTCCAACAGTTATTACATATATCAAACTGAAATAGCTGTTGCAAAAACACCAATTTTTATAAAACATTAAGCTTAAGATTAATAGGGGTGCCCAAACTTTTTCATATAACTGTATATATATAAATTTGATTTCCATTGATGATTTTTGTGTGATTTTGTTGTCAGCACATTCAACTTCATACAGAACAAAGTATTCAATGAGAATATTTCATTCATTCAGATCTAGGATGTGTTATTTGAGTGTTCACTTTATTTTTTGAGCAGTATATATATATATATATATATATATATATATATATATATATATATATATATATATATATATATATATACATACACAGTACAGACCAAAAGGTTGGACACACCTTCTCATTTAAAGATTTTTCTGTATTTTTATGACTTTGAAAATTGTACATTCACACTGAAGGCATCAAAACTATGAATTAACACATGTGGAATTATATACTTAACAAAAAAGTGTGAAACAACTGAAAATATGTCTTATATTCTAGGTTCTTCTAAGTAGCCACCTTTTGCTTTGATGACTGATTTGCACACTCTTGGCATTCTCTTGATGAGTTTAAAGATGTAGTCACCGGAAATGGTTTTCACTTCACAGGTGTGCCCTGTCAGGTTTAATAAGTGGGATTTCTTGCCTTATAAATGGAGCTGGGACCATCAGTTGTGTTGTGCAGAAGTCAGGTGGATACACAGCTGATAGTCCTACTGAATAGACTGTTAGAATTTGTATTATGGCAAGAAAAAAGCAGCTAAGTAAAGAAAAACGAGTGGCCATCATTACTTTAAGAAATTAAGGTCAGTCAGTCCGAAAAATTGGGCAAACTTTGAAAGTGTCCCCAAGTGCAGTTGCAAAAACCATCAAGCGCTACAAAGAAACTGGCTCACATGAGGACCGCCCCAGGAAAGGAAGACCAAGAGTCACCTCTGATTCTGAGGATAAGTTTATCCGAGTCACCAGCCTCAGAAATCGCAAGTTAACAGCAGCTCAGATTAGAGACCAGGTCAATGCCACACAGAGTTCTAGCAGCAGACACATCTCTTCAACAACTGTTAAGAGGAGACTTTGTGCAGCAGGTCTTCATGGTAAAATAGCTGCTAGGAAACCACTGCTAAGGACAGGCAACAAGCAGAAGAGACTTGTTTGGGCTAAAGAACAAAAGGAATTGACATTAGACCAGTGGAAATCTGTGCTTTGGTCTGATGAGTCCAAATTTGAGATCTTTGGTTCCAACCACCGTGTCTTTGTGCGACGCAGAAAAGGTGAACGGATGGACTCTACATGCCTGGTTCCCACCGTGAAGCATGGAGGAGGAGGTGTGATGGTGTGGGGGTGCTTTGCTGGTCACACTGTTGGGGATTTATTCAAAATTGAAGGCATACTGAACCAGCATGGCTACCACAGCATCTTTCAGCGACATGCTATTCCATCCGGTTTGCTTTTAGTTGGACCATCATTTATTTTTCAAATGGACAATGACCCCAAACACACCTCCAGGCTGTGTAAGGACTATTTGACCAAGTAGGAGAGTGATGGGGTGCTACGCCAGATGACCTGGCCTCAACAGTCACCATACCTGAACCCAATCGAGATGGTTTGGGGTGAGCTGGACTGCAGAGTCCCAAAAGGGCCAACAGGTGCTAAGCATCTCTGGGAACTCCTTCAGGACTGTTGGAAGACCATTTCCGGTGACTACCTCTTGAAGCTCATTAAGAGAATGCCAAGAGTGTGCAAAGCAGTCATCAAAGCAAAAAGTGGCTACTTTGAATAACCTAGAATATAAGACATATTTTCAGTTGTTTCACACTTTTTTGTTAAGTATATAATTTCACATGTGTTAATTCATAGTGTTGATGCCTTCAGTGTGAATATACAATTTTCATAGTCATGAAAATACAGAAAAATCTTTAAATGAGAAGGTATGTCCAAACTTTTGGTCTGTACTGTATATATAAATATAAACTGTTTATACCCATCCCTGACTGTCCTCGCCTTTTGTCTCTGTGCATTGCATTCCGGCACCTGCGTTACACCTATACTAACTAATACACAAGCAATCTCTCCCTAGCTCAGTAGCATTTCTCCCTATACTGCCTGTTTCCGGGGTAGACTGTGACGAGAATGGCGGCGCCAGGTCTTATATAGACCTGATGACTCTGTGCGGCCAGCCAATCACTGTAATGCCACAACCAACATGGCTACGGCATTACAGTGTGTGGAAGGCAATCCCTGCATGTTCATTGGCTCTCTAAAGAGCACCAAACATGCAGGGAGGGGACCCGAGCTCCCGCCCGAGCAACACGGAAATACTCGCAGGAATTAATGCAAAGTGGAATGAAAAAACAAAAATATTTAATTTTACCATTAAAATATTGATTAAGTCCTAAATGTATCCTTTTCACCATTGGTAATAAGAGTAAATTGACTCCACAATTTTTTACGCAATTTATTCCAAAAGTGGTGATATCCCATATGTGGTCAAAAACTGATGTTTGGAAGCATTGAATGGAAAGGAAGAGGTGCTATTTGATTTTTGGGGCACAAGTTTGGCATGAATAGATTGCAGATACCATATTTCATATTCACAGAACTTTTGAGTTAGCATTCAGATTCATGATCGGAAAAGCGAGCATTTTTACTTAAGCTCGGGAAAATTGGTAACATTCGGTGAATAAGTGCGGTAAAATTATGTCGGGGCAACTACAGTGTTTTTAACAGTTTGGTTAGCATAGTGCTCTCTCCCCTCAAGGACATGTCCGGTGTCTATTTTACATACCCCCCCTTCTGCCCAAAGCTGGGGGGCTTGGCACCTTCTGCTAACATACAGTGGACCCTCGACAATGCGTCAGCATTGCCATGCAGTTTCCCAGGCCTATGCTCTACATGGAAGCTAAATTCCTGGAGGGCTAGGAACCACCTGGTCACTCGGGCATTACTCCCCTTCTTCTCTCTCATCCATCTTAGTGGGGCATGGTCTGATACCAGTCTGAACTTCCTGCCTAAGAGGTAGTATTTCAGGGTGTCCAACGACCACTTGATGGCCAAACATTCCTTCTCCACTATGGAGTAATTCTTCTTGCAAGATGTCAGCTTCCGGCTTAAATACATTATGGGGTGCTCCTCTCCGTTCATCTCTTGTGATAGAACAGCCCCCAGCCCAACATCTGACGCGTCCATCTGGACCACAAACTCCTTTGAGAAATCCGGCTCCACCAGCACTGGCTGTTTACACAGAGCCTGCTTCAGCTCCTGGAAAGCCGTCTCAGCTTCTGGAGACCACTTAGCCATACCCGACTTTGTCCCTTTAAGGAGATCTGTCAGAGGGGCGGCTATCATGGCGAAGTTAGGGATGAACCGGCGGTAGTAGCCCACGATGCCCAGGAAGGCTCTGACCTGTTTTTTTGAGAGAGGTTGTGGCCAACCCTGGATCACTTCAATTTTATTTATTTGGGGCTTTATCATGCTTCTGCCTATGACATAGCCCAAATATCTGGCTTCCTCCATGCCCATGGCACATTTCTTCGGGTTGATTGAAAACCCCGCCTTTTGCAGACCATCGAATATTTCCTGGACTTTACTCAGATGGCTTCCCCAATCTTGGCTGTAGATCACGATATCATCCAGGTAGGCCGCTGCCTACTTCTTATGGGGAGCTAGGATCTGGTTCAGGCTCTCTGGAAGGTAGCTGGAGCTCCTTGCAACCCAAACGGCACCTTGGTGTACTGAAAACACCCATCTGGAGTTGAAAAGGCCGTCTTCTCCTTGGCATCTTGGTCCATAGGGATCTGCCAATACCCTTTTGTGAGGTCAAGGGTGGTAAGGTACCTGGCCAGCCCTAGCCTTTCAATTAGTTCATCTACCCTGGGCATTGGGTATGAATCGAATTTAGAGACCTCATTCAGTTTCCTATAGTCGTTGCAAAACTGCCATTCTCAATCTGGTTTCGGCACTAGGACTATGGGACTGGACCAGCCACTCTTGGATTCTTCAATGACTCCCAGACCTAGCATCCACTTTACTTCTTTCAAGATTACCTCTCGGTGGGCTTCAGGAATCCGATACAGTTTCATGTTTACCCGGACTTGAGGTTCTGCAAGGACGTGATGCTCTTTGATCTGGGTACAACCTGGTAGTTTGAAGAATAGGTCCCTGTTCCGTTGCAGCAACTCTCGGCACTGTTGCTTTTGGCACGTGAGAGCGACTCAGCCACCTTGACCTCTTCCACATCGGTTTCATACTTCGCCACCAAACACGAGGCTACCATGGGCTCCCTATCTCGCCACGGCTTGATTAAATTGACTGGTACACCTGGTAGGGCTTTCTCCTCCCTGGTTGGTGAATATTATAATTGGCATCACCATCATTTTCCACTACTTCATAGGGACCCTGCCACTTGGCCAGGAATTTGCTCTACACTGTAGGCACCAGCACAAGTACCTGATCTTCCGGGTTGAAGTGTCTGACCCTCGCCGACCTATTGTACACCCTCGACTGTTCCTCTTGCGCTTTGAGGTGTTCTTTCACAATGGGCATTACTTCTGCAATCCTCTCTTGCATCTGTGCCACATGTTCAATTCCGATTCTGTAGGGTGTAGACTCAGCCTCCCAGGTCTCATTTGCTACGTCCAGGAGTCCACGGGGGTGTCGGCCATACAACAGCTCGAAAGGGGAGAATCCAGTAGAGGTCTCTGGGACTTCTCTGATGGAGAACAGAAGGTAAGGCAGTAGGCAGTCCCAGTTCTGGCCGTCTTTCTCCACGACCTTCTTCAACATGGCTTTCAAGGTTTTATTGAACCGCTCCACCAAGCCATCTGTCTGCGGGTGGTAAACTGAGGTCCTTAGTTGTGTGATTTGCAGGATCTTGCACAACTCCCTCATCACCTTTGACATAAACGGAGTTCCTTGGTCTGTTAGAATCTCTTTAGGCAACCCCGTCCTGGAAAAGATATGCAGAGAAGAACGCAGCACAACTGGACCGGGGTGCACGAGTAGGATCCAAGACCGTAATATCAATAGTAAAATCTCGGCACACCAATGGTTAGAATTTTACTGATTTTATTTAGAGCAGTCCACATTAACGTTTCGGTCCGGTTGTTGGACCTTCATCAGTGTATGAGTGTGGAGAGAAGGAAGGGGAAAAAAAAGGAAGGAATGAGAGACGCTGTGTTCCTAGTAGGGAACCTGAGCGCTGATAAGAGTAGGTGTGAAGGCATGCGATATCCACCGCTAATGACCGGCATTAGCGGTGGATATCGCATGCCTTCACACCTACTCTTATCAGCGCTCAGGTTCCCTACTAGGAACACAGCGTCTCTCATTCCTTCCTTTTTTTTCCCCTTCCTTCTCTCCACACTCATACACTGATGAAGGTCCAACAACCGGACCGAAACGTTAATGTGGACTGCTCTAAATAAAATCAGTAAAATTCTAACCATTGGTGTGCCGAGATTTTACTACTGGAAAAGATATGGACCAACTCCCGGGCTATACACTTGGAGGAGGAGTTTCGTAGGGGCACGGCCTCCGGATACCACGTAGCATAGTCCAGTACCACCAGGATGTACTGGTGTCCTCTGGCGGACTTGACCAGGGGTCCCACTAGATCCATTGCATTGCGTTCAAACGGGATCTCTATGACAGGTAGAGGCACTAAAGGGCTACGGAAATGAGCCACCGGGGAGGTCAGCTGACAGTTGGGACACAATCTGCAATAATTCACTATCTCTCGGTGACACCTGGGCCAGTAGAACCTCTGGAGGATCCTTTCCTGGGTTTTTTCTACTCCCAGATGCCCACCTAAGACATGTGTATGGGCCATATCTAACAGCCTGCGTCTGTACAACCCTGGCACTAGTAACTGCTCGATTACTTCCCCTCTGAGCTTGGTGACCAGATGTAGTAACTCCCCATTTACTGCAAAGTGCGGATATCGGGTGTCAGCCCCCGGCTCTTGAGCAACACTATTAAGAACCGTTACATTATTAAACTCCCCTTTTAGAATTAAGTCCCTGAGCAGGGCAGTTCCAAAGTTTCCCCCAGACACCTCCAGTTCAGGGATGTTGGCCTCTGAGGATGCTGCCTCATCCTCATCCCCAACCAGCACACAAAAAGGAAACCCGTCGGCTGCGGCCTGTGATGAGGTTTCCTCAGGGGTGACTTGGTTGTCGCCCGGACAACCCGGCTTCCTCCTATTCTCCCACAAGTCCCAAAACAGAGCAAAGTCCCGCCCAATTATAACCGGATGCAACAGGTCCTTGACTATGCCGAACTCATGGGACTTGGCGCCACAGTTTGTGTCTATGACCACTCGGGCCACAGGGTATTCCTTAGTGTCCCCATGGATACAATGGAAGCCAACCTTTTTCCCCGGAACCAGCTGATGAGGAACTGTGGCTCTCACTAGGGTTACTAAACTCCGCGAGTCTAGCAGAGCAGTCACTTGCATACCATTCACTGACATGAGGCATGCCTGCGGTCCCTCGCCTGATTGAGGGACAGCACTGCAGGCAGGATATGCAAAATATGAGCAACGCCATCCTGCGCTGCACTCCATTGGTTCAGTTGTCATGGGGAACCGGGCGGCTATATGACCTGGGGTATGACACCTCCAATATACTACGTTATGGGGCGGGACTTTGGGCAGCAACTCAGACCCCTCCTGAGCTCTAGGACGCCCCCCAGGTGTGGCTCTAGCTCCCCTCTTTTGGTGTCCGCCCCCTTTTGGAAACCCCAGTATGGAGACGCTATGACCCCTTGTTTCCCCAAGGAACTCTCAACCACCTGGTACCTTTCCACCAACCCCACCAAGATTGCACCGACCTCGGAAGGGAGTGTATCAACCTGTCCATGACAACTTTCTCAACCATTTGTGCAGGGGAGGAAGATTCAGGTTGCAACCACTTTTGGACCAGGTGTAGGAGGTCGAACATCTGGGACCAGGGAGGTTTGTCATTGCAATAGGCCCAGTGGTGTACCCATTGCGCCTTGACAGTCAGAGTCACTCTCAAATGCGCCAAAATCTAATTTTTCAACTTGGCGTACTCCTTTGCATCCTGCAAGGCCAAGTCATAATAGGCCTTCTGCGGCTCCCCTGTTAAATATGGCGCCAGCACCTCTACCCACTGCTCCGGAGGCAATTTCTCCCGTTCCGCCACCCTCTTAAAGACCGTCAGGAATGCCTCGACATCATCACCCGGCGTCATCTTTTGCAATGCTCTCCTTACCGTCTTCCTGACGTGTGAGTCATCACCTGGAGTAGGGAGTGGGGCGGTTGCCCTGCCATGGACACCTTGGCCAGGAGCTCCATCTGCTGATTGTGCTGTAGTTGTTGCATCTCCTGTTGCCACTGCTGCTGCTTTGCTTGCTGCTGTTGCCACTGCTGCTGCTGCTGTTGGTGCTGCTGGAGGTTAGCCTGCACCAGTTGCTTTATCAGCTCCTCCATATTGCCAGATGTCCCTGGCTGGCTGGCGGCCTTCACCCAAGACATAACCTGTTTCTTATAGCAGTCACACTGCCCCTTGGGATTCGTGCCCGTGCTTCTAGCACCAATTGTAGGGTTCGGTACTCACATAGCCGCGTTAGAGGTAGACACGGGACACTGTCTCTTTAAGATGTCCAAGGCAGGTTTATTATGCTGCATAAACCGCACTTCCAGAAGTAAACAAAAGAAAGCCTTGCCCGGCACAGTGTAACAAACACAGAAAATAAACAGTCCATACAATATGGCGGGTTCACCCGCTCACGGTCACGGTCAGTATCTCTTTGGCACAAACACTCTGGAAGTCTCCACACCTCCAGCCACAGACACTGAATGAGACACTTGGTCTCCATTTTATACACACGCCCTGGGGGTGGGGATATGTGAGCAGCCAATTCCCCCAATCTCTTATGACTGATCGAAAAAAACAGCACTAATTAACCCTCTCAGCACTACTTGTGCTGGAGCATGCTTTTCTGGTTTTACATCACTGAAGTTGCCAACCTCAGCGATACATATCTCCTCTCAAGGACATGTCCGGTGGCCATTTTACACCACCTACTACATTAGTGACGTTGAACTTCTGCTGTTTTCAGAGTAAAAAAATAGATTTTTTCTGTTGCTAGCCAGACTACTAAAAATATTTTTTTCTGTGACAAACGTGATAGAGTCTGCCATAAGCCATCTACTACTTTAGTGGCTTTGAAGTTCTGCTGTTTTCAGAGTAAAAAAATAGATTTTTTTCTGTTGCTAGCCAGACTACAAAAATATTTTTTTCTGTCGCAAACGTGTTAAACTCTGCTATATGCCGCCTAGTCCTTTAGTGGTGGTGAAATTCAGCTGTATGCAGAGCTTATGCAGAGTAAAAAATCAATTTTTTGCTGTGACTAATGTGATAAAACAGGCTAGATCTGAGTTTGAAATATCTAGGAGAATATATTCTATGTTATACAGGCCTCATCCACAGTAAAAAAAAAATACTTTCTTCGATTCCTAACATTATACAGCAGGGGACATCTCAGTTTGAAATAGTTTGGAGAATATCTCGTATGTTATACAGGCCTCATCCGCAATAAAAAAAACAAAAACTTTCTTCTGCTCCTAACGTTATACAGCAGAGGATATCTCAGTTTGTAATTGTTCATAGCATATCTCCTATGTTATACAGGCCTCATCCACATTAAAAAAAATACTTTCTTCTGTTAGTAATGTGATACAGTAGGGGACATCTCAGTTTGAAATTGTTCGTAGCATATCTCCTATGTTATACAGGCCTCATCCACACTAAAAAAATACTTTCTTTTATTCCTAACGTTATACAGCAGGGGACATCTCAGTTTGAAATTTTTCGAAGCACATCTCCTATGTTATAGTGGCCTCATCCACACTACAAAAATACTTTCTGCTATTCCTAACATAATACAGCAGGGGACATCTCAGTTTGAAATAGTTTGGAGAATATCTCATATGTTATACAGGCCTCATCCGCAATAAAAAAATACTTTCTTCTGTTCCTAATGTTATACAACAGGTGACATCTCAGTTTGAAATAGTTTGGAGAATATCTCATATGTTATACAGGCCTCATCCACACTACAAAAATACTTTCTTCTATTCCTAACGTTATACAGCAGGGGACAACTCAGTTTGAAATTGTTCGTAGCATATCTCCTATGTTATACAGGCCTCATCCACATTAAAAAATACTTTCTTCTGTTAGTAATGTGATACAGTAGGGGACATCTCAGTTTGAAATTGTTCGTAGCATATCTCCTACGTTATACAGGCCTCATCCACACTAAAAAAAATACTTTCTTCTATTCCTAATGTTATAGAGCAGGGAACATCTCAGTTTGAAATAGTTTGGAGAATATTTTCCATGTTATACAGCCCTCATCCACACTACAAAAATACTTTCTTCAATTCCTAACGTTATACAACAGGTGACATCTCAGTTTGAAATTGTTCGTAGCATATCTCCTATGTAATATAGGCCTCATCCACACTGAAAAAATACTTTCTTCTGTTAGAACGTTATAGAGCAAGCCATATCTTACCTTGTCATTTAGTGCCGCTGAAATTCAGGTGTGTGAAGAGCTGTTGCAGAGGAAAAAATCTAATTTTGTTTTGCTAATAGCGTGCTCCTACCACAGTATCTGAGCAACATGAGTGGGAAAAAGAGAGGTCGTGGTGGAAGGGGGAATAGGCCTGGTGTTCAAGGTTTACGTGGGGTAGGTGGTAATGTTAGTGAAAGCACTAGTGAACCAACACCGTCATGTCCTATCCTAAGACAACTGACAACTTCTGTTACTGGATGGGTTACTCCACTCCCTTCCTTTGGCAGCCACACAGCGATACACCATGTTGATAAGGCCCAGAAAGAGCAGGTGCTCCAGTGGATGGCAAGCGCTGCTTCAAGTGGCCTCTCTTCTTCTTCCTCCACCTCAACATCACACACAGTACAGTCCACAGAGGTGGCACCCCAATTACCCTTGCTTCCCCCTGCTTCACAACTGTCCCAGTGCCCAACTGACTGTAGCGAACCACAGATGGGTGAGTCTGTAGAACTGTTCACCCATTCTATACCATGGGCATCAGAAGTGTACTCCAAACATTCACAGAGTCAAGAGGAGGAAAGCATCTGCACCGATGCCCAACATTTTTTTAGGTTGGATTCGGGGCAGGACGAAGAAGGGTCTGAGCAGGTTCCTGACCCTCGTCACCAGACGTTAACCACTGGGGAGGGAGGTGATCCTGATGAGACTCAGGTACCTGAGGCTCATGTGGACTGTACTGTGCTGTCAGGGCAACAAGAGGAGAAGGGTCACTCTGAGGGCAAGGTTGAAGATCCTACTTGGTGTGAGCCCAGAGACACATAGCCAAGTAGCTCAGGAGGTAGAGGAGGAAGATGAGGAGGTTACCTTCCACCCTATGGCGCAGACATGGAGTGATGCAAGCACGAGGAGCACTGCATCCTTAGCCACAACTTTGGCTGTGGCCAGCAGCGATCGCAGGTCTGCAGCTCGCAGGGGTGGCAAGGGTTGCCTAGCCTGGGCCTTTTTTGTCAACGCAAAGGAAGAGCCAACTCACGTTATCTGCAAACTTTGCGATAAAAAACTCAGTAGAGGGAAAAAGTGCAATAATTTGACTACTACATGCATGAACGCTCACATGCGCAATCAACATGTGTGACGCTGGGAATCTCACTGCTCTGAAAGGCGGACCATCAGACCTCAACAACCATCAGCTGCCCCATCAACCACATCCGCTGCTTCTTCCTCCTCCTCTGTTACCGTGCCAAGCAGGTCTCCCACCGCAGAACCTCCGGTTCTCTACCCGCTCCAGTCAGGCTGAGTGAGAGCCCTTCAGCTGTAACGGAAGCGGACATGCCTGCTGTGTTTGTTTCACTGAACACACCACATGTTTCTCAATCCACCATAACATCTGCGCCTGCACTTCACTCACGGTCCACCAGTTTGGCCGGTTCACCATACTCTGCCCTCTCTCAGCACTGCAGCCAGCCCTCAGTCCCACAGTTGTGGTCACGTAAAAGATTGTTTCATACTACACATGAGAAAGCTAAGAGTTTGAACTCCACCATCTCCAATCTGTTGGCCACGGAAGTGCTGCCTTTCCACCTGGTAGATACAGACCGTTTCCAAAAGCTGATGGCCGTTGCAGTCCCCCAGTACCAGTTGTCCAGTCGCCATTACTTCTCTAAGAAAGCTGTACCTGCGCTACACCAGCATGTCACAGACAACATCGCCCATTCCTTGACTAAATCTATGTCTGCCAGGGTGCATTTCACCACAGACACCTGGACGAGTAAGCATGGCCAATGGTGTTACATCTTGCTGACTGAGCACTGGGTGACTCTGGTGGCTGTGGGGGCAGGTGGGGAAGGAGCTGCTCCACGAATCTTGGAATCCCCAAGGCTTGTAGAACAAACCTCTATATTTCCCACTTCGTCCACTGCTTCTGCCTCCTCCATCTCCTCTAGGCCTCCACCTGTCTAAATGAGACTCGCGTTCCAACAGTGCAGAGCGAATCCGCACCATCTCCGTACTGCGCAGTCAGGGCTCACCGCTATCAGATAGTCATCAAATTAATATGCCTTGGAGATCGCAGTCATACAGCTAAAGAGTTGTGGACAGCTCTCCAGGCTCAGGTTGAGCAATGACTGTGTCCCCTAAACCTGGAGCCAGGGAAGGCCGTATGCAATAATGGTGTGAACCTGTTGGCGGCCCTATGCTGAGGCAAGCTCACACACATGCTTTGCATGGCTCACGTCCTCAACCTGGTGTTACAGTGATTTCTGCGCGACAATCGTGGCTTGGATGAGCTGCTTCAGAAAGCACGGAAGTTGTGTGCTCACTTCTACCATTCGCACCCTTCATGTCATCGACTTGCATCGATATAGAGGTCTTTGTTCATGCCAGTTAACAGGTTGCAGACTGCAGGTAGCTAGAGCAGACTTTGAATAGCCTGCGGCAGGAGGTGGTTGTCCCAGAAGAAGAAGAGGATGCGGAAGGGATAAGAATGTCTCAAAGTTCCAGACTATCGTTACACAGGCGGATGCTAAGTGATGGTGGATTACTGTGAACGAGGGGGGTTGGTGATACCAGACAAACTGTTAGTGTAGGTGCAAGAGCCGGGGAACAAATGGAGGAGGAAGAGGTGATGGGCGAGCAACAGTCAGAAGATGAAGAGGATAATCATCCCCTCTCTGTTGAACGTGGTTGGCAGGAGGGAACGGAGGAAACAAGCATCAGTGTTACGCAACCATCAATACAGCCTGTCTTTGGTCCTCCTGGAAGAGCCCGACATATGAGTGCCTTCTTGATGCACTATCTGCAACATGATCCCCGTATAGTTAGGATTCGAAAAAATGATGATGACTACTGGGTTGCCACTCTGTTAGATCCACGTTCTAAGAGTAAATTTTGCCAGATTCTTCCAGCCCTGGAAAGGGACCTGCTAATGCTGGAGTATCCAAACATGCTTTTAAGCAACCTTAAGAGAGGTTTTCATCAAGATAGCAGTGAGGCACACAGTGTGCTTCGCAGCTGTAGTCTTTCAACCTCCGGCACATCAGTTCATCAATGCCAAAACATTAGCAGCAGCAAATTAAGTGGCAGAAGCAATTTCTGTGAGTCCTTTCCACATTTTTTACAACAGCTCGTGCACCAGCACAACAGAGTACAAGTCTGACCCGTGGTGAACGACTGGAAAGGATGGTGCAGGAGTATCTAGAGCTCAATATGAATACTATCAGGGAGGATTTGGATCCTTTTACATGTTGGTCTTCAAAAATGGATGAATGGCCTGAGCTCGCCTGTCACGCCTTGGAGGTTTTATCATGGCCGGCAGCCAGCGTTTTCTCAGAACGTGTGTTCAGCGCTGCTGGTGGTGTCCTGATGTCAAGATGAACAAGTCATGGATCTCCAAGGACTTTTGTACCCCAATCGCAGACTGTACAGACTAGGCAATGTTATAGTTTTTAGTGTGTTGCATTGATCTTGTGGAATTCCAGTCTGTGATATGGCTTCTGTGCCTGCTCTTGCTGCTGCAGGTTTTAGGCCCTAATATTTTTAAATGTGAACACTCTTGATTGTGTCTCTATCTGCTGGGTTGGCTGTAGTGTAAGAGGTGTCAGTCCCCATTATACTACTTATACTCTGGTGAAATTGATGCCACTTTGGTGGTTTTAGGCCTTATTTTTTTAAAAATGTGAACACTCCTGATTAAGTGTCCATCTATTGGGTTGGCTGTTGTGGAAGAGATGTCATTCCTAATTCTACAATTTCTACTGTAGTGAAATTGATGCCATTTTGCTCGTGTCTGCCACTAATTTTTGGAAATGTGGATAATCCTGATTGGGTCTCCATCTATTGGGTGGTAGTGGAAGAGGTTTTGGTCTCCATTAAACTACTTCTACTCTGCTGAAATTGATGCCACTTTGATGGTTTTAGGCCCTAATTTTTTAAAATGTGAACACTAGTGATGGGCGAGCACTAAAATGCTCGGATGCTCGATGCTCAGGTCAAGCAAATTGGGATGCTCGGGTGCTCGACCCGAGCAACGAGCCCAATATAAGTCTATGGGAAACTGAAGCATTTTTCAGGCGGCTCCCCCTGGCAGTCTGCAGAGGCTTAAAAATTGCCCAAATCGATGGGAACAGTGCTCAAATGACATGGGAACAGCATGGGGAAGACCCCTGGAAGCATTTCTGACTCCCAGGTCACTGCTGTCAACAACGTTGTCAGAGGTATTACTGGGAGAAAAAAAGCAAAGGGTAGAGCAGGCACCAAGCATAGTAAATAATCAAATATAGAGGCAGTGTATTGAAAACATTATAGAAATTTTATTATAGAAAAGACATACAGCACCACTTAATTAAAAAGTACAGTTAGGGTATGTGCACACGATGCAGAAATGCTCAGGATTTTTTCCTGAGCGTTTCTGCATCTCTCTGGCAGGAAAAAACGCATGCGGATTGTACATGCGGTTTCCTGCCAGGGACATGCGGAAATGAAGCAGTCTTTCATATAGTGTGTAAATGTCAAAAAATAAAAAATAAATCTATACTTTACCCTCTGATGGCCCCCGGTGTCCTGCTTCATCGGTCCCGGCTGCCGGCAGTGAAGACTGTAGGACCTTCCGACGTCAGCGTCACGTGACCCGTCACATGACTCTGACGTCAGCGAAGGTCCTTCATTCAACCGTGAAGTGCGCGGGAAGCCGGCAGGACGCAGCGCGGGCCGTCAGAAGGTGAGAATATATATATTTTTTATTTTATTCTTTTTTTTTTAATGGTACCTGGGTCTGGATGAGAGTCCTCTCCTCCACACCCGGGTACCATCCGCACATTAGACCGCATGAAAAGCGCATCAACATATACAGTGATGCGGATTCCATGCGGTCTAATGCAAGTCAATGGCGGCAAAAGAGCAGCGTTTCCGCAAAATTAATTGACATGCTGCGGATTTTTGACCGCAGCGTTTACGCTGCGGAAAAATCCGCATCATGGGCACAGCACATGCGGATTTCCATTGGGGAACATTGCTGCCCTTCTACCATGCGTTTTTCATGCGTTTCCGCGGCGTTTACGCAACTGCAAAAACGCCGCGGAAACGCATGAAAAACGCATCGTGTGAACTCAGCCTTAAAAAACATATAAGACAAGAAAAAACAAAAAAACGCATGGACAAAAATAACCCTCTAGAGAGTTCTAACATGTGAATCCAATATAATGTGCATACAGATATATACATCAGAGAATATATGGCACAAATATAATGTGAGATCCAATGATCCTGGTAGTATAAACAAACTGCTATAATAAGCCCTCTGGATGATCTGTATGACGTAGGTATAGTATAATATAAGATTCAATGCGAACAGATTACTATGATGAGCCCTCTAAATAATGAATAGAAATGTCACTATAATAGTGAATTATAACCTCAGGGAAGAGTATACCCTCCCAAAAATAAGTGCATATCTATCAGAAAAAATAATCTAACAGAGAGGCTACATGAATCAATCAAAAAGCATGATAATAACCATATGGGTTCACACTGGAATACAGGGGATGTCGCCGATGCGTGACCCTAGGCGTTACGCCATTAGGTCCTGGCTTCCTCAGGGGTCAGAGGTATTACGCCACTTTTACAGACTCACAATAAAACATACAAAAGCGAAACCAAAATGGATTTTCCTGGGAAATATGTTAAGGAACATCCTTTCCAGGGTAATGACTTGTATATAAGGAAAAATAAATAGCACTTTTGCATTGCTTTCAACCGTGACAAATGCATTCACCGGGAAATGTCATTTTAACAATTTACAACCTTATCTGGCCATGTGGTGTTTGAGACATGATCAGACACATCCTGTTTCATTTATGAAGGAGGGACTCTGAAAGTCACAAAGCCTATTTTTTTTTAGGGCCGTCAGGCGGCCTTTACTATTCTTAAAGGGCCAGCAGTCAGTCTTCGCTATTCTTAGAGAGCCATCAGCCGGCTATGCTTTGTTGTTCCCATTACTAAAAAGTGGGTCTCCTATACTGTCATTGCGTATGCAGTGAGTGGCAGGTCTGCCCAAAATTTGGACGCACCCCAATACTCCTTTGAAAATTTGGATGCACCCCAATACCCCTTTGAAGAGACTTAGAGGAGAGCCTCCTGAAAACAATGTTCCCATCATTAGGAAGTGGGTCTCCCATACTGTTTGCCTATGCAGTGAAAGCAAGGGCTGCCAAAAATTTGGACCTACTCCAATGCACCTTGTGCATTATTAGGAAGTGGGTATCACATTGTGTTTACTAGAAAAATGGCCTATAGATAATGAGGGGGATCCCCTCCAGCTAAAACATTTTCACTTATAAAGGAGAAAAGGAGGGAGCACTAGATCAAAATAATTAGTATATCAAAAAAGTTTATTTTATCAAAATAATTTAAAATATGTTATAGTATAAATATTATCATATACATAGATGCAGGACATAAACTTAGTACAAAAGGTTTTGAGAGACCTGTGAGCTGGACTATTAGATTGTTTTTTTCCCCCTCCCCTTTGAGTCCAAGGTAAGAAATCTTACATACAGTAGTATAAGGAAAGTATAAAGGACTTCCTTGTAATTTACTCAAGAAGTATGTTATATTCAAAGGTAGCCCTAGAAATATAATTAGAAAAGTATAATTAGAAAGGTATATTACCTGTAGACATTTGGGTGTAGTCCTAAAATTGCTCACTTGTTACCTCAACGCTAATTGTGTTTGCCTATGCAGTGAATGCAAGGGTTGCCAAAAATTTGGAGGCACTCCAATGCCTCTTGGAAGAAACATGGAGGTCAGAGGGCCTCCTGAAAACAACGTTCCCATTATTAGTAAGTGGGTATCACATTGTGTTGGCCTATGCAGTGAATGCAAGGACTGCCAAAGATTGGGAGGCACTCCAATGCACATTGGAAAAGACGTGGAGGAGGGCCTCATAAAAAAATGTTCCCATTAGAAAGGAGCGGGTTTCCTATACTTGTAATGCCCATGCACTAAGTGTATGGGCTGACAAACATTTACCCCTGGGGGGTATACATGAACATACTGTATAAAAAAAATGTTTAAGGGCATCATAAACACCCTTTAAAAAAATTATGTGGATGTTGCCTCACGGACCACGGTCACCTTGGTGATATGGTGGTGCAGGATGAGGATGAGGAGAAGGAGGAGGACAAGAGCAAATAGCCAAAATCAGGAAGCGCATACCCATGAGTGGGTATGAAAAGGTGCATGGGAAAACACTTCCCAAAAAAAGACACTAGATTTGAGTTTATGTTATGCTGCTATCATTCGGTGGTGTTTTGAAGTCTGGCCCAATCCAGCCCTTGTTCATTTTTATAAGAGTCAGCCTGTCAGCATTTTCAGTTGACAGGTGGATGCGCTTATCAGTTATAATTCCACCAGCGGCACTAAAAACTCGCTGTGATAAAACGCTAGCGGCAGGGCAGGCCAGGACCTCCAATGCGCAGAGAGCCAGTTCATTCCATGCGTCCAGCTTGGATTCCCAGTAATTATAAGGCACAGAGGAATCACGTTGGACGTTGGTACGGTCGGCAAGGTACTCCCTCAGCATCTTCCCAAACTTTGCACTCCTTGTGAGAGTACCCCGTGCCTCAGGGCCTGTGCGATGGGGGGGCTGAGAAAACTCTCCCAGAACTTTGGCAGTGTTCCCCTTCCTCTGCTGGATAGGAGTTGTGTCTCTCTCGGCTGTACTGCTTGGTTGTCCAACGAACTGTGACCTCTAACGCCAGATTTTTCAGATGGGAATTTTTTTAATAGTTCAGCAACAAGGGCCTTCTGGTATTGCCCCATTTTTGTAGACCTGTCCGCCTCAGGAATAAGAGATATAAAGTTCTCCTTGTAGCGTGGGTCTAGAAGTGTCACCAACCAGTAATGACTGTCACCCAAAATTTTGAGAACGTGAGGGTCATGGGAAAGGCAGCGTAACATAAACTCAGCCATGCGTGCCAGACTGCTAACAGGCAAGACTTCCGTGTCCTCACCAAAAGGATGACTGACCATGCTCTCCTCCTCCTCTCTGTCCTCAGGCCATCCACGCTAAACAGACGGTATGACAGTTGTGCAGGTATTACCGTCTATAGCACATGAAACTAGCTCCTGTTCTTCCTCCTCCTCCTCCTCTTCCTCATTGTCACCCAATCCACATTGGGATTAGATGAGGCTGGGCTGTGTGTAATCACCCTGTATGGTTCCTTGCTCCATCTCATTGTGTTCCGCCTGCAATGCATCTTCTTTGATTGTGAGCAGATAGCGTTTCAGAAGACGGAGAAGCGGGATGGTGATGCTAATTATGACGTCATCGCCGCTCACCATCTTGGAGGAGTCCTCAAAGTCTTGGAGGATGGTACAGATGTCTGACATACATGTCCACTCCTGAGGTCTTATGTGTGGAGTCTGAACTGAATACCGACGGCCTTGTTGATTCTGGTACTCAACAACTGCCCTCTTCTGCTCACAAATCCTTCTCAAAATCTGCAGTGTAGAGTTCCAACACGTGGCGACATCACACACCAGTCGGTGAGGCGGAAGCTGCAAACGCTGCTGAAACACAGCAAGGGCGGCGGAAGCTGTAGCTGACTTTCTAAAATGGGCACACAGACGGCGTACTTTGACAAGCAGATCCGGCAGCTCCGGGTAGCATTTGAGAAACCGCTTAACCGCGAGGTTAAGCACATGGGCCATTCATGGTACATGTGTGAGCTCGCCTCGGCTCAGAGCCGCCACCAGGTTCCAGCCATTGTCACACACGACAATGCCTCGCTGTAGGTTCAGTGGTGTCAGCCACAGATCTGCCTGCTCTTTCAGAGCTGTTCACAACTCTTCAGCATTGTACGGTTTGTCAACTAAGCATATTATCTTCAGCACAGCCTGTTGCCGCTTGGCCGAGGCAGTGCTGCAGTGCTTCCAGCTTCTGACTGATGTGGTCATTTCGGAGATGGAGGCTGAAGATGATGGGGAGGCTGAGGAGGATGAGGTGCAGGAGCTGTAAACTGTGGAGGCAACCATGATTGACCTATGGCCCGCAATCCTCAGCGTCTGACTGGGTCCCGGCTTCCACTTTGTTAGTCCAGTGTGCTGTCAGCGAGATGTACCATCCCTGCCCACAAGCACTTGTCCACGTGTCCATGGTTAGGTGGACTTTCCCTGTAACTGCATTGTTGAGGGCACGGCTCATGTTGTGGGACACGTGCTTGTGTAATGCGGGGACGGTACACCGGGAGAAATAGTGGCGGCTGGGGAATGAGTACCGAGGAACGGCCACCGTCATCAGGTTGCGGAAAGCTTCTGTCTCCACGAGCCTAAACGGCAACATTTAGAGAGCAAGCAGTCGCGAAATTTGGGAATTTAGTAGTGTGGCCTGTGGGGCGTTGGCTGCGTATTTGCGCTTGCGTTCCAAGGATTGGGATATGGACAACTGAACCCTGCGCTGGGACAAGGACGTGCTTGCTGATGGTGCTAGTTGAGAGTGTGCAACGACAGGTGCAGGGCAGGAGGCATCTTTGCATGCACTATGGACAGGGGATTGGCTGGCACGCACAACAGCGGAAGAAGTAGCAGAGTCACCCGCAGACACTGTTCCTGGACCCTGGGGTTCGGCCCACAAAGTCAGGTGCTTTACTGCCATGTGCCTGATCATGCTGGTGGTGGTCAGGCTGCTAGTTTTGCTACCCCTGCTGATGCTGGCCTGGCAGGTGGTGCAAATGGACTTTTTGGGGTTATCGGCAGAGTCTTTAAAAAACAACCAGACTCAGGAAGACCTAACAGTTGTACTGGCAACTTCCGTCGTGTTGGTGTTACGGGGAACGGTTTCCCGCCTTCTGTCTGCGGCCACCACACTGCTTCTTCCTGCCTGTTGGGGTGCTCTGCCTCCCTCCCCCTGTGTGCTGCTGTCCTTGCTCTGCATGTCCTCCTACCAGGTTGGGTCAGTTACTATATCATCCACCACCTCGTCTTCCACTTCCGCACTCTGGTCCTCCTCCTGGCTTTCGGGCAATTGTTTGTCATCATCGTCCACCTCTTGTGACACTTTCCCACCGTCGCCTTCGTATGATCGTGGCTGCTCAAATATTTGGGCATCGCTACATGCGATCTCCTCTTGCCCCGCTTCAAGTGGACCGGGTGAGAGGCCCGAAATAAATGGAAAAGAAAAGTGAACAGCTCTTCGGAGTGTCCAAGTGTGGGATCAGTTGTCTTTGGGCACTCGGCATGGTGGGAGGAAGGCGGATCAGGGTGAGGAATATCCAGTCCAGGCTCACGGCTACTGAGACTTGACCGTGTGGAAGACAGGGTGGTGGAGGTGGCTAAGTGACTGGAAGCATTATCTGCTATCCAACCAATGACCTTTTCACTCTGCTCTGTGTTCAATAGTGGTGTTCTGCAGTTCCCTATTAATTGGGACAGGAAGGTCGAGCGAGAAGATGTGGGTGTTTGTTGTGGCACAATTTTAGCTTGCCCACGGTCTCGGCCTCTGCATGCACCATCACCATCACCAGTTCCCCGTCCCTTGCCACGTGCCTTGCCCATTTTAAGTGGAGGACAATATCTTCCACGCTCACTACAAATGGCTGAATTTGGAGCAAACTCATATGTGATCCATGTGACGGACAAACCACAGTTTTAAATAGCTGGCCTGTAGGTAACTGTTTTTAACATCGCCGACCTCGTGTCAATCAGTTCACTGACACACTGAAACAAAATTTAAATGGAGGCCAGAAATGGCAATATTTTCAGCGCAATTATATGTGATCCGTGTAATGGACAAACCGCAGTTTTAAATAGCTGGATTTTTAGCGCTGTAATATGGAAAAGGACCTGGCTGAATTCTGCAGTGCCTACAAGCAAATGGCGCAGATAAACAGTGTTCTCTGGATTGCTTTTCCAGCAAATAATCAGGATTAAGATAAAAAAAAATATTCCTGGCCCCTGATACCTGGGCCTATTTCTACAAATATCTGTAAAAGCACCAGCAGACAAAACTGGAATGGACCCTCTTGCTATGTGCACTGCAGTCTGCTATATACCCTGCCTGCCTGCCTGCCTGTCTAGCACTGATATCTCTGCAGCTGGATTAGTCCTCAGAAGAACTGTTAGTTGAGATGGATATGTGTCTCTAATATAGTCTGTATACCTACACTAACTAGAAACAAGCAAATCTCTCCCTAGCTCAGCAGCAGCTCTCCCTACACTGATTCCTGAGTAACTGTGAAGAGCATGGCGGCGCCAAGTCTGATATAGACCTGATGACGCTGTGCGGTCAGCCAATCAATGTAATGCCACAACCAACATGGTTGCGGCTTTACAGTGTGTGGCAGACGTGTGCATGTTGATTGGCGCTCTTTCTGCCGTGGTATACAAAGCAGACTACATCTCAGCTTAAAATTCTCTGGGGCAGATATAGTTCTCCACACAGGGGTACACAGACATGATAAACTCAAAATTGGTACAGTACAGACCAAAAGTTTGGACACACCTTCTCATTTAAAGATTTTTCTGTATTTTCATGACTATGAAAATTGTACATTCACACTGAAGGCATCAAAACTATGAATTAACACAAGTGGAATTATATACTTAACAAAAAAGTGTGAAACAACTGAAAATATGTCATATTCTAGGTTCTTCAAAGTAGCCACCTTTTGCTTTGATGACTGCTTTGCACACTGTTGGCATTCTCTTGATGAGCTTCAAGAGGTAGTCACCGGAAATGGTCTTCCAACAATCTTAAAGGAGTTCCCAGAGATGCTTAGCACTTGTTGGCCCTTTTGCCTTCACTCTGCGGTCCAGCGCACCCCAAACCATATCGATTGGGTTCAGGTCTGGAGACTGTGGAGGCCAGGTCATCTGGCGTAGCTCCCCATCACTCTCAGTCTTGGTCAAATACCCTTACACAGCCTGGAGGTGTGTTTGGGGTCATTGTCCTGTTGAAAAATAAATGATGGTCCAACTAAACGCAAACTGGATGGAATAGCATGCCGCTGCAAGATGCTATTGCAGCCATGCTGGTTCAGTATGCCTTCAATTTTTAATAAATCCCCAACAGTGTCACCAGCAAAGCACCCTCACGCCATCACACCTCCTCCTCCATGCTTCATGGTGGGAACCAGGCATGTAGAGTCTATCCGTCCACCTTTTCTGTGTCACCCAAAGACACGGTGGTTGGAACCAAAGATCTCAAATTCGGACTCATCAGACCAAAGCACAGATTTCCACTGGTCTAATGTCCATTCCTTGTGTTTTTTAGCCCAAACAAGTCTCTTCTGTTTGTTGCCTGTCCTTAGCAGTGGTTTCCTAGCAGCTATTTTACCATGAAGGCCTGCTGCACAAAGTCTCCTCTTAACAGTTGTTGTAGAGATGTTTCTGCTGCTAGAACTCTGTGTGGCATTGACCTGGTCTCTAATCTGAGCTGCTGTTAACCTGCGATTTCTGAGGCTGGTGACTCAGATAAACTTATCCTCAGAAGCAGAGGTGACTCTTGGTCTTCCTTTCCCGGGCGGTCCTCATGTGAGCCAGTTTCTTTGTAGCGCTTGATGGTTTTTGCAACTGCACTTGGGAACACTTTCAAAGTTTGCCCAATTTTTCGGACTGACTGACCTTCATTTCTTAAAGTAATGATGGCCACTCGTTTTTCTTTACTTACAGTGCTGGCCAAAAGTATTGGCACCCCTGCAATTCTGTCAGATAATACTCAGTTTCTTCCTGAAAATGATTGCAATCACAAATTCTTTGGTGTTATTATCTTCATTTAATTTGCTTGCAAGGAAAAAACACAAAAGAGAATGAAGCAAAAATCAAATCATTGATCATTTCACACAAAACTCCAAAAAAGGGCCGGACAAAAGTATTGACACCCTCAGCCTAATACTTGGTTGCACAAACTTTATCCAAAATAATTGCGAACAACCGCTTCCGGTAACCAACAATGAGTTTCTTACAATGCTCTGCTGGAATTGTAGACCATTCTTCTTTGGCAAACTGCTCCAGGTCCCTGATATTTGAAAGGTGCCTTCTCCAAAACTGCCATTTTGAGATCTCTCCACAGGTGTTCTATGGGATTCAGGTCTGGACTCATTGCTGGCCACCTTAGAAGTCTCCAGTGCTTTCTCTCAAACCATTTTATAGTGCTTTTGAAAGTGTGTTTTGGGTCATTCTCCTGCTGGAAGACCCATGACCTCTGAGGGAGACCCAGCTTTCTCACACTAGGCCCTACATTATGCTGCAAAATTTGTTGGCAGTCTTCAGACTTCATAATGCCATGCACACGGTCAAGCAGTCCAGTGCCAGAGGCAGCAAAGCAACCCCAAAACATCAGGGAACCTCCACCATGTTTTACTGTAGGGACCGTGTTCTTTTCTTTGAATGCCTCTTTTTTTTTCCTGTACACTCTATGTTGATGCTTTTTCCCAAAAAGCTCTACTTTTGTCTCATCTGACCAGAGAACATTCTTCCAAAACGTTTTAGGTTTTCTCAGGTAAGTTTTAGCAAACTCCAGCCTGGCTTTTTTATGTCTCGGGGTAAGAAGTGGGGTCTTCCTGGATATCCTACCATACAGTCCCTTTTCATTCAGACGCCGACGGATATTTCGGGTTGACACTGTTGTACCCTCGGACTGCAGGGCAGCTTGAACTTGTTTGGATGTTAGTCGAGGTTCTTTATCCACCATCCACACAATCTTGCGTTGAAATCTCTCGTCAATTTTTCTTTTCCGTCTACATCTAGGGAGGTTAGCCACAGTGCCATGGGCTTTAAACTTCTTGATGACACTGCGCACGGAAGACACAGGAACATTCAGGTCTTTGTAGATGGACTTGTAGCCTTGAGATTGCTCATGCTTCCTCACAATTTGGTTTCTCAAGTCCTCAGACAGTTCTTTGGTCTTCTTTCTTTTCTCCATGCTCAAAGTGGTACACACAAGGACACAGGACAGAGGTTGAGTCAACTTTAATCCATGTTAACTGGCTGCAAGTGTGATTTAGTTATTGCCAACACCTGTTAGGTGCCACAGGTAAGTTACAGGTGTTGTTAATTACACGAATTAGAGAAGCATCACATGATTTTTCAAAGGGTGCCAATACTTTTGTCCATCCCCTTTTTTAGGCTTGGTGTGGAATTATATCCAATTTGGCTTTAGGACAATTCTTTTTGTGTTTTTTTCATTGAAGACAAATTAAATGAAGAGAATAATACCAAAGAATTTATGATTGCAATCATTTTCAGGAAGAAACTGAGTATTATCTGACAGAATTGCAGGGGTGCCAATACTTTTGGCCAGCACTGTAGCTGCTTTTTTCTTGCCATAATACAAATTCTGACAGTCTATTCAGTAGGACTATCAGCTGTGTGTCCACCTGACTTCTGCACAACACAACTGATGGTCCCAACCCCATTTATAAGGCAAGAAATCCCACTTATTAAACCTGACAGGGCACACCTGTGAAGTGAAAACTATTTCCAGTGACTACATCTTGAAGCTCATCAAGAGAATGCCAAGAGTGTGCAAAGCAGTCATCAAAGCAAAAGGTGGCTACTTTGAAGAACCTAGAATATAAGACATATTTTCAGTTGTTTCACACTTTTTTGTTAAGTATATAATTCCATATGTGGTAATTCATAGTTTTGATGCCTTTAGTGTGAATGTACAATTTTCATAGTCATGAAAATACAGAAAAAAATTTAAATGAGAAGGTGTGTCCAAACTTTTGGTCTGTACTAAGCAGACTACATCCCAGCTTAAATTCTTTGGGGCAAATATTGTTCTCCATACAGGGGAAAAAAAAAAAGGTTGGGTCCGAGCAGGTTCCTGACCCTCCACTGTAGTGTGTTGTCAGGGCAAGAAGAGGAGGAGGAGGGTGACTCTCAGGGCAAGAAATGGGATAACACATTAGATGATGATAAGGTTGTAGATCCCAATTGGTGTGAACCAGAGGCACTCAGCTGTGTAGCTCAGCTAAGGAGGCGAGGAGGTCACGTTGCATCCTAAGGTGCAGACACATAGTGATGCAACCGCGATGAGCACTGCATCCTTAGCCACAACTGTGGCAATGACCAGCACCAGTCAAGGGTCTGTGGCTCACAGGGGTGGCAATAGTTGACTAGCCCGGGCCTTTTTTGACACTGCAAAGGATGAGCCAACTCACGTTTTCTGCCAACTTTGCAAGAAAAAACTCAGTAAAGGGAAAAAGAGCAATAATTTGACTACTACATGCATGAACCTTCATATGCACAATCAATATGCGTTACTCTGGCAATCTCACTGCGATAAAATGCGAACCTCAACAACCATCAGCCACCCCATCAACTGCATCTGCTGCTTCTTCCTCCTCCTCTGTTACCATGCCAAGTATTGTCATGCAGGTCTCCCACCGCAGGACCTCTGGTTCTTTACCCGCTCCAGTCAGACTGAGTGAGAGCCCATCAGC
Source organism: Phyllobates terribilis (assembly GCF_046119375.1). Lineage (NCBI taxonomy): Eukaryota > Metazoa > Chordata > Amphibia > Anura > Dendrobatidae > Phyllobates > Phyllobates terribilis. The sequence goes on from NW_027362761.1 coordinate 214,307,728, forward strand.
TGTAATGGAAGCAGACATGCCTGCTGTTTTTGACCGATCTCCGAAAAACAAGCACACCACATGTTTATCAATCCATCATAACATCTCTGCCTGCATCTCACTCATGGTCCAGCAGTTTGTCCGGTTCACCATACTCCGCCCTCTCTCAGAACAGTAGCCAGCCCTCGGTCCCATAGTTGTGGTCACGTAAAAGATTGTTTCCTCTTACACATGACAAAGCTAAGAGGTTGAACTTCACCACCTCCAATCTGTTGGCCACGGAAATGGTGGTGTCAGGCTCCCTAATTTTTTTAACTGTGAACGCTTCTGGTTGGGTCTCCATCTGCTGGGTTGGTTGTAGTGGAAGAGTTGTCGGTCCCCATTATACTAGTTCTACTCTAGTGAAATGAATTCTTTGTCACAGGGGTTCACATGATATAATCGAAATTGGTTTTCTTACTACCGTAGTATATAAAGCAGGCTACATTTCATCTTTTAATTCTTTGGTGCTGATATTGTTCTCCACACAGGGGTAGACATTAGTGATGAGCGAGCACTAAATGTGCTCAACTGAGTGGTTCAGCAGTTTCTCAAAACCTACCCAGATCTGCCAGAGCTGCTCATGAAAGTATTCCGCGTGTGTGCCCATTTCAGAATGTCAGCTACAGCTTCCGCCACCCTGGCAGTGCTTCAGCAGTGTTTGCAGCTTCCAGCTCACCGACTGGTGTGCGATGTGACCACACGTTGTAAATCAACGTTGCAGATGTTGGGAAGGATTTATGAGCAGCAGAGGGCAGTTGTTGAGTACCAGCTTCAACACGCTCATTGGAATTCAGGTCAGCCTCCGCACATAAGAGCTGATGAGTTGGCATGGATGTCTGACATCTGTGCCATCCTCCAAAGCTTTGAGGACTCCACCAAGATGGTGAACGGTGATGATGCCATAATTAGAGTCACCATCCCACTTCTCTGTCTACTGAAACGCTCGCTGCTCACAATTAAAAAGGAGGCATTGCAGGCAGAGCATGGAACTATACAGGGTGATGCTACACAGCCCAGCCTCATCTCAATGTGGATTGGTTGATAAGGAGGAGGAGAACATGGACAGTTGTGCTCTTGGTAAGGACAGGGAAGTCTTAGCTGTCTTTGAAGTCTTGATACCCCTCTTTCAGTCTGTGGGAAACCTGTATGAGTTTCGCTTAATGATGACCTACAGTAGCCTAAACTGTGGTTTTGCTTATGCACATTATTTCTCAAAATGCATTGCAGATCAAGCCATTTCCCAAATCTGTAATGGTTTGGGGAGCCATGTCATCTGTTGGTGTAGGTCCACTATATTTTATCAAGACCAAAGTTAGCGCAGTTGTCTACCAGGAAATTTTAAAGCACTTCATGCTTCCCTCTGCCGACAAGCTTTTTGGAGATGGAAATTTCATTCTCCAGCCGGACTTGGCACCTGTCTACACTGCCAAAAGTACCAATACCAGGTTTAAAAACAACAGTATCACTGTGCTTGATTGGCCAGCAAACTCGCCTGACCTTAACCCCATAGAGAATCTATGAGGTATTGTCAAGAGGAAGATGAGAGACACCAAATCCAACAATGCAGACAAGCTGAAGGCTGCTATCAAAGCAACCTGGGCTTCCATAACACCTCAGCAGTGCCACAGGCTGATCGCCTCCATGCCACGCCGCATTGATGCAGTAATTGATGCAAAAGGAGCCCCGACCAAGTATTGAGTGCATTTACTGAACATACATTTCAGTAGGCCAACATTTCTGATTTTAAAATCATTTTTCAAGCTGGTGTTATAAAGTATTCTAATTTACTGAGATAATGACTTTTGTGCTTTCATTGGCTGAAAGCCATAATCATCAACATTAACAGAAATAAACACTTGAAATAGATCACTCTGTTTGTAATGATGCTATATAATATATGAGTTTCATTTTCTGTATTGAAGAGCTGAAATAAATAAACTTTTTGATGATATTCTAATTTTGTGAGAAGCCCCTGTATACTGAGAGCTATAACCTTTATTTTTTTGGCCCACAGGGCTGTATGAATATGACGCTTGTTTTTATTTTGTGGGATGAATTGGAGATTTTATTGGTACTATTTTGGGGTAGATAAATGTTTTTATTCAAATTTTTTTGATGCAGATTGAACAAAATATAGTTATTCTGGAATTGTTATTGTTTTTTACTTCATTCACGGTGCAGTAAAACATTATTCTTCAGGTCAGTATGATTACAGTGATATCATATTTATTTAGGATTTTTTATGGTTTGCTGCTTCTCACACTAAAAACTGTTTTACAAAATATCATGTATTTCCATATTCTGAGAGCTGTAACTTTTCTATTTTTTGCCAACAAAGCTGAGTGAGAACTCATATTTGCATGACATGTTGACGTTGTTAGTGACACCACTTTTTTTTTTTTTACACATGATTTGTTGTTTGGTTTTTATTCTTTTTTTGCATTTCTGAATGATGAAATTGTTTGAGTTTTATGGTGTTTTTAATTAATTTATTTCTTTACGGTGTTCACCATATGTGATAAATAACACGACAAATTCATAGCTCAGGTTGTTACAAATACAATGATAGCAATTAGGTCTCACTTACACGAGTGTATAAATCAGACAAGTGCAATGCGAGAAAACATTGCATTGCACTCTGACCAATGTTAGTAAATAAGTCAATGTCCATCTGCAAGTTTTTCCTCAGCTCTGATTGGACTGAGAAGAAAATTGCAACACGCTGCGATTGTCTGCAAGAATCGGATCGCACTCGCCAATTCAAGTCAATGGGTGCGAGAAAAAAATCAAATGGCACATGGACCATGCGTGTGCAGTCCGATTTTTACACACCTTCAAAAGGGAAAGCCGACGTTTCATCAGCTTAGTAAAGTAAATTCACAGCCTGAACCGTCAAAATAGAATAGATAGAATAGATGTATAGATAGAAATATGTCAGTGAGATATATAATTAGTGCAGTGTGTGTGTAGCTTACTGTAAATGTATTTAGTTAATAAATATAAAAATAAATGAAAAAAATGGCATAAGATTCCCCTAAATTTTCTTAACCAGCTGAGGGAAAGCAGACAGCTGAGGGCTGATGTTATTATTCTGGGAAGGGCCCACTATCCATGGATCTTCCCAGCTTATTAATATCAGCTCACAGCTGTCTGCATAGCCTTTACTGGGTATTAAAAAGAGGGACCCCAAAAAACGATGGGGGGTCCCCCCTATTTTTAATAACCAGCAAAGGATAAGCAGTCAGCTGCGGGCTGATATTAATAGGCTGGAAAGGGGCTATGGATATTGGTCTATTCCCAGACTAATAACACCAGCCCTCAGCCGCCACAAAAATGGTGCATCCATAACCTTGGCTCTTTCTGATTGCACTGGTGCATTTGCAATTGGGGTAATGGTTTTGGGGTTCAGATCAGCTTTGTAATGTCCGTAAGCCCAGGGGTTAGCAATGGAGAGGCGTCTGTCAGACACCCCCATTACTAACCCCGTAAGTTAAAAGAAAAAAACACACACACAAAAAAGTAATTTATTTGTATAAAGTAATCCCCTACAGTTACCCTCTTTTACCCATTTTATACCATAAAAAAAGTAATCCAAACGGTCCGCCATAATCCATAATATGAACGTCCCACGATGATCCCCGACTCTGCTCTGCTACATCTGGAGGCTGTGATAAGTGGTAACATCAGTAACGTTACCGCTCACCATGGCAGCCGGAACACACTGAGAGTAACATGTGAATCCGGTTGCTGTGACGAGTGGTGATGTCAGTAAGGTTATCACAATTCAAAGCCGATGAACTGCGGTAACCTTACTGAGTCACAGCATGAGAGCTGCCAGTAAGTTCACATGCTGCAAGCGGTGATGTCAGTAAGGTTACCACCGTTCATCGGCTGTGAACTGCGATAACCTTACTGACGTCACCACTAGCCACAGCCGGATTCAAAAGATAGGAGGAAATCTCTTTCTCTGGTGGGGCAGTGCAAAAGCACTATGCGCCATAATCACCGCTTGTGTCACATTTACAGTGACATACCTTGTTTCCTATTGGTTGGCATCATGGTGACATTTCGAATTTTGATTGACCATTGAATATCTCTGTTTTATAGACTGGCATAGTAAGTAACATATTTGATCCCCAGTGGTTGACTGGCCATATAACTTGGAAACTGATTCTCACCCTGACACACTCGCATAAGAAGCAAGGCAAAAAGCGCATCGGGGTATAGAGATATGGTGCCAGATATATCGCCATCAGAGGTGGCATTATCATCATGAGGTATTGTATTTCTATTCAGTGCAGACTGGGGCAGTTTTAGACAAAGTGGGGCCCAAAATCCTTCACCCACATTATGATATTACCAGTATGTCCATTAACCATAGTCTGTCAAATAAGACACGCAAATGATAGCTGGCAATCATACAGTGGGGAAAAAAAGTATTTAGTCAGCCACCAATTGTGCACGTTCTCCCACTTAAAAAGATGAGAGAGGCCTGTAATTGACATCATAGGTAGACCTCAACTATGAGAGACAAAATGAGAAAACAAATCCTGAAAATCACATTGTCTGATTTGAAAAGAATTTTTTTTTAAAATTTTGGTGGAAAATAAGTATTTGGTCACTTACAAACAAGCAAGATTTCTGGCTCTCACAGACCTGTAACTTTTTCTTTAAGAGGCTCCTCTGTCCTCCACTCATTACCTGTAGTACTGGCACCTGTTGAACTTGTTATCAGTGTAAAAGACACCGGTCCGCAACCTCAAACAGTCACACTCCAAACTCCACTATGGTGAAGACCAAAGAGCTGTCGAAGGACATCAGAAACAAAATTGTAGCCCTGCACCAGGCTGGGAAGACTGAATCTGCAATAGGCAAGCAGCTTGGTGTCAAGAAATCAACTGTGGGAGCAATAATTAAAAAATGGAAGACATACAAGACCACTGATAATCTCCCTCGATCTGGGGCTCCACACAAGATCTCACCTCATGGGGTCAAAATGATCTCAAGAACGGTCCGCAAAAATCCCTGAACCACACGGGGGGACCTAGTGAACATTACACAGGCTACCATCAGTAACACACTATGCCGCCAGGGACTCAGATCCTGCAGTGCCTGACATGTCCCCCTGCTTAAGCCATTACATGTCCGGGCCCATCTAAAGTTTGCTAGAGAGCATTTGGATGATCCAGAAGAGTATTGGGAGAATGTCATGTGGTCAGATGAAACCAAAGTAGAACTGTTTGGTAGAAACACAACTCATCATGTTTGGAGGAGAAAGAATGCTGAGTTGCATTCAAAGAGCACCATACCTACTGTAAAGCATGGGGGTTGCAATATCATGCTTTGGGGCTGTTTCTCTGCCAAGGGACCAGGACGACTGATCCATGTACATGAAAGAATGAAAGGGGCCATGTATCGTGAGATTTTGAGTGCAAACATCCTTCCATTAGCAAGCAAGCTTGGCTTTTTCTGGCAGCCTCATAGAGAATGAATGGATCGACTGTCAGTCATTCCCTGAAGTGATGATTGGTGCGGGTTTAAGAAGTTGGACCCCGACCAATCAGTAACTCATCGCCTATAATTTGGATAGGTGATAACTTGTTTTCACTGGAGAACCCCTCTAAGTTCCTAATACCACATGTGTTTTAGCCTCTTAAAGACACAGGTGTTTTGGGCACTAAGGACATAGTAATTGTTTTCATTTTTTTTATTAATGTGTTTCAACCAGTCAACATAGCAATGGGAGAAATGTTTTTCCCAGGAACGAGTTGTAATTTAATGGTAGCATTTTGGTTTTTGAAAATTTTAAGCATTTAGTATTTATTTGAAAGTGGGGAATGGAAAAAAAACAGCAATTCTGCAGTTTTTGGGTATTATTTCAAAAGTAATAACTTCACTATGCTCACCAGCAATAGGACCATTGCATGCTGTAGGAGGCTGCAGTAGTCAGGTGACTGGAACAGCACATCAGAAAAACATCCAAAAATGCACAGCTCAAATAACTTAGCTGCTGCAGCGCTTCACAGGCCCCAATAGTCCTGTGGTTGGTGAGCACAGTGACATCATCATGTCTAGTGCCAGCACACACCACAGAGATCCAGGTGGGCGACAGCAGTAATTCTTGATTTTATTTTATTTTTTAATTACTTTATAATTCTACTTTTTTTTATTATTTTATATTTATTTATTTTTACTTTTATTGCATTAGGGGTTAAAAAGCTGCCTAGTATCTTGTTTTAATGTTTGTGGCTGGTGTTGAGGTGCAGAACAAAATTCACTTCTGACTAGTCCTGTTGCTGGCTAAAGGCAAGCTTCTTCTTGGTGACAACACAGCAGATGTACTGTGTCCTGAAACCAGATAAAAAGGGGAGAAGTTGACTCAATCTTTGCAGTGCGTGTCAAAATAGTCGAAAAATATCAACAATCTCAAGGTTACAAGCCCATCTCCAGAGATCTTGGTGTTCCTTTGTCCACATTGCACAACATAATCAAGAAATTTACAACACATGGCCCTGTAGCTAATCCCCCTGGACATGGACGGTAGAGAAAAATTGATTAAAGGTTGCAACGCAGAATAGTCCGGGTGGTGGATAAGCACCCCCAATCAAGTTCCAAAGAAATTCAAGCTGTCCTGCAGGCTCAGGGTGCATCAATGTCAGCGCAAACTATCCATCGACATTTCAATTAAATGAAATGCTATGGCAGGAGACCCAGGAGGACCCCACTGCTGACACAAAGACATAAAAAAACTAGGCTGCAGTTCGCCAAAATGTGCGTGAGTAAGACAAAATCCTTCTGGGAAATGCATCTTGTGGACAGATGAGACCAAGATAGAGCTGTTTGGCAAAACACATCATTCTACTCTTTACCAAAAATGGAATGAGGCCTAAAAAGAAAAGAACACAGAACCTACAGTCAAATATGGTGGAGGTTCAAAGAGGTTTTGGTGTTTTGTTCTACCTCTGGCACTGGGTGCCTTGACTGTGTGCAAGGCATCATGAAGTCTGAAGATTGTCAAAGGATTTTGGGCGCAATGTTTTGCCCAGTGTCAGAAAGCTGAGTTTTCATCCTTGATCATGGGTCTTCAAGCAGGACAATGACCTCAAACATACTTCAAGAAGCACCCAGAAATGGATGGAAACAAGCGCTGGAGAATTCTGAAATGGCCAGCAATGAGTCCTGATCTAAATCCCATTGAACATCTGTAGAGAGATCTTAAAATTGATGTAGGGAGAAGGCACTCTTCAGATATGAGAGACCTGGAGCAGTTTGCAAAAGAAGAGTGGTTCAAAATTCCGGTTGAGGTGTAAGAAGCTTGTTGATGGTTATCAAAAGCGATTGAGTGCAGTTATTTATTCCAAAGGGTGTGCAACCAGATATTAAGATGAGGGTGCCAGCAATTTTGTTTGGCCCATTTTGGGGGTTTTGTGAGACATTACATCCAATTTGCCTTTCTTTCTCAGTTTTTTTGTGTTGCTCCGATAAACACAAAGGGAATAAACATGTGTATAACAAAACGTGTAACTGCAATCACTTTCTGGGATAAATACTTCATTTTCTGGAACAATTTCTAGGGTGCCAACACTTTCGGCCATGACTTTATATACACCAGCCCCAGTGTCTCCTATGAGATGTATATGTTCCAGCCCTAGTGTCTCCTGTGATGTCTATGCTCTGACCTCAATGTTTTCTGTGATGTGTATGCTCCAGGCTCAATATCTCCTATTGTACTGTATATACTCCAGCCCCAATGTTACCTAGGTGACGTATATGCTCTAGCCCCAATGTCTTCTGTGATGTATATGCTCTAACCACAATGTCTTATATTATATATACTCCAGTCCTAATGTTTCATATGTGATGTATATACACCAGCACCAATGTCTCCTATGTGATGTACTGTATCTAACAAAAGTGAATACACCCCTCACATTTTTTAAAATATTTTATGTGATGTATATGCTCCAGCCCCAGTGTCTCCTGTGATGTATATGCTCTGACCCCAATGTCTCCTGTGATGTGTATGCTCCAACCTCAATGTCTCCTATTGTATATACTTCAGTCCCAATATCTCCTATGTGATGTATCTACACCAACCCCAGTGTCTCCTATGTGATGTTGAATCTCCAACCCCAATGTCTCCTATGTGATGTATATACTCCAGCCTCAGTGTCTCCTATGTGATGTACATGCTCCAGGCCCAGTCTCCTGTGATGTATATGCTCTAGCCCCAATGTCTTATATTATATATACTCCTGTTCTAATGTTTCATATGTGATGTATATACACCAGCACCAATGTCTCCTATCTGATGTACAGTATCTCACAAAAGTGAATACAACCCTCACATTTTTGAAAATATTTTATGTGATGTATATTCTCTAGCCCCAGTGTCTCCTGTGATGTATATGTTCTGACCCCAATATCTCCTGTGATGTGTAGGCTCCAACCTCAATGTCTCCTATTTACTTCAGTCCCAATATCTCCTATGTGATGTATATACACGAGCCCCAGTGTCTCCTAAGTGATGTTTATGCTCCAGTGCCAATGTCTCCTATTTCATGTATAAACTCCAGCCGCAGTGTCTCCTATGTGATGTATATGCACCAGCACCAATGTCTCCTATCTGATGTACAGTATCTCACAAAAGTGAATACACCCCTCACATTTTTGAAAATATTTTATGTGATGTATATGCTCAAGTCCCAGTGTCTCCTGTGATGTATATGCTCTGACCCTAATGTCTCCTGTGATGTGTATGCTCCAGCCTCAATGTCTCCTATTTACTTCAGTCCCAATATCTCCTATGTGATGTATATACACCAGCCCCAGTGTCTCCTAAGTGATGTTTATGCTCCAGTGCCAATGTCTCCTATGAGATGTATATACTCCAGCCCGTGTCTCCTATGTGATGTATATACACTAGCCCCAGTGTCTCCTATATGATGTACATGCTCCAGCCCCAGTCTCCTGTGATGTGTATATGCTCTGACCTCAATGTATCATGTGAAGTGTATGCTTCACCCTCAATGTCTCCTATTATATATACTCCAGCCCCAGTGTTTCTTATGTCATGTATATGCTCCAGCCCCAATTTTCTCCTATTGTATTTACTCAAGTTACATTCTCTACTATGTGATGTATATGCTCCAGCGTCTATGTGATGTATATGCTCCAGACCCAGTGTCTCTTCTGATGTATATACTCCAGCATCTCCTATGTGATGTATATGCTCTAGTCTCAGTATCTCCTGTGATGTGTATGCTCCAGCCCTAATGTCTCCTGTGATGCGTATGCTGCAGCCCCAATGTCTACTAATGTATATCCTCTGTTACGAGTCCGGGTGGTGGAACCTCTGTGCTTCGGTGCAAGGAGGGACCAGAGGGGCGTGACTAAGTGCCTACTCGGCCCGACTAAAGTCACATGGCGGCTTAGTCAACTCCGTGAACCAGGGAGGAACCGGGCAGGTGGACCAGGTGCCACTCTGGGACCGACCTTGTGTGAGAGCAGGTGACTCCCATGGGTCAGATGGCAGGAACTGACTGGTACAGCGGATGAGCACGGCAGGAAGGCTGACGGGTGGTCCGGGTGGATTAGCAGGCTGGTTAGGCAGATAGCCAGACGGCTGCTCCGCGTAGGCAAGCAGGCGGGCACAACAGGTAACAGGCAGGTGCTCCAGGTAGGCTGGCTGGCGGGCTCAGCAGGTAACAGACTGGTGCTCCAGATAAGCAGGCTGGTGGGCATGGCAGGTTACAGGCAGGTGCTCCAGGTAGGCTGGCTGGCGGGCACAACAGGTAACAGACAGGTGCTCCAGGTAAGCAGGCTGGTGGACACAACTGTAAACAGACTGGAGGACAGAACTGTTAGACAGGCTGGCGGGCTGGACTGAAGACAGACTGGCAGGCAGGACTGACAGGCAGCGGGACCTGAGGGCTGGAGCAAGTGTTAGCACACGGAATAACAACTTTGCACAGGCACCTCCATATTGGAGGAGGTGCCTTATATAGGGGAAGTCCTCCGGCCATTGGCTGGGGACTCTATAGAAAGGGAGAAAGGGAGCGCACGCGCGTGCGCCCTAAGCACACTGCCCGGGAAGCTGCGCACGGTGCGTGCCACAGCAGCAGTGAAGCGGGAGGACGCCGGACCTGGACTGCGTCGGTGAGAGGAACGGTGTCTCTGCCCGGCAGGAGGCAGAGACGCCGATACTACATCCTCCAGCCCCAGTGTCTCCTATGTGATGTACATACTCCAGGCCCAGTGGTTGCTATGTGATGTATGCTCCGGGCACAGTGTATATACCAGCCACAGTGTCTCCTGTGATTATATACTCTGAACTGAATGTCTCCTGTGATGTGCATACCCAAGCCTCAATGTCTCCTATTGTATATACTCCAGCCCCAGTGTCTCCTAAGTGATGTTTATGCTCCAGCACCAATGTCTCATATGTGATGTACAGTATATGCTCCAGCCACAGTGTCTCCTGTGATATATATACTCTGAACCCAATGTCTCCTGTAATGTGTGTGCACCAGCCTCAATGTCTCCTATTGTATATACACGAGCCCCAGTGTCTCCTAAGTGATGTTTAAGCTTCAGTGCCAATGTCTCCTATGTGATGTATATACTCCAGCCCCAGTGTCTCCTGTGATCTGTGTGCACCAGCTTCAATGTCTCCTATTGTATATACACCAGCCCCAGTGTCTCAAGTGATGTATATGCTCCAGCCCCAATGTCTCTTATTGTATATACTCCATCCCCAATGTCACCTATGTGATGTGTATTCACCATCCCCAGTGTATCCTTTGTGATGTATATGCTCCAGCCTCAATGTGATTGATATACTTCAGCCCCAGTCTCTCCTGTGATGTATATGCTCTGACGCCAAAGTCTCCTGTGATGTGTATGCGCCAGCCTCAATGTCTCATATTGTATATACTTCAGCCCCAGTGTCTTCAAGGTAATGTATATGCTCCAGCCCCTATGTCTTTTGTGATGTACAGTGCTGGCCAAAAGTATTGGCACCCCTGCAATTCTGTCAGATAATACTCAGTTTCTTCCTGAAAATGATTGCAATCACAAATTCTTTGGTATTATTCTCTTCATTTAATTTGTCTTCAATGAAAAAAACACAAAAAGAATTGTCCTAAAGCCAAATTGGATATAATTCCACACCAAACCTAAAAAAGGGGGTGGACAAAAGTATTGGCACCCTTTGAAAAATCATGTGATGCTTCTCTAATTCGTGTAATTAACAGCACCTGTAACTTACCTGTGGCACCTAACAGGTGTTGGCAATAACTAAATCACACTTGCAGCCAGTTAACATGAATTAAAGTTGACTCAACCTCTGTCCTGTGTCCTTGTGTGTACCACATTGAGCATGGAGAAAAGAAAGAAGACCAAAGAACTGTCTGAGGACTTGAGAAACCAAATTGTGAGGAAGCATGAGCAATCTCAAGGCTACAAGTCCATCTCCAAAGACCTGAATGTTCCTGTGTATTCCGTGCGCAGTGTCATCAAGAAGTTTAAAGCCCATGGCACTGTGGCTAACCTCCCTAGATGTGGACGGAAAAGAAAAATTGATGAGAGATTTCAACGCAAGATTGTGCGGATGGTGGATAAAGAACCTCGACTAACATCCAAACAAGTTCAAGCTGCCCTGCAGTCCGAGGGTGCAACAGTGTCAATCCGTACTATCCGTCGATGTCTGAATGAAAAGGGACTGTATGGTAGGATACCCAGGAAGACCCCACTTCTTACCCCGAGACATAAAAAAGCCAGGCTGGAATTTGCCAAAACTTACCTGAGAAAGCCTAAAATGTTTTGGAAGAATGTTCTCTGGTCAGACGAGACAAAAGTAGAGCTTTTTGGGAAAAAGCATCAACATAGAGTATACAGGAAAAAAAAGAGGCATTCAAAAAAAAGAACATGGTACCTACAGTCAAACATGGCGGAGGTTCCCTGATGTTTTGGGGTTGCTTTGCTGCCTCTGGCACTGGACTGCTTGACCGTGTGCATGGCATTATGAAGTCTGAAGACTACCAAAAAATTTTGCAGCATAATGTAGGGCCCAGTGTGAGAAAGCTGGGTCTCCCTCAGAGGTCATGGGTCTTCCAGCAGGACAATGACCCAAAACACACTTCCAAAAGCACTATAAAATGGTTTTAGAGAAAGCACTGGAGACTTCTAAGGTGGCCAGCAATGAGTCCAGACCTAAATCCCATAGAACTCCTGTGGAGAGATCTCAAAATGGCAGTTTGGAGAAGGCACCCTTCAAATATCAGGGAGCTGGAGCAGTTTGCCAAAGAAGAATGGTCTACAATTCCAGCAGAGCATTGTAAGAAACTCATTGATGGTTACCGGAAGCGGTTGTTCTCAGTTATTTTGTCTAAAGGTTGTGCAGCCAAGTATTAGGCTGAGGGTGCCAATACTTTTGTCCAGCCCTTTTTTGGAGTTTTGTGTGAAATGATCAATGATTTGATTTTTGCTTCATTCTCTTTTGTGTTTTTTCTTTGCAAGCAAATTAAATGAAGATAATAATACCAAAGAATTTGTGAGTGTAATCATTTTCAGGAAAAAACTGAGTATTATCTGACAGAATTGCAGGGGTGCCAATACTTTTGGCCAGCACTGTATATGCTCCAGCCCCAATGTCTCCTATGTGATGTATACACTGCAGCCCCAGTGTCTCCTATTTGATGTATGCTGCAGATCTCCCACTGTTCAGTTCTAACTTATGTTAGTAGTGGTGAATTTTCCACGGTGAGGAGACATGCAGTGTAATATGTATCTGTGTTCAGAACAGCTTACTGCTGTAAGTTCTTTACAAAACTCATCATTGCAAAAAGTCGATTGTGCTCCAGGCTGATGCAAACCTGTAAAAACAGTTGCAAGTAGCAACATCATCAATATCACCTAAGATCACATGTTTCACCAAAGAGAATCAGCTCCAGACACTACATTATGACATTAGGGATGAGTTAATTCATTGTTTGACCAAATATAGCAGGGTAATTTTCAAGTTGATAATTTTGTACAACCTGTAAATGATGGTATAAATATCCACATGGACTATTGCAGAAAAAATGGTTCCCCACCCCTGACCAAGCCAAACAATATTGCAGTACACATATATCTATTCATGACTATGATATTTTATTCTGGCAGTGGCTTTTTTAATCTCTTCCCAGTTTTCATTTTTGCAGTTTTCTTTTTCTTCTTCTAAGCGCCATAGCTTTTTTATATTTCGATTGACATAACAGTATGAGGACTTGTTTTTTGTGACTCGTGAAAGCTGAAATTAAGAGATGTTATTACGATACAGTGCTAAAATTGTATAGTGGCAACATAAAACTGTATAGTGGTAACTACCCACATGACTGCATGGTTGACTGTGTTTTTGTATCCACGGATACTGATGAAAAGAAAGACAGTCAGCACAAAGTGAATCCGTCTGCTTAAAGTCAATAGCCCTGTCATAAAATCCACATGAATACATTTTTTAGGGCTTTGACGGAAGCCTCGGTGAAGCCACTGATCTGTGGCAAACACGTGATGTTAACATAGACTAAGTCCAGCTATACACATTAAATGGCTGTCGGTCAAACGATGCTTTGGCCGATCATTTTGTTGACAGCAATCGTGGCGAGCTCTTCCATAGACACTTTGTCAACCAAGCGCTCCTGTGCTCTTTATGAGAAAGCCGTTAACAGATAAGTCTAGCGATGGCTTATCTATGGGAGAACAAAGATCAGCAGCCCGAAATCAGGCATATTCATTCAACATTTTCCCGACGATCAGTTGTTCGAGGCCCCGATACACATTGTTGGCTGAACCCATGGATATCAGTGAGTTTGGCCGACACTAGTCTAATATGTATGGGAGCCATAAGAGTACCTGTATACCTATTTTGACCTGAGTCCTCTATTTAAGATTAGCTAAGAATCTGATTTAAATACCCATTGTCTCCTCATTTAATGTTGTTTCACATAGATAAGTATATCACTCTGCCTTGTTTGCTTTGATGGCAATGCTTACTACTAGAGAAATCTAGACAAAATTACAAATGACATTCAATCAGTGACATTATTAGTGCATGGAAGTAGTGAATTTCTTTAAGACGTAGCAATCAGAGGCTTAAAGGGCTTATCCAGAATGAGAATGAAGGCTCTATTTTTTTCTTTTTCATTAACCCCTTTACAACCTTGGAAGTATGAGTAGGTCCAAGGTTGTATCCCTGCACTCCATGCGGGCTCTGGCGCTGAGCCCACGTGCTTTTGGGCACATGACAGCTGATCTGTACAGCAGACATGTGCCCCTAACAGCCACGGGTGGAACTGCGATCCATCCGTGGCTGTTAACATGTTAAATGCCGCTGTCAATCTCCGACAGCGACATTTAACATGGCCGCTCCGGAAGCGCATCACTAATCCTCCCATCGACGCCTGTGTCACATGACTGCGGGTCGCCAATGGGTTGGCATGACAACCCGGGGTCTACAGGAAACCCCTGCAGTTGTCATTGCTGGGATGCCATGAGCGCTGCCAAGCGGTCGACGCTCATAGCAGATGAGCACTTTTGTTACACATAGCAGGGCTGAAGCAACTTCTGGTCTATTCAGACTTCAGACTATTGAAGCAAGTAAAAAGTGAAAAAAAGATTTTAAAAATATAAAAAAATAAAAAACATATAGAAGTTGAAATCACCCCCTTTCGCCCAATTCAAAATAAAACAACTTAAAAAAAAATATATATATATATATACATATTTGGTATCGCCACTAAGAAACACCCGATCTATCAATATATAAAAAGAATTAATCGGTAAACGACATGACAAGAGTAAAAATCAAAACGCCAGAATTACATTTTTTTGGTCACCGCAATATTGCAATAAAATGCAATAATGAGCGATCAAAACATCTTATCTACACCAAAATGGTATCAATAAAAATGGCAGCTTAAGTTCTCACCCAGCCCCACATCCCAAAAAATGGAGACGCTACAGGTCTCGGAAAATGGCGCCTTTTTTTTTTTTTACAAACTTTGGATTTTATTTTCACCACTTAAATAAAAAAGAACCTATACATGTGTGGTATCTGCAAACTCGTAATCACCTGGAGAATCATAATGGCAGGTCAGTTTTAGCATTTAGTGAACATTGTATAAAAAAAAAAACTATTGTGGAATTTCACCGCACTTGGAATTTTGTTTCCTGTTTTCCAGTACATGATATGGTAAAACCAAGGGTGTTCTTCAAAAGTACAACTCATCCCGCAAAAATCAAGCCCTAACATGGCCATATTGATGGAAAAATAAAAAAGTTATGGCTCTGGAAGGAAGAGGAGCAAAAAACGAAAAAACAAAAATGGAAAAACCCAAGTTTGCGAAGGAGTCAACAGTGTCATGGGCAGTTTTTGGTATTGCAGTTAGTTCAAAAAAAGAAATACACATTTTTTAATCCCAGACAACCTTTCTAGGGTCTCACTTTTTGTAATGTACTCTCAGATGAATCTTTGGCTAACATCCCGGCCATATGACATTACTATACGTATACATATACACAGGTACGTCCTCAATACTAGTTCATTCTGCATATGTACTGTGCACTTCAATGTTAATTAAAAGGACTAAAATTTTAATTGAGCCCACTGCTAAATATTACATTTTCAGTAGATGAATACAATTTTTGGAAACATAATTATAACTAACAGAACAATATTAATAACGCCGGATAATTGATAAACTTGTATTTGGTGCACTGCTGATTTTGCAAGTTTTCCCATCTACAAAGATTGGTCTGTAATTTTTATTGTAGGTACACTTCAACTGTGAGAGACAGAATCTAAAAATGAAAACCAGAAAATCATATTGTATGATTTTTAAATAATGAAATTGCATTTTATTGCTTGAAATAAGTATTTAATCACCTACCAATCAAAAGAATTCTGGCTCTCACAGACCTATTAGTTTTTCTTTAAGAAGCCCTCCTACTCTGCACTCATTACCTGTATTAATTGCACCTCTTTGAATTTGTTACCTGTTTAAAAGACACCTGTCCACACACTCAATGAATCACACTCCAACCTCTCCACAATGGCCAAAACCAAAGAGCTGTCTAAGTGTGGTAGTGGTGAAAGCAATGGTCTGCCCCCCCGGACACTCTAAAGGGTTAATTGTGTATGCCTGAAGATAGAACCCTCTGGGGCTGCAGTTTAGCCTGGGTAGGGTTAACTGTAGATGCCGGCCCAGTAGAGGAAGGGGGAACTAAGTGCTAGTGTCAAGTGCAGGAAGTGACAGTAGTCAGTGTTGAGCAGTAGCGTGACAAGTAACAAGCAGCAGGCTCTAGTTAAGGGCTGCTGGGGACAACATGGGCCTAGAATCCTGGGAAGTGGATTGCCAAACAACCCCTCCACATGAGTCCCTTTGCCAGCTTGGGAACCTCGAGACAAACGTTGGGGCCTGGGGGCATATTCTGTCCGCGAGACTGCAGAAGAATATATAGGACTGCCAGAAGAAGAAGATATAGATATACTGCCAGACACAAAGTAAAGGTTTAGTTGTTTTTATGAACCTTGTGTCCCCTGGATTGATTGATTCCCTGCTTCCAGAAGAAGAATTCCTGGAGACAGAAAAGGCCTGCAGGTCAGAAGTAAGTGGGAGACACCACATACACAGCAGCGTTACCAGGACACACTTTGTGTGTAGGGTGCCAGAGCGAGCAGGCACAACTACTCACCCACGACTACCTCGCTTGGGCACCTTACATAAGGACATCAGAGACAAAATTGTAGACCTGCACAAGGCTGGGATAGGCTACGGGACAGTATGCAAGCAGCTTGGAGTGAAGGCAACAAATGTTGGCACCATTATTAGAAAATGGAAGAAACAAAAGATGACTGTCAATCTTCCTCGGTCTGGGGCTCCATGCATGATCTTGTCTTTTGGGGTAAGGATGATTCTGAGAAAGATCAGGAATCACACTTTGGGGTGCTTTTATGGAAATGGGAAAGGACAACTGCATCGTATTGAAGGGAGGATAGATGGGGTCATGTATGCGAGATTTTGGCCAACAACCTCCTTTCCTCAATAAGAGCATTGAAGATGTGTGGTGGCTGGGTCTTCCAGCATGACAATGAACCAAAACACACAGCCAGGGTAACTAAGGAGTGGCTCCGTAAAAAGCATTTCAAGGTCCTTGAGTGGACCAGCCAGTCTCCAGACCTGAACCCAATAGAAAATCTTTGGAGGGAATTGAAACTCAATGTTGCCCAGTGTCAGCCCCAAAAACTGAAAGATCTGGAGAAGATCTGTATGGAGGAGTGGGCCAAAATCCCTGGTGCAGTGAGTGCAAACTTGGTCAAGAACTACAGGAAACGTCTGACCTCTGTTATTACAAACAAAGGTTTCTGTACCAAATATTAAGTTCTGTTTCTCTATTGCATTAAATACTTATTTCATGCAATAAAATGCTAATTAATTATGTAAAAATCATATAATGTGATTTTCTGGATCTCTCACAGTTGAGGTGTATCTACGATACAAAAATTACAGACCTCTTCATTCTTTGTAGGTGCAAAAGCGGCAGTGTATCAAATACTTGTTTTCCCCATTGTGCCTATTATTTAAAAAAAACAATGTAATGAGTAAGAGGTTTAAAATGTTACTAAACCTTTGTAAGTTTTTTGACATATTGGAGACCTTTTTTTGCCCTATACATTGGTGGGGGTCTGTATCCTAAGACCCTCACAGATCATTCAGAACTTAGACCACAGGACAGAAGCCCTCAGCTCTTGCATGAGCACACACACAGCTCAATAGAAAGTCAAGAGGTCCAAGTTTGAGTGATTGCAGGGGTCTCAGGACCAAGACCCCATCAGATCTACAGTGTCTCCAATATTTCACAAGTTTAGTCGCACTTTAATGGACAGATTCACCTTTGAACTGCATTTTACTATCTATAGAAATAGGAATCATAAAAATAAGTTGAGAGGCATACTGTGGCGTTAACATAGCTTGGTTATTTGCAGAACACAATTTACTTTGCATTTGAGCTACAACTTCATGAGTTGCAACTTTACACAAATTTCTGTGGCAAACAAAAATTCAGGGAGATTCGTACATGAATTTTGCAAAATCTATATTTTGTATCTCAATCATCAGTTTTTTCTTTATACATTCATAACAGCTTGTATGTCAACTATAAACTGGTATGCCAAGGTAAATCATTGCTCAAACTGTAGTGTAGATGCTCTGCACAAAAGCAATAGAAACCAATGATTACATGCACGATGGTAGCTTTCTAATGTCATTTACACCATCAGTCCCCAGTTATACCACAATAAAGATCTGTAATGTGCCTTTTATAGTAAATGTTGTGCTCCCATAGGGACACTCCTATATGTTGCTTTGGTGTCATTTTTTTTACTAGGAGCTTCTTAGGTGCTAAGCATTTAATGGCCATAGTCTCCTGGAATATGGATCCAATCTCGGCAGCCAGCTTGGGTTTTGTCTTCCAACCAATTTATTTATTTTTATTTTTTTTTTCAAGTATTTTCAAAAACCTCTCTTGTGCTCTATCGCTGTGGATCATCGACATTGGAACCCGTTTCATAATACTTCCCTGGAAAAAAAAGCAAAATTATTTATAATTGAGTTATTATGTTTTATGTTATTAGAATTAAAAATGACATATCAAAGTTACACTTAGAGTGGTAGAGCTAAAAAGTTTGTCGACCCTTTAGAAGTTTTGAACTTTTTGTATTAGTTTGATTTAAAATACTGAGTGTTCTACAAGAGACGAGGGTGAGATTTGGGGCATCTATGAAAAAAATAAAAAATATTTACCTGAGTTTTCATTACCTAGGAATGGTTGATGAATACTTGTTATACATTAACCCCTTAGTGACCACCAGTACGTCTTTTTACTGAAATGCAATATAAGAGATTTGCATCCCCTGACAGGTGACTATACTTTAGATGTCAGCTGTACACTATAGCTGACAACTTGCTGCATCAGTCACAATCGGTGTTGGCACCGACTATGGCCAATTAACCCCTTAAATGCTGCGGTCAATAGAGACTATGGCATCTAGATGGTTAACAGACTGTGGGGGCTCCCTCTTTAACTCCATTGGCTCCCTGAGATCTTGGTCATGTGGTCCTGATGTTTTCCATGGCTCTTGGCCAAATAATGACCTTAGAGTCTGCTAGTTATAGTGGCCTGTTCACAAGTTATCAAAATTTAGGTGGTAAAAATAAACTTTTTAATTCCTGTGATTCTTGAAATGCACCTGAAGAGTTAAAGCGTACCTGTAATGTCACTTCTATAAGTTAAACTGTCCCCAGGTCCATGTTAGTGATGCAATGGGAATCACTAACATGCTTTTTCTATGTAAATCACTGCTATACTCACTTGCTAAAATCACTATATATACTTATAACTTACTTGCTCGTTCAGTCATAGGGGTATGCCTTTCTCTATTTAGTCATTCTTGTCGCCATCCACTCAATTTGAATCTTTATTCCACGCTTGCGCACTTTAGATCTGTTCTCCAGCGTTCAGTCTTTATTTCCCATTGCGCAAGCGCAGGTAATGTGCTTGCGCACTGTGAATGAGGTTTCCACGGTAACGCGCGGCTCCCTTGTGCGTGCGCAGTGGTATGCGGCTCCCCCGCGCATGCGCACAGTCAGTGAAGCTGTGAACTCGAGACAGCTTCACTGCACATGAGCGGGGACCCCATTCACAATGAGCAAGCGCATTACACATTATGTGACATGACAGGTTCCCTTTAATGAACTACCTGAAAGAAATTTTGAATATGTTGAGAGGTGCGGTTTTTAAAATGGCATCACTTTGTGGGTTTAATAATGATTAGATCCCCCAAAATCACTTAACCCCTTAAGCCCCGAGGGTGGTTTGCACGTTAATGACCAGGCCAATTTTTACAATTCTGACCACTGTCACTTTATGAGGTAATTACTCTGGAACGCTTCAACGGATCCCCCTGATTCTGAGACTGTTTTTTCGTGACATATTGTACTTCATGATTGTAGTAAAATTTCTTCGATATCACTTGCGTTTATTTGTGAAAAAAACGGAAATTTGGCAAAAATTTTGAAAATTTTGCAATTTTCAAAATTTGAATTTTTATGCCCTTAAATCAGAGAGATATGTCACACAAAAGAGTTAATAAATAACATTTCCCACATGTCTACTTTACATCAGCACAATTTTGGAACCAAAATTTTTTTTTGTTAGGGAGCTATAAGGGTTAAAAGTTGACCAGCGATTTCTCATTTTTCCATCAAAATTTACAAAACCATTTTTTTAGGGACCACATCACATTTGAAGTCACTTTGAGAGGTCTTTATGACAGAAAATACCCAAAAGTGACACCATTCTAAAAACTGCACCCCTCAAGGTGCTCAAAACCACATTCAAGAACTTTATTAACCCTTCAGGTGCTTCACAGGAATTTTTTGAATGTGGAAGAAAAAAATGAACATTAACTTTTTTCACAAAAATGTTACTTTAGACCCAATTTTTTTTATTTTCACAGAGGTAACAAGAAAAAATGGACCCCAAAATTTGTTGTGCAATTTCCCCTGGGCACGGAGATACCCAATATGTGGGGAAAAAACATTGTTTGGGCGCAGGGCAGGGCTCGGAAGGGAAGGAGCGCCATTTGACTTTTTGATTGTAAAATTTGCTTGAATAATTAGCGGACGCCATGTTGCGTTTGGAGAGCCCCTGTGTGCCCAAAAATTGGAGCTCCCCCACAAGTGACCCCATTTTGGAAACTAGACCCCCCAAGACACCTATCTAGATGCATAGTAAGCACTTGGAACCCCGAGGTGCTTCACAAATTGATTCGTAAAAATGAAAAAGTGTTTTTTTTTTCACTTTTTCATTTTTATGAATCAATTTGTGAAGCACCTGGGGGTTCCAAGTGCTCACTATGCATCTAGATAGGTGCCTTGGGGGGTCTAGTTTCCAAAATGGGGTCACTTGTGGGAGAGCTCCAATGTTTGGGCACACAGGGACTCTCCAAATGCAACATGGTATCCGCAAACAAATTGAATGGAAAATCGGCTCAAATTGTTAGCGGACACCAAGTTGCGTTTGGAGAGCCCCTGTGTGCCGAAACTTTGGAGCTCCCCCACAAGTGACCCCATTTTGGAAACTAGACACCCCAAGGCACCTATCTAGATGCATAGTGAGCACTTGGAACCCCCAGGTGCTTCACAAATTGATTCGTAAAAATGAAAAAGTGAAAAAAAAAACACTTTTTCATATTTATGAATCAATTTGTGAAACACCTGGGGGTTCCAAGTGCTCACTATGCATCAAGATAGGTGCCTTGGGGGGTCTAGTTTCCAAAACGGGGTCCCTTGCGGGGGAGCTCCAATGTTTGGGCACACAAGGGCTCTCCAAACGCAACATGATGTCCGCTAACAATTTGAGCAGACAATTTGTTAGCGGATACCATGTTGCATTTGGAGAGTCCCTGTGTGCCCAAACATTGGAGCTCCCCCACAAGTGACCCCATTTTGGAAACTAGACCCCCCAAGGCACCTATCTAGATGCATAGTGAGCACTTGGAACCCCCAGGTGTTTCACAAATTGATTCATAAATATGAAAAAGTGTTTTTTTTTTCACTTTTTCATTTTTACGAATCAATTTGTGAAGCACCTGGGGGTTCCAAGTGCTCACTATGCATCTAGATAGGTGCCTTGGGGGGTCTAGTTTCCAAAATGGGGTCACTTGTGGGGGAGCTCCAATGTTTGTGCACGCAGTAGCTCTCCAAACGCAACATGGCGTCCGCTAACAATTTGAGCCGATTTTCCATTCAATTTGTTAGCGGACACCATGTCGCGTTTGGAGAGCCCGTGATGTGCCTAAACAGTGGAGCTCCCCCACAAGTGACCCCATTTTGGAAACTATACCCCTCAAGGATTTTATTAAGGTGTATAGTGAACATTTTGAACCCAGAGGTACGACACAGAATTTGTTTACATTAGGTCATCATATTGAATAAGTTGTCATTAGTCTTGAGCGCAAGTGCTCGCTACTTGAGTTTGCATCGGGTACTCAGGTATGCACCATGTACAGCGTGTGCTCGAGTGACATGCTCGAGTCCCTGCACCGCATGTTTCACGGTTATTAGACACCCAAAAAAAAACATGCAGGGATCGCTCGTGCATGGCAGGCAATCCCCGTAAAGTTTTTTTGGCCGCGAAGCATATGGGGCAGAGACTCAAGCATGTCACTCAAATACCCTCGATACTCAATGCATACCAGAGCACCCGATGCAAACTCAAGTAGCGAGCACTTGCGCTCAACACTAGTCGCCATATCGTCATCTTTTTTCTTACTTTTGAAAAAAATCCCAACCCCATCACAACCCTAACCCTAACCCCAACCCCAGCCCTAACCGTAGCACAACCCTAACCGTAGCACAACCCTAACCGTAGCACAACCCTAACCGTAGCACAACCCTAACCCTGGCACAACCCTAACCCTAGCACAACCCTAACCCTAGCACAACCCTAACCCCAAACCAAGCCCTAACCCTAGCCCAATCCTAACCCAAGAGTTTATTTTTGACGCCGTTCCTCGTGCGGTATAAGTGATTAGACGACTTTATTCTTCGGGTCGGTGTGATTACAGCAATACCAGAATCATATGGGGTTTTTATGACTGACAGCTGTCACACACAAAAAGACGCATTTTTTGTAAAATCTAGTTTTTGCATCGCCATATTTTGAGAGCTATAATTTTTCCAGATTTTGGCAGACAGTCATGTGACGGCTCGTTTTTTGCGGGATGAGTTGACGTTGTTATTGGTGCCATTTTCAGGCACGTGACATTTTTTGATCGCTCTCTATTCCGATTTTTGGGAGGCAGAATAAACAAAAACCAACAATTCAGGAATTGTTTTTTTTTTTTTTTTTTTATTCTGTTCCGCGTGTGGTAAAATTGATAAGGCAGCTTTATTCTTCGGGTCAGTATGTTTACAGCGGTACCACATTTATATCGTTTTTCTATGTTTTGCACTTTTACATAATAAAAGCAATTTTATAGAAAAAAATATTTTTAAGCATAGCTTTATTCTGAGAGCTATAACTTTTTATTTTTTGGCTGATGGAGCTGTATGTCAGCTTGTTTTTTGCG
This sequence comes from Phyllobates terribilis, assembly GCF_046119375.1. NCBI lineage: Eukaryota > Metazoa > Chordata > Amphibia > Anura > Dendrobatidae > Phyllobates > Phyllobates terribilis. Next base: position 214,330,925 of record NW_027362761.1, read on the forward strand.
GGACGAGATGATGTTTTCAGCGGTGCCATTTTTATTTATATTCGTCTTTTTGATCGCGTGTTATTCCATTTTTTATTTGGCGGTATGGTGATAAAGCATTGTTTTTTGCTTCGTTTTTTTTTTTTTTTTTTTTTACCGTGTTCACTGAAAGGGTTAACTAGTGGGACAGTTTTATAGGTCAGGTTGTTCCGGACGCGGCAATACCAAATATGTATACTTTTATTGTTTTTTTTGTTTTTTTTTTTATAATAATATTTATTGATGGGTACATTATATTTTTATTTTTGGTGGATTATTTTATTTATTTATTTTTTTATACTTTTGCAATTTTTTTTTTTTTTTTTTTCACTTACTGACAGTTTTTATACTTTATTACTTTGTCCCACTCTGGGACTTTCACTTTTTTTTCTCTGATCGCCTGCATGGCACAGGAATGCAGCACCATCCCTGTGTCATACAGGCTATCAGCGCTGCACAGTGAGAAGATTGTTTGGAGATGCACTGCGCATGTCCAAACAATCTTCCTGCTGTCTGGTGACCCGGATGTTGTCATGACGACATCGGGTCATCATGGCAACACCCGGGAAGCCTTTGCAGACAGCGCTGGAAGCCGGAAGAGGAGGTGAGTATCTGCGATCACCTCCCCTTGCCCCCGCAATGCTGCGATCGGCTGCGATCGACTTCGATCGCAGCATCGCAGGGGTTAATGTGCTGGGAGCGGTGCAGGACCGCTCCCTGCACATAGTATCGGGTGTCAGCTGTGACAATCAGCTGACACCCGGCGGCGATCGCGCCCGCACAGCCTGTGCGCGCGCGCGATCGCGATGACGTACTAATACAGGTCTGGCTCTTAAGTCCCAGGGCACAGACGCGTATTAGTACGTCAGATGTTGTTAAGGGGTTAAAAACTGAACAGATTCCTTGAAAAAATGAAAAAAACGAAACGAAAAATTACTGCTACATTTTTAAGCCTTCTAAAATGCTAACAAAGTAAAACATCATTTTACAAATGGTGCTGCTGTAAAGCAGATATGAGGGAAATTACATTTATTATTGTTTTTGTGTGGTATGACTAGCTGGATTAAAGGCTAATCATTCAAATTTTGAAAATGTGAAAATGTTTACAATTTTTGTCAATTTGATATTTTTGTAAGTAAACGCAAAATATATCGACCTAAATTTACCATTATCATAAAGTATAATGTGTCACAAAAAAAACAATCTCAAAATCAAAGGCATATATTGAAGCGTTCCAGAGTTATTACTACATAAAGTGACAAGTCAGATTTCAAAAAATTTCCCGGTCACTACAAAATTTTCAAGATCTAAAAAAAAAGAGAATTATCATGCTGTTAGGGTTGTCAAACTGAATTCTCATAGAGGTATTCCCATCTACAAATCTTATGGCACAGTATGAAAGAAAAACAATAGCAGTTTGATTTGCTGGTGGTCTGCTGGTAAAATGATCTCTGAGATCTTTGCCGATCTCCACCAAAAAAGAACACTAATTCCTTTTTCTCTACAGTGGCCCTCTTGTCATCCATTGTACAGGGAACAGCGATGCACACCACATATGTTGTGTAGAAGGACCATATGAAGTTGCTGCAGCTGTTAAATAGTACTGACCAAGTTCAGATAAAGTTTAAGAACCCTCATACACACATATATTTTTAACGTGTATGCATTTTAAGGGATTATAATAAAAGGATTTTTTATGATCACAATTGGAAGCTGGATCGCTCTTCTCTCTTTGTTAAATAGTACTGCTACCCCTTCAATCGCTGCATAGTGGAGGGTCAGACCACTTCCAGTGAGAAGGTTATGACATATCCTACGACTTCACTATAAGAAGATTGCTATTATAGAGGGTTTGTCATAAAACTGTTGAATGAACCAGAAATCATCTGGAAGAATGAACATAAAAAATCTAAATTATACTATATCTTATGTGAAAATGAAACACATCATTCAAATGTGTGAAGGTTTAGATGAGTGTCCAATAGAAAATTAATAACATGACAGGAGCTGAGAATTCAAGCTACCTTCTAAATTCTACCTACCATCTAAAACAGTTTTAGGCTGTGTTCACACGATGCGTATTTCATGCGTTTCCGCGGCGTTTTTGCAGTTGCGTAAACGCCGCGGAAACGCATGAAAAACGCATGGTAGAAGGGCAGCAATGTTCCCCAATGGAAATCCGCATGTGCTGTGCCCATGATGCGGATTTTTCCGCAGCGTTAACGCTGCGGTCAAAAATCCGCAGCATGTCAATTAATTTTGCGGAAACGCGGCGATTTCGCCGCCATTGACTTGCATTAGAACGCGCCAATTCCGCAAGACAGCATTTGTACTTGCGTAATTGGTGCGTTCTAATGTGCGGATGGTACCCGGGTGTGGAGGAGAGGAGAGTCTCATCCACACCCAGGTACCATTAAAAAAGCTGTAAAAAGAAGAATAAAATAAAAAATAAATGTATTCTTACCATCTGTCGGCCCGCGCAGCGCTCCCGCTTGGTTCCCGGCACTTGCAGTGAGTTGTAGGACCTGCGGTGACGTCAGAGTCATGTGACGGGTCACGTGACGCTGACGTCGGCAGGTCTTTCAATTCAAAGTTGCCGGCAGCCGGGAGAACGGAGTGAGCAGGACATCGCGGGCCATCGGAGGTAAGTATATACACTCTCTCGGTTCACACTGTATAAATCCATGCTGTTTGCATGGATTTATACAGTGTGACCTAGTTATCAAGCACTTTCCAGGTGATGCTAACATCGCCTGGAAAGCGCTTGTCAATCTGCATGCGGAAACGCATGTGAATCTGCATGTGGATCCGCATGTATTCTGCAGGAAAAACGCATGCACAATCTGCATGCGTTTTTTCTGCCAGGGAGATGCAGAAATGATGCAGAAATTTTCTGCTTCATTTCTGCATCGTGTGCACATACCCTTACAGAAGAAAGAGCGATAAATACCATAAATACCTAACTGAAGTAATTGCTGTTCAGGAGGTTCACATCAGGCACTAAAATTGCAGGTCTGTATATTTTTACATCATCTAGTGCTCTATTTTTTTTTTAATTACAGTATATTTTATAATCACATTTCAGGTAAACAAGCTCTTCCTACCACTGTATGTGTATAACCTGTGTATAACCTTACATTATTTCTTATCAACAAAGATCATAGCAACAAATAAACGTATTTAATACACAAAGGGGTATTCTTTTGAAATTGGTATAATCAGTTAAACAGCATGAAAACAAGCAAGTTTGCAATTGACCTCCTTTTCTATCTGCTGTTATTCTTCAACTATGAGAACTTTTGTCTTACATAGTTTACAGCTTGTTTCCAAAGAGACCACTAGAGCCTAACATCATTAAGCCTGTTTTACACATATGTGTTTCATAGTCTGAGAATGAACCAAGATGGTTCATTCTGCCATCTGCCATGGATCCCCTGACCCAAATTCGACAGCATCATACAATCCCTGGCAAAAATTATGGAATTACTGGGCTCAGAGGATGTTTATTCAGTTGTTTAATGTTGTTGAAAAAAAGCAGATCACAGACATGACACAAAACTAAAGTCATTTATTTCAAATGGCAACTTTAGGGCTTTAAGAAACACTAAAAGAAATCAAGATTAAAAATGTGGTACTCAGTAAGGGTAATTTTTTTCAGACCCAGCAGAGGGAAAAAATTATGGAATCACTCAATTCTGAGGAAAAAATATGGAATCACCCTGTAAATTTTCATTTCCAAAACTAACACCTGCATCAAATTAGATCTGCTCGTTAGTCTGCATCTAAAAAGGAGTGATCACACCTTGGAGCACTGTTGCACCAAGTGGACTGACATGAATCATGGCTCCAGCACGAGAGATGTCAATTGAAACAAAGGAGAGGATTATCAAACTCTTAAAAGAAGGTAAATCATCATGCAATGTTGCAAAAGATGTTGGTTGTTCACAGTCAGCTGTGTCTAAAATCTGGACCAAATACAAACAACATGGGAAGGTTGTTAAAGGCAAACATACTGGTAGACCAAGGAAGACTTCAAAGCATCAAGACCGGAAACTTAAAACAATATGTCTCCAAAACAGGAAATGCACAACAAAGCAAATGAGGAACGAATGGGAGGAAACTGGAGTCAATGTTTGTGACCGAACTGTAAGAAACCGCCTAAAGGAAATGGGACTTACATACAGAAAAGCTAAACATAAGCCATCATTAACACCTAAACAGAAAAAAACAAGGTTACATTGGGCTAAGGAAAAGCAATCGTGGACTGTGGATGACTGGATGAAAGTCATATTCAGTGATGAATCGCGAATCTGCATTGGGCAAGGTGATGATGCTGGAACTTTTGTTTGGTGCCGTTCCAATGAGATTTATAAAGATGACTTCATGAAGAGAACATGCAAATGTCCACAGTCATTGATGATATGGGGCTGCATGTCAGGTAAAGGCACTGGGGAGATGGCTGTCATTACATCTTCAATAAATGCCCAAGTTTACATTGATATTTTGGACAGTTTTCTTATCCCATCAATTGAAAGGATGTTTGGGGATGATGACATCATTTTTCAAGATGATAATGCATCCTGCCATAGAGCAGAAACTGTGAAAACATTCCTTGAAAGAAGACACATAAGGTCAATGTCATGGCCTGCAAGTAGTCTGAATCTCAATCCAATTGAAAATCTTTGGTGGAAGTTGAAGAAAATGGTCCATGACAAGGCTCCAACCTGCAAAGCTGATCTGGCAACAGCAATCAGAGAAAGTTGGAGCCAGATTGATGAAGAGTACTGTTTGTCACTCATAAGTCAATGCCTCAGAGACTGCAAGCTGTTGTTTAAGCCAGAGGTGGTGCAACAAAATACTAGTGATGTATTGGAGTGTTCTTTTGTGTTTGTTTTTCATGATTCCATAATTTTTCCTCAGAATTGAGTGATTCCATAATTTTTTTCCCTCTGCTTGGTCTGAAAAAAATTACCCTTACTGAGTACCACATTTTTAATCTTGATTTCTTTTAGTGTTTCTTAAAGCCCTAAAGTTGCCATTTGAAATGACTTTAATTTTGTGCCATGTCTGTGATCTGCTTTTTTTCAACAACATTAAACAACTGAATGAACATCCTCTGAGCCCGGTGATTCCATAATTTTTGCCAGGGGTTGTATATGCCTATGAGGCTGTCATGTTCGGTTCATGAGTTTCACAGCTGTTCCATGCATTGTGGTTTGCATTTGGACTGCAAAACACATATGTGTACTTCACCCCTAAGTCCTACATATGTGGCTCCTGCTGTGGAAATCTACAGTTTTCTTTTTTTTTGTAGAATGTTTCTTTAATTCTAAGTTACAAAAAGTGGTTGCATGGCCCATATGAGAAACTGTAAAATAGGAAAAATATTGGAATAACCCATGTGTACACACAGATAACAATAAATTATTTCCTCATAGGAAAATTTATTTTAACCCCTGCTCAAAAGTAAGGCATATAGGCAAGCGTTAGTATTGGCCTGTGAGCTGATATCCATCAGAACATGATCTCCTGATTGGCTTTTATCACATATGTTAGACTAATAGGGTGGAGTAAGTTGGCAGTAACTTTATTGTTGTTACATATTATTTTTATGAATAACATACAGTATATTTAATAAATGTTCAATTCTATAAATTAAGAATAGCTGATCATGCACAGTTCTAAATTGAATTTACCAAAACTGCATGTGCAAGGCAACCAAATGTCTCATTTCCACGTGTAACATGATTTAGTGACTCTTGTACAAAGTCTCTTGAGGATTTTGTTATTATATTTATCTTTGGGTTTTTGGTCATAGGAGTAGAAACACCATATGGAGTAACAGCCTGTGGGGAGGAAAAAAAACAGGCAGATTAAAACACTGATGGAAGTATATTATCATCAAATGAATTCAATCTCTTTTCTTTACATAACAATTAGATTATTGTTGCATTTTTCCTTATTTAAGTTTTTTAAATGTAGCTGTTTTCGTACAGTAAAGCAGAGATTGCTAATACCTTTAAGCTTTTATTGCATGGCAGTCAGTATGGGAGGAGGGGAGTATAGCTGGACTGACAATACTGTGTCAGGAGAGCTGCAGATGTGTTTGTAATTCGACAAAGCCCAGCTCCGCTTTACTCCCTCTCCCCCAAACAGACTGCCCTGAGATGAAAGCTGTAAGGTGTTAGTAATCTCTGTTCTACTCTACTTGAAATCACGCATGGCTCTGCAATGAGACCAGTGAGCAGAGCAGAGTGTTATAACATGTCTCACCAGAGTAACCTATGCTAAGCTATCGTGGGGGCGTGTTCTTTTTACTCCTGTATATTGATGCCTACCTGTGATTGGTCAACATAATGCAGGAGACAAAGTACATGACCGTCAGTGAAAAAGTCTTGAGTAATGCCCCTTGGACTTAACATATATTATAACCTTAACTTTACAAGCTAATATCTCCGCAATGATAAATAAAAATGCAAAACTACGTTTTACTCAGCTCTGCAGCCATGCATGATATGGCTAGTTTAACATTCTAAAACCGGTGAAATGTCCTCTTTAAGAGCAAAAGAGTCTAGTAAACCAGCATCATACCTTGGGGAAAATAAGTATTTGATACACTGCCAGTTTTCCAAGTTTTCTCACCTACAAAGAATGGAGAGGTCTGTAATTTTTATTGTAGGTACTGTAATGCAGCGGCTTCCTGCATTGCCAAAATGTCTGAGGGGGTGTGTTCTGGCTAACCACATACCTCCCCTTCATGTGACTGATCACATGACTGTGACATCATCACAGGTCCTGTGCGCACGGAGGATATATATATCCTGGTGGTTTTGAAACACAAAAAGTCAAGAGACCTGATCCTTGTGTCTGGGACACCATTAGCCCTGGAAGGCATGAGGCCTGGAGGCCACACCTGGTGAGCCTTAAGCCACAGCTTTGGCAGAACAGAGCTGATGGAAGCGGATAGACCCGGCAAAGGTAAAAACGGTGCTTGAAATGGACATTGAAGCTGTTACCTTGCTGAGGACTGTATCTAAAGCCAAGCGCGCATAGCTGCCACTGAAAAGGCTCTAGGATATTACATGTGTAACATGCCTGCGAGACACTGAGATGGACTATGTTATGGGCAGTTTATGATGTGTAATAAACTGCTGGACTTTAGATTATCGGAAAACGTTGCATGTGTGCTTTAATTGACCCGGTGAAGTGAGTGCCCCTCAACATGATCAATAGCGCTACCTCACAATTGGTTAGAGAATGCGGGCAACTGCAGCTTGGTTGCAAGGGGTAACGGCACAGGACGACGAATGTGGATGCAAGTATCTTGCTGTGGCTCGGCGGGGCCACGAAGATTAAAGCATCTGGCTGTAACTCGGCGGGGTTACGAAAATTGTCGTCGCACTCAAACCTGGTTTGCTGTGGCTCGGCGGGGCCACGAAGATTAAAGCATCTGGCTGTAACTCGGCGGGGTTACGAAAATTGTTGTCGCACTCAAACCTGGTTTGCTGTGGTTCGGTGGGGCCACGAAAATTTTTCTGGGGAGAGTGGTGTGAGCAGCGTACCGCGATGGCTATGAATGGAGCAGTATCCCCAGATGGAATGGAGAAGTGGTTAGATGACCGGCTGCAAACGTTCTGCAGCAAAATAGAGTATCCTGAAGAAATGCAGGAGCTGATAAAGATGGCTATGAAGGGAGCAGCAAATGAGACTGAAGCTATTGAGCGATTAAAGTGCCTGTTAAAATCGCAGCAGGCATTTGAGAAATGACAACAGGACTTGGTGCAGGAACGGCAGGAGCTGTTGGCACCTTACAGAAGGGCGGCAGTGGACCACTCCTTGAGTTCTCCTGTGGCACCGGTACTATCCCAGAGTACCCAGGGAGGTAGTAAGAGATGTTGTGAACTGGGTCCTAAGACTATCGCATTTTTTTTTAAAGTACCCCCTACAGGTGTGGTTGTCCAAAAGGGGGTGGAGTCTCAAAAGAGGGTGGAGCATAGAAAACCAAAATTGGTTACTGGTCGTGGGTTGGTACTGCCTAAAAATGACAATTCGACGATTGATAACAGGGTAGCTCCAGTAGAAGGGGTTGACATCAAAGTGGGAGGTGACTTGTTGGTCCACAACACCATGGGGAGTGACACAGACCCCACAGCTGATGGTGACACTACGAAAGTAGAAAGAGAGTTTTGTTAGGAGGAGTTAAACGAGGTGAGAAAGTCCCCCTCTCGTCGTCGAAGGCGCAAGGGCCACAAAAAAGTTGCTCCTGTAGCCTTTGCTGAAATGGTAAATAAAGAAAATGCAATGCTGTGTGCCTTTATTCCGAGTGTGGATCCTCCTTTTGAAGCAGAGGAGATCAGGAGGGAAGAGGAGGTGACATTGCCAGTAGCAACCTCCGGTACAGTATCAGACAACAAAGAAGATCAGGTGGAAGAGTTGGATGCAGTTCTGCAGATTCGTTACAAGCAGGATGATCTACTGAGACAGAAGGATCAGGAACCGACAGCCCTGAAAGGGGGGCTGAAAGAGGAGGTGGCCAATCATGACCAAGAGCTGGAGCCTGTCAGGCAGCAGTATCAGAGTGACATGCAGCAACTAAGGAAAAACATTGAAAACGTGTCCCAGGACCAGCTGAGCCTGGAGTCTGAACGGCAGAAAATAAACCAGGTTGTGAGGAACTTGCAGCGAGAACTGGAGGAAAGCAGCGAGGAAATCAACCAATGGAAGGAAAAGTTCCAGGAAAATAAAAAGGACCTCCGCAAAACCAAGGAGGAGGTTTTGCAGTTGAAGCTTGAGAAACAGGAGTCTGAAGATGAGCTGAACGAGATGAAAAATCATTTCTCCCTGGTGCAGTCAGAGCTGATGCAGGAGAAGCAAAGGCTGGATGAGGGTCTACACCAGCAGGATAGGGAGCTATCTGCATTAAAAGGGGCGCTGAAGGACAAAGTTTCTGGACGCGATCAAGACCTAGAACAACTGCGCGAACAGTTCAACCGGGAGCTGCGTGAATCCAAGAAGGAGTATGATGAACGCAATAGGGACCTGCAACAAACCAAGAGAGACTATGAGGATCTCCTCAAGGTTAAGAAAAAACTAGAGGATGATAAAGCTGATGTAGAGCACATGCGCCAAGTGATTGAGACTAGTGATGAGCGAGCACTAAAATGCTCGGGTACTCGTTGCTCGGGTCGAGCAAATTGGAATACTCGGGTGCTCGACCCGAGCAACGAGCCCAATGTAAGTCTATGGGAAACACGACTTAGGCGGTCTACAGAGGGCCTAAAAATTGCCCAAATCGATGGGAACAGTGCTCAAATGACATGGGAACAGCATGGGGAAGACCCCTGGAAGCATCTCTGACTCCCAGATCACTGCTGTCAGCAATGTGGTCAGAGTATTACACCACTTTTACGGACTCACAATAAAACATACAAAAGCGAAACCAAAATGGATTTTCCTGGGAAATATGTCAAGGAACATCCTTTCCAGGGTAATGATTTGTATATAAGGCAAAATAAATACTCCTCCACAACTTGGGCTATGTTCACACGTATCGTTTTTGATGCGTTTTTGCACTTTTGAATTCTTTCAACCAAAACAAATGTATTCACCAGGAAATGTCATTTTAACATTTTACAACCTTATCTGGCCATGTGGTGTGTGACACATCATCAGACACATGCATACAGTGCTGAAAAGACATGGGAACAGCATGGGGAAGACCTCTGGAAGCATCTCTGACTCCCAGGTCAATGCCTAAAAGTGTGCCTATCATAAGTGATCCTTGACACATGCGAAGATGCCTCCCGCAATGCACCTGTTGTTGCAGACTTGCAACAATCACCGTCCACGTCCTTGTCCCACTGCAGTGTTCAGTTGTCCCTACCCCATTCCTTGGAATGCAAGCGCAAGTATGCAGGCAGCCACCCACCCACCCACAGGCTGCAATACTATACTGACAAATTTTTGACAGCTGCTTGCACTTGAAATGTGGCCTTTTAGGCTCGTGGAGGCAGAAGTTTTTCACAACCTCATGCCTGCGGCGGCCGAGTGTCCATACTCAGTCCCCAGCCGCCACTATATTTCCCGGTATCGCCTCCGCCTTCCACAAGCATGGGTCCCACAACATTACCCGTGTCCTCCCCAGTGCACTTACTGGGAAGGACCGCCTAACCACAAACACGTGGACAGGTGAATGTGGCCACAACTTTTTTTGCTAAGAGTTGTATTTAGCTCGGTGAAAGGACTGGCATAGAGAGAAACCGTATCTACCCTGCGTGTCAGTTCTCCAAGGAAGTCCTGTAATTGAGCATGTTGCAGAAGCAATGGCAGCCCGTCCAACATCAACTCGCACTTGTCGGTGGTGCTTTGACACACACACACACATCTTTCTTTGCGCATTTAATTTCTTGAATACAGAGTTGGACAATGGCCTGATCTGTAATGCGTTTTGAGAAATAACATGCATAAGCACATCCGATCCACATTAAAAAAGCAGCCATAGAGTGTCCGGGAACCTTCCCACACACTTTTCTTAGCCAGGGCTGCTTTTCGGCAGGGTTGGACGGGCCCACCAGAGAACTGGAGACTCCTCCGGCAGACCCTGGCTTCTCCTTCAGGAAAGTTCATAGTGCCAAGGTGAGGCCATGATGATGATAGAGGCCACCATCTGCTTAGTTTTCTGTTACTTGGAATGCAAGTGCAAGTATGCAGCCAACCACCCACCCACAGGCCGCAACACTAAACTGCCAGATTTCTGGGCAGCTCTTTGCACTTGAAATATGGCCTTTTAAGCTCGTGGAGGCGGAAGCTTTTCACAACCTCATGCCGGCGGCGGCCAGGTGTCCATACTTGGTCCCCAGCCGCCACTATATTTCCCGGTATCGCTTCCGCCTTCCACAAGCACGGGTCCCACAACATTACCCGTGCCCTCCCCAGTGCACTTACTGGGAAGGACCGCCTAACCACAAACACGTGGACAGGTGAATGTGGCCAGAGACGGTACGGAGCCAGTCCACAACTTTTTTGGCTGAGAGTTGTATTTAGCTCAGTGAAAGGATTGGCATAGAGGGAAACTGTATCTACCCTGGGTGTCATTTCTCCCAGGAAGTCCTCTAAAGCTGCTTGCACTTGAAATGTGGCCTGAACTTACTGCTGGTACTTTTCTGTAGGAATTTGCTTGCCTCCTACCAGCTTGGAATATTTCCAGCAAACTATGGTACGACGCCATGGTATTAGCACTGCCCCCAGTACCAGTAGCGAAGCCATCCCCAATTTCCTTCTCAGGAATTTTATTTGGTAGACAGAGTGGCTGCCCAAATACATTTTCTCACAAAGGAGCTGAAGATAGAGTGGCAGTAGGTGCAAGTTTCTCCAGCCTGCTAGATATTAGAGGGTGAACGGCAGCACATTGGATCAGTGGTTAGCACTGAAGCCTTGCAGCGCTGGGATCCTGGGTTCAAATCCCAGCAAGGACAACATCTACAAGGACTTTGCATGTTCTCCCCGTGTTTGCATGTGTTTCCTCCTCAGTAAAAAAGCAGCCATAGAGTGTCCAGGAACGTTCCCACACACTCTTCTTAGCTAGGACTGCTTCTCAGCAGGGTTGGACAGTCCCAACAGAGAATCCTCTGGTGTGCCTTGGCTTCTACCTCAGGAGAGTTCATGATAGCGCTAACTTTGCAGCTGCTATGGGGCTCTTGAGCGGGTGAGAAAGGTTAGCCCTCAGAATCAAAAGCTCTGGTGGGCACAATGTTTTTCAATCTGAAACAGCTTCTCAGTGGGAGTTGTATTTCACCACAGCCATATTCTTTAGCTCGGTGAAAGGGCTGGCATAGAGGGAAACCATATCTACCCCGGCTGTCATTTCTCCGTCACCAGGTTCTGCCCATTGTCACACACAATCATGCCTGGCTGTATGTTCAGCAGTGAGAGCCACAGATCAGGCTGCTGTGTTACAGCTTTCAACAACTCTGCAGCGCTGGGCGGTTTGTCAATTAAGCATTAAGCATGTTATCTTCAGCACAGCCTGTTGCCGCTTGGCCAAGGCAGTGTTGTCAGCTTGTGACTGATGTGATCATTTCGGAGATGGAGGAGGAGGTGCATGAGCTGAACAATGTGATTACATTGAGGTTAAATTGGTGATGCAGTTTTTTTATACCAAAGAAAGATCCTATTGTTTTGTTTTTTTTACGTTATTTTTTAAGGCAAATGCATTCACTGGGAAATGTCATTTTAACATTTTACAACCTTATCTGGCAATGTGGTGTGTGACACATCACCAGACACATCCTTTTTTATTTATGATGAAGGGACTCTGAAAGTCATAAAGCCTATTTTTACAGGTACATCAGACGGCCCTTACTATTCTTAAAAGGCCAGCAGTCGGCCGTAGCTATTGTTAGAGAGCCATCAGCCGGCTATGTTTTGTTGTTCCCATTATTAACAAGTGGGTCTCCTATACTGTTATTGCGTATCCAGTGACTGCAAGGACTGCCAAAAATTTGGACGCAACCCAATACCCCTTTTGAGAGACATAGAGGAGGGTCTCAGTAAAAAAAATGTTCCCATTATAAAGGAGCGGGTCTCCTACAGTGGTAATGTCCATGCTGTGACTGCAAGGGCTGCCAAAGTTTGGGAAAAACCCCACTAAGAATTTAAAGACACATAGAGCAGGGCCACAGTAACAAGGTACGACATGTTCCCATTAGAAAGGAGAGGGTCTGCTATACAGTTATAGGGTATGCAGTGAGTCCAACGGCTGACCAATTTTAGGAAAAAACCCACTAAGAATTTAAAGACACATAGAGCAGGGCCACAGTAACAAGGTACGACATGTTCCCATTAGAAAGGAGAGAGTCTGCTATACAGTTATAGGGTATGCAGTGAGTCCAATGGCTGACCAATTTTAGGAAAAACCCCACTAAGAATTTAAAGACACATAGAGCAGGGCCACAGTAACGACAAATTCCCATTAGAAAGGAGAGAGTCTGCCATAGTGTTGGCCTATGCAGTGAATGCAAGGGCTGCCAAAAATTTGGAGGCACTTCAATGCCCCTTGGAAGAGACATGGAGGAGGGCCTCATAAAAAAATGTTCCTATTAGAAGGAGCGGGCCTCCTATACTTGTAATGCCCATGCACTAAGTGTATGGGCTGACAAACATTTACCCCTGGGGGGTATACATGAACATACTGTATAAAAAATTTTTTTTACGGTCATCATAAACACTCTTTAAAAAAATTATGTGGGTGTTACATCACGGACCACGGTCACCCTGATGATAAGGTGGTGGAGGATGAGGAGAAGGAGGAGGACAAGAGCAAATAGCCAAAATCAGGAAGTGTATACCCATGTGTGGGTGTGAAAAGGTGCCTGGGAATACACCTCCCAGGAAAAGACGCTGGATTTGAGTTTATGTTACACTGCTATCATTTGGTGGTGTTGAGAAGTCTGGCCCAATCCAGCTCTTGTTCATTTTTATGAGAGTCAGCCTGTCAGCATTTTCAGTTGACAGGCGAATGCGCTTATCAGTTATAATTCCACCAGCGGCACTAAAAACCCGCTCTGATAAAACGCTGGCGGCAGGGCAGGCCAGGACCTCCGAGGCATAGAGAGCCAGTTCATTCCACGTATCCAGCTTGGATACCCAATAATTATAAGGCACAGAGGAATCACGGAGGATGTTGGTACGATCGGCAAGGTACTCCCTCAGCATCTTCCCAAACTTTGCACTCCTTGTGAGAGCACCCCCTGCCTCAGGACCTGTGCGATGGGAGGGTCTGAGAAAACTCTCCCAGAACTTTGACAGTGTTCCCCTGCCTCTGCTGGATTGAAGTTGTCTCTCTCGCCTGTACTCCTTGGTTGTCCAACAAAGTGTGCCCTCTGCCGCCAGCATTTTCAGATGGGAATTTTTTTAATAGTTCCGCAACAAGGGCCTTCTGGTACTGCCCCATTTTTGTAGACCAGTCCGCCTCAAGCATAAGAGATATAAAGTTCTCCTTGTAGCGTGGGTCTAGAATTGTCACCCACCAGTAATGACTGTCACCCAAAATTTTGAGAACGCAAGGGTCATGGGAAAGGCAGCGTAACATAAACTCAGCCATGCGTGCCAGACTGCTAACAGGCAAGACTTCCGTGTCCTCACAAAGAGGATGACTGACCATGCTCTCCTCCTCCTTCTCCTCTCTGTCCTCTAGCCATCCACGCTGAACAGACGGTATGACAGCTGTGCAGGAAGTACCATCTAAAGTGCATGAAACTAGCTCCTGTCCTTCCTTCTCCTCCTCCTCTTCCTCATTGTCACCCAATCCACATTGGGATGAGATGAGGCTTGGCTGTGTGTAATCACCCTGTATGGTTCCTTGCTCCATCTCATCGTGCTCATCCTGCAATGCATCCTCTTTGATTGTGAGCAGATAGCGTTTCAGAAGTCAGAGAAGCGGGATGGTGACGCTAATTATGGCATCATCGTCGCTCACCATCTTGGTGGAGTCCTCAAAGTTTTGGAGGATGGTACATATGTCTGACATCCATGTCCACTCCTGAGGTCTTATGTGTGGAGTCTGAACTGAATACCGACGGCCTTGTTGATGCTGGTACTCAACAACTGCCCTCTTCTGCTCACAAATCCTTCCCAACATCTGCAGTGTAGAGTTCCAAAGCGTGGGGACATCACACACCAGTCTGTGAGCCGGAAGCTGCAAACGCCGCTGAAACACTGCAAGGGCGGCGGAAGCTGTAGCTGACTTTCTAAAATGGGCACACAGGCGGCGTACTTTAACAAGCAGATCCGGCAGCTCCGGGTAGGATTTGAGAAACCGCTTAACCACGAGGTTAAGCACATGGGCCAGGCATGGTACGTGTGTGAGCTCGCCTCGCCTCAGAGCCGCCACCAGGTTCCGGCCATTGTCACACACGACCATGCCTGGCTGTAGGTTCAGCGGTGCGAGCCACAGATCTGCCTGCTCTTTCAGAGCTGTGCACAACTCTTCAGCATTGTGCGTTTTTTCAGCTAAGCATATTAGCTTCAGCACAGCCTGTTGCCGCTTGGCCGAGGCAGTGCTGCAGTGCTTCCAGCTTGTGACTGATGTGGTCATTTCGGAGATGGAGGCTGAAGAGGAGGAAGAAGCTGAGGAGGATGAGGTGCAGGAGCTGTAGACCATGGGGGCAACCCTGATTGACCTAGGGCCCGCAATCCTTGGTGTCGGGAGGACGTGTTCCTTCCCAAGGTCCGACTGACTCCCGGCTACCACTATGTTAATTCAGTGTGCCGTCAGCGAGATGTACCGTTCCTGCCCACAAGCACTTGTCCACGTGTCCGTGGTTAGGTGGACTTTACCAGTAACTGTGTTGTTGAGAGCACTGCTAATGTTTGGGACACGTGCTTGTGGAATGCGGGGACGGCACACCCGAAGAAATTGTTGCGGCTGGGGACCGAGTACCGAGGGACGGCCGCCGCCATCAGGTTGCGGAATGCTTCTGTCTCCACGAGCCTAAGAGGCAACATTTCAAGCGCAAGCAGTGGTGAAATGTGAGAATTTAGTAGTGTGGCCTGTGGGGCGTTGGCTGCATATTTGCGCTTGCGTTCCAAGGACTGGGGTATGGACAGCTGAACGCTGCTCTGGGACAAGGACGTGGACGTGCTTCCTGATGCTGCTACTTGAGTGTGTGCAACAACAGGTGCAGGGCAGGAGGCGTCTTCGCATGCACCATGGACAGGGGATTGGCTTGCATGCACAACAGTGGAAGAAGCAATGGTGCCACATGCAGACACTGTATCGGGACACTGGGGTTCGGCCCACAAAGTCAGGTGCTTTGCTGCCATGTGCCTGATCATGCTGGTGGTGGTCAGGCTGGTCGTTTTGCCACCCCTGCTGATGCTGGCCTGGCAGGTGTTGCAAATGGCCTATTTGGGGTTATCAGCAGAGTCTTTAAAAAACAACCAGACTCGGGAAGACCTAACAGTTGTACTGGCAACTTCCTTCATATTGGTGTTATGGGGAACAGTTGCCTGCCTTCTGTCTGCGGCCACCACACTGCTTCTTCCTGCCTGTTGGGGTGCTCGGCCTCCCTCCCCCTGTGTGCTGCTGTCCTTGCTCTGCATGTCCTCCTGCCAGGTTGGGTCAGTTACTATATCATCCACCACCTTGTCTTCCACTTCCGCACCCTGGTCCTCCTCCTTACTTTCTGGCAATTGTGTCTCATCATCGTCCACCTCTTGTGACAGTTTCCCACCGTCGCCTTCATGTGACCGCGGCTGCTCAAATATTTGAGCATCGCTACACGAGATCTCCTCTTGCCCCGCTTCAAGTGGACCGGGCGAGAGGCCCGAATCTATAAATGGAAAAGTGAACAGCTCTGCAGAGTGTCCAAGTGTGGGATCAGTTGTCTCTGGGTACTCGGCATGGTGGAAGGAAGGAGGAACAGGGTGAGGAATATGCTGTCCAGACTCACGGCTACTGAGACTTGACCGTGTGGAAGACAGGGTGGTGGTGGTGGTGGCTAAGTGACTGGAAGCATTATCCGCTATCCAACCAACAACCTTTTGACACTGCTCTGGGTTCAATAGTGGTGTGCTGTGGTCCCCTAGAAATTGGGACAGGAAGGTCAGGCGAGAAGATGTGGGTGTTTGTTGTGGCACAATTTCGGTTTGCCCATGGCCTTGTCCTCGGCCTCTGCATGCACCATTACCATCACATCCAGTTCCCCATCCCTTGCCATGTGACTTGCCCATTTTAAATGGAGGACAGTATCTTCCACGCTCACTACAAATGACTAAGTTTGGAGCGAACTTATATGTGATCCGTGTGATAGAGAAAACGGAGTTTTAAATACCTGGCCTGTAGGTAAGTAGTTTGAACAGCAAACTGCAGTGAATTGCTTCAATGACACACTAAAGGAAATTTTTAATGGAGGCCAGAAATGGCAGTATTTTCTGACAACGTATATGTGATCCGTGTGACGGAGAAAACAGTTTTAAATACCTGGCCTGTAGGTAAGTAGTTTGAACAGAAAACTGGTGTGAATTGCTTCAATGACACACTAAAGGAAATTTTTAATGGAAACCAGAAATGGCAGTATTTTCTGACAACGTATATGTGATCCGTTTGACGGAGAAAACACAGTTTTAAATAGCTGGATTTTTAGCGCTGTAATATGGAAAGGACCTGGCTGTATTCTGCAGTGCCAACAAGCAAATGGTGCAGAAAAAATGGTGTTCTCTGCATTGCTTTTTAAGCAAATAATGAGGATTAAGATCCAAAGAAAAGTATTCCTGGCCCCTGAGACCTGGGCCTTTGTATAGCAATATCTAACAGCAGCAGAAGGCAGAATTGGAATGGAGCCTCTTGTGCTATATGCACTGCAGTCTGCTATATACACCGCCTGCCTATACACCCTGCCTGCCTGATATCTCTGCAGATGAATTAGTCCTCAGAAGGACTGTTTGTTAAGATGGATATGTGTAATGTACGGTTTTTCTCCCTACACTACCTAATACACGATCAAATCTCTCCCTGACACAGCAGCAGCTCTCCCTACACTGTCTGATCCGGAGTGACTGTGGCGAGCATGGCGGCGCCAGGTTTGATATAGACCTGATGACGCTGTGCGGCCAGCCAATCACTGTAATGCCCACAACCAACATGGCTACGGCATTACAGTGCATGGCAGGCAATCCCTGCATGTTCATTGGCTCTCTAAAGAGTGCCAACATGCAGGGAGGGGACCCGAGTTCCTGCTCGAGCAACCCGGAAATACTCAGTGAGATGCTCAGGCGAGCACCGAGCAGTAGCGAGCATGCTCGCTCATCACTCTTTGAGACCACTCTGCAGGGCACCCGTGATGAGAATGATGATCTCCACAGAAAGATCCTAGGACTGGAAGCTCAGGTGAAGGAGCTGAAGCTGGTCTGTGATGATCTCAAGAGGGCAGAGACTCAGGATGGAAGCTGAGCGGGAAAAGATGGAGGAGTCTCTCGGAGAAACCATAGACCAGGGTCAGGAGTTTGCCTCTGGAGAAGGGAGCTATGAAGCGAATACCTCCTCGAATAATGCGAGCTTGGATGATTCGGTGGATGTAAGAGCCGAGATCAAGGAGCTCAAGGAGACACTACAGGCCCATTTGAAGCAAGAGAAGCTTGAGAGACTGGCTGTCGAGAGCCGAGTGGGCGCATTGGAGACAGAGAGGCCTGAGAGAATTCTGCTGATAAAGGAGCAGTTGAAGCAGGAAAAGCTTCAGAGATGGGCTGCTGAGAGGCGAGAAGCTGAGCTAGAGGAAGAAGTACCAATCGGTGAACGAGGCCGCCTTGGAGAAGGGAAAGGGCAAACAAGTTGCGCTTAATCCTTTATACCATGAGATGGTGGACCTGAGGAGAATTCTTGAGTTCATAGCTGTGAGTCAGCTCAGGGGAAGCATACAGGGTGAAGAAGCTGAAAGTCAGTTGTCCCTGAAACCTGAGCCAGATGATCATTTGGAGACTACTGGTGAGACAGAAACTTCTCGGTACAAGTGCCTCATAGATGTACCCGAAGATTTGAGAGAAGAATGCACCAGCGAGTCCGTGCATGAAGAGTTTAAGAAGGCCGTGGGAGCCTGTAAGGTGTACTTGACCTCAGAAGCTAAACAGCTGGTCGTCCTGTCCACAACCGCAGTCACAGTGAAGAGGGTGGCTATCCTAAGTGACATGCACTGGCGATGTGTTCGCACGAAGTGGATTGTCCAGTTGAAGACGGAACAAGCCATTAGACAACTGGAGCTTATGAGAAAAGCTCAAAGTCTGCAGGAAGAAGTCATCTGGGTGCCTCATGCTCTGGTAAGAAAGCTCATTGGGAGAAATGGCCAAGCCATGCAAATGATGGTAAAGAAGTCTGGTGTGATGAAAGTAAACAATCCACATGATTATCAGGTGTCATTCTCTGCTGTAGGAATGGAAGAAAATCTTGCATATATACGAATGCTGATGGAGTACCGAGTGACCTATCTACGAGAGGTAGAACAGCTGAATCTCGCCAGACTGCGAATGGAAAAACAGCGTCGCCTGATAAGCAGAAGATGGCAGCCGTCTATAAATTGTGAGACCCAACAGAGAAAGGGACCTCCAAATAATAGAATGGCTACAGCAGAAGTTCGAGACCTTTCAAGATGTCCTGAGGATAGTGGGCGTGGGTTTAGAGATAGTGAGTCCTCCAGTAACTCAGGTCTGAGAGGCCCATGCAAACGACCCAATAGAGTACGGGACAATACGGAGTCGGACCTGACCTTAGATACAAGGGCAAGTGAGTCACACTGCTGTATCGACTGCTGGGAGCGGGGGAGGTCTCACAAGGTTACGACTCGGGCTTGACGAAGTTAGTGACAATGACGGATGGTAGGTCCCTAAGGAATGGGCTAATATTGATGACTAGTGTTCCAGGGGCTGAGCAGCGCAAACATCAAGTACATGGTCTCTGTGTGAACCGTGGGTTATAATGTGATTGTGTATATCATGTGTTCAATATCATGGGCTTGAACAAGAGGGGGAGGATATGTAATGCAGCGGCTTGCTGCATTGCCAAAATGTCTGAAGGGGGTATGTTTTGGCTGACCACGTACCTCCCCTTCAGGTGACTGATCACATGACTGTGACATCATCACAGGTCCTGTGCGCATGGAGGATATATATATCCTGGTGGTTTTGAAAAACAAAAAGTCAAGAGACCTGATCCCTGTGTCTGGGACACCATTAGCCCTGGAAAGCACGAGGCCTGGCGGCCACACCTGGTGAGCCTTAAGATACAGCTTTGGCAGAACAGAGCTGATGGAAGCGGCTAGACCCGGCAAAGGTAAAAACGGTGCTTGAAATGGACATTGATGTTGTTACCTTGCTGAGGACTGTATCTGAAGCCATGCGGGCATAGCTGCCACTAAAAAGGCTCTAGGATATTACATGTGTAACTTGCCTGCGAGTCACTGAGATGGACTATGTTATGGGCAGTTTATGATGTGTAATAAACTGCTGGACTTTAGATTACCGGAAAAAGTTCCATATGTGCTTTAATTGACCCGGTGAAGTGAGTGCCCCTCAACATGATCAATAGCGCTACCTCACAGTACACTTCAACTGTGAGAAACAGAATCTAAAAATAAAAGCCAAAAAATCACATTGTATGATTTTTTTAATAATTAAATTGCATTTTATTGCATGAAATAAGTATTTGATCACCTACCAACCAGTGAGAATGCTGGCTTTCAAAGACCTGTTAGTTTTTTCTTTAAGAAGCCCTCCTACTCTGCGCTCATTACCTGCAGTAATTGCATCTGTTTGATCTCATTATCTACATAAAAGACACCTGTCCACACATTCAATCAATCACACTCCAACCTCTCCACCATGGCCAAGACCAAAGAGCTATCTAGTGATACCAGGGACAAAATTATAGACCTGCACAAGCCTAGGATGGACTAAAGGACAATAGGGAAGCAGCTTGGTGAGAAGGCAACAACTGTTTGCACAATTGTTAGAATACGGAAGAAACAGAAGATGACTGTCAATCTTCCTCGGTCTGGGGCTCCATGCAAGATCTCGCCTCGTGAGGGTAAGGATGATTCTGAGAGAGATCAGAAATCAGCACAGAACTACACAGGAGGACCTGGTCAATGACCTGAAGAGAGCTGGGACCGCAGTTTCAAATATTACCGTTAGTAACACACTACGCCGTCATGGATTAAAATCCTGCAGGGCATGCGAGGTCCACCTGTTCACGTAAGCACATGTCCAGGCCCGTTTGAAGTTCACCAATGACCATCTAGATGATCCAGAAGAGGCATGGGAGAAGGTCATGTGGTCAGATGAGACCAATATAGAACTTTTTGGTATCAACTCCACTCGCTGTTTTTGGAGGAAGAAGAAGAATGAGTACAATCCCAAGAACATTGTCCCAACCATAACGCATGGTGGGGGAAACATCATACTTTGGGGTTGCTTTTCTGTAAAGGGGACAGGACAACTGCACCATATTGAAGGGAGGATGGATGGGGTCATGTGTTGCAAGATTTTGACCAACAACCTCCTTACCTTAGTAAGAGCATTGAAGATGGGTCGTGGCTGGGTCTTCCAGCATGACAATGACCCAAAACACACAGCCAAGGTTCCTGAGGAGTGTCTCTATAAAAAGCATCTTCAGGTCCAGGAGTGGCCTAGCCAGGCTCCAGACCTGAACCCAATAGAAAAACTTTGGAAGGAGCTGAAACTCAATGTTTCCCAGCGACAGCCCCGATACCTGAAAGATCTGGAGAAGATCTGTATGAAGGAGTGGGCCAAAGTCCCTGGTGCAGTGTGTGCAATCTTGGTCAAAAACTATGGGAAACATCTGACCTCTGTAATTGCAAACAAAGATTTCAGAACAAAATATTAAAGGGGTATTCCCATCTCCAATACCTATCCCAAAATGTAGTAGGTGTAATAATAATAATATTAGCAAATACCTCCAATTATAAATGTAGTATAGTTTTCTGATTTGCTATGTCTCGCTGATTCACTATGCCTCATGTGCAGGCATTTCAGGATCTTAGGTATCATCTAGCCGAGTCTAAGAATGCAGCTAGCGTTTTAAACGCGTCCGGCGTTTTCCTCACATGCCTTATTCCCAACTCACACCTATGCCAAGGTGTATGCAGTAGTGCCTGCTATGTTTTAAAAGAAACAATATAACTATGGATTTTATGGATTGAAGCTGGATTCCTCACCTTTCTTGCAAAGGACCTTAGGTATCCATGGTTACGACTACTAGCAACTAGCTAACTGTCACTATCTCAGTGGTAGTAAACATGGATACCTAAGTTCCTGCAATGCCGGCACATTGGGAAAGAGACATAGTGAATCAGAAAAACTGTACTACATTTCTAATTGGAGGTATTTGCTAATATTATTATTATTATACCTACTACATACAGTATTGGGATAGGATCTTGGAGATGGGAATACACCTTTAAGTTCTGTTTTTCTATTGTATCAAATACTTATTTCATGCAATAAAATGCAAATTAATTATGTAAAAATCATACAATGTGATTTTTTGGATTTTTTTTTTTAGATTCTGTCTCTCACAGTTGAAGTGTACCTACTGTGAAGGATCCACACCTCGCCTCCCGCCTGACGTCACTATTACATCAGACTGATATGGACGTTACTATTATGTCAGACGTCTCACTGATATGGATCCGCACTTTGCACCAACGTTACGTTACGCACCACTCGGGGACATGTAAGGTCAGATTGGTACAGTTTTACAGAGACACCTCCTGTCAGCATGGGTTTAGGAAGGTACCGGGAGTGAGAAGACGTGGCCCACTCAGTCACTGATGTGGTACCACACTTACTCACTCCACTGACAGGCCCCTTTCACTAGTCCCAGTGAAACAGAACCTTATCAGCCTGGTAGAGCCACCACCAGTTCCTATTCCATATAAGCCTCAGTCCATTAATGAGAATTATTTCGGGCCAGAAATCAGCCCCAGTATCACAGGAATTAAACTGAACAATGGACGTGTGGATTCGTGGATCGAGATAAAAGAGCAGACCAAGGTTAAATTATATATTTAATTGCCTTAAGGGCACACTAGGCAATACACTATATACACAAGGGTTATAAATATATAATGGTCAGGGGTGCAGATACAATAGTGGTAGGACAACAGGTATAAGCAGATGAATCATGTCAGTTACCGGTGACGTCTGACCATGTGTGTGCTGGGCCTCATGGGGGCCTGAGCTTCCAGTGGGTTCCTCAGTCCTTCACAGCACGTTACTCCACTTGAGTTCCCCTGTTCGAAGTGGCCACATGCATCAGAGAGAGAGCCACATGACCTTACTATAGCTTATATCTCCTATGGGTACCTCCCCTCCTGCCCTCTAGGCTGAACCTCAGTCCCCTCCCCCTGCTCCTGGCAGATAATAACTCCAGAACTTCAGATAGGTCATAACTCCTTAATGGACAGTCCTAGGGAGGCGGTTCTGGTGTCATCGGATCCAGACGGCCACTGCTATGCATGGAGACTAAACACAGCTGTGCTGTTTCCTAATAGCTGTTCTATGTATTTCCCTATCCCTATGTGTTAAAATGGGTTGAGACCCTGGATGGACATTCACAATGTCCTGGGGATCTTGGAAATACATTCTATGTATGGCTCGGACGTATAGTATTTCCATAACTTGGAATGAAATTCCTATCTGTCTGAACAAAGGGGACCGCATGGCTTGGATCCACAGGGGGTCTTCTTGTAGGAGCTTACCAGCTAGCTGGTGGGGGTGTAAATCCTTTGAAGTTGACCAGGTGTCTGGTTACAACTGCACATGCTGAAGGTTGATTGTAAGCTACTATTACATCCCCCCATCCTTCACACCTCCCCCCTTTAGAGGGTGCTAGGGGGCAGCACTCTCCGGTTTTCCCCTTGTGCCCATCTGCAACCTCCCATTGCCGGGATAACCCGTTGGCGTAACCGTGGTCATGGCCCTTCTTGCGGCGAATGGCGAAGTGGTCCCGCGCAGCAGCCTCCCATTCGTCCCAGATAAGGTGTGTAACCAGCTGAGGGGGTTGTGGTCCATTTCCACAGTGAATTGGCGTCCGTACAAGTATGGCTTCAGACACTGCAGGCCCACACAATTGCCAGACATTCCTTCTCCATCGTGGAGTAAGTCACCTCCATAGGCAGAAGCTTCCAGCTCACGTACAAAACGGGGTGATCTTTCCCTGTGGGGTCAACCTGGCTGAACACTGCACGGAGGCCAAAGTCACTGGCGTTGATCTGTACTACAAACAGCCATGTAAAGTTGGCTGCTTGTAGTACTGGGAAGCTAGAAAGGGCGGTCTTCAGCCCCTGGAAGGCCATCTCTCAGTCTTTTGTCCAATCGACTGTGGAGGACAGGTTCTTCTTGGTGAGGTCTGACAGGGGCTTCACCAGGCTACTTAGTGAGGGACGAACCTCCTATAGTACCCGATGGTGCCCAGTAAGGACATCACCTCTGTTTCTTGGTCCACCTTCCCGGGCTCCGGCTTTAGAGCCCTCCCGCCTACTCGGTGTCTCAGGTATTGGACCTCACTCATACCCAGCTGGCACTTTTCTGGCTTAATGGTCAAGCCTGCCCAGCAGATCCACCCGAGCACTTGCGCCAGATGCTCTAGGTGATCCTCCCAGGTGGGAATGAAGATAGAAATATCGTCCAGGTACGTGGCCGCGTACCCTTCAAGTCCTTTGAGCAGCGTGTTGACCATCCGCTGAAAAGTGGCAGGGGCATTCTCCATGCCGAATGGCATCAGTGTGGACTCATACAGTCCGAATGGGGTGATAAAGGCAGAGCTCCCGTGCCTGAGGGGTCAGGGGAATCTACCAATATCTACGGCTCAGATCCATGATGGTCAGGCACATGGCCCCGGCCAACTAATTGAGCAGATCATCAATGTGCAGCATTTGGTACGCATCAGTGAGCGCGACAGCATTGAGCCCCTGTAGTCCACACAGAACCGGGTTGTCCGGTCCTTCTTTGGGACGAGGACCACAGGCGAGGCCCAAGTGCTGCAGGATGGTGGATGACCCCCAGCTTCAGCATCTCGTCAATCTCCTGGTGCATATGCTGCTGTACCTCCAGGGAGACCCGATATACTGAACGCCAGATTGGGGGGTGATCCCCGTGATGGGCGGCTGACTCTGTCCTTCCGGGATTGTTGCTGAACAAATCCTGGAAGGGGTGTAGGGTTGCCCACAGCTGGGACTGTTGGTCCGACAACAGCTGGTTGCAAACCTCCACGTCCTCAATGGTCCCAATCGCCCTAGCCTGGGTGAGCATGTCATGTAGGGTCTCCGCCTCTCAATCCTTTGGCAGGTTGCCTACGGTGAGGGCGCAGGCCTCCCGCTCATGATGTGCCTTCATCATGTTCATGTGGAAGGCCTTCCGCCTTCCCCGGGCGTTGTCCACGGGGCCGCCTGAAGCTTGTCCTGGGGTACGAGGACCAGTACCCACACCTTTTGATCCACCTGGTAGGTCCTCTCACAAGCATTCTGGTCTTACCATCACTTCTGGCCGGTCTGGGCTCGCATCATATTATCTTGCATGATCTGCTCCAAGGCGCAGATGGTGGCTAAGTCCCCTTCCCAGAGCTCTTTCACCAGAGCCAGGGGCCCCCACGCACATTGGCCATACAGGGGCTCAAAGGAGGAGAACCCAGCCGAGTCCCATGGAACCTACCGGTAGGCAAATAGTAGGTGTGAAAGGTGCCTTTCCAAGTCGCGCCCATAGGAGTCGACTAACATCTTGAACATCTGCATCAGGGTGCCATTTAACCATTCGCATCGTTGGTCTGTGGGTGGTACGGGCTGGTCACCAGATGTTGCACCAGTATTTGCTTAAAGAGGGACTCCATCAGCTGCAACATGAACTGGGTCCCCCAGTCAGCAAGCATTTCCTGGGGAAAACCCACCCCCACTCAGGAGAAAATCTCTAGTAAAGCGGTGGGCACCTTGTCGGCCTGAATAGACGACAAGGCTACAACTTCCAGGTACCGGGTGGCATAGTCGAATACCGTCAGTATGAAGCGTTTCCCGGAGCTGCTGGGAGTGGCAGGCAGGCCAACCAATTCCACAGCCACCCTCCTGAAAGGCTCTTCAATGATGGGCAGAGTTACCAGTAGGCCTTCGGCCCGCTGCCCCACCTTCCCCACCCTCTAACAGGTGTCGTACGAACGGAAGTAGGCGGTCGCCTTGGCCCCCATATTTGGACAGTAGAAATGCTGGGCTAGCCTGGCCTTGGTCTTATTGATCACTAGATGTCCAGCCATCGGAATCTCGTGCGCCATCTCCAACAACTCCGCCCTGAACGGATAGGGCACCCCTATCTGTCGATCCGTGGGCCACACCTCTGGTGAACCTCGGTGGACCGTTACGTGGTGCAGCCGTCCTTGGTGCCAGACCACCAGCTCAAGGTCTGAGTCCAAGGGAGGCTGTGCCGCCTTCTCCTTGAGAGCTTTCAGGCTATCATCCGTTTACAATGCCACCTGAAACCCCTGACTGGACATGGCCATAATAGATGAGACTCCCATGTCTTCCGTCAGTTCTCCAGGACCTGTCTCCTGGCCTCCGTCTGACCTGGCAGCCACTTGGTCGGAAGTGGAAAAGTCCCCTGGAATCCGGCGCTACCACTGGGCGTGACAGCGACCATGGACGCTGCAACCGCAGGTACCGCCCGCTTCTCCTCTGCTTCCAACCAAGTCACTGGTCCAGATGAACTAACCTGGCCTTCTGACATCATAGTTGTGGTGAAACCCTGCAATGAGGCCTTACCTGGGAGCCATACCTCTCCTGGGACTGTCCTGCCCTCAATTGCATGCCCCCCCTCCGCGGCTGTCTGCATGCTTCCCCTCTGTGAAAACCTCACAGGAAAAATTGTTCCAGCATGCCTGCTGACCACACTCTGATGCATTATCATAGCTGGCTTGATTGATCTCCTCCCCCCCAAGGTGAGAGTGACACAGTACACATCCCCATAAGTAGGCATGTTAATCACATTGACATCAACAGAGGTGGGCATGACGTTGTCTGGAGGATCAGGCCTTGGGGTTCAGGGGGCACATAGTGGGACACTAGCCGCCCTGAGTCTGTCCCAAGCAAAACACTTGCAGGAATATTCGTGGTTACCCCCCCTCCCACACTCCCCTCCTGGCACACCAGTCAAAATACACTTCGACGACGGGCAGTGGGTTCAACACTTCCAATCCCAGAGACAGCAACGGTTTTCCAAGCTACCAAATCCTATGGCGACACCAGCTCAGGTCGCACAAGAGTCATGTCAGCGCTTGTGTCTCACGGTCTCATGGTCATGGCCTGGCCTATGGTGACGGTCTGAAAGTTGTCAAGGGACCTCCCGCCAACCCCACCCACACATAAAACAGTGGACGGTTTCTGGGACTGGGATGGGCCCTTCTGGCGCTGGGGACACATGGCTTTGAAGTGTCCCGGCTGCCTGCAGAGATGACACAGTTGGGGTTCCCCTACCATTGTGGAGAGTGAAGCATGGGTAGGTGCCCCCTCGGGTTTGGGGGCAGGGACAGCAGGCACCGCATTCATCTTACTCCCTCTCCAGCCAGCAAGTTTCTTGGCTGGTGGAGTCCGGTTGTTGGAGTACTTGTCGACAAGTGTCGCTGTTACAGAGGCCCCATTTGGCTTCCAGTCACGGAGATACTGCTGGCGGTCTTCCGGGCAGTTCCACAAAAACTGCTCAGTCGCAATGAGCTCCTTCAGCTGCTGGACAGTTGTGAGCTCCAGTCCTGTGATCCATTGGTCAACAGCTCTAAGTAGGGCCCGCATGTGATTGGCCCAGCTGTTTGCAGGGCCCCACTGTATACTCCAGAGCTTCTTCCGGTACGTCTCAGGGGTCAAATTGTACTGCCGGACCAGAGCTTGCTTGATGTCCTCATAGCTCTGGGTGGTCTCACTGGGCAGGTACCCAACAATTTCCAGGGCCTTACCCCTGAGGTGAGGGGTTAAGAACTGGACCAACTGGTCCTCAGACAGATGGTACTTATGGCAAGTTTTTTCAAATGCCAGCAAGAAAGTGGCAAAGTCCCCTCCTTTGTCAAGCAAGATGAAGTCCTTTGCCTGTAGCTTCGGGACTCATATCTCAGGGGACTCACGACTGACTAGGGTCTGCAGCTGGAGCTGGAGTTGGAACTGAAGCATTTTTTGCTGGTGTTCACACTCCTCGCGACATTCTGTTATAAGAGTCTTGTAGGTGACCTTGTCCACAGCCTTGAGAATGGCCAGGGGAGCTTGCATGACGCCATCCGAGCTTGCCTGGTTGGGGGGATGGGCAGGTGGCGAGCGGCCCACTGAGGGACTCGCCGCCGGCGACTGGCTCCTTGGGCAGCCTGGGCTGTACTTCCCTCTCCTTGAGCAACATCATCTTCCACCTCCTTTCCACCGTACGTAGCATAGGCCATCTCAATGGCTCTGCCCCTGGTGCCACTAGCCATCCTTGCACTCTTTGGTTACTGACACAGAGCTGCAACCTCATGCACCCACACACCTTACAGTATTTGCATTCAGACTGTCTAGTGCTGAGCTGATCTTAAAACCCCAGCAGCAAAAGCTACTGCTGGCAGTCTTTAGTGTCTGGGAGTATGAGTTCCACACTCACACACACTATTATCTCGATCCCACTGCTCTGCCACCACATATGAAGGATCCACACCTCGCCTCCCGCCTTATGTCACAATTATGTCAGATGGATCACACGATATGGATCCGCACTTTGCACCAATGTGACATTCCGCACCCCTTGGGGACATGTAAGATCAGATTGATACAGTTTTACACAGACACCCCCTGTCTGCACGGGTTCAGGAAGGTACCGGGAGTGAGAAGAGGTGGCCCAATCAGTCACTGATGTGGCACCCCACTCGCTCACACCCCTGACAGGCTGAGGCCCCTTTCACTAGCCCTGGTGAAACAGAACCTTATCAGCCCGGTAGAGCCGCCACCAGTTCCTATACAATATAAGCCCCAGTCCGTTAATGAGAATTATATAGGGCACGAGGTTAAATTATATATTTAATCGCCTTAAAGGCCACGACCCATCTTCATCGCTCTTACTGAGGGAAGGAGGTTGTAGGCCGAAATATCGTGATACATGACCAAATCCATCCTCCCTTCAATATGGTGCAGTCGTCCTGTCCCCTTTGCAGAAAAGCACCCAAAAAGTATGATGTTTCCCCCACCATGCTTCACCGTTGAGACAGTGTTCTTGGGGTTGTACTCATCCTTCTTCTTACTCCAAACACGGCGAGTGGAGTTGATACCAAAAAGTTCTATTTTGGTCTTATCTGAACATATGACCTTCTCCCATTCCATCTCTGGATCATCTAGATGGTCACTGGTGAACTTCAAATGGGCCTGGACATGTGCTAGCGTGAGCAGAGGGACCTTGCATGCCCTGCAGGATTTTAATCCTGCTGATGGCCTCACGTAGGAAATCCTGAGTACCGCAAAGAGCAGTACATGTGATAGACACCCCGCAGCACCGCCCACGATCGGTGCTAGCACCGATAATGGGTGTTTAACCCCTGTGATGCTGCTGTCAGTAGTGACAGTGACATTGCAGGGCATCGCAGAGGGAGTGGGCTCCCTCTGTGATCCCATCAGCACAACGTGATCGCGTTGTGTTGATGGTCTCCATGGTGACCCCCGGTCCCAAGAGGGCTGCTGGGTCCTTCAGGGTCCTGCAGGAAGATGGCCTGTCAGACGCCTCCTTCCTGCTTGTCAGACGCTGCTCTGATGATCTGCAGTGCAGATGCATTGCAGAGCATCAGATCAGCGATCTGACAGTTTGAAGTTGATGTCCCACCCTGGGACAATGTAAAAAAATAATAAAACATTTAATAAAAATTATAAAAATATTTTTTTTAAAAATCACAAAATAAAGACAAAAGAAATAAAAAATATAAATCCAATAAATATTTATCTGTGTAAAAAAACAAAACAATAAAAGTACACATATTTGGTATTGCCGTGTCCTTAACGACCCGACCTATAAAACTGTCCCACTAGTAAACCCCTTCAATGAACACCGTAAAAAAAGTAAAAAACAAGGCAAAAAACTATGCTTTATCATCATACCGCCAAACAAAAAGTGGAATAAAACGCGATCAAAAAGACGCCTGTAAAAAAATATGGTACCAATGAAAATGTCATCTTGTCCCGCAAAAATCAAGCTGCCATACAGCTTTGTCAGTGGAAAAATAAAAAAGTTACAGCTCTCAGAATAAAGCGATGCCAAAATATTTTTTTTTTCTATAAAATAGTTTTTATTGTGTAAAACCACTAAAACATAAAAAATGGTATAAATGTGGTATCGCTGTAATCGCACCAACCTGAATAAATCTGCCTTATCAATTTTGCCACACGGGGAACGCCATAAAAAAATCCCCCCCCCAAAATTCCTGGATTGCTGGATTTTGTGTATTCTGCCTCCCAAAAAACGGAATAGAAAGCGATCAAAAAATGTCTTGTGTCCGAAAATGGTACCAATAAATACGACAACTTGTCCCGCAAAAAACAAGCCCTTACATGGCTCTGTCGGCCAAAATATAGAAAAATGATAGCTCTCAAAATATGGTGATGCAAAAACTTGTTTTTACAATAAAAAGCGTCTTTTAGTGTGACAGCTGTCAATCATAAAAACCCAATATAAATCTGGTATCGCTGTAATCGCACCGACCCGAAGAATAAAGTCGTCTAATCACTTATACCGCACGAGGAAAGGCATAAAATATATATAACACCAATTCTTCACATGCTGTTGATTTATTCATTCCACCTCCCAAAGATAGCAGCAAGGCTTGGCTCAAATTTATCCGGCGCTCTGCGCTGAGCTCTTACACTGGGGTTTCTGTGTAAATCTCTGAAATATGTGATTCAGACGGAACCCCCAGCGGAAGATTTCTTGTAATGAGGCAGATGGAGACACTGTGGCGCCATAGGACCTGTGATCCCACGATGTCCGTCTTTTTATTAGGCGTGCATAAAAGTGCCGTCGGCCACAGTTCTGTGCACTTCTGAAAAAAAGGACGATGCTGAACAGAGGCCAGACGGAGTCCAGACTAACTCTGCTGCCTCATTATAGTGAATGGATCCCTTGGGGATTTCATCTAAATCACATCACTCGGAAATTTAGATGGAAACCCCACTGTGCTTGTTTCTGGAAAACACCCATTGAGTCAAAATCATCACTACACCTGTAGATAAATTCACAAAGGGGTATAATTTACAAAATGGGGTCACTTGAGGGGGATTCTGCTTTTATAGCCCTTAGGGTCTCTGTATATGGAATCCGCAAACTATTTTAGGAAAATCTGTGCTCCAGGAGGCAAAAAGCGATCCATCCCTCCCGAGTATCGCCGTGTGGCTAAGCAGTACTGTACAGCCATATATGGGGTATTTCTATATTCAGAAGAAATTGTGTGACAAATTATGGTGCCATTTTTACCCATTTCCCAGTGTGACAATGTAAAATCTGGGGCTAAAGCAACATTTTCGAGGTAAAAATGTAATTATTTTTTCTTCACTGCCCAATGGTATAAAATGATGTGACACACCTGTGGTGTCAATATGATCACTGGACCCCTAGATGAATTCATTGAGAGGTGTAGTTTGGCACCTCAGGGGCTCTACCAATGTGACATGGCACCCGCAAACCAGTCCAACAAATTCTGAACTCCAATATGGTGCTTCTTCCCTTCTGAGCTTTGCACTATACCTCAAAAGTAGTTTTTGAACTCATACGGGGTATCTGCATACTCAAGAGAAATTGCACAACATATTTTGGCTCAATTTTCTCCTGTTACCCTTGTGAAAATGCAAAATTTTGTGCTAAAAAACATTCTTGCGGGAAAAATTAGTTTTTTTTTATTTTCACGGCTTAATGTTGCAAACTTCTGTGAAGCACTTGAAGGTTCAAAGTGCTCACCACACATCTAGAAAAGTTCCCTAAGGTGTCTAACTTCCAAAATGGTGTCACTTGGGGGGTTTCCACTGTTTAGGCACATCAGGGGCTCCCCTAACCACAAATGGTATGGAGAAATTTCTCCTGTTACTCTTATGAAAATGCAAAATTGGGGGCTGAAAAAAAAATTTTGTGGGAAAAATGTGATAATTTTATTTTTACGGCTCAATGTTATAAACTTCTGTGAAGCACCTGGGGGTTCAAGGTGCTCACCACCCATCTAGATAAGTTCCCTGAGGGGTCTAGTTTCCAAAATGTTGTCACGTGTGGGGGGTTTCCACTGCTTAGGCACATCAGGCACTCCTCAAACGCGACATGAAGTCCACTAATTATTCCAGCAAATTTTACATTCAAAAAGTTAAATGGCACTCCTTCCCTTCCAAGCCCTGCTGTACGCCCAAACAGTGTTTTTTTCCCCACATATGGGGTATCGGCTTACTCAGGAGAAATTGCACTCCAAATGGTATGGGGTAATTTCTCCTGTTACTCTTATGAAAATGCAAAATTGGGGGCTGAAAACATTTTTGTGAGAAAAATGTGAAAATTAAATTTTTATGGTTCAATGTTATAAACTTCTGTGAAGCACTAGGGGGTTCAAGGTGCTCACCACACATCTAGATAAGTTCCCTGGGGTCTGGTTTTCAAAATGGTGTCACTTGTGGGATTTTCTTCTGTTTAGGCATATCAGCGGCCCTCCAAACACAACATGGTGTCCGTTAATTATGCCAGCAAATTTTACATTCAAAAAGTCAAATGGCACTCATTCCCTTCCGAACCCTACCGTACGCCCAAACAGTGGTTTTCCCCCACATATTGGGTATTGGTGTGCTCAAGAGAAACTGCACAACAAATTTTGGGGTCCATTTTCTCCTGTTACTCTTGTGAAACTAAAAAAAATGGGTCTAAAGTAACATTTTTGTAAAAAAAAAGTTAAATGTTTATTTTTTTCCTTTCCACATTCCAAAAATTCCTGTGAAGCATCTGAAGGGTTAATAAACTTCTTGAATGTGGTTTTGAGCACCTTAAGGGGTTCAATTTTTAGAATGGTGTCACTTTTGGGTATTTTCTGTCATATAGACCACTCAAAGTCACTTCAAATGTGATGTGGTCCCTAAAAAAAAGGTTTTGTAAATTTTGTTGGAAAAATGAGAA
Organism: Phyllobates terribilis; assembly: GCF_046119375.1. NCBI lineage: Eukaryota > Metazoa > Chordata > Amphibia > Anura > Dendrobatidae > Phyllobates > Phyllobates terribilis. The sequence continues at coordinate 214,363,619 of NW_027362761.1, forward strand.
ATCGCTGGTCAACTTTTAACCCTTAGAACTTCCTACCGAAAAAAAAATTTTGGTTCCAAAATTGTGCTGATGTAAAGTGTGGGAAATGTTATTTATTAACTATTTTAACTGAGGTGTGACGGTGTGAGGGTGCTTTGCTGGTGACACTGTTGGGGATTTATTCAAAATTGAAGGAATACTGAATCAGCATGGCTACCACAGCAGCTTGCAGCGGCATGCTATTCCATCCGGTTTGCGTTTAGTTGGACCATCATTTATTTTTCAACAGGACAATGACCCCAAACACACCTCCAGGCTGTGTAAGGGCTATTTGACCAAGAAGGAGAGTGATGGGGTGCTACGCCAGATGACCTGGCCTCCACAGTCACCAGACCTGAACCCAATCGAGATGGTTTGGGGTGAGCTGGACCGCAGAGTGAAGGCAAAAGGGCCAACAAGTGCTAAGCATCTCTGGGAACTCCTTCAAGATTGTTGGAAGACCATTTCCGGTGACTACCTCTTGAAGCTCATCAAGAGAATGCCAAGAGTGTGCAAAGCAGTCATCAAAGCAAAAGGTGGCTACTTTGAAGAACCTAGAATATAAGACATATTTTCAGTTGTTTCACACTTTTTTGTTAAGTATATAATTCCACATGTGTTAATTCATAGTTTTGATGCCTTCAGTGTGAATGTACAATTTTCATAGTCGTGAAAATACAGAAAAATCTTTAAATAAGAAGGTGTGTCCAAACTTTTGGTCTGTACTGTATCTCTCTGATTTAAGAGCATAAAGATTAAAATTTAGAAATTTGCTAAATTTTCAAAATTTTCACCAAATTTCCGATTTTTTCACAAATAAATGTGTCATATCAAATAAGTTTTACCACTATCATGAAGTACAATATGTCATTAAAAAAAATCTCAGAATCACCGGGACCCGTTGAAGCATTCCAGAGTTATTACCTCATAAAGTGGTATGCCAGTGGTCAAAATTCAAAAAATTGGCCTGGTCAGGAAGGTGAAAACAGGCCTCAGGGTAAAGAGGTTAATTATTTAAAAATCATACAATGTGATTTTCTGTTTTTTATTTATAGATTCAGTCCCTCACAGTTGAAGTGTACCTACGATAAAAATTACAGACCTTCAATTCTTTGTAGGTGGGAAAACGTGCAAAATCGGCAATGTATCAAATACTTATTTTCCCTACTGTATGCAAACCCCTGTACCAAGTTGTGGCTTCTCGTTTATATTTTTGTCAATTAACCTCACATGCTAGCATCTAACACAAGCAATTTTCTACTAGGTTCATAAAGCGTTATAGAAATGTAGAACTCATAAATGGTTTACAGGAATCTGTTAATTATTTTAATTGTGCTTACAGCATCACTGCAGACTGAGTTCACTTAATAAGTCAGTCAATATTTAGTGTTGCTCGATTGAGGGGTTGGTTGCTTTAAATTTCATCATTTCTTTTACCTAGGGTTTGATGTACAATATAGGCAAAATAGTCACAACAGTACTAGGTAAGAAGTTAGCACAGAAATGGGGGTATATTGACCACGCACTTTATAATAATATTAAATTAACCACTTGATCTTCTCTATAATCTGAATAAATGTGCCAATTCCCACTGTTAATTAAGGGTGCATTAATACGCAATGCCTAGGGCAAAGCCATTGGTAAATATATAATTGCATCATGCAATAGAAGTTATTATCTGGAATACTAATGAAGTACTTAATAATACTTAATTAGTATTAATAGGATCGGTGTAATGAGTAAGCAGCATTTAACATTTCAATTTGGAAGCTACAAAAGCTGAAATGAAACAGTTTCATACATCTATGTTAGCTCTGGTCATAAAGATACTTTTCAATATTTCAACCGGGCTAAGCAAAATGACAAAATGCTATTTCTCCCAACTTACCTATACATATTTGTCTTTGAGGGACTTTCTATACATCACTACTAGCCATAGTAACCCTGAGTCGGCAATGATGAAATAATGAAATTCCTTTTTTAGAGGCCAAGTTGCCAAAGCAGTGTCACCCTGCTTTTAAAAGTGCAGTCCACAGAGACATCACTGGTGGCAGCCACAGTGGTCTTAGAAAGGTGTCCTCATTTTAGTGGCAGACTAAGTACCCAAAACACAGTGGCCCATAACAGAACCATACAATGTTCCCAAATAACAGAGTTTGCCATAATATCCTCTATCAGTGGAAGGCAGAAAGTACCCCCAACATCACCAGACTTTATTATCACCAGCAAGCTCCTTTGCCGCCAGGAGGAAATTATATGTGAGTTCATATGTAATTTCACCATCTAGTCTCACTTTCTAAAGTATTAGGCACCCAATAACTATGTAGCATGTTATGATATCACATAATACCCATACATTGGTTTTGGGGTTTATATACAGTGCTGGCCAAAAGTATTGGCACCCCTGCAATTCTGTCAGATAATACTCAGTTTCTTCCTGAAAATGATTGCAATCACAAATTCTTTGGTATTATTCTCTTCATTTAATTTGTCTTCAATGAAAAAAACACAAAAAGAATTGTCCTAAAGCCAAATTTGATATAATTCCACACCAAACCTAAAAAAGGGGGTGGACAAAAGTATTGGCACCCTTTGAAAAATCATGTGATGCTTCTCTAATTCGTGTAATTAACAGCACCTGTAACTTACCTGTGGCACCTAACAGGTGTTGGCAATAACTAAATCACACTTGCAGCCAGTTAACATGAATTAAAGTTGACTCAACCTCTGTCCTGTGTCCTTGTGTGTACCACATTGAGCATGGAGAAAAGAAAGAAGACCAAAGAACTGTCTGAGGACTTCAGAAACCAAATTGTGAGGAAGCATGAGCAATCTCAAGGCTACAAGTCCATCTACAAAGACCTGAATGTTCCTGTGTATTACATGCGCAGTGTCATCAAGAAGTTTAAAGCCCATGGCACTGTGGCTAACCTCCCTAGATGTGGACGGAAAAGAAAAACAAACGAGAGATTTCAACGCAAGATTGTGCGGATGGTGGATAAAGAACCTCGACTAACATCCAAACAAGTTCAAGCTGCCCTGCAGTCCGAGGGTATAACAGTGTCAACCCGTACTATCCGTCGACGTCTGAATGAAAAGGGACTGTATGGTAGGATACCCAGGAAGACCCCACTTCTTACCCCAAGACATAAAAAAGCCAGGCTGGAGTTTGCCAAAACTTACCTGAGAAAGCCTAAAATGTTTTGGAAGAATGTTCTCTGGTCAGATGAGACAAAAGTAGAGCTTTTTGGGAAAAAGCATCAACATAGAGTGTACAGGAAAAAAAAAGAGGCATTCAAAAAAAAGAACACGGTACCTACAGTCAAACATGGCGGAGGTTCCCTGATGTTTTGGGGTTGCTTTGCTGCCTCTGGCACTGGACTGCTTGACCGTGTGCATGGCATTATGAAGTCTGAAGACTACCAAGAAATTTTGCAGCATAATGTAGGGCCCAGTGTGAGAAAGCTGGGTCTCCCTCAGAGGTCATGGGTCTTCCAGCAGGACAATGACCCAAAACACACTTCGAAAAGCACTATAAAATGGTTTTAGAGAAAGCACTGGAGACTTCTAAGGTGGCCAGCAATGAGTCCAGACCTAAATCCCATAGAACACATGTGGAGAGATCTCAAAATGGCAGTTTGGAGAAGGCACCCTTCAAATATCAGGGACCTGGAGCAGTTTGCCAAAGAAGAATGGTCTACAATTCCAACAGAGCATTGTAAGAAACTCATTGATGGTTACCGGAAGCGGTTGTTCTCAGTTATTTTGTCTAAAGGTTGTGCAACCAAGTATTAGGCTGAGGGTGCCAATACTTTTGTCCGGCCCTTTTTTGGAGTTTTGTGTGAAATGATCAATGATTTGATTTTTGCTTCATTCTCTTTTGTGTTTTTTCCTTGCAAGCTAATTAAAGGAAGAGAATAATAACAAAGAATTTGTGATTGTAATCATTTTCAGGAAAAAACTGAGTATTATTTGACAGAATTGCAGGGGTGCCAATACTTTTGGCCAGCACTGTATGGAGGAGGTCAAATATTAATAGGTTGCAAAATTCAAGATCCATATGTATAACTTAAAAGGAACACATAATTACTAGTGATGAGTGAACGGCTGGCTGCATAGCGTCATCGGGTCTATTTAAGACCCGGTGACGCTATGTTCGTCACAGTCTACCCCAGAAACAAGCAGAGTAGGGAGAGCTGCTGCTGAGTCAGGGAGAGATATGCTTGTTTATAGTTAGTAAAAGTATTCCACTGCATATCTATATATCCATCTCAACTAATAGTCCTTCTGAGGACTAATCCAGCTGCATATATTCAGTGGTGATAGCAGGAGTTAGGCAGGCAGGGTTTGTAGCAGACTGCAGTGCATACAGCACAGGAGGGTCCATTGCACGTTCTGACTGATCCTGCTGTTACAGATATTTGTAGACATAGCCCCAGATATCAGGGGCCAGGGCTAATTTTTTTTTTTATCTTAATCCTGATTATTTGCTTAAAAAGCAATCCAGAGTACACCATTTTTCTGCTCCATTTGCTTGTTAGCACTGCAGAATACAGACAGATCTTTTCCATATTACAGCAATAACAATCCAGAAATTTGTAGTGAACGTGGAAAATATAGGCCTCCATTTACAGTTTGTTGCAGAGAGTCAGTGAAGCTATTCACACGTGGTCGCTGTGAAGAATAGTAACCGACAGGCCCGCTATTTAAAACCGTGGTTCTCCGTCAATCGTATCACATATAACTGTGTCCCAAATTCAGCCATTTCTGGCCTCCATTTACATTTTCTAGCAGTGTATCAGTGAAGCTATTCACATGAGGTTGCTGTGAAGAATAGTACTAGTAAAATACAGGCCTGCTATTTAAAACTGTGATTTTCCGTCAGACGTATCACATACAACTGCGTTCCAAATTCAGCCATTTCTGCCCTCCATTTACATTTTGTAGCAGTGTGTCAGTGAAGCTATTCACACGAGGTCACTGTGAAGAATAGTATTAGCATACTACAGGGCCGCTATTTAAAACCGTGGTTCTCCGTCAGACGTATCACATACTGTATAGCTGCGTTCCAAATTCAGCCATTTCTGGCCTTCATATACATTTTGTAGCAGTGTGTCAGTGAAGCTATTCACATGAGGCTGCAGTGAAGAATAGTATTAGTAAACTACAGGGCCGCTATTTAAAACCGTGGGTGTCCGTCAGATGTATCACATACTGTTAGGTCCATATATATTTGGACAGAGACAACATTTTTCAAATTTTGGTTCTAGACATTACCACAATGAATTTTAAACAAAACAATTCAGATGCAGTTGAAGTTCAAACTTTCAGCTTTCATTTGAGTGTATCCACATTAAAATTGGATGAAGGGTTTAGGAGTTTCAGCTCCTTAACATGTGCCACCCTGTTTTTAAAGGGACCAAAAGTAATTGGACAGATTAAATAATTGTAAATAAAATGTTCATTTCTAGTACTTGGTTAAAAACCCTTTGTTGGCAATGACTGCCTGAAGTCTTGAACTCATGGACATCACCAGACGCTGTGTTTCCTCCTTTTTGATGCTCTGCCAGGCCTTCACTGCAGTGGTTTTCAGTTGCTGTTTGTTTGTGGGCCTTTCTGTCTGAAGTTTAGTCTTTAACAAGTGAAATGCATGCTCAATTGGGTTGAGATCAGGTGACTGACTTGGCTTAGGGGAGACCTCATAAACATGTATAAATACATCAGGGGGCAGTACAGAGATCTCTCCCATGACCTGTTTATACCAAGGATGGTGACAAAGACGAGGGGGCACACTATGCGTCTGGAGGAAAGGAGGTTCCTGCACCAGCATAGAAGGGGATTCTTTACGGTCAGAGCCGTGAGACTCTGGAACTCTCTGGGAGAGGAAGTGGTGATGTCCAACTCACTTAATGAGTTCAAGAGAGGCCTGGACGCCTTTCTTGAGAACAATAAAATTACATCTTATGCTTAGTGATAGTTAATTAATCCAGGGATTTAATCTGACTGCCAAATTGGAGTTGGGAAGTGATTTTTCCTCAATGATGTAAATTGGCCTATACCGCATGTTTTTTTTTTTGCCTTCCCCTGCATCAACGCTGCGGAATAGCTGCAGTGCACAAGAAATAGGCTGAACTGGATGGACGCTTGTCTTTTTTCGGCCTTATAAACTATGTAACTATGTAACTATGTAAGAATATTCCACTTCTTTGCTTTAATAAACTCCTGGGTTGCTTTGGCTTTATGTTTTGGGTCATTGTCCATCTGTAGTATGAAACGACGACCAATCAGTTTGGCTGTATTTGGCTGGATCTGAGCACACAGTATGGCTCTGAATACATCAGAATTCATTCGGCTGCTTCGGTCCTGTGTCACATCATCATTAAACACTAGTGACCCAGTGCCACTGGCAGCCATGCATGCCCAAGCCATCACACTGCCTCCGCCGTGTTTTACAGATGATGTGGTATGCTTTGGATCATGAGCTGTACCATGCCTTCGCCATACTTTTCTCTTTCCATCATTCTGGTAGAGGTTGATCTTGGTTTCATCTGTCTAAAAAATGTTCTTCCAGTACTGTGCTGGCTTTTTTAGATGTTTTTTAGCAAAGTCCAGTCTAGGCTTTTTATTCTTGATGCTTATGAGTGGCTTGCACCGTGCAGTGAACCCTCTGTATTTACTTTCATGCAGTCTTCTCTTTATGGTAGATTTGGATATTGATAAGCCTACCTCCTGGAGAGTGTTGTTCACTTGGTTGGCTATTGTGAAGGGGTTTCTCTTCACCATGGAGATTATTCTGCGATCATCCACCACTGTTGTCTTCTGTGGGCGCCCAGGTCTTTTTGCATTGATGAGTTCACCAGTGCTTTCTTTCTTTTTCAGGATGTACCAAACTGTAGATTTTGCCACTCCTACTATTGTAGCAATTTCTCGGATGGGTTTTTTCTGTTTTTTCAGCTTAAGGATGGCTTGTTTCACCTGCATGAAGAGCTCCTTTGACCGCATGTTTACTTCACAGCAAAACCTTCCAAATGCAAGCACCGCACCTCAAATCAACTGCAGGCCTTTTATCTGCTTAATTGAGAATGACATAACGAAGGGATTGTCCACACTTGTCCATGAAATAGCCTTGGAGTCAATTGTCCAATTACTTTTGGTCCCTTTAAAAACAGGGTGGCACATGTTAAGGAGCTGAAACTCCTAAACCCTTCATCCAATTTTAATGTGGATACCCTCAAATGAAAGCTGAAAGTCTGAACTTCAACTGCATCTGAATTGTTTTGTTTAAAATTCATTGTGGTAATGTCTAGAACCAAAATTAGAAAAATGTTGACTCTGTCCAAATATATATGGACCTAACTGTATAACTGCGGTACAAATCCAGCCATTTGTAGTGAACGTGGAAAATATTGTCCTCCATTTACAGTTTGTAGAAGTGTGTCTGTGTACACCATTTTACTGGTCCATTTGCTTGTTTGCCATATACAGCCAGATTTTTTACTTTTATTCACATTACTGAAATGTGGAAATAGAGGAACTTTTTTCAATGATCAGATGCATGTGATCCATATGAATGCCATAATAATACAGAAATTTTGTCCAGCGTGCCAAATATTCCATTCCATTTAAAGTCTGCCATCTGTGTTTTGTTGAACCAATTGACACTTGGTCACTGACAAATACCATACTATTAGGTAACTGCCTGAAGGTGACCACCTAGCAGCACCTGTCCCTATTGTAAATGCATCTAACAGCGTTGTCTAACAGCAGCACGCAGTATAAGGCAATAATACCTGGCTGGATCGGTGTAATAAGCTATCCATACTGTGATACCTCACCCATAAAAGAATTTCAGATAAGACAATTAATATTCTAGAATATAGAATCTATTTGAATTCCCATTATTAAGGAGTGTGTCTCCTATACTGTTATTGCATATGCAGCAATATCAAGGGCTGCGAAAAATTAGGACGAACTTCAATACACATTTGAAGAGACGTAAAAATAAATAAATAAATAAATAAAAACACAGTAGTAGTGATGGGCGAACCCGTGACTGTTCGGGTTCAGCTAATTGAGCCGAACACCGAACAGTTTTTTAAAAGTTCGGGTTCGGGCACCAGAACAGTACCCAAACCCCAAACCCGAACACGGACCCCATTCATTTGACGATAAGTATGGTTTAATTTAGAACAATAAGTGTCTGTGTTTATTTCAAATAAAATATGTTATTGTGGGTATGGGTGTTTTTATTTTACATTTCACCTTCACTATGGGGTTAGTAACGGGGGCGTCTTATAGATGCCTCTCCATTACTAACCTGGGCTTGATGTCAGCTGGCATTATAAGCTAACATTAACCACAACCCTATAACCCTTGGGGAGGCTGAGGGCTCCTGTTTCTAGCCTCGGAGGGGGCCAAAATTCATTGCCCCTTCCTAGGCTATTAATACCAGCTGTGTGCATAGCCTTTTCTAGCTGTTAATATAGGGGGACCCCACGTCATTTTTTGGGGGGGTCCCCCATTTTAATAGCCAGTAAAGGCTAAGTATGCAGCTGGGGGTTGATAGTAGTAGCCTGTGAAGCTCCATGGGTATTACCCCCTTCCCAGGCTAAAAACATCCGCCCCAGCTGTCTGCTATCCCTCTGCTGGTTAATAAAATTATGGGGGGACCCTACGCCATTTTTTTTCCAGAAATGTACTCATTTATTAAGAAATGACATGAACAGTAAGGTACACACGCAAAGCACGGATTATATGTCACATATTTATATCTATCTGTATATTTATCTATTATCTATCTTTCTATTATCTATATATCTAGCTATCCATATATCTATCTATCAATATATTATCTATTTATCTATTTATCCATATATCTATCTATCGATATATTGTCTATTTACCTATCTATCCATATAGCTATTTATTATCTGTTGACCTATCTAATTATCTATCTAAGATAGACAATAGATACAGTACAGACCAAAAGTTTGGACACACCTTCTCATTTATAGATTTTTCTGTATTTTCATGACTATGAAAATTGTACATTCACACTGAAGGCATCAAAACTATGAATTAACACATGTGGAATTATATACTTAACAAAAAAGTGTGAAACAACTGAAAATATGTCTTATATTCTAGGTTCTTCAAAGTAGCCACCTTTTGCTTTGATGACTGCTTTGCACACTCTTGGCATTCTCTTGATGAGCTTCAAGAGGTAGTCACCGGAAACGGTTTTCACTTCACAGGTGTGCCCTGTCAGGTTGAATAAGTGGGATTTCTTGCCTTATAAATGGGGTTGGGACCATCAGTTGTGTTGTGCAGAAGTCAGGTGGATACACAGCTGATGGTCCTACTGAATAGACTGTTAGCTGCTTTTTTCTTGCCATAATACAAATTCTAAGTAAAGAAAAACGAGTGGCAATCATTACTTTAAGAAATGAAGGTCAGTCAGTCCGAAAAATTGGGCAAACTTTGAAAATGTCCCCAAGTGCAGTTGCAAAAACCATCAAGCGCTACAAAGAAACTGGCTCACATGAGGACCGCCCCAGGAAAGGAAGACCAAGAGTCACTTCTTCTTCTGAGGATAAGTTTATCTGAGTCACCAGCCTCAGAAATCGCAGGTTAACAGCAGCTCAAATTAGAAACCAGGTCAATGCCACACAGAGTTCTAGCAGCAAACACATCTCTACAACAGCTGTTAAGAGGAGACTTTGTGCAGCAGGCCTTCATGGTAAAATAGCTGCTAGGAAACCACTGCTAAGGACAGGCAACAAGCAGAAGAGACTTGTTTGGGCTAAAGAGCACAAGGAATGGACATTAGACCAGTGGAAATCTGTGCTTTCGTCTGATGAGTCCAAATTTGAGTTCTTTAGTTCCAACCACCGTGTCTTTGTGCAACGCAGAAAATGTGAATGGATGGACTCTACTTGACTGGTTCCTACCGTGAAGCATGGAGGAGGAGGTGTGATGGTGTGGGGGTGCTTTGCTGGTGACACTGTTGGGGATTTATTCAAAATTGAAGGCATACTGAACCAGCATGGCTACCACAGCAGCTTGCAGCGGCATGCTATTCCATCCGGTTGCGTTTAGTTGGACCATCATTTATTTTTCAACAGGACAATGACCCCAAACACACCTCCAGGCTGTGTAAGGGCTATTTGACCAAGAAGGAGAGTGGTGGGGTGCTACGCCAGATGACCTGGCCTCCACAGTCACTAGACCTGAACCCAAAAGAGATGGTTTGGGGTGAGCTGGACCGTAGAGTGAAGGCAAAAGGGCCAACAAGTGCTAAGCATCTCTGGGAACTCCTTCAAGATTGTTGGAAGACCATTTCCGGTGACTACTTCTTGAAAAGATTGTTGGAAGACCATTTCCGGTGACAACTTCTTGAAGCTCATCAAGAGAATGCCAAGAGTGTGCAAAGCAGTCATCAAAGCAAAAGGTGGCTACTTTGAAAAACCTAGAATATAAGACATATTTTCAGTTGTTTCACACTTTTTTGTTAAGTATATAATTCCACATGTGTTAATTCATAGTTTTGATGCCTTCAATGTGAATGTACAATTTTCATAGTCATGAAAATACAGAAAAATCTCTAAATGAGGTGTGTCCAAACTTTTGGTCTGTACTGTAGATATATGAATATATAGATATATTGATAAATTTATAGATATATGGATATATAGATAGATGGATAATAGTTAGATATATGGATATATAGATATATTGATAGATGGATAATAGATATATGTATAGATATAGATAGATAGATATATGGATAGATAATAGATAGATAAATATATAATAGATTGGTAGATAGAGGTCAGCGCATGCGCAGTGAGTATTAACCACCCATACAGTGGTTACGGAAAGTATTCAGACCCCTTTAAATTTTTCACTCTTTGTTTCATTGCAGCCATTTGGTAAATTCTAAAAAGTTCATTTTTTTTCTCATTAAGTACACTCTGCACCCCATCTTGACTGAAAAAAAACAGAAATGTAGGAATTTTTGCAAATTTATTAAAAAAGAAAAACTGAAATATCACATGTTCATAAGTATTCAGATCATTTGCTCAGTATTGAGTATAAGCACCCTTTTGAGCTAGTACAGCCATGAGTCTTCTTGGGAATGATGCAACAAGTTTTTCACACCTGGATTTGGGGATCCTCTGCCATTCTTCCTTGCAGATCCTCTCCAGTTCCGTCAGGTTGGATGGTGAACGTTGGTGGACAGCCATGTTCAGGTCTCTCCAAAGATGCTCAATTGGGTTTATGTCAGGGCTCTGGCTTGGCCAGTCAAGAATGGTCACAGAGTTGTTCTGAAGCCACTCCTTTGTTATTTTAGCTGTGTGCTTAGGGTCATTGTCTTGTTGGAAGGTGAACCTTCAGCCAAGTCTGAGGTCCAGAGCACTCTGGAAGAGGTTTTCATCCAGGATATCTCTGTACTTGGCCGCATTCATGTTTCCTTCAATTGCAACCAGTCGTCCTGTCCCTGCAGCTGAAAGGCACCCCCATAGTATGATGCTGCCACTACCAAGTTTCACTGATGGGATTGTATTGGACAGGTGATGAGCAGTGCCTGGTTTTCTCCACACATACCGCTTAAAATTATCACCAAAAAGTTATATCTTCATCTCATCAGACCAGAGAATCTTATTTCTCATTGTCTGGGAGTCCTTCGTGTGTTTTTGAGCAAACTGTATGGCATTTCATATGTCTTGCACTGAGGAGAGGCTTCCGTCGGGCCACTCTGCCATAAAGGCAGAACTTTGTGGAACTTTCTCCCATCTCCCTATTGCATCTCTGGAGCTCAGCCACAGTGATCTTGGGGTTCTTCCTCACCTCTCTCACCAAGGCTCTTCTCCCACAATTGCTCAGTTTGGCTGGATGGCTAGGTCTAGGAAGACTTCTGGTGGTCCCAAACTTCTTACATTTCAAGATTATGGAGGCCACTGTGCTCTTAGGAACCTTGAGTAATGCAGAAATTATTTTATAACCTTGGCCAAATCTGTGCCTTGTCACAATTATGTCTCTGAGCTCCTTGGGCAGTTCCTTTGAGCTCATGATTCTCATTTGGTCTGACATGCACTGTGAGCTGTGAGGTCTTATATAGACAGGTGTGTGCCTTTCCAAATCAAGTCCTATCAGTTTAATTAAACACAGCTGGACTCCAATGAAGGAGTAGAACCATCTCATGGAGGATCACAAGGAAATGGACAGCATGTGGCTTAAATATGAGTGTCTGAGCAAAGGGTCTGAAAACTTATGACCATGTGATATTTCAGTTTTTCTTTTTTAATAAATTAGCAACAATTTCTATATTTCTGGGTTTTTTTTCAGTCAAGATGGGGTGCAGAGTGTACTTTAATGAAAAAAAAAATGAACTTTTTATAATTTACCAAATGGCTGCAATGAAACAAAGAGTGAAAAATTTAAAGGAGTCTAAATACTTTCCGTACCCACTGTACATACCACTATTTATCTATCTATCCATATATCTATCTATCTATCTATTGTCTATTTAGCTATCTATCCATATATCTATTTATTATCTGTTGACCTATCTAATTATCTATCTAAGATAGATAATAGATAGATATATGGATATATAGATAAATTGATAGATATATGGATAAATAGATTTATAGATAGATAATAGTTAGATATATGGATATATAGATATATTGATAGTTGGAAAATAGATATATGTATAGATAGATATATGGATAGATAATAGATGGATAAATATATAATAGATCGGTAGATAGATAGATATATGTATAGATAAATAGATTTATAGTTAGATAGATAATAGTTAGATATATGGATATATAGATATATTGATAGATAGATAAGAGATATATGGACAGATTTATTGATAGATATAAAGATAGATAATAGATGTATGGACAGATATTTAGATAGATAATAGATAGATAAATGATTTATAGATAATAGTTAGATATATGGATATAAAGATTTATTGATAGATAGATAGATAGATAGATAGATAGATAATAGATATTCAGATAGATATCGTTAGATATATGGATATATAGATATATTGATAGATAATAGATATATGAATAGATAAATAGATTAATAGATATATGGATAGATAGATCGATAATAGATACACTATCGTTCAAACGTTTGGGGTCACCCAGACAATTTTGTGTTTTCCATGAAAACTCATACTTCTATTTATCAAATGAGTTGCAAAATGAATAGAAAATATAGTCCAGACATTGACAAGGTTAGAAATAATGATTTTTATGTGAAAGAATAATTTTCTCCTTCAAACTTTGCTTTTGTCAAAGAATGCTCCCTTTGCAGCAATTACAGCATTGCAGACCTTTGTGTTATGATCTGCAACATGTACTAAGGAAAGATAGGGGAAAGCTGTCCCTACAGTAAGACTAAGCTGAATCCCTACGATGTAGCGGGCTGCCTGTTCCTAGCGAATGAACCCGCCTTAGTCCTCGGCTAGTCTGAACGAAGACCTATAGCATTAAGGGAGGGATCCCTAAAAGAACTAAGGACTGGGACAAAAATGGGACACCTCCTAAACAGAGAAGTTGCTGCAGAACACAAAAAGACAAACTGACAAAAGATACTAGAGGTCCCAGAAGGACCAAGCGAACTGACAGAGAAAGGCACCAAAGCACCAGGCTAGAGAAACAGTCAAACACTGAAGTCCAGCACAGCCAGAAGGCGGAGCTGGAATATAAAGGCAGATGGTCACGTGACCACAAAACACAAGATGGAAAAAACAAACAGGAGGGTTCTAACAGTACCCACTCTTTTATGAGGATCCTCCGGATCCTCCAGGCCCAGGCCTATCCGGAAACCTCCTGTGGAAAGCTTTAACAAGCCTAGGAGCAGAGACATCATCCGTCCTTACCCAGGAGTTGTCTTCGGGATCGAAACCCTTCCAGGAGACAAGATACTGTAATCTCCCTCTATGCCATCTAGAATTCAAGATACGGGAAGTTTCATATTCGCCGTCTTCCACCACAGGAGGAACTGTGACAGTGGCGTCCCTATCAGATACATTAGCCTTTTTCAACAAGGAAACATAAAACACAGGATTAATCTTCCAGGAAGTAGGGACATCCAACCTAACAGCAGACGGGTTAACAACCTGAAGCACTTTAAATGGACCCACAAACTTAGGACCCAGTTTTTTAGAGGGAATCCTCAACTGCAGGTTCTTCGAGGACAACCAAACCATGTCACCCACAGTAAACAAAACCTCCTTACATTTCCTGTCAAAATACTTCTTGGACTTCTTGTTAGCCTCTTGAAGGTTGCAACGTACATTAGTCCAAACTCTCTCCAAATCACCAGAAAAATTCTCCTCCTCCGGCACCGCCGACTCCAATTTGGAGAACGAACCAAAAGACGGATGTCTCCCAGTACAACAAAAAAAAGGAGAACACTCAGAAGAGGAGGATGTATGATCGTTAAGAGCAAATTCTGCAAGAGGCAGAAACTCAGACCACAACTCTTGATTGTCCGCCACAAAACAACGCAAAAACTGTTCAACATCCTGGTTCTTTCTTTCAGTCTGTCCATTAGACTCAGGATGATAACCAGACGAAAATGACAAATGGACTCCCAACCTGTCACAAAAAGCACGCCAAAAGCGAGCCACAAACTGAGGTCCTCTATCAGAAACAATATCTGTGGGAACGCCATGGAGCTTGACAATCTCCTTAACAAACACCTTAGCGAGTGTCTTGGTGCAGGGCAACTTAATGAATGGAACCAAATGACACATCTTACTAAAATGGTCCATGACCACCCAGATGACAGTAAAACCCTCGGACACAGGAAGATCAGTAATAAAATCCATTGTGAGATGCGTCCAAGGCGCACTAGGAACCTCTTGCAAAGCAACCCCGCAGCAGGAGTATGTGAAGCCTTTGACCTAGCACACACAGTACACTGACGCACCCACTTGATGACTTCCTTCTGCCATCCAGGCCACCAAAAACTGCAACTGATAAGTCTCTTAGTCTCCAAAATTCCTGGATGACCTGCCATCCGAGACTCATGACACTCCACAAACAAATCTCTCCTAAAGGCTCTAGGCACGAACAACCTCCCATGGGGAGAGTTAGATGGAGCATCATCTTGAGCTTTCAGAATCCCATTCTCCAAAACGGAGTCCAATGCCGCCACCACAACTCCTTTCTGTAAAATGCTCTCCTCCTCCTCGGCACCGACCGTAGGAGAGAAGCTGCGAAATAAAGCATCTGCTTTAACATTCTTAGTACCAGGGATATAGGTAACAGAAAAATGAAACCGAGAAAAAAAAAGTGCCCACCTAGCTTGAAGGGCATTCAAGCGCTTGGCAGCATCCAGATAGATCAAATTCTTATGATCTGTGAAAATCTGAATAGGAAATCTAGCACCTTCCAAAAAATTACGCCAATGTTCAAACGCCAGTTTAATAGCCAGCAGCTCCCAATTTCCAACATCATAATTAATTTCGGTTTCCGAAATTTTTTTCAAAAAGAAGGCACAAGGATGTACTCCACCCCTGTTCCCCTGAGACAAAACTGCTCCGACCGCCACCGATGAAGCATCGACCTCGACCAAAAAAGGCTTGGTCTCATCAGGCTGCATAAGGATAGGGGCAGAACTGAACCTCTCTTTGAGATACTCAAACGCTTCAATGGCCTCAGTAGTCCACTGAGCCGTATTCGCACCTTTCCTTGTGAGATCGGTTAGAGGTTTAACAATTACAGAAAAATTCTTAATGAATTTCGTGTAATAATTGGCAAAACCCAAAAATCTCTGTATAGATTTCAAACCAATAGGCCTAGGCCATTCCTGCACAGCCTGAACCTTCACAGGGTCCATCTCAAAGCCCTCGCTGGAGACAATGTAGCCCAAAAAACTAATTTTCTGCACAGCGAACTCACATTTCTCCAGCTTAGCAAAGAGTGAATTATCACTCAATAACTGCAAAACTTCACGTACACTCTGCCAATGGGACTCTAGATCTGGTGAGTAAATCAAAATGTCATCCAAATACACAACCACATTCTTACCAATCAAAGGTCTCAGGATGTCATTAATAAGGTTCTGAAAAAATGCAGGTGCATTGGTAAGACCAAAAGGCATCACCAGATTCTCAAAATGACCTACCGGAGTGTTAAAAGCAGTTTTCCATTCATCACCCTCCTTCACTGGTAACAAATTGTATGCCCCCCGGAGATCAATTTTAGAGAACCACTTGGCCCCCACTAACTGGTTAAACAAGTCAGGAATTAACGGCAATGGGTAGGAATTGCGTACAGTAATCTTATTAATTTCACGAAAATCCAGACATGGACGTAAACCCCCGTCCTTTTTTTTGACAAAGAAAAATCCAACTGCCACAGGCGACTTAGAAGGTCTAATGTGACCAGCAGCCAGGCTAGGCTGTATTTATTCCTCCAAAGCCTTTCTTTCAGGGATAGTCAGATTAAACAAGCGACTCTTGGGAAGAGTAGCTCCGGGAACAAACTCAATGGCACAATCATAATCCCTATGAGGAGGTAAAACTTGCGACTCCTCCTCCGAAAAAACCCTCCAAAAACCTTGAATAGGTACAGGTAATTCCCCTTTTTCCACAGCTGCAATGCGACCATTACAACATTTATCCCAGCACTTCGGACTCCAAGACTTAATCACATTAGTAGACCAGTCCAGTAAAGGATTGTGCAGTTTTAACCAAGGCAATCCTAGAACAACCGGAGAGGGTAAATTATCTAAAACAACAAGTCCAAAATTTCTTGGTGAACTCCATTGATAGTGAGGGGAAATGCAGCAACCTTGTGAGTAATACATTTCAAGGGAGTGTTATCAATTGCAATCACAGAAATAGGTGATGACAAAGGTTTGGATTTCAAGTTATGTTTTTCCAAAAACCCTTTATCAATCACATTAAGGCTGTGTGCCCACGATGCGTTTTTAATGCGTTTCCGCAGCGTTTTTGCAGCTGCGTAAACGCATTAAAAACGCATGGTAGGAGGGCAGCAATGTTCCCCAATGATAATCCGCATGTGCTGTGCACATGCTGCGGAAATTTCCGCTGCGGATTATCATTGCGGAAAAAAATGCAGCACTACCAATTATTTTGCGGAAGTGCTGCGTCTTCGCCGCCATTGACTTGCATTAGACCGCATGGGTTACGCATCACTGTATATGTAGATGCGTAATCCAAGCGTTCTAATGTGCGGATGGTACCCGGGTGTAGATGAGAGGAGAGTCTCATCCACACCCAGGTACCATTAAAAAAATCTGTAAAAAAAGAATAAAATAAAAAATAAATGTATACATACCTTCTGTTGGCCCACGCTGCGCTCCTACTTGCTTCCCGGCACTTTGCAGTGAATTGAAGGACCTGCGCTGACGTCAGAGTCATGTGACGGGTCACGCAACGCTGACGTCGGCAGGTCTTTCAATTCACTGCTGCCGGCAGCCGGGACCGAGCGAAACAAGCCAGCGCGGGCCATCGGAGGGTAAGTATATATTTATTTTTTTATTTTTACCACTCTCTCGGGTCACACTATATAAATCCATGCTGTTTGCATGGATTTATATAGTGTGACCTAGTTGTCACAAGCACTTTCCAAGTGATGCTAATCGCTTGGAAAGCACTTGTCAAGCCACATGCGGAAATGTCAGTGAATAACGCTCCATTTCCGCATGTCCCTGGCAGGAAAACGCATGTACAATCCGCATGCGTTTTTTTCTGCCAGGGAGATGCAGAAACGCTCAGGAAAAAATCCTGAGCATTTCTGCATCGTGGGCACATAGCCTAAGTGTTGAACCACAATCCACAAATACCTGAAATTCAATCAAATCTCCCGGCAAAGTAGTACTCCCAGAAATAAATACTCCTGCAGAGCGTAAACAAGCTATACGGGCGTAACTGACCTTTTTTTTTTCTTTACTTAAACGATGCTCACAATACTTAATCAAATGGTCAGCTTTACCACAATAAAGACACAATCCCTCGGCGAACTTCCGGTCTCTTTCCTGAGAGTGGAGTGACATCGCCCCAACCTTCATCGGTTCTCCGCCGTCTGAGCAGATTTTCTGGGGACTAGGAACTGACATTACAGGAGTCTGTACCTCATTCAGCCTGCATCTCAGCCTCCTGTCCACACGAACAGCTAATTGCATGGCATCCTGCAGAGTCTCAGGTGCAGGGAATGCCATTAGCAGATTCTTAACCCTTTCACTCAGACCAGCAAGAAATAAACATTTCAGAGCCGGATCATTCCATTTAACTTCTGAGGTCCATCTCCTGAAGTGTGTGCAATAATTTTCAATATCACCTGACCCCAGATTCAAACGCCTGAGTTATGCTTCAGCAGATGAGATTCGATCAGGATCGTCATATAATAGCCCCATAGCAGAAAAACATTATTCAACAGACATTAAACACGGATCATTAGGTTGGAGAGAAAAGGCCCACCCCTGTGATTCATTGCGCAAAAGTGACATAAAACCAATGCGCTGTGATTCATTCCCAGTAGACCTTGGTCTCAAACAAAAATATAACAAACAAGAATTTTTAAAGGAAAAAAAATCTTGCTGTTTACCATAAAAAACATCAGGCAGTCCTACCTTGGGCTCGACAAAATGCGCTCCAGAACAGCTACTCACGTGTTGCTGAAGCTCAGCCACCTCCAGAGACAATCCCTGCAGGCGTTGAGCCAAATCCTGGATGGAAACCCTACTGATCCCCGAATTTCTTTCCTTTTAGTTTTTTGGGCTGGACTTACTGTTAAGATCTGCAACATGTACTAAGGAAAGATAAGAGAAAGCTGTCCCTACAGTAAGACTAAGCTGAATAACTACTATGTAGCGGGCTGCCTGTTCCTAGTGAACAGACCGGCCTTAGTCCTCGGCTAGTCTGTACGAAGACCTATAGCATTAAGGGAAGGGTCCCTAAAAGAACTAAAGACTGGGACAAAAATGGGACACCTCCTAAACAGAGAAGTTGTTGCAGAACACAAAAAGACAAACTGACAAAAGGTATTAGAGGTCCCAGAAGGACCAAGCGAACTGACAGAGAAAGGCACCAAAGCACCAGGCTAGAGAAAACAGTCAAACACTGAAGTCCAGCACAGCCAGAAGGGCGGAGCCGGAATATAAAGGCAGATGGTCATGTGACCGCAAAACACAAGATGGAAAAAACAAACAGGAGGGTTCTAACACTTTGGCATTCTAGCTGTTAATTTGCTGAGGTAATATTGAGAAGTTTCACCCCATGCTTCCTGAAGCCTCTCCCACAAGTTGGATTGGCTTGATGGGCACTTTTTGCGTACCATACGGTCAAGCTGCTCCCACAACAGCTCAATGGGGTTGAGATCTGGTGACTGCGCTGGCCACTTCATTACAGATAGAATACCAGCTGTCTGCTTCTTCCCTAAATAGTTCATGCATAATTTGGAGGTGTGCTTTGGGTCTTTGTCCTGTTGTAGGATGAAATTGGCTCCAATCAAGCGCTGTCCACAGGGTATGGAATGGCATTGCAAAATGGAGTGATAGCCTTCCTTATTCAAAATCCCATTTACCTTGTACAAATCTCCCACTTTACCAGCACCAAAGCAACACCAGACCATCACATTACCTCTACCATCCTTGACAGATGGCGTCAGGCACTCTTCCAGCATCTTTTCAGTTGTTCTGCATCTCACAAATGTTCTTCTGTGTGATCCAAATACCTCAAACTTTGATTCGTCTGTCCATAAAACTTTTTTCCAATCTTCCTCTGTCCAATGTCTTTTGCCCATATTAATCTATTCCTTTTATTAGCCAGTCTCAGATATGGCTTTTTCTTTGCCACTTTGCCCTGAAGGCCAGCATAGCCTCTTCACTGTAGACGTTGACACTGGCGTTTTTCGTGTACTATTTAATGAAGCTGCCAGTTGAGGAGCTGTGAGGCGTCGATTTCTCAAACTAGAGACTCTAATGTCCTTGTCTTGTTGCTCAGTTGTGCAGCGGAGCCTCCCACTTCTCTTTTTACTCTGGTTAGAGCCTGTTTTGCTCTCCTCTGAAGGGAGTAGTACACACCATTGTAGGAAATCTTCAGTTTCTTGGCAATTTCTTGCATGGAATAGCCTTCATTTCTAAGAACAAGAATAGACTGTCGAGTTTCACATGAAAGTTCTCTTTTTCTGGCCATTTTGAGAGTTTCATAGAACAAACAAATGTAATGCTCCAGATTCTCAACTAGCACAAAGGAAGGTCAATTTTATAGCTTCTCAAATCAGCCAAGCCATTTTCAGCTGGGCTAACATACTTGTGCAAGAGTTTTCTAAACATCCATTAGCCTTTTTTCACAGTTAGCAAACACAATGTACCATTAAAACACTGGAGTGGTGGTTGTTGGAAATGGGCCTCTATACACCTATGTAGATATTGCAATAAAAAACAAGACGTTTGCAGCTAGAATAGTCATTTACCACATTAACAATGTATAGAGTGTATTTCTGATTCATTTAATATTAGCTTCATTGAAAAAAAATGTGCTTTTCTTTCAAAAATAATGAAATTTATAAATGACCCCAAACTTTTGAACGGCAGTGTATATGGATGGATAGATAGATAATAGATATATGGATAGATAGATAAATAGATTAATAGATATATGGGTAAATAGATAGATAATAGATATATGGATAGATAGATAATAGATATATGGATTGATAGATATACGGATAGATAATAGATATATGGATATATATATGGATAGATAGATAAATAGATATATGGATAGCTATATATATAGATAATAGATAGATAATAAATAGATGTACAGATAGATATAAACATGTGATATATATATAATCCGTGCTTTGCGTTTGAACCTTATTGTTCATGTCATTTATTAATAAATGAGTATAATTCTGGAAAAAAATGGCGTGGGGTCCCCCGTAATTTTATTAACCAGCAGAGGGAAAGCGGACAGCTGGGGCGGATGTTTTTAGCCTGGGAAGGGGGTAATACCCATGGAGCTTCCCAGGCTACTAATATCAACTCCCAGTTAAATACTTAGCCTTTACTGGCTATTAAAATGGAGGACCCCCTGAAAAAATTACGTGGGGTCCCCTATTTTAACAGCTAGCAAAGGCTATGGACACAGCTGGGGGTTGATATTAATAGCCTAGGAAGGGGCCATGAATATTGGCCCCCTCCGAGGCTGGAAACAGGAGCCCTCAGCCGCCCCAGGGGTTATAGGGTTGTGGTTGCTGTCACCTTATAATGCCAGCTGACATCAAGCCCAGGTTAGTCACTGAGTTCAGCTCATTGCAAGCGTGGGAAAATACTCACTGCGCATGCGCGGACCTCATTTGCCGGCAATTCACTGAGCTTCAGTGTATTGCCGGCTGCTGAACAGAGCGGTCACATTTTACAATGTGGACATTCTGTTCATGGGATCTTCATGGGACCCTCGCTATTTGGACTGTGGCAGACAGGTGAGGATGAGGTTGCTTTATTATTTTACTTTTGTTACAGGTGATCATGGGCTTCGGGGATTAGGTGTGTATATGGTGTTTTTTTATTTTTTATTTTTGCAGGGGCGGGAACATCGGGGACAAGGTGTAGGTGAGTATAATGTGTTTTGTTTTTATTTTAAGATTTTTTTTATTAATTTTTTTAAAAAATTATAACTCAGTAGAGCACAGGCACCGGCGGATGGGAGACTACTGCTTCCATCCAGCGGTGCCTGTGCTCTTTGTGTCCTATGGCAGGAGGTGCCAGCTGATGGTGGTAGTAGTACCATCAGCCGGCGCCTATGACCCGTGGTAAGCTTTTTACCGTGGGTCACTGTCACAGCGCTGTGACAGCGGTAATGCTATTACCGCCGATCAGAGCCTGTGTTTCCTGCGGTGTCACGCAAGTGACAGTGCAGGAAACACCCAAACCCAAACCAGAACCCGAACAGTAACACGGACTTCCAGAGGAAGTCCGTGTTCAGGGTCAGTGACCGAACAGTAGGTGTTCGGTACGGACCCCGAACTTTACTGTTCGGGTTCACCCATCACTACAGAGTAGGATCTTTCTTTAGTATAAAAACCAGACTCGCCAATGTAACCTCAATGTAATTGTTCAGCTCCTGCACCTCCTCATCCTCTTCTTGTTCGGCCTCCATCTCTGAAATGACCACATCAGTCAAAAGCTGGAAGCACTGCAGCACTGCCTTGGCCAAGCGGTAACAGGCTGTGCTGATGATAACATGCTTAATGCTTAGGTGACAAACCGCCCACCACTGCAGAGTTGTTGAAAGCTGTAATGCAGCAGGCAGATCTGTGACTTACCACTGAACATACAGCCAGGCATGGTCGTGTGTGACAATGGCCGGAACCTGGTGGCTGAGAAATGACAGCCGGAGTAGATACGGTTTCCCTCTATGCCAGTCCTTTCACCGAGCTAAAGAATATGGCTGTGGTGAAATACAACTCACACTGAGAAGCAGTGTCAAACTGAAGAACATTGGGCCCACCAGAGGATTTGATTCTGAGGGACCACCTTTCTCCCCCGCTCAAGAGCCGCTGCAAAGTTTGTGCTATGATTAACTCTCCTGATGGAGAAGCCAGGGCCCACCCAGGGATTCTCTGGTGGGCCTTTCCAACCCTGCCAAGAAGCAGCTCTGGCTAAGAGAAGTCTGTGTGAAGGTTCCTAGACACTCTATGCCTGATTTTTTTTACTGAGTAGGAAACCAATGCAAACATGTGGAGAACATATAAAATCCTTGCAAATGTTGTCCTTGGTGGGATTTGAACCCAGGACCCCAGCACTGCAAGGCTTCTGTGCTAACCACAGAGCCACAGAGCCACTGTGCTGCCCTCTCTGTTTTCCCTCTGATATCTAACATGCTGGAGAAACTTGCACCTACTGCCACTCAGTATCTTCTGCTCCTTTGTGAGAAACTAATGTACAGTCATGGCCAAAAGTATTGAGAATGACACCAAAATTATATTTTCACATGATCTGCTGGCCTCTGGTTTTTATTAGTGTTTGTCTGATGTTTATATCACATACAGAAATATAATTGCAATCATATTATGAGAACCAATAGGTTATATTGACAGTTAGAATGAGTTAATGCAGCAAGTCAATATTTGCAGTGTTGCCCCTTCTTCTTCAAGACCTCTGTAATTCTCCCTGGCATGCTCTCAATCAACTTTTGGACCAAATCCTGACTAATAGCAGTCCATTCTTGCATAATCAATGCTTGCATTTTGCCAAAATTTGTTGGTTTTTGTTTGTCCACCCGTCTCTTGATGATTGACCACAAGTTCTCAATGGGATTAAGATCTGGGGAGTTTCCAGGCCATGGACCCAAAATCTCTATGTTTTGTTCCATGAGCCATTTAGTTATCACCTTTGCTTTATGGCAAGGTGCTCCATCATGCTGGAAAAGGCATTGTTGGGCGCCAAACTGCTCTTGGACGGTTGGGAGAAGTTGCTCTTGGAGGACATTCTGGTACCATTCTTTATTCATGGCTGTGTTTTTAGGCAAGACTGTGAGTGAGCCGATTCCCTTGGCTGAGAAGAAACCCCACACATGAATGGTTTCAGGATGCTTTACAGTTGGCATGAGACAAGACTGGTGATAGCGCTCACCTCTTCTTCTCCGAATAAGCTGTTTTCCAGATGTCCCAAACAATCGAAAAGGGGATTCATCAGAGAAAATGACTTTGCCCCAGTCCTCAGCAGTCCACTCCCTGTACCTTTTGCTATCAGTCGGTCCCTGATGTTTTTTCTGGAGAGAAGTGGCTTCTTTGCTGCCCTCCTTGAAACCAGCCCTTGCTCAAAGAGTCTCCGCCTCACAGTGCGTGCAGAAGCACTCACACCAGCCTGTTGCCATTCCTGAGCAAGCTCGGCACTGCTGGTAGTCCGATCCCGCAGCTGAAACAGTTTTAAGATACGGTCCTGGCGCTTGCTGGTCTTTCTTGGGCGCCCTGGAGCCTTTTTGACAACAATGAAAGCTCTCTCCTTGAAGTTCTTGATGATGCGATAGATTGTTGACTGAGGTGCAATCTTTGTAGGTGCGATACTCTTCCCTGTTAGGCCATTTTTGTGCAGTGCAATGATGGCTGCACGTGTTTCTTTAGAGATAACCATGGTTAACTGAAGAGAAACAATGATACCAAGAACCAGCCTCCTTTTAAAGTGTCCAGTGATGTCATTCTTACTTAATCATGACTGATTGATCGCCAGCCCTGTCCTCATCAACACCCACACCTGTGTTAATGGATCAATCACTAAAACGATGTTAGCTGCTCTTTTTAAGGCAGGACTGCAATGATGTTGAAATGTGTTTTGGGGGTTAAAGTTCATTTTCTGGGCAAATATTGACTTTGCAAGTACAGTAATTGCTGTTAAGCTGATCACTCTTTGACATTCAGGAGTATATGCAAATTGCCATTACAAAAAATGAAGCAGTAAACTTTGGAAAAATTACTATTTGTCTCATTCTCAATACTTTTGGCCATGACTGTATTTGGGGAGCCACATAGTCTACCAAATAAAATTCCTGAGAAGGAAATTGTGGATGGCTTCGCTTCTGGTACTGGGTGCCAATACCAAACCACTGGAAATATTCCAGGCTAATTGGAGGCAAGCTAATTCCCACAGAAAGTACCAACAGCAAGCTAAGGAGATGGTGGCCTCTATCACCATCACAACCTGCAAAGTTTGCACTATGAACTCTCTTGAAGGAGAAGGCAGGGCTAACCAGAGGAGTTCTCCAGTTCTCTGGTGAGCCCGTCCAACCCTGCCGAGAAGCAGCCATGGCTAAGAAAAGTCTGTGGGAAGATTCCCGGACACTCTATGGCTGCTTTTTTACTGTGGACTGGCTCCAGCAATCTATAAGATTGCAATCTATAAGATCCCTTCACTGGCTCCCCAGTGACCTAGTCTCCCGGTACATACCGGCATGCAACCTCCGATCCTCACAAGATGTCCTTCTCTACTCCCGTCTTATCTCCTTTTCCCACAATCGCATGCAAGATTTTTCCTGTGCATCCCTTCTACTCTTGAACTCTGTACCCCAACAAAGACTTTTGCCTACTGTTGAAACCTTTAAAAGGAATCTGAAGACCCACCTCTTCCGAGCTGCACCCTCACCTACTGTATCCTCACCCATCCCTTATAGACTGTTTGTGCGCCCTCACGGGCAGGGTCCTCTCTGCTCTTGTACCAGTCAGTGACCTCTTTTCACATGTAAAGCGCAATGGAATAAATGGCGCTATAATAATAAATAATAATACTTATACTACTTGTACTCTAGGTCAATTGATGGCACTTTCCTGGTGACTGCCCCTAAATTGATGTGTTTTGGCAGCTTTTGGTCCCGTTTGAAGGTGTTGTGTAAGCATTTGGTTTTGGCACCCATTGAATCCAATGGAGTTCGGCGAATATTCGACAATTACATTGGGGAATATTGCAAAAATGGCGATTGTAATTCGAAACGAATATTGAAATATTTGCTCATCTCTAATCTGAAACACCCTTGATGCTATCATCTGGTGGTGTTGAGTAGTCTGGCCCAATCCAACCCTTGTTCATTTTTATAAGAGTCAGCCTGTCAGTATTTTCAGTTGACAGGAGGATGCGCCTATCAGTTTTTTCAGTTATAATGCCCCCGGCGGCACTAAAAACCATCTCTGACAAAACGCTATCAGCCAGGACCTCCAAGGCGTAGAGAGACAGTTCATGCCACGTTTCCAGCTTGGATACCCAACAGTTGTAAGGCACAGAGACAGAAAGGAATCATGGAGGACGCTGGTATGGTTGTCCTTCAGCATCTTTCAAAACTTTTCCCTCCTTGTCAGAGTACCCCATGTATCAGGGCCTGGGCGCTGGGAGGGTCTGAGAAAACTGTCCCAGACCTTTGACAGAGTTCTGCCTCTGCCACATCTGGTTTGTTTCTCCCTCTCTTGTACTCCTTGGTTGTCTAATGAACTGTCTGTCTGCCGCCAGCATTGTCAGATGGGATTTTTTTTTTTGTTCTAATTCTTCAACAAGAGCTTGAACTTAATATCTGCAAAAATGAACTCCTTTGTTTTCCTCCCTCTACTAACCTACTTTGCAATCTCCGTTAGGTGATGCCACGATAACTCCCACTCGTCACACCTGCTGTCTTGGAGTAATATTTGACACACAACTTTCCTTTATTCAATGTGGAAAATCACTCACTCGCTCATGTCACCTGCACCTTAAAAACATCTCCAGAATTCGACCTTTTCTCACCTTGGATACTGCAATATTTGATCTCTTCTAATCGGTCTCCCTCTAAACAAACTGTCTCCTCTCCTATCCATTCTGAATGCAGCTGCCAGGGTCGTATTTCTATCACTGGTTAGGTTAAACAATCAATCACTACAGAATACAATACAAACTCATCTCTCTCACCCACCAAACTCTCCACAGTTCTGCACTGCCCTATATCTCATCCCTCATTTCTGTGTATCACCCCTCCTGTTCTGCAACTGATCTAAGACTGACATCCTCCTTAATCAGAACCTCACACCTCCATCACTAAGAATTCTCTCGTGCCGTACCAGTTTTCTGTAATGCCCAAAATGCGTGCAACGCAATGGTCACGGTAAAGGCAGCGGAATATAAAGTCGGCTATGTGTGCCAGACTGCCAACAGCCAAGACTTCCCTGTTCTCACCAAGAGGACGATTGTCTATGTTCTCTTCCTCCTCCGCCTCCTCATTATCACCCAATCTGCGTTGAGATGACATGAGGCTGGGATGAGTAGCATCACCCTGTATAGTTCCTTGCTCCGCCTGCAATGCCTCCTGTTTAATTGTGAGCAGCAAGCGTTTCAGTAGACAGAAGCAGGATGGTGATGCTAATTATGGCGTCATCACCGCTCACTATCTTGGTGGAGTCAAAGTTTTGGAGGACGGCACAGATGTCAGACATTCATGCTCACTTATCAGCTCTTATGTGCGGAGGCTGACTTGAATGCCGACGGACGTGCTGAAGCTGGTACTCAACAGCTGCTCTCTGCTGCTCAAAATCATTCCAAACATCTGCAACGTTGATTTCCAACACGTGGTCACATCGCACACCAGTTGGTAAGATGGAAGCTGCAAATGCTGCCGAAGCCCTGCCAGGGCTGCGGAAGCTGTAGCTGACTTTCTGAAATGGCACACACGCGGTGTACTTTCACAAGCCGCTCTGGCAGCTCTGGGTAGGTTTTGAGAAACTGCAAAACCACTAAGTTGAGCACATGGACCAGGCATGGTATGTGTGCAAGCTTGCCTAGCTTCAGAGCCCCCACCAGGTTGGCTGCATACTTGCGCTTGCATTCCAAGGACTGGGGTAGGGACAACTGAACGCTGCAAAGGGACAAGGACGTGAACGTTGATGGTTGCAAGTCTGCAATAACAGGTGCAGGGCGAGAGGCATCTTTGCATGCGCCATGGACAGGGGACTGGCGTGCACGCACAACAGCGGAAGATTCAGTGGTGTCACCTGCAGACACTGTTTCTGGACCTTGGCGTTCAGCCTAGCTAGTCGGGTGCTTTGCTGTCATGTGCCTGAGCATGATGGTGGTGGTCAGGCTGGTAGTTTTGGTGCTCTTGATGATGCTGGCCTGGCAGATGTCGCAAATAGCCCTTTTGGGGTTATCTAAACAACAGTCTTTAAAAAAGAACCAGAATCGGGAAGACCTAACAGTTGTACTGGCAACTTCCATCATGTTGGTGTTCCGGGTAGCAGTTGCCCGCCTTGTGTCTGTGGCTACCACACTGCTTGTTCCTGCCTGTTGTGGTGCTACATCTCCCTCCCCCTGTGTGCTGCTGTCCTCGCTGTGCATGTCCCCTTTCCAGATTGGGTCAGTGACTTTATCGTCCACTGCTTCGTCTTCCACTTCTGCACCCTGGTCCTCCTCCTGACTCTCTGTCCATTGTGTCTCATCATTATCCACCTCTTGCGACAGTAATTGCACTTTCCCACCGTCACCTTTGGGTGACCATGCTGCTCAAATCTCTACATGCGATCTTCTGTTGCCCTGCTTGAAGCTGGCCGGGCGAGAAGGCAGAATTTATCAATAGAAAAGTGAACAGCTCTTGGGGTAACCCTGGACTCTAATCTCTCCTCAAACCACATATCCAAGCTCTTTCCACTTCCAAGCGGACCGAGAGAGATGCCAGAATCTATAAATGGAAAGATAAACAAAACAGGTCTTCAGAGTATCTAAGTGTGGGATCAGTTGTCTCAAGGCACTCGGAATGGTGGGAGGAAGAAGTATCAGGGTGAGGAGTATGACGACCTCAAGTAAAAAAAATCTCCCTGATCCGCACAGTCCTCAACCACAAATCTACAAAAACACTAGTGCATGCCCTCATCATCTCCCGTCTCGACGACTGCAACCTCCTGCTCTGTGGCCTTCCTTCTAACACTCTCGCATTTCTCCAATCTATCCTAAACTCTGTTGCCCAACTAATCCACCTGTCCCCTCACTATTCCCTGGCCTCTCCTCTCTGTCAATCCCTTCACTGGCTCCCCATTGCCCAGAGAGTCCAGTTCAAAACCCTAACCTTGGCATGCAAAGCCATCCACAACCTGTCTCCTCCATACATCTGTGACCTAGTCTCCCGGTACTTACCTGCACGCAACCTCCGATCCTCACAAGACTTCCTTCTCTACTCCCCTCTTATCTCTTCTTCCCACAATCGTATACATGATTTTTCCTGTGCATCCCCTCTTCTCTGGAACTCTCTACCTCAACATTTCTGACTCTCGCCTACTGTTGAAACCTTCAAAAGCTACCTGAAGACCCACCTCTTCCGACAAGCGTACAACCTGCAATAACCCTCGCTCCACCATACCGCTGCACAACCAGCTCTATCCTCACCTAATCAATCCTCACCCATCCCTTGTTGACTGTGAGCCCTCGCGGGCAGGGTCCTCTCCTCTACTGTAGCAGTTGCTGTCACATTTTTGTTCAAGATTATTGTAATTGTTTTTGCGATGTAATTGTATACCCCTTTTTCACATGTAAAGCGCCATGGAATAAATGGCGCTAAAGTAATAATAATATTGTGGTTCAGACTCTCGGCTATTGAGACTGGACCGTGTGGAAGACAGGGAGGTGGCAAACTGACTAGAAACATTATCTGCTATCCAACAAACAACCTTTTTACACTGCTCTGCCTTTAAGAGTGGTGTTCCGTGGCCCGCTTGAAATTGGGACAGGAAGATAGTTCGACATGATGTGGGTGTTTGTTGTGCTCCCTCAGCAGGCACAGTTTCATCTTGCCCATGGCCTCTGCGTGCATTATCACCATCACCATAACGTGCACTTCCCCGTCACTTACCACACACCTTTCCCATTTTAAATGGAGTTTAATATTTGTCACGTTGCCAAAAATGTCTGTATTATTACCGCAGTAATATAGGATCACATCTGATGAGATGACCACAGTTTTAGGCAGTGACCTGGGAGTCAGAGATCCTTCCATGGGTCTTCACCATGCTGTTTCCATGTCTTTTCAGCACTGTATGCATGTGTCTGATGATGTGTCACACACCACATGGCCAGATAAGGTAGTAAAATGTTAAAATGACATTTACCAGTGAATGCATTTTTCACCGTTGAAAGCAATGAAAAGTGCAAAAACGCATCAAAAACGTTATGTGTGAACATAGCCCAAGGTGTGGAGGAGCATTTTTGTTTTTGGCTATTTATTTTGCCTTATATACAAGTCATTACCCTGGAAAAGATGTTCCTTAACATTTTTCCCAGGAAAATCCATTTTAGTTTCGTTTTTGTATGTTTTATTGTGAGTCTGTAAAAGTGGCGTAATACCTCTGACAATATTGCTGACAGAAGTGTCCTGGGAGTCAGAGATGGTTTTAGGTGTACAGTGTCCATTTTAGGACATGATCAGAAATCAAAATCAAACATCAGAATGATGTTAGTTTGAGGCTAAATACCCTGTCTGACAAGTGATCCTGACAAGTGACTTTGATAAGTGACTTTTACAACTATAATAATAAAAAAAAAACTGTTTGTTGATGGGATTTGAACCCAAAATTCTACATCTAGAAACCAGTGCACTAACCACTGAACTATAAACTCAGTTGAAGAAACCTTGGCATTCTATTTTGTTATATGATTTTCAGTGCAAACCTGATAGAAACTCATTGGGACTTATGCACAGACTGCAAGCAAGCCAAATTCAAATGATGTTTGATTCTGATTTGTGAGTCTGATGTGTGACTTTCTTCAAACATCAGAATCAGAATCACAATGACTTTTAGTCACCCTGAGTATTTTCATGGTTGACAAGAAAAGCTGCCAGTTGCTATCAATTGACTGGATAGCTCAATGGTAAGGTGTCAGCCTCTGAAAACTAAAGTGTCATGGTTGAAATCCCAATTGTTCTCATTTTTTTTAATTATGCCTGTTTAGCACACAAACTACAGGGTGTTTTACTTTTAATATCTGACATTTTGATTGTCATCCTGACATGTTAAGAGTTTCAGACACGCTGTCTATTTGCATGGTAAATTACATAGCCAAAGTAAATTGGGAGGCAATAATTTACTACATATCTATTTCCAAGTGACTGTACATTTGCATAATTTCTTTAAGGGGTCTAATAATAAAATTTCTTTATTGTCAATTTTTCTTTCCATCCACCCAAGAACTGGCTACAAACTCCCAATTTACTTTTGCTATGTAATTATTATTATATATCACTACCTAAATAATCAAATAATGAACCTACAGTTTAATGGTAAGGCATCTGTGTCACATAGTTTTGGTTTGAAAGGATAATAATAATAGTAATAATAATAATAATAATAATAATAAAAAGTTCAGTGTCCCTACAGGTTTTTCTTGGTTTATGAGATTAACCATGATAACACTCAGGGTGTCTAAAAGTAATTGTGATTCTTATTCTCGAGTTTCCCATAGACTTACATTGGGCTTGTTACTCGGACTGAGCACTCAAGCATCCCAATTTGCTCGACCCGAGCAACGAGTACCCGAGCATTTTAGTGCTCGCCCATCACTAATAATTACCTCTGCCTGGATGAATGCGACAAAAAAGGCAGCATAAAAATACCACTTATTTAGTTTATACTCCAACCCCTTAGAAACACTCTTGCAAAATGGTGGATCATCACAAGTAGTGACCGCTAGAGATGAGCAGATCTGGAAAAAATTGAAATTCGCCAAATTTGCCAGATTTTAATGGGAAATTTGACTTGCAGCTAATTTATTTTCAAAGAACTGAATGTCCCATATCATGCTTTGATGTCTGGAGAGACCCCAAAGCATAATAAACCTAAGATGTAGAAAAAAATACAACCAATGTTCACTTCACCGCATACCTCCACTTTTCACTGTCCCTCATATGGTCCTCTGCACCCATTATTAGTGCCACCACACTCTGAAACCCCAGACATCTTCACGCTAGGCTGGGAGCCCCAGTCACAACAAGGTTTGGGATGTCCCTGCGTATGAGCACAAATGTCCTGGTGTAACAGGCCAGATTAACCCCCCGCCCAGAATATACCTGGGGCCCTGATACTTGAGTATATCACTCAATCCTGTGCGATGTCTGGGGCCCCTGTGCGATGTCTGGGGCCCCTGTGCGATGTCTGGGGCCCCGTTCTTGAGTATATCACTCAATCCTGTGCAATGTCTGGGGCCCCTGTGCAATGTCTGGGGCCCCTGTGCAACGTCTGGGGCCCCTGTGCAACGTCTGGGGCCCCGTTCTTGAGTATATCACTCAATCCTGTGTGATGTCTGGGGCCCCTGTGCAATGTCTGGGGCCCCTGTGCGACGTCTGGGGCCCCGTTCTTGAGTATATCACTCAATGGTTCTCATAAGCGTGAAAAATCTGATCCACAGCAACAGGGGTATATTCTGGCCCGGAGGAGTATAATCTGGCCTAGGCCAATTTATACCCCGGGGTATAGTTTGGCCTAGGCTATAATATACCCATGGTCTATACTCCTCTAAGGCAGAATATTAGTGTGTTTTTGCTGCTGTAGTGCTACAGTATATATAGATGCACATACACAAACCATATACCATTTCATGCAGCTTTTGTCAGATTTTTATGCGGTCTGCAGCAGTTTTCCCTCTTCCATGTGACACGGAGAAATCTGCTGTGATTCTGCACAAAAAATCCACATCATTGGGATGCGGATTTTAATGCAGATTGGCTGCTGATTTTTTCCCTGTGGAAAATCAGCAGCAAATCTAGTGCATGGGAATGGGTGGACTAGACTTACAGCATGTGTTGGAGGCATTACATTGAACTGACAGTAGATGGTGCAGTTCCATCAGTGCATAGTTAATGTTATGTGTTGTAACTTGTTATGTAGGTTTCTCCCTTCTCTCTATGATATGCACTTTAAGTTCTCCAGTGTGAGCTCCTATTCTATCCTGATAAGGTATATAAAGTGAACTTGGAACACCTCCAACAAAAAAATAAGTTTTCCAATTTTGACAACAATTGAAGACCAACTGTACCAACTGTGTAACTGTTTAGAGTTTGAAACAATAAAATGTTGAAAAATTGTTTTCTAGTTGAAGTAACAAAAGTCTGTGTGTTTAGAGTTTTAAACAATAAAATGTTGAAAAATTATGTAATTCTTGAGTATATCACTCAATGGTGCTCATAAACGTGAAAAATCTGATCTTTAATATACTTTAATCTTTAATATACTCAAGAACGGGGCCCCAGACGTCGCACAGGGGCCCCAGACATCACACCTCACACAGGGGCCCCAGACATCGCACAGGATTGACTGATATACTCCAGAACGGGGCCCCAGACATCGCATAGGGGGTCCCAGTCAGCGCAAAGGGGGGCAGAGACAGCGCACAGGAGGGCAAAGACAGCACACAGGGGCCTTGCGCGCTGTCTCTCCCCCCCCTTGTGTGCTGTCTCCCCCCCCCTTGTGCGTTGTCTCTTCCCCTCTTGTGCGTTGTCTCTCCCCCCCCCCTTGCGCACTGTCTCCCCCCCTTGCGCACTGTCCCCCCCCCCCCCTTGCACACTGTCTCCCGCTCCTTGCGCGCTGTCTCCCCCCTCTTGCTCGCTGTCTCTTCCCCTCCCTTGCGCACTGTCTCTGCCTCCCTGTGCACTGTCTGGGACCCCGTGCGCTGTCTCTGCACCCCCATGTGCTGCCTGGGGCCCCGTGCGCTGACTGGGGCCCCGTTATTGAGTATATCACTCAATGGTTCTCAAAAGCCTGAAAAATTTGATCTACAGCAGCTGGGGGATATTCTGACCAGGAGGGGTATAATCTGGCCTAGGCCAATTTATACCCGGGGTATATTCTGGCCCAGAGGGGTATAAACTGACCTAGGCCAATTTATACCCCGGGGTATAGTTAGGCCTAGGCCAGAATATACCCGGGGTATAATCTGGCCTAGGCCACTTTACCCCCGGGTATATTCTGGACGGGGGGTTAATCTGGCCTGTTACACCGGGCCTAGTCGTGGCCGGAATTTCTACCTAGAGTGTGGGTCAAAGTCGCGTAGCAGGTCCTGATATCATTATGTCAAAGCAGCCTTACAATGTGCAGAGACATCCCAGCCTGAAGAGACTTAGGTTTCAGCCCGCAGTTGTAGGAAGAAGAGTTGGCGAGGACTGCACGAGTGACAGGAAGCAGTGGAGGTGGCTGGGAAGTGTACAAGGTGAAAATTAGCTTTTGTTTTTTTTTAGGGGTTTTTTTTGTAACCATTTGCCAGCACTCAGCGGTTCCACAAAGCCAGCTAGCCACCATCTTACTGAATTTGTGCTGGACGAATTACAAAAATCTGCATTCTGAAGGATACAGATTTTTGTAAAATTCGAATACAATTAAATTCCACTCGAATAAATTCAGCCAACTCTAGTCTTCACAAATATTATAAGACAAATAGAATAACAATAGGAAAATTTGATATTGTTTTTTATATATTACCTGTATAATAATCCCTTTGGTTTTGTATTCAGCTTGGAGTGCTTTGGAGAACGTAGAAATAAATGCCTATTGAAAAAATACAATAACACACAGATCAACATATTATTGCAAGTTAGATAATAATAAAAGAAAACACAAGGGACCTGATTATTACATTTTACCTGATATTTTTATCAAGCTTTTTTTGTTTGCTCCACATCTTCCATTTGACCCTTTTTTAAAGTCACATTTTTTATGTGTGCATCTGTTTTTTTTTTTAGTTTGCCACTGTGGGTAGAGTTTAGAGTTTCTAGATGTTTTCGCCTGATGCTTGTTCTGCTGTGCACTGATCTCTCCGGGCTCAGTGCAGTCACAAAACAGCTACTGGCGGCAGTAGCGTAGCTACCGGGGAGGGCAGAGGGTGCGGCCGCCCCAGGCCCCAGGTTCTGAGGGGCCCACCCGGAGCTACACTACGTTTAACTGTATCGGCGTGTGCCGATACAGTTAAACTCTGCGGCAGAGCAGAGAGACACAATCTCCCTGCACTGTCGCCATAGAGACTGTGAGCTGGGGGCCCCCCGCAAGTTCAACTGTATCGGCATCTGCCGATTATATTATATTGAATGGGGGTGCATAATACTATAGGTGGGTGCATTATACTATATGAGGTGCATTATACTATATGGGGTGCATTATACTGAATGGGGGTTCATTATACTATATGGGGTGCATTATACTATATGGGGGTGCATTATACTATATGGGGTGTATTACACTATATGGAGGTGCATTATACTATATGGGGTGTATTACACTGAATGGGGGTGCATTATAATGAATGTGGGTGCATTATACGATATGGGTTGTATTACACTGAACGGGGATGCACTATACTATATGGGGGTGCATTATACTGAATGGGGGTGTATTATACTGGATGGGGGTGCATTATACTATATGGAGGTGAATTATACTGAATGCAGATGCATTATACTATATGGGGGTGCGTTATACTATATGGGGGTGTATTATACTGAATGAAGGTGCATTAAACTATATGGGGTGCATTATACTATATGGGGGTGCATTATACTGAATGGGGGTGCATTAAACTGAATGGGGGGTGCACAATACTATGCTGGGTGCATTATATTGGATGGGCTATGGTGGTGCATTATACTGAATGGGCTATGGGGTACATTATACTATATAGGGGTGCATTATACTATATGGGGATGCATTATACTGTAAGTACTATGGGATTCATTATACTGTATGGGATATGGGGTGCATTATAATACTGTATATGGGAGTGCATTATACTATATGGCCTATGGGGGTGCATTATACTATATGGCCTATGGGGGTGCATTATACTGTATGGGCTATAGGGTGCATTATGCTGTATGGGCTATAGGTTGCATTATACTGTATGGAGGACTATGTGGGGGCCTTTAAATTATATGCAAGCAATTATACAGTTTTAAGGTTTGTGTGGGGTCCATCCTGCTGTATGGAGAGGTGGTGGGCCATTATATTGCATGAACGCCCATTATACTGCATGGAGGGCTGTGTGGGGGTCACAGTTATGGGATCATACTGTGTTGGGGTCACTATACCTTTCCGGGGCAGTTGAGGGGTGGGGTACAGTAGGACCATATACTTTACAAATGCAATGAAAGGGGAATCTAAGGCTTCAGTAGGAGGAAAATTAGAGGGCACACAGTACGTGCAGTAATTGGGACACATATGGCAGCAGCGGATCAGAATTGGGGTATCAGCAGGATAAGGCGTTTGTGCAGGTTGGGGATAATGGTGCCTGAAATGTGAGAAGTCATATGTGTCTTTGTTGTAATCTGTGCAGATGAGTGCTGGCTGGAAGAAGTTGCCATGTCGGTCTGGGCCAGATGGAAAAGACTGGAAAAGTGAATAACTCCACCAGAAAGAATGTCAGCTGTAAGTCACCATCTATAACTGTACTGTAATCTCTTACATGTTCTACAGGACTGGTATCTACCACTATATGGTCACTATATGGTGGTAATATCAGTGTTGGTCTTTGTATAGAGATTTATTTTAGTAACAGCGCTGTCATCTGCTGAGGGTCTCCTACATTCACTATTAGGCCACGGCCCAGCTATCAGTATTTGGTCAGTTTTCGGTCAGTATTTTTTCTCAGGAGTGGGAGACAAAACTAGGTGAGGAACAATCAGAGAAAAGGTATAATAGAAACAAATCACCAATTCTGCATTTATCACCCACTTCTGGGATTGGCTCCCACTCCTGAGAAAAAATACTGACCAAATACTGATAGTGGGGCCGTGGCCTTAGGGTGCGCCACCATAGCAGTAATCAGGATTACCTGGTTAGGGGCCCACTCAGAAGTTTCACCCCCCCGACCCAAACCCATAGCTACGCCTCTGCCTGGCGGTGATTCTCCCACTTCCTGTGACATCATGTTGATAGAGCAGTTCCTTCTCTTCCACTCAGCCCTGTTGACAAGTTGTCACTCCTGACATCATGTAGATTGACAGTCAGCTCTCAAATGCCTAAATCAGTGGAGGCTGGTAATGACATTGATACCCACCATAGGCGCTGGAAATAAGAGCCACTTGCAGAGATCTTTGCACTGCGTATGCAATGTAGATTTTACTAGTTTAGCACGCCTTCACTGAATTAGGTAGCAGGTAGATGTCTGCCAATCAAGGAACTGCTCTGTTAATGAAACATCACAGGAGGTGAAAGAATTGCCACCAGGAGAGGTTCTGTGACTGTTCTGAGCCAGGTCTTCAGTACACAACGTTTACCGGAAATATAAAAATGGAGTTGCCTTCACTATCTAAAGAAGGAGCCCATCCTGATACAGGCAGTGAGCAACAGAAAACATGTAGAACTATGCTGTAGAAAGGAGCCACTAGACAGCCACTCAGTGTATGTAATTCAGTAAACCACCCAAGCCGACTGTGTAGATCTTCCAGCCAATTGCACGTGCCTTGTATTGCCACTGTCTGTGACACTATATGTTGAGTCTGGTTTTTAAATTATGGTGGCAATAAGTAATCCTTTTATGTTGGAATGAAATTGTAACACCAGGCCATTTTAACTTGAGTAACAACTCTATTGGGTACCATGTCACAAATGTGGTGAAGGAACAGAACAAGGATCTGACATAAGTTTGATTTCATGTAAGGAATCAGATTTTCAAAGAGTTATCCAGTTTAGAGAAAAACAAACCTTTTCATATATCTTAACAGAGAAGTATGAGAGAATACATTGTGCTTCCTTGGTTAGAATCTTCATCTTTTGACCAGAGGGGAGAGTGGAAACACACAGCATCTCTCACTCTAGAAGACTTGCCCTTTCTGGCCTGCCTGTAATGCTTGATTTTTTTCCACACATAACGACAGATCATTGGCTGTTCCAACAGGAAATCACTTTTTGATCAGCCTAGTGGTAATGGACCTATAAAGGCTCACCTGGTGAAGTGGATTAAGCTAAGTCACAGGTCAGGGTGAACACATGAACTGAGGGTGATAGCACAGCTGGCTAGATTTGTAGGATGGCATGTTGATCAGGACAGCAGACAGACGAGCAAGGCAAGATACACCAGAAGACACAGAGCCAGGGGTTTTGACAAGTACAGGAATTGAATATGTATAAACAGTCCAGAAATAGCAGCAGAATTTGTAATATGAACTAGTCCAGAGGTAAGTTTGTAATGATTTCAGTATATGAAGGGTTAATAAGCAACCAATGAACATCTGCAGGCAGCAGAGATGAAGAAGCAAACTCTTACAGTAGCAATATTAATGTGCACAATCACTAAAGAGGAGTTTGTTATGCTTACAGCAGACGATGGGTTACTCAGCAGGTCCGAGCCGGGAAGCAATTGCAGATTGCAGATGTAAACAAGAGTTTAAAGAGACGATTCAACATGGGTTTACGAGGGACCATTCCTGTCAAACTAATCTGATCAGCTTTTATGAGGAGGTAAGTTCCGGACTGGACCAAAGAAATGCAGTGGATGTTGTGTATATGGACTTGCAATATGTAGGCCGCACTATACAGACCATACATGCCAGGCTGAGCAAGCATAGGCAAAATATTTGTAATACTTTTGTTTTCCACAGCATTTCTAAACATTTTTCAATTGAACATCATAAAGATCCAACATTTTTAAAACTGATCATTATTGATCAGATTGGGTACACTGTCAATGATAGATTGAATTGTTTCATTAATAGGGAGAGTTACTGGATATATAAATTGGGGACTCTTTCTCCTGAGGGATTAAATTTAATATTGGATAATGTGGTACACTAGTTTTTGCCATTTATGAGTGTGCCATTCACCTGTTATGCATTGTTCTGTTGTTTTATCTGATATTAATCTGTTTTGTACCATATAGGGTTAAAATTATTAGTGCCTGATTGTTACCCACCAACAGATGTGGGTGGCTATATAATACCATCCTTGTAATTTCATCCCATGACCTGAAGAAGGCAGTATTCCACTGCTGAAACACATGTTGTTTTATTGACCTAATAAAGGTGTTTTTTATTATTTCCTCTTCACCATTCCTTGAAGCTCCATAGACCGCGGCTTTGTCCTTCATCTGCTCTGCATTATAATGATAATGGGGGGCTCACTACTAGGGTGGGTGGTGGATG
Organism: Phyllobates terribilis; assembly: GCF_046119375.1. Taxonomy (NCBI): domain Eukaryota; kingdom Metazoa; phylum Chordata; class Amphibia; order Anura; family Dendrobatidae; genus Phyllobates; species Phyllobates terribilis. Next base: position 214,402,266 of record NW_027362761.1, read on the forward strand.
CTGGATGTGGCTCAAGACCATCTCTCAGAGCTGAATATGGCTCTCAAGGTAAGAGAGGTTGGAGACCACTGATTTACAGTATAACATGGTGAAAAATTGACCCAGTGGGCTAAGACATACAGAACTGTATTGACAGCGGCATGGCACTACAGATCTAAATATGTTTGTAAATCTAAATTGTTATGCTTAGGACTATGCTAAGCACTAAGTGCAGGACTGGAAAGCAGGAACCATAGAGCAATGACATATCTCCTTCCTGTAATTGCTTTCTCCTCTACCTACCATTTAGTCCGACAAGACTATAGAAGGAAAATAAAACAATGTATTAATATACAGTTTTGTATGACTTCTCCATTTCTTTTTATTAGAAAAAAAATCCAGTTCATTATTGAACATTTTGTGCCCGCCAAACTACTTACTTTGGAAGCAGAATATACGGTATAAAGGGGGCAAGGAAAGGTACCAAAAGCAGAGGAAATATTCAAAATTAGACCCTTTCTCCTAAAAGTAAAAAAAAGCAAATATAAACATGAAATATTTTTTACACTGTAGCAGGTTGAACTATTCATCTAAGATAAAGTGATTTCTATTTTTCTCGAAATAGTAGCATTTCATTTAAGCGTACGTTTGTTTCGGGTGACTTTTCAGGATAAGCTGTAATGTTGGGGTAACACTATTTCTGGCCATTTAATGATTTGCATTCTGTATTTGAGCAGGTTTCCTTTTGTATCTCTCTGCCTCTATATCTAGCTCTTTATTTTCCTTCTCTTCTCCTCTACAAAGAATATTATCAGCAGAAACTGTAATTTGATCCCATTGTGAATTGAAAACCTGTCTTCACTGAAAAATGATTTAAGGGGGTTGTCCAGTCCAAACTGATAAGTCTGCAGTCACTCTGTGTGACTGCAGACTTATGAATCCCCCCAGCGCACGCACAGTGCACTGCTGGGATTTTCCGGTTTCTGAGTCGAGACCGGAGGGTATGAATGAATTATATTCCCGGCTAGTGGATGCGACCTCGCTCTCCATACTCTTGTCGGCTGCGTCACTAGACGGGGCGCTTCCTCGCTCAATACAAGTGTATGGAGCAAGGCCGCGCCCACTGGCCAGGATCATGTATAACTCATACATACCCTGCAGTCCTGACTCAGAAATCGGCGAATCCCCGCAGCACACAATGCGTGTGCTGGGGGGATTCATAAGCCTGCAGTCACACAAAGTGACTGCAGACTTATCGGCTTGGACCGGACAACCTCTTTAAGCAATGAATTCAGAGAAGAGGACTCTAATTAGTGGAGAATAAGGCATTTTCTTTAATAAGATATATTACTATGTTTTTTTTACCTCACTCTTCTATTTAGTAAAACATTACAGTTGCTATTTAACCCCTAAAACTGTTATTTAAGACAGATACACTTACAGTGGGGAAAATAAGTATTTGATACACTGCCAATTTTGCAAGTTTTCCCACCTACAAAGAATTGAGAGGGCTGTAATTTTTATCATAGATACACTTCAACTGTGAGAGACAGAATCTAAAAACCAGAAAATCACATTATATGATTTTTAAATAATTAAATTGCATTTTATTGCATGAAATAAGTATTTGATCACCTATTAACCAGCAAGAATCCTGGCTCTCACAGACCTGTTAGTTTTTCTTTAAGAAGCCCGCGTACTCTGCATTCATTACCTGTATTAATTACAACTGTTTGAACTCGTTACCTGTCCACACACTCAATCACACTCCAACCTCTCCACCATGGCCAAGACCATAGAGCTGTCTAAGGACACCAGGGACAAAAATTTTGACCTGCACAAGGTTGGGATGGGCTACAGGACAATAGGCAAGCAGCATGTTGAGAAGGCAACAACTGTTGGTGCAATTATTGAAAAATGGAAGAAACACAAGACAACTGTCAATCTTCCTCAGTCTGAGATTCCATGCAAGATCTCGCCTCGTGGGCTAAATATGATTATGAGAAAGGTCAGGGATCAGTCCAGAACTTCACGGGAGAACCTGGCCAATGACCTGATGAGAGCTGGGACTACAGTCTCAAACATTACCATTAGTAACACACCACGCCGTCATGGATTAAAATGCTGCAGGTCACGCAAGGTCCCCCTGCTTATGACAGCACATGTCCAGGCCCGTTTGAAGTTCGCCAGAGACCATCTGGATGATCCAAAGGAGGCATGGGAGAAGGTCATGTGGTCAGATGAGACCAAAATAGACAGAAGTGTTTGGAGGAAGAAGAAGGATGAGTACAACCCCAAGAACACTGTTCAAATCGGGAAGCATGGTGGGGGAAACATCATACTTTGGGGGTGCTTCTCTGCAAAAGGGACAGGATGACTGCACCGTATTGAAGGGAGGATGGATGGGGTCATGTATCGCAAGATTTTGGCCAACAACCTCCTTCCCTCAGTAAGAGCATTGAAGATAGGTCGTGGCTGGGTCTTCCATCATGACAATGACTCAAAACACACAGCCAGGGCAACTAAGGAGTGGTTCCATAAGAAGCATTTCAAGGTCCTGGAGTGGCCTAGCCAGTCTCCAGACCTGAAACCAACAGAAAATCTTTGGAGGGAGCTGAAACTCAATGTTGCCCAGTGTCAGCCCCGAAACCTGAAAGATCTAGAGAACATCTGTATGGAGGAGTGGGCCAAAATCCCTGCTGCAGTGTGTGCAAACTTGGTCAAGAACTACAGGAAACGTCTGACCTCTGTAATTGCAAACAAGGTTTCTGTACCAAATATTAAGTTATGTTTTTCTATTGAATTAAATACTTAATTCATGCAATAAAATGCAAATTAATTATGTAAAAGTCATACAATTTGATTTCCTGGATTTTTTTTTTAGATTCTGTCTCTCACAGTTGTATTGTACCTATGATAAAAATTACAGACCTCTCCATTCTTTGCAGGTGGGAAAACTTGCAAAATCGGCAATGTATCAAATACTTATTTTCCCCACTGTATCTATCCATTGGATGGATGGTAAGTGCTAGATTGATGGGGATCTGACTATTGGCTTATTTTCCCCATTGTGTCTATCCATTGGGTGGATGGTAAGTGCTAGATTGATGGGGATCTGACTATTGGAACACCCCCATCACCAGAATGTATAACACCGATATAATATTTGTCATCTATCCAGCGGACATGTGATCAATGACTCTGGCTAGAATACTGCTTTATTGGGTATGCTATTTTGAGCGTTTAGAGCTGTAAAGAATTGGAGATTGTATGTCTCCATATTCCAAAACTTTTTTTTTTTTTTAATCACAATTAATTGGCATACTTATATTGTTCCCTAATGGGCTAACCTGTCTCCATAGTGGTGCAAGCCTCAACAATCAAGACAGCAGGGCTGGCAATCATGTGTGCCCATTTTCTACCATGCTGCAATCAAGTGGTAATGAGTCCCCAACCCACCGTTACCAATATTTTTCGTGATTTTGTTTATATTCTGGTCTTCCTGCCAGCTGTGTGCAGTGTGCACTGGATTTTCTGCCATGGTTGAATCCCACAACTCACACACTCATATCCTCAGTTCCCGCCCCCTCCACCTACAAAGCGCCATCTAGGAACTAGTATTTAGTCTCATGATGGATAAATTGTTGCGCACACAGTATCTCACTCCTAACACTCCTCCCATTTCATTTAGTATGCACTGTATGAAGACCCTCCCGCAGACAGTAACGTTACAGACAATAATGTTACAGGTGGCACCATACAGGCTCAGTGTACTGTTGAATGAGGAGGGATGGCTTAAGCATTATTTTGATCAAAATTATGTTAACTAAGTACCCTATATTATTTTCATGCACTAGTGCTGTTTATTTATTTATTGCAGGGTATTTGCATATTACGTTTCTGTCTTTGTTTTTTTTCTGTTTAGTGGCCATGTGTGAACATGCTCTTACATGCTGCATGCACACCAATTTATATTCCAATTAATTTCTATAGGTTTTTTCAGTGTACTGTAGGGCAGCAATTAGTCATATAATATATTAATTTATCATAATGTAATCCAACACTGTGGAAGCCTAGCACCATTCTGTCTCGCTAAAATCAATAGTTTATAACATTATTATTCTTCTTCTAATGTGGAGGATGCACTACATCTGTAGATTGTGCTCTCACTCCCTGCACACATCAGTAATCAACCAAATCTGACCGGGGATCACAGGCCTCACCCCTCTTGATATCACTATTCAGAGCACGCTGTTCTGAGAGCTGATGGCTGAGTCCTGCCTTCTGCAGGCAGTTTTGTGCTTGACTGACAGGCTACATTCTGTTCAAAGCACAGACACAAAGGGGCTGATTCATCAAAGCTTTCATGCTGACTGGAGTAGCATTTTTACGGAGGCGCATGCTTCTGAAAATATTTCATTAAGTGATGTGCACCTCTTAACCCCTTCACGACCGATGACGTATATTTATGTCATCGGCCGTGTCTTTGCCTTTGATGCGGGCTCACATGCTGAGCCCGCATCTCTCCCCTCACTTAATGGCTGATTTAATAAGCCATCAAGTGCCTCTAACATCCACAGGTAGATTCGAGATCCACCTGCATCTGTTAATCAGTTAAATGCCGCTGTCAATCAATGACCACGGCATTTAACACGCTTAGACTGGAAGCGCGTCATTAATCCCTCCCATCACACTTTCCCTGATGAAGCTATAACTAACTAACAGCAATATGCGTGTGGTGTCTGGGTGCTGACCTGATTCATGGGCTTCTATCAGTGATATCTCTTTCTCTCGCCTCCATTATGGCAATTTTGTTACCATCTTTGGGATATTATACTTTGGGATATATTATGACTGCCAGATTGGTGTCGGGAAGTGAATTTTTCCTCAATGATGTAAATTGGCCTATACCGCATGGTATAGGAATAGCGGAATAGCTGCAGTGCACAAGAAATAGGCTGAACTGGATGGACGCTTGTCTTTTTTCGGCCTTATAAACTATGTAACTATATGTAACTATATACCTTAGATTGTTCTTTAATTACATCCGCCTTTAGTTCTTACTGTTTCATTTGCCCTTAGGGCGATTAGCTATACTTGTGGCTGCCTTTAGGCGATTTTTCCTCTGGGGGGACAGTACTTGATAGGCCATATTTGGTTATTACATTCTATTTTATAAATAGTGCTGTCTCATATACCAACATATTATGTACATCTATTGGCAAATAATTCATATTGCCTCTAGATTTTGAAAGGTGTATAGGATGTATGTCATGTATCATGTTAATTGCTATTAGGAGAGACTTTGGGATATCTACTTTGTGATATACACTAAGACTGCATTTTTGGTTTGGGTCATTAATTGTATGGCCCATTTCGTGCATCTGACTGTGTGTCCTTCAGGTCTTGCACATACGTTTTATGTTTTTTATGGTGTTTGTATAATACATTAATAAAGTTTTGTCATATTTTAGATGTGCGCATCACTATTGTATTTCTGTTTTTTTGTTGATGTACAATACAAAGTTATATTGTGGTAGTGTGTTAGCCAGAAAAATCGATGTAAATACTTTTATGCCCAAAAATGACAAAAATATTCTCGGAGTGATTGGTTTATGACTCACTACATGGATTCAATTCACACCTCCACCATTAAACATTCCCACAGACTTGTCATCTGCAACTAAAAACCCTAAATTTGATCTCTTTGACTTATCATTAGGACTTAGGAGGCATCACCCACTCCACCTCATGAACAAATGTCTTGCTGTAACATCTCTTAAATGTTGTGCCCCTTGTCTTAAGATATCATTTGTAATATTGCCTGAAGAAGGAGCCTTTGTGCTCTGAAAGTTTGCATATATATTTTTTTCTGGTTAGCCAATAAAGGTATCACTCCAAGAATACTTTTGTCTTTTTTAGGCATAAAAGTATTTACATTGTTTTTTTTTGTTGCTGATACATGATGAAGCATCCTGTGGTACTATTCAGGCTGTGCACCCATATGGTTTGTTGATTACATCAGCACACCAGTCACATGATGGTGGGGTGCCAATGGGTTATCATGACAGCCGGGGGTCTGCTGTCTTCTCGCTGTATTATTTACTCAATGTTATGAATTTATGACTAACAAAGTAGTTTTATTTTCTAGACTGTGAACTACAAGCTGTACATTATGAAATTGCTGCTAATATTAGACTATATACAACTCGGATGGGTTCACAGGGGAACAGGTGAATCCCCTGGTGGGCCCCTGTGCAGAAGTATTAACAGTAGTTGGCACAATATACTTGATTCACTCTGTACAGCCATAGCCAGCATCTCATCATCCATACAAACTACCCAGTTTTTTATTATATAGAAGCATAGCCAAATTTGTGAATCAACGTAATGTAATATTTGCATGTAGATGAACAATGTGCCCCCAGCGTCAATGTTATTGGTGGACCCTTGACACCCCTGACTATATCACCTTCAAAAAGAAGAAAGAAAATCTAAAAATGTACATAAAAGTAACAGATCTTACCTTTGCTCCATCTGCTTCAATACTAGTCTTGTCATCTAGATAAAAATACAAATGGTAATATTTAGTATAATATATATCTATACATATCTATATACAACATACTTATACAGATATACAGTCATGGTAAAAAGTGTTGGCACCCTTGAAATTGTTCCAGAAAATGAAATATTTCTCCCAGAAAATTATTGTAATTATACATATTTTGTTACACACATGTTTATTTCCTTTGTGTGTATTGGAACAACAACAAAAATAGAGAAAAAAAGGTAAATTGGACATAATTTCACACAAAACCCCAAAAATGGACCGGACAAAATTGTTGGCACCCTCAACTTAATATATGGTTGCACAGCCTTTGGAATAAATAAATGCAATCAATCGCTGTCTATAACCACCAACAAGCTTCTTACATTTCTCATCTGGAATTTTGGACCACACTCTTCTTTCGCAAACTGCTCCAGGTCCCTGATATTTGAAGAGTGTCTTCTCCCAACAGTAATTTTAAGGTCTCTCCACAGGTCTTCAGTGGAATTTAGATCCGTTCTCATTGCTGGCCACTTCAAAACTCTCCAGCGCTTTGTTTTCATTTAGTCATGACTGTTAATATACTATATATATTCTGTAGACAGATACACACACACACACACCTCTAACATCTACCGCTTCTGCGGCGAACCAATATTTATTTTTACACTTTTGCTTTTTCCTTTCCTTTTTCCCCAAGAGCCATAACTTTTAAGCCATATGAGGACTTGATTTTTTGTTGGAGAAGTTGTATTTTTAAATGACACCATGTCCAATGTACTCCACGGTCGGAGACGTGGAAGTTTGGGTTCGTTGGGTTCGACCAAATTTTAGTCCCAAGTTCAGTTCGGGTAACAGAACTGTACCCATACTTGATCCTGAACCTCATAGAAATCAATGGGGACCCAAACTTTGGAGCTGGAAAATATCTCTCTCTTTCTCTTATTCTCGTCCATGTTCCACTTTTTTGAGCAGGCAAAATGACAAAAAACCCTGCATTATGGTGTTTTAATTTTAATTTGATTTTTGAAGATTGGACTTTTTTATAAGTTGCAATATTATACACCCACTGTGTATAGAGAGAGCTACAACAAGAACTTATCATTCAACATCTTTTAAATGTTGTGCTCCTGGCTTATTTATTTCTAAACTTTCCTGATGAAGGAGACACTTTGCTTTGAGAGCTTGAAAATACATTTTTTTCCAATTAGCCAATAAAGTCATCAATTATATATTTCCGAAGTTACAGCCATGGTAAAAGCTGAGATAGGTTGAGCTACACTATTTCTATGATTCCCAAAGTGATGAATGAGAGTTAAGGAAACCGCATAGGCACAGATGGGAATTAATACTAAAATTGGAGTAAATAATGTTTTTTTTCTGTTGGATTTTTAGATCAGTTACCTTCAATGTTATTTATAAAAATTAATACTTTGTGCAACTCGGCATCGAACCAAAATTCTGTTTTCATAATTCAGAGAACGTTGTTTCCCACTGTGTAATGTTCTTACATTCATCTTTATAATTGAAATAGACTACCATAACTACATTAAAATAATCCATGTTTCTTAGAGGAATTTAAAGAAAGTACAAAAATTTGTACGGTTGGGGGAAACCCATTTGTTTGCCACTTTTGATTAGTATTACTGCATGCAGTTTTAGAACAATTCTACGAATCTGTATAGGAAATTTGACAACATACTTTTGTGCTGCATCAGACATAAAACAAACCAAAACAATCTGGAATAAGGAAACACGAATACTTAATGTGGAAAGAAGCTGGCCAACAATCCGATAATTTCATGTCAGCAAGACCTTATTTCAGTGATATGTAATCCGGGGTGTGAACATTTAAATAATAAAAAACAACTACATTTTAAGAAACATCTGTATATAAAGCTTGTCAAGAGATGTGCTTGACTAGTCACCAGTGGAAAAGAGCACAAATGAAAGGGGTTGTTCTGTTTTAATTAAATGTCTTCTTGATAATGTGGCAGCCAATCAGTGAGCTCAGGGGCTTTAGGGGGCATTCTGTCTACTATGCAGAGAGGCTGAGCTCACTGATTGGCTGCTGCGCTGTTGATGTGATGTACTGCAGCCAATGCCAGACACCGGAACAATATTTTTATAGCAAACTGCAGCCAGGTGAGAAATTTAATTGAAAGGGAACAACCACTTTAACCCCTTAGTGACCAAGCCAATTGTTTTCAAATCTTACATGTGTCACTTTATGTGGCAATAACTCTGGAATATTTCAACATAACCCAGTGATTTTGAAATTCTTGTTGTTTAATCAGCATTTGAAGTTTGGATTTCATAAGCTTTCGGTGCATAGGGGTGGGACTATTGGTAGAGTCTTTGGCTTCTGCTAAGTCCCTCCACCTGCCTTTGGGTCTGTATCTTCCTTCTGTCTTAAAGTTCACTCTAGAACTGTGCTAGTTGTGGGATAGTGCTTGCGCAAATGGATCTCCCGGTGGCTTTCAGTAAAATGGTGCTGGTGGCAGAGCATGTGCAGATTGACCTCCCCGCGATCTTCAGTAAAATGGATCTGGTGGCAGTGCATACACACATTGAGATCTGGGCTTTTCATTAAGCCAAGATCTAAAGCTACACATGTGGCACCATTTTTCTGAAGACCGTCAGGAGATTGATTATAGCTGTACCTTAACGTTAACATGCATAATCATGATGCCAGGTTCTCTTTAACAAAGAAAACCCCTTTCCCATTTCATGCTGTCAGCAATGGCACCACATGGAAAAGAAATGTCACAAGAACTGAGAAAGAAAGTAATTTCTTTGCACAATTAAGGTGAAGGCTACAAGAAGATCAGTAAAGCTTTATTGATCAGTCAGAATACTGTAGCAAAAGTGATACAAAAAATTTAACACAGATGTAATCTCACAGAGAAGTCCAGGCCAACTACTGGACTTCTAAACAGGAGCATCTACCGATGAGAAGGGTTGAAGAAAATAAACATGCAAATTCACTGCAGTTAGCTAAAGGAGTTAAAATTCAAACTGAGGTGAGTGTTTCCTGTGACACAATATGGCATACGATGCAGAGGAATTGCCAGCATGGATGTAGCTTCTCCTAAAGTCCATGCACAAAAAAGCCCACCTACAATTTGCCAGGGCCCATGCTGAAAAATATGAAGACAACTGGGACTCCATACTCTGGAATTATGAGACCAAGAGAAATGTTTTTGGGACTTATGGCTTCAAAACTGTATGGTGTCATAAGGTGAGGGGTTCAAAGAAAAATGCATGGTACAAAGTACAGTGTTTTTGATATGGTGTGTATTCATTTTTGAATCAACCAATTTGAGTAACACAAATGATTTTGTAATGAAAGTTATATTACTAACCTTACTTTCATGTTATGGTTAAAAAATTTTTTTAGGAAACTCAGTCTTGTCAAAATTTTGGAAATTGTTCTTGTGTTCAGTGAGATTTTTATTAAAATTTTACTTTTCAAAGGGGTTGTACTCATTCATGATTAGCACTGTATATTGAAGACAGACACTTCTGAATTGCTAATGCAGGAAGGTATGTACACTACATGGCAGCTGAAATTATTGTTATTTATCAATTGGTATAGATATTGTCAAATAAATATCAAGCCTATTATGCCTTATTGAAGATGCACTCCCATCAAAGTTTATATCTTCTTAATATATTGCAATCATTATATTATATAGTGTTATATAGAATGTGTACTTTCTATTGCTCGTTTTGCCTTTCTACACAGTTAAAGGGAATCTGTCACCAGGTTTTTCCCATATAACCTACAGCCACCACCTTTCAGCCCTGTGTTACAGCATTCTGGAATGCTGTATATAAGTCTCCAAGACGCCCTGCAAAACAAAAAAAAGAGCTTTTATTATATCCATCAAGGGGTCCGGGCCAATGGGTGTCGCTGGCTCTTCTTGCGATTGCCGTCCTCCTTCTCTGCTTTGTGTGGATGACACATTCTACGTCATCCACACAATGTTCCCCATTGTGTTCCTGCACAGGTGTACTTCTTTCTGCCCTGTTGAGGGCAAAGCAAAGTACTCTAGTGCGCATGCGCCAGCCCTATTGGGTCTTTCCCCGCGCATGCACAGAACAGTACTGTTAAAAGGTAAATTTTGGCCACGCCCCTGGCCACACCCCAATCCACGCCCATTTACTATTTCTTTCTCCCCCACCAGGAGAAGTTCTCAGAGGTAATGAGGGGCATTCAGCAGACTCCATAGACTGCAGGGCGTAGACCCAAATGCAGGACTGTCCACTGTATCCGAGACAGTTGGGACTAGAGATGAGTGGATGGATTCCCGGGTCTCTGGTCCAGTGTCCAGGTCAGTGTTACCTGGCGTATGGACAGGAGACCGTGAATCTCTAACCATCCGGCGTCCCTGGCGTCTTTTGATCACCCAGGGCAGCGTGCGTCCTGCTCATCTCTAGTTGTGGATTATTTTTTGTTACCTCATCCACAGTCGGAGCCGCCAGAACTTTCTCATCTTTGTGTAGCGTCACTATACGACATCTGGCTTTTTGTGTCTGTAAGGCCGTGTCCACACAGTGCAGAAATACTGTGTTCTTTGTTTTCTGCAGGATCCGCACTAAACTCCACATTAAGAATCAAAGCTTTTCTGTACTATTAAAAAGTGTTAAAAACTCTGCTTCATATCTGCTCCAAAATCGCATCAAAGAGGAAAACACATAAAAGAAACGCAGCAAAGACGCCATAATCAGAGAAGATTGTTACTGTATCGTCTGGTGCGCACACCTGAATAAAAAAAGCAGCAGAAAGAATGCAGCATTTACGCTAAGTGTGAACATGGCCTCAGCATTACAGTTTTATTACATTTTTATGCGTTTGATAGAGAAAAATATAAATTACGCCATTTTTTTTATGTCATTTACCGATCCTTGTAAATAATCTGATCGCTGTGTTGTGAGGGTGGTTACGATTATAGGGACACCAAATATGTCCATGTTATTTGCTGATTTGTGATGTTCATTATTTAAAAATAAACACATTAAAAATAACATTTTTTTTCATTATCACGTGTTTTTCATTATTATTTTTTAGTAATTTTATAAGATGAAAGAATCTCTTAGAGTATGTGCCCACGATCCAGAGCCCCTGGTGTTATGCAGCATCAAACCCGCTGCGGTCAGCTGTTACAGCATGGTGGATGGGATTTGTACAAATCCCATGTCCACTATGCGTCCCCGTGCACCTGCGGATCACCCATGGAAACTGACATGCAGCGCATCTTTTCAGAGCCACAGCATGTTAATTTCTCTTGCAGGTCCGCATGCGGGCTTTCTCCATAGACCTAACCTCTATGGAGAGTCTGCAGGTGAAAAAAAAATGGCGCCGCTCATTTGCATATTGAGCAGAAGCCGCTGCCAGCGACTTTTCCGGAGAGTCGGGCCCGCGGGCTGGTACACATCATGCGCACATACCCTGATTCTCCCTGTAGAATAAAAACACATACATTGTACACAGCAGTATATTCCTATTAGCCTAGTCAGATTCTGTAGTACATAGAATTGTGCTCATTACCCCACAAGAGCTTGTGGGTCAGCACTCTAAAACTCCCATCTGTCTGTAATGTGTGAAGGTTTGGGAGTTCAAGAACTGAGTAGATGCTGAAAAAAATTTTTTTTTTAATTGCTTATTATTTTTAATACTTTTAGGCTACATTACCGCGATCAGGAACAGCAGCGCTATGGACGCAGTGAGAATACACATTGCGCTGTAATCACGTAGGTAAATTCGCATGTGTTCACTGAACCATGTGGAATTACCGCATCTAATGATATTTTATTGTGGAAATTTCATAGTGGAGACCAGCGTCACTGCAACAGAAATTGACATGCTGCGGCTTGTGAGTCCGCGCCGCTGGTGAGTTTAATGCTGCAGCTTGTAAATCCATGCCACTGGCGAGTTTACGCAGAGCAGGTGAGCTATGTCCAAAACGCTGCCATTATGGAGCATGGGCTTATAGCCTTATAGGAACAAGATAAATATTTTTCTTCACCTCAGTATACAGCCACCATAAAAATACATTGTTACATATACAATGTATTTCTAGGGAGATGTATACTCTGCTTCTGGATTCATTGCAATTGATTCTGGATTCGTTGCAATGTAGAGTCAAGATAACCAAAATCTCCTATATTTATCATTATTATTATTATAACGCCATTAATTCCATGGCGCTTTACATGTTTAAAAGGGTTATACATAGCAAACAACAAGTACAATAATTTGAACAAAAACGAGTCAGCGACTGGTACAGGAGGAGAGAGGACCCTGCCCGCGAGGGCTCACAATCTACAAGGGATGGGTGAGGATACAGTAGGTGAGGGTAGAGCTGGTCGTGCAGCGGTATGGTGGAGTGAGGGTTACTGCAGGTTGTAGTCTTGATGGAAGAGGTGGATCTTCAGGTTCCTTTTGAAGGTTTCCACGGTAGGCGAGAGTCTGATGCTTTGGGGTACAGAGTTCCAGAGTAGGAGGGATGCATGGGAGAAATATTGTATGCGATTGTGGGAAGAGGAGATAAGAGGGGAGTAGAGAAGAAGATCTTGTGAGGATCAGAGGTTGCGTGCAGGTAAGGACAGGGAGACTAGGTCACAGATGTATGGAGGAGACAGTTTTTCAATGGCTTGGTATGTCAAAGTTAGGCTTTCAACTGGAGTCTCTGGGCAAGGGTAGACAACACAGGTATTGACAAAGGGTAGAAGCCGGGGAATAGCGGGGTGACAGGTGTATTAGTCAGCCAGCACAGTTTAGCATAAATTGGAGGGTGTGCGAGAGTGGTAGAAGGGATGCCACAGAGCAGGAGGTTGCAGTAGTCGAGACGGGAGATGATGAGGGCATGCACTAGTGTTTTTGCAGATTCGTGGTTGAGGAATGTGTGGAAATATTTTTGAGCTGGAGTCGGCAGTAAGTGGAAAGGGCTTGGATATGAGGTTTGAAGAAGATCAGAGTAAAGGGTTACCCCAAGGCAGCGAGCTTGTGGGACTAGGGAGAGTGGACAGCCATTGACTTTGATAGGTCTGATGGGGGATTGGGTGAGATGGTGGAAAGATGATGAATTCAGTTTTATCCATATTAAGTTTTAGGAAACTAGCAGAGAAGAAAGATGAAATAGTGGACAGGCAGTGTGGGATTCTGGTTAGTAAGGAGATGATATCAGGTCCAGAGTGGTAGATCTGTGTGTCATCAGCATTGAGGTGATACTGAAAGCCGTGACACTCTATGAGCTGCCCCAAGCCGAAGTTGTAGATGGAGAAGAGCAGGGGTCCTAGAACTGGGCCTTGGGGAACACCGACATATAGGGGGCGAGGTGAGGAGGTGGTATGTGAGTGGGAGACGCTGAATGTCCAGTCTGTTAGGTATGAAGAGATCCAAGATGGGGCCAAGTCTGTGATGCCAAGAGATTAGTAAGAGTCTACTGTGTCAAAGGCAGATGACAGGTCTAGAAGGAGAAGGACAGAGTAGTGTCGCTTGGATTTGGAGGTCAGTAGGTCTTTGGTGATATTAGTCAGGGCAGTTTCAGTAGAATGGTGCGGTCGAAAGCCAGATTGGAGGCGGTAAAAGAGGGAGCAAGAGGAGAGGTGGGAGGACAACTCAAAATGGACATATTGTTACAGTAGTTTTGAGGCATGGGGGAGAAGTGATATGGGGCGATAGCTAGATAGAGAAGATGGGTCAAGGGATGGCTTTTTGAGGATGGGTGTGATCGAGGCATGTTTGAAGCATGAGGCGAAGACACCAGTTGCTAGTGACAGGTTGAAGAGGTGGGTTAGGGTTGGGATGAAGACTGCGGTAAGGTTTGGGATGAGGTGGGACGGGATTGGGTCAAGTTCACAGGTGATGAGATGTGACTTGGAGAGTAAAGAGGAAAGTTGATCTTCCGTGATGGCGGAGAAGCTGGTTTTAGAGGAGGAGAGTTGAGTAGATATGAGGAGTGACAGTGGTGACTTATGGCAAAAACTTTGTCTGTAGCTCAGTGGTTAGAGCACACAGCCTGTGAGTATTGGGAAGCATGTTGTGACACTGTGATTCTGAGTTTGAGTCTTGGGTGAGACTGACAACAGGAGTGAGAGAAGGTGAATATATAATTTAATTTATGCACTAAGAAGAAATGATCGGCCCTGTCCCCCAAGGAAGAAGAGCTACGGAGCGATGAGAATGTCAGAGAGAGAGGTAAGTATAGAAGCCGGGAGAACAGCTTAGCCGTGACGGGACAGTCTCGCTGAAAACGGGAAGGTTGGGAGCTATGCTCTACACTACCTAACTCCACCAAACATTTGGCACTGTGCTTGATGATGTAAATCATGCTCTGCCATTGAAACCCATGCCAATAAGCGCCCAAAACACATATATTGTGCTGGTGTTAATAGCAGAGGAGGTTTAAACTCTGCAGTTATTAAGTTAACAGAGTGTTTGCATCATTTATCTACAACCTAATCGGCACTCGGCAACCCTGCTCTTTAACTTTACTTGATCTCTACTTTGTGGCTGAGTTGCTGTGCCTTCTAAACACTTTCCACTTTTCAATAATACTAATCACAGTTGATAATGGAATATTTAGGAGGGAAGAAATTGTATGATCTGACTTGATGGCATTCTATTATATTACCATGCTCAAATTCAGAGGACTCCTTTGAATTAACAATTCTTTCACAAATGTCCATACTAGGGGTTAATTTTATACAACTGTAGTAATGAGAATGAATGAAAAACATGAATTAAGTAATTTAGAAATGTGTCTCAATTATTTTGACTATATAGTGTATGTTCAGCATAATCACTATGCCAAATATGCTTATAGGGTGCAGAGTTAAATAATGGTGTTTGCGTGAACGTGCTCGAATAAGGTGCTATCTGAGCACGCTCGAGTCCTAACCGAGTATATTCGGTGTCGTCATCAAAGATGTTCACATCACTGCGGCTGTTAGACAGCCGCAACACATGCAAGGATTAAGAAACAAGTAATCTCTGCATGTGTTAAGGCTGCCTATCAGCCACAAGACATGAAGCCGCGGCGACGCAAACATATTTGACGAGCACGCCAAAGACACTCGGTTAAGACTCGAGCGTGCTCGGATAACGCCTTATCCGAGTACATTTGCACAACACTAGTAATTAAATGTCAGAAAAAAAGGAAGTAAAAATAAATCCATATTTACTAGATGTAGAAAATGGTCCACATTTTAGCACAAATCTTTGTATTCTCATAGCAGTCGTAGATTTCATTTTCTGCTTCTAGGGCAGTCCTAATAAGTTTCCCATAAGTCTCAAATAATATACAGTATGTACAAAACTCAAACACATCATGTAATTGTTAATAAAATGGGAAAATATTATTGATTGAAAGAAAAATTCTAGTTATGATATAAATCCAGACCTTTATTTAAATTACAATTTACAGACATTTGAAAATAATGCAATTAGCAGTTTAACATTGGAAAAGATTAAAGCTGTTATCTGGAGAAACATATCATTCGGGAACAATGGAAAAAGTCCCTTCAATAAATCTAGAAGAAATGCAGATGGAAAATGTGTCTAACTGGAGTCACAATTTGTAATAGAGATTGACACTATGTAAGGCTGGTTTCACATGTCCGTATATTTCCGGTACCGGAAAAACCGGTACCGGAGATATCCGTGTCCTGTGTGTCCGTGTGTGTCACACATGTGGCAACCGTGTGCCGCCCGTGTGCCACATCAGGATCACATGGACCAGCACCTGGGAATCAGCGTTACAGTTAGCGCTGTTCCCAAGCGCCAGGTGCTGAACACTGCCCTCATCATGGTTCCCTGCCGGCACTGCGATCAGCACCAGCAGGGACGATGATGAGGGTACCTGTGTAAAAATAAGATTAAAATAATAAAATCCATATACTGACCTGTCCTAAGTGTCCCCCGCTGTAATCCATGCTACTGATCAGCAGAGGAGCCAGGGAGAATGAGCCGCTCCAGAGCTGTGCTGAGCTCAGGAGCGGTGTCCTGTCCCTCACTGATCGCAACTCCGGGGCTGCTTGCTGGAGTGGCATATTCTCCCCGTATCCTCTGCTGATAGGTCGCATGGATTACAGAAGGGGACATCTCCGGACAGGTGAGTATATGGATTTTATTATTTTAATCTTACTTTTACACAGGGACACTGCGGGAGCAGACTACCTCTACCCTCATCATAGTCCCTGCTGGTGCTGATCGCCATGATGAGGGCAGCATTCAGCACCCGATGCTTGGGAACAGCGCTAACTGTAGCGCTGATTTCAAGGCGCCAGTACGTGTCAGTGTCTCAAGTATGTGTGGAAACTATCATCACACATACTGGAAACATGGACGTGTGAAAGAGCCCTTAGATAGCAGGCGTGTAACGATCGTGGTCATAGAGGGTGCAACCACAACCGGGCCTATGCTGGAGTGGGGCCACCAATGCCAGTGCTTATTTCAGCTGAATGTGCAGCCAAAGAAGCACCCTCCAGCTCCCTGCACTGCAATACACTCTGCTGCCAATCAGAGGTCAGCAGTAGTGTTGAGCAAGCATGCTTGACACTGCTCGTTACTCGCCCGAGCATCACGCTACTTGGGATGTTCGGCGAGCACCGAGCATTTCCGGGTTACTCGGGCGGGAGCTCGGGTCTCCGCCCTGCACGTTTGGCGCTCTTTACAGAGCCAATGAACATGCAGGGATTGCCAGGTAGTCACTGTAATGCCGCAGCCATGTTGTTTGTGGGCATTACAGTGATTGGCTGGCCGCACAGCGTCACCTCGAGTATTTAAAACCAGGCGCCGCCATCTTGGACACAGTCGTTCCTGATCAGCCAGTGTAGGGTCAGTGGTGCTGAGTTGGGAGAGATATATAGTGCGAAATAGGTAGTGTAGGGTCTCTAAAGCCGGGCAAATCAAACAAACAGTCCTTCTCAGGACTAATATCCATCCCAGATATCAGGCAGGCAGGCAGGCTGTATAGGAGACGCAGTGGTTATACCAGCAAACGCTGCATTACAGTTCTGTGTGCTCCTGTTGGTCAAATTGCTAGACTTATCATCCTGGTCTCATGGGCCAGGAAAAATGTATTTTTTTTCATCTAAATCCTGTATTTTTTTTTTTCCTCAGTCAGACTGTCCAAATACGCATCATATTAATCTTTTGGTATCCCCCCCCCCAAAAAAAAAAATTGAGTGTGTCTGTGACTGTTCAGACACCAATATATCTGTTTAAAGGAGTCTGGTGTAGGCCAGAAAAATAGAACTGTGGTTTTGCAGTTCCACGGGTCAAATCTCTGTATTATCCTGTTTTTGCCATTTTTTGCCATAAAAAAACTGTAATAGTGTCTCCCTGTCTGGTCAGACATCAATATATCTGTTTAAAAGATTCTGGTGTATGCCTCATAACTATAACTGTGGTTTTGCAGTTCCACGGGTCAAATCTCTGTATTATCCTGCTTTTGGCATTTTTTGCCGTAAAAAAAAACTGTAATAGTGTCTCCCTGACTGGTCAGACACCAATATATCTGTTTAAAAGAGTCTGGTGTATGCCACATAACTATAATTGTGGTTTTGCAGTTCCATGGGTCAAATCTCTGTATTATCCTGTTTTTGCCATTTTTTGCCGTTAAAAAAAACTATAATAGTGTCTCCCTGACTGGTCAGACACCTAAATATCTGTTTAAAAGATTGTGGTGTACGCCACATAACTATAACTGTAGTTTTGCAGTTCCACGGGTCAAATCTCTGTATTATCCTGTTTTTCGCATTTTTTGCTGTAAAAAAACTGTAATAGTGTCTCCCTGACTGTTCAGACACCAATATATCTGTTTAAAAGAGTCTGGTGTAGGCCAGAAAAATAGAACTGTGGTTTTGCAGTTCCACGGGTCAAATCTCTGTATTATCCTGCTTTTGGCATTTTTTGCCATAAAAAAACTGTAATAGTGTCTCCCTGACTGTTCAGACACAAATATATCTGTTTGAAAGATTCTGGTGTACACCACATAACTATAACTGTGGTTTTGCAGTTCCACGGGTCAAATCTCTGTATTATCCACTTTTGGGTCTTTTTTACATAAAAAATACAGTTTGAGTGTGTCGCTGACTGTTCAGCCCCAAATATATCTATTTAAAAAAGTCTGGTATACGGCAGTAAATTAGAACTGTAGTTTTGCAGTTCCAAGGTTCAAATCTCTGTATTATCCAGCTTTTGGCCTGCTTTACGTAAAAAAAAACAGTAATAGTGTCTCCCTGTCTGTTCAGTCACAAATATATATTTTTAAAAGATTCTGGTGTAGGCCAAACAAATAGAACTGTGGTTTTCCTTTTCCACGGTTCTAATCTCCTTTTTATTACCCTTTTTCCATTGATAGTGCGAGTGTAAGCTATTTTACTTCATTACAATGGGCAAGGCGTATGTGGCAAGGGACGTGGAACTGGACGTTCTGGTGATGGTTCGTGTAGAGGACGGAGCCGTGGCCAAGGTGAAAATGTGCCACAACCAACAGCCACATCTTCTCGCTCCCACTTCTTGACCGAATTACTAGGGAAGCACACTACAACACCAGTATTGCGAACTGATCAGTGTGAACAGGTTATTAATTGGATAGCAGATAATACTTCCAGTTACCTGGGCACCACCACCTCCGGTCTGTCTTCCACACGGTCAAGTTTTAGTAGCCGTGAGTCTCGACCGCATACTCTTCCTCACCCTGATGCTCCTTCCTCCCACCAAGCCGAGTGTCATCAGACAGCAACTGATCCCACACTTGGACACTCTGAAGAGCTGTTCACTGGTCCATTTCCATATTTATGCCCCTCGCCTGCTCCGCTTGAAGTGATGGAAGAGGAGATCCCATGTAGCGATGCCCAAATATTTGAACAGCCACGGCCACAGGAAGTCGACGCTGGCAATTTGTCACAAGAGGTGGACGTTGACGAGACACAATTGCCACGAAGTGAGGAGGAGGATCGAGGTGCGCAAGTGGAAGAGGAAGAGGTGGTGGATGATCTAGTAACTGACCCAACGTGGCAGGAGGACATGCAGAGCGAGGCCAGCAGCACACAGAGGGAGGGAGGCAGAGTACCCCAACAGGCAGGAAGAAGCAGTGTGGTGGCCGCACACAGAAGGTGGGCAACAGTTCCCCGTAACACCAACACGAGGGACGTTGCCAGTACAACCGGTAGGTCTTCCAGAGTCTGGAATTTTTTTAAAGACTCTGCTGATAACCCCAAAAAGGCCATTTGTACCACCTGCCATGCCAGCATCAGCAGGGGTGACAAAACTACCAGCCTAACCACCACCAGCATGATCAGGCACATGGCAGCAAAGCACCCGACTTTGTGGGGCGAACCCCTCGGGGCCAAGACCAGTGTCAGCGGGTGTTACCACTGCTTCTTCCGCTGTTGTGCGTGTGATAGAACCCCCAGTTGTGCGTGCAAGGAAATCCCCTGTCCATACTGCATGCAAAGATGCCCGCTCCTCTCAGTCTTCACTTGTTATGGCAGTTTCTCAAGAATCAGCATCAACGTCCACGTCCCACCGCAGCGTTCAATTGTCCATATCCCAGAGCTTTGAACGAAAGCGCAAATTCGCAGCCAACGCCCCACAGGCCACAGTCCGAAATTCGCACATTTCACGACTGCTTGCGTTGGAAATGCTGCCTTTTAGGCTGGTGAAGACTGAATCCTTCTGCAACCTTATGGCGGTGGCCGTCCCTCGGTACTCGGCACCCAGTCGACACTATTTTGCCCGGTGTGCCATCCCCGCACTACACAAGCACGTGTCCCAAAACATCTGCCGTGCCCTCAACAACGCAGTTACTGGGAGAGTCCACCTGACAACGGACACGTGGACAAGTGCTTGTAGCCAGGGACGATACATCTCCCTGACGGCACACTGGGTAAACATAGTGGAAGCCGGGACCCAGTCGGACCTTGGGATGGAACACATCCTCCCCACAGGAATGTGGGCCCTATGTCAGTCAGAGTTGCCCCCACAGTGTAGCGCTCAAGCGCATCATCCTTCTCCTCCTCATGTTCAGCCTCCATCTCAGATATCACCACATCAGTTACAAGCTGGAAGCACTGCAGTACTGCCTCAGCCAAGCGGCAACAGGCTGTGCTGAAACTCATAAGCTTAGGTGATAAACCTCACACTGCTTGTGAGTTGTGGACAGCTGTGAAAGAGCAGGCAGATCTGTGGCTGAGACCGCTGAACCTACATCCAGGCATGGTCGTGTGTGACAATGGCCGTAACCTGGTGGCGGCACTGAGGAGAGGCGAGATCACACACGTACCATGCCTGGCTCATGTGCTTAGCCTCGTTGTTCAGCGGTTTCTTAAATCGTACCCCGAGTTGCCAGATCTGCTCGTCAAAGTACGCCGCCTGTCAGCTCATTTTCGGAAGTCGGCTACAGCTTCTGCCGCCCTTGCTGTGTTGCAGCAGCGTTTGCAGCTTCCGGCACACCGACTGGTGTGTGATGTCCCCACACGTTGGAACTCTACCCTCCACATGTTGCAAAGAATTTGTGAGCAGAAGAGAGTAGTTGTGGAGTACCAGCTGCAACAAGGCCGTCGATATTCAGTTCAGACTCCACACATAAGACCTCAGGAGTGGACCTGGATGTCTGACATATGTACCATCCTGACAAACTTTGAGGAGTCCACCAAGATAGTGAGTGGCGATGACGCCATCATTAGCGTCAGCATCCCACTTGTCTGTCTTTTGCAACGCTCTCTGCAGAGAATTAAAGAGGAGGCATTGCAGCCAGAGTATGATGACATAGATCAAGAAGCCATAGCGGGTGATTAGACACAGCCCAGCCTCATCTCATCCCAACGTGCATTGGGGGACAATGAGGGAGAGGAGGAGGAGAAGGAAGAGGAAGAACAGGAGCTGGTATCATGCGCTGTAGACGGTAGTACCTGTACAAGTGTCATACCGTCGGTTCAGCGTGGGTGGCCTGAGGACAGGGGGGAGGAGGAGGAGAGCATGGTCAGTCGTCATCTTGGTGAGGACATGGAAGTCTTGCCCGTTCCCAGTCTGGCACGAATTGCTGACTTTATGTTACGCTGTCTTAACCGTGACCCTCGCGTTGTCAAAATGTTGGGTGACAGTCATTACTGGTTGGTGACACTTTTAGACCCCCGCTACAAGGAGAACTTTCATTCTCTTATTCCTGAGGTGGAGAGGTCTACAAAAATGGGGCAGTACCAGAGGGCCCTTGCTGCAGAACTGTTAAAAAAATTCCCATCTGAACACGCTAGCGGCAGAGGTCACAGTTCGTTGCCCAACCAAGGCGTACAGGCCAGAGGGACGCAACTCGAATCCAGCAGAGGCAGGGGAACACTGTCAACGTTCTGGGACAGTTTTCTGAGACCCGCCCAGCTTACAGGCCCTGAGGCGCGGGGTATTCTCACAAGGAGTGGAAAGTTTCAAAACATGGTGAGGGAGTACATTGCCGACCGTACCAACGTCCTCCGTCATTCCTCTGTGCCTTTTAATTATTGGGTATCCAAGCTGGACACTTGGAATGAACTCGCTCTGTACGCCTTGGAGGTCCTGACCTGCCCTGCCGCTAGCGTGTTATCGGAGCGTGTTTTTAGTGCCGCTGGGGGAATTATAACAGATAAGCGCAATCGCCTGTCAACTGACAATGCTGACAAGCTGACCCTTATCAAAATGAACAAGGGCTGGATTGGGCCAGACTTCTCATCACCACCAAATGACAGCAGAGTAACAAAAAGTCAAATCCACTGTGTTATTTCGAGAGGTGTATTCCCATGCACCGCTTCACACACACACATGGGTATACGCTTCCTCATTTCGGCTGAATTTTGCTCTTCTCCTTATCCTCAGCCTCCACCACCACTATACCACTAGGGTGACCTTGGTCCGTGTTGCCAGCATTGCAAGTTCCTCCATCCTAAATTTTGGCAGCTTTTGCTTGGAAGGCATAGGCAAAGACTATGGGAGACCCACTCCCAATAATGGGAATGTTTTTAAATGCTGTACTGCATGGCTCTCCCAAGGGGCATTTAAAACGTCTTGTTAAGCTACTGCAACCTCCACGTCTCTTCCAAGGGGCATTAAAACCGTCTTTTTAAGCTACTGCGACCTCCACCACTTTTCCCAGGGGCTTTGATATAGTCTTTTTATTCCACTTTGACCTACACCAATCTTCCAAGGGGCATTAAAACCGTCTTGTTAAGCTACTGCAACTTCCATGTCTCTTCCAAGGGGCATTAAAACCATCTTGTTAAGCTACTGAAACCTCCACCACTTTTCCCAGGGACATTGATATTGTCTATTTATTCCACTGCGACCTCCATCATTCTTCCAAGGGGCATTAAAACCATCTTGTTAAGCTACTGCGACCTCCAACATTTTTCCCAAGGGCATTGATATTGTCTTTTTACTCCACTGAGACCTCCACCATTCTTCCAAGGAGCATTAAAACCGTCTTGTTAAGCTACTGCAACCTCCACGTCTCTTCCAAGGGGCATTAAAACCATCTTGTTAAGCTACTGCAAGCTCCACGTCTCTTCCAAGAGGCATTAACACCATCTTGTTAAGCTACTGTGACCTCCACCACTTTCCCCAGGGGCATTAAAACCATCTTGTTAAGCTACAGCGACCTCCATCATTCTTCCAAGGGGCATTAAAACCGCCTTGTTAAGCTACTGCGACCTCCACGTCTCTTCCAAGGGGCATTAAAACTGTCTTATTAAGCTACTGCGACCTCCACCACTTTTCCCAGGGGCATTCATATTGTCTTTTTATTCCACTGCGACCTCCACCATTCTTCCAAGGGGCATTAAAACCGTTTTGTTAAGCTACTGCGACCTCCACCACTTTTCCCAGGGGCATTGATATTGTCTTTTAATTCCACTGCGACCTCCACCATTCTTCCAAGGGGCATTTAATAAGTCTTGTTAAACTACTGCGACCTCCACCACTTTTCCCAGGGACATTGATATTTTCTATTTATTCCACTGCGACCACCACCATTCTTCCAAAGGGCATTAAAACTGTCTTGTTAAGCTACGGCGACCTCCACCACTTTTCCCAAGGGCATTGATATTGTCTTTTTATTCCACTGCGACCTCCACCATTCTTCCAAGTGGCATTAAAAACATCTTTGTAAGCTACTGCAACCTCCACGTCTCTTCCAAGGGGCATTATATTCGTCTTGTTAAGCTACTGCAACTTCCACGTCTCTTCCAAGGGGCATTAAAACCATCTTGTTAAGCTACTGCGACCTCCACCACTTTCCCCAGGGGCATTAAAACCATCTTGTTAAGCTACTGGACCTCCCCGTCTCTTCCAAGGGGCATTAAAGCCGTCTTATTAAGCTACTGCGACCTCCACCACGTTTCCCAGGGGCATTAATATAGACTTTTTATTCCACTGCGACCTCCACCATTCTTCCAAGGGGCATTAAAACCGTCTTGGTAAGCTACTGCGACCTCCACCACTTTTCCCTGGGGCATTGTTATTGTCTTTTTATTCCACTGCGACCTCCACCTTTCTTCCAAGGGGCATTAAATCCGTCTTGTTAAGCTACTGCGACCTCCACCACTTTTCCCAGGGACATTGATATTGTCTATTTATTCCACTGCGACCACCACCATTCTTCCAAGGGGCATTAAAACCGTCTTGTTAAGCTACTGCGACCTCCACCACTTTTCCCAAGGGCATTGATATAGTCTTTTTATTCCACTGTGACCTCCACGATTCTTCCAAGGGGCATTAAAACCGTCTTGTTAAGGTACTGCAACCTCAACTTCTCTTCCAAGGAGCATTAAAACCATCTTGTTAAGCTACTGCGACCTCCACCACTTTCCCGAGGGGCATTAAAACCGTCTTGTTAAGCTACTGCAACATCCACTATTCTTCCAAGGGGCATTAATACCGTCTTGTTAAGCTACTATAACCTTCACATCTCTTCCAAGGGGCATTAAAACCATCTTGTTAAGCTACTGCAACCTCCACGTCTCTTCCAATGGGCATTAAAACCGTCTTGTTAAGCTACTGCAACCTCCACGTCTCTTCCAAGGGGCATTAAAACCGTCTTGTTAAGCTACTGCAACCTCCACGTCTCTTCCAAGGGGCATTAAAACCGTCTTGTTAAGCTACTGCGACCTCGACGTCGCTTCCGATGGGCATTAAAACCGTCTTGTTAAGCTACTGCGACCTGCACCACTTTTCCCAGGGGCATTGATATTGTCTTTTTATTCCACTGCGACCTTCACCATTCTTCCAAGGGGTATTAAAACAGTCTTGTTAAGCTCCTGCGACGTCGCTTCCGAGGGGCATTAAAACCGTCTTGTTAAGCTACTACGACCTCCACCATTCTTCCAAGGGGCATTAAAACTGTCTTGTCAAGCTGCTGCAACCTCCACGTCTCTTCCAAGGGGCAATAAAACCATTTTGTTAAGCTACTGCGACCTCCATCACTTTTCCCAGGGGCATTGATATTGTCTTTTTATTCCACTGTGACCACCACTGTTCTTCCAAGGGGCATTAAAACTGTCTTGTTAAGCTACTGCGACCTCCACCACTTTTCCCAAGGGCATTGATATTGTCTTTTTATTCCACTGCGACCTCCACCATTCTTCCAAGGGACATTAAAACCGTCTTGTTAAGCAACTGCAACCTCCACGTGTCTTCCAAGGGGCATTAAATCCGTCTTGTTAAGCTACTGCAACCTCCACGTCTCTTCCAAAGGGCATTAAAACCATCTTATTAAGCTACTGCGACCTCCACCACTTTCCCGAGGGGCAGTAAAACCGTCTTTTTAAGCTACTGCGACCTCCACCATTCTTCCAAGGGGCATTAAAACCATCTTGTTAAGCTACTGCAACCTCCACGTCTCTTCCAAGGGGCATTAAAACCGTCTTGTTAAGCTACTGCAACCTCCACGTCTCTTCCAATGGGCTTTAAAACCGTCTTGTTAAGCTACTGCAACCTCCACGTCTCTTCCAAGGGGCATTAAAACAGTCTTGTTAAGCTACTGCGACCTCCACGTCGCTTCTAAGGGGCATTAAAACCGTCTTGTTAAGCTACTGCGACCTCCACCACTTTTCCCAGGGGCATTGATATTGACTTTTTATTCCACTGCGACCTTCACCATTCTTCCAAGGGGTATTAAAACCGTCTTGTTAAGCTACTGAGACCTCCACCACTTTTCCCAGGGGCATTGATATTGTCTTTTTATTCCACTGCGACCTCCACCATTCTTCCAAGGGGCATTAAAACCATCTTGTTAAGCTACTGCGACCTCCACCACTTTCCCCAGGGGCATTAAAACCATCTTGTTAAGCTGCTGCGACCTCCACCATTCTTCCAAGGGGCATTAAAACCGTCTTGTTAAGCTACTGCAACCTCCACGTCTCTTCCAAGGGGCATTAAAACCGTCTTGCTAAGCTACTGCAACCTCCACGTCTCTTCCAAGGGGCATTAAAACCGTTTTGTTAAGCTACTGCGACCTCCTCCACTTTTCCCAGGGGCATTGATATTGTTTTTTTTATTCCACTGCGACCTCCACCATTCTTCCAAGGGGCATTAAAACCATCTTGTTAAGCTACTGCGACCTCCACCACTTTTCCCAGGGGCATTGATATTGTCTTTTTATTCCACTGCGACCTCCATCATTCTTCCAAGGGGCATTAAAACTGTCTTGTTAAGCTACTGCGACCTCCATCACTTTTCCCAGGGGCATTGATATTGTCTTTTTATTCCACTGCGACCCCCACCATTCTTCCAAGGGGCATTAAAACCGTCTTGTTAAGCTACTGCAACCTCCACCACTTTTCCCAGGGGCATTGATATTGTCTTTTTATTCCACTGCGACCTCCACGTCTCTTTCAAGGGGCATTAAAACCGTCTTGTTTAGCTACTGCAACCTCCACGTCTCTTCCAAGGGACATTAAAACCGTCTTGCTAAGCTACTGCAACCTCCACGTCTCTTCCAAGTGGCATTAAAACCGTCTTGTTAAACTACTGCAACCTCTACGTCTCTTCCAAGGGGCATTAAAACTGTCTTGTTAAGCTACTGCAACCTCCACGTCTCTTCCAAGGGGCATTAAAACCATCTTGTTAAGCTACTGCGACCTCCACGTCTCTTTCAAGGGGCATTAAAACCGACTTGTTAAGCTACTGTGACCTCCACCACTTTTTCCAGGGGCATTGATACTGTCTTTTTATTCCACTGAGACCTCCACCATTCTTCCAAGGGGCATTAAAACCGTCTTGTTAAGTTATTGCGACCTCCACAACTTTTCCCAGGGGCATTGATATTGTCTTTTTATTCCACTGCGACCTCCACCGTTCTTCCAAGGGGCATTAAAACCGTTTTGTTAAGCTACTGCAACCTCCACCACTTTTCTCAGGGGCATTGATATTGTCTTTTTATTCCACTGCGACTTCCACGTCTCTTCCAAGGGGCATTAAAACCGTCTTGTTAAGCTACTGCAACCTCCACGTCTCTTCCAAGGGGCATTAAAACCATCTTATTAAGCTACTGCAACCTCCACGTCTCTTCCAAGGGGCATTAAAACCATCTTGTTAAGCTACTGCAACCTCCACGTCTCTTCCAAGGGACATTAAAAATGTCTTGTTAAGCTACTGCAACCTCCACGTCTCTTCCAAGGGGCATTAAAACCATCTTGTTAAGCTACTGCGACCTCCACCACTTTTCCCAAGGGCATTGATATTGTCTTTTTATTACACTGCGACTTCCACGTCTCTTCCAAGGGGCATTAAAACCGTCTTGTTAAGCTCCTGCGACCTCCACGTCTCTTCCAAGGGGCATTAAAACCGTCTTGTTAAGCTACTGCGACCTCCACCACTTTTCCCAGGGGCATTGATATTGTATTTTTATTCCACTGCGACCTCCACCATTCTTCCAAGGGACATTAAAACCATATTGTTAAGCTACTGCAACCTCCACATCTCTTCCAAGGGGTATTAAAACCGTCCTGTTAAGCCACTGCAACCTCCACGTCTCTTCCAAGGGGCATTAAAACCGTCTTGTTCAGCTACTGCGACTTCCACCACTTTCTCCAGGGGCATTAAAACTGTCTTGTTAAGCTACTGCGACCTCCACCACTTTTCCAAGGGGCATTGATATTGTTTTTTATTCCACTGCGACCTCCACCATTCTTCTATCGGGCATTGCATTTCCTCCATATTTTAGTCAGCTTTTGCTTTTCAATGCATAGGCGAACACTAAGGGAGACCCACTCCCCAATAATGGGTAGAAGGTTTTTAGTATGCCGTAATCCATGTCTGTTTCAAGGGGCATTGCAGTTCCTCATAATTTTTGGAAAGCCTTCCATTCACTGCTTAGGCCAACAGTGCACAGGAGACTCAGTTGCTATAAATGGAAAAAACGGTTTAGTTAAGGCCCTCTGACCTCCATGTCACTTCCAAGGGGCATTGGAGTGCCTCGAAATTTTTGTTAGGCATTGCACTCACTGCATGCCCTTTAACTGTGTAGCCGAGCCGCTCCTTTTGGTACAGAAACATATCCTACAAGACATGTGTGGTTGACTGGCCTGATATTGATGTGAATGGTCCCTGTTCCTCCTGCTCTTTCTCCTTTGCCACCATCTCATCCATCATTCATCACCTGAAGCTTTGATTTAACGGGAGTCATAGAACTGGGATAGTAGCAGGAAAACATCCAGTAATCCTCAGAGGAGGTAGGATATGCGCCAAAACGCTGACCACTTCAGGCCTAGCCGCTACTACATACATGCGCTTGCATTCCAAGAAAACAAAGCAGATGCTAACTTCTATCATCATCATCATGCTCCTTATCTTGGCACTCTCAACTCCCCTGATGGAGAAGCCAGGGCCCACTGGAGGAGTCTGGTTCTCTGGTGGGCTCGTCCAATGCTGCCCTAAAGCAGGCCAGGCTAAGAAAAGTGTGGGGGAAGTTTCAAGGAGAAATAGGGGCAGCTGGGGACCGTTTATGGACACCCGGCCGCCCCTTGGCGGCTGGGGACCGAGCGTGGACACCCGGCCGCCGGGTGGCTGGGTACTTAGTATGGATACATCGCTGCCGAAGCAGCCATGAGGTAGTGGCCAGCTTCGGCCTCCTCCAAACTAAAAGGCCTCATTTCAAGTGCAAGCAAGCTAGCAGTATGGTATTGCAGCCTGGGGGTGGGTGGGTGGCAGGCTGCATACTTGCGCTTTCATTGCAAGGAATGGGGGAGGTACAATTGAACACTGCTCTGGGACAAGAACTTGCACGGGGATAGTTGCAAGTCTGCATCTTCTGATGCGGAAAGGATCACTTCTGATAGACACACTTTTAGGCAGTGACCTGGGTGTCAGAGATGCTTCCAGGGGTCTTCCCAATGCTGTTCCCCTGTCTTTTCAGCAGTGTATGCATGTGTCACACAGCACATGGCCAGATAAGATTGTAAAATGTTAAAATGACATTTCCCGGTGAATGCATTTGTCACGGTTGAAAGCAATACAAAAGTGCAAAAACGCATAAAAAATGCTACTTGTGAACATAACCCAAGGTGTGGAGGAGTATATTAGTTTTTGGTTATTTATTTTACCTTATACACAAGTCTTTACCCTGGAAAGGAAGTTCCTTAACATATTTCACAGGAAAACCGTTTCAGTTTCGTTTTTGAACGCTTTATTGTGAGCCCGTTAAAGTGGCTTAATACCTCTGACCACATTGTTGACAGCAGTGACCTGGGGGTCAGAAATGCTTCCTGGGGCGATCCCCATGCTGTCGCCATGTCTTTTGAGCACTGTCACTATCGTTTTGGGCACTTTTTAGGCTTTCTACAGACTGCCGGGGGTGCCGTCGCAACAATGCTCGGGTCTCCCATAGACTAACATTGGGCTCGTTGCTCGGGTCGAGCACCCTAGTATCACGGTGAGCTCAGCCCGAGCTTCGAGCACCTGAGCATTTTAGTGCTCGCTCAACACTAGTCAGCAGCTGACGTCGGCGTGTCAGTCATTGGTGTCGCATGGGAGTGATGCGCCACAACAGAAAAAGAAGTCGCATGTCATGGGATTGGAGGAAGGTGAGAAGCATTTTCTTTTTTTTATGCAGTGGTAATACGGTGTACATACAGTGGGTATGGAAAGTATTCAGACCCCTTTAAATTTTTCACTCTTTGTTTAATTGAAGCCATTTGGTAAATTCTAAAAAGTTCATTTTTTTCACATTAAAGTACACTCTGCATCCCATCTTGACTGAAAAAAACAGGAATGTAGAAATTTTTGCAAATTTATTAAAAAAGAAAAACTGAAATATCACATGGCCAGAAGTATTCAGACCCTTTGCTCAGACACTCATATTTAAGTCATATGCTGTCCATTTCCTTGTGATCCTCCTTGAGATGGTTCTACTCCTTCACTGGAGTTCAGCTGTGTTTAATTAAACTGATAAGACTTGATTTGGAAAGGCACACACCTGCCTATATAATACCTCACAGCTCACAGTGCTTGTCACACCATATGAGAATCATGAGCTCAAAGGAACTGCCCAAGGAGCTCAGAGACAGAATTTTGGCAAGGTACATATCTGGTCAAGGTTAGAAGAGAATATCTGCATTACTCAAGGTTTCTAAGAGCAGTGGCCTCCATAATCCTTAAATGGAAGAAGTTTGGGACCACCAGAAGTCTTCCTAGACCTGGCTGTCCAGAAAAACTGAGCAATCATGGGAGAAGAGCCTTGGTGAGAGAGGTAAAGAAGAACCCCAAGATCACTGTGGCTGAGCTCCAGAGATGCAGTAGGGAGATGGGAGAAAGTTCCACAAAGTCAACTATCACTGCAGCCCTCCACCAATCGGGCCTTTATGGCAGAGTGGCCTGACGGAAGCCTCTCCTCAGTACAAGACATATGAAATGCCACACAGAGTTTGCTCAAAAACACATGAAGGACTCCCAGACTATGAGAAATAAGAATCTCTGGTCTGATGGGACGAAGATAGAACTTTTTGGTGATAATTCTAAGCGGTATGTGTGGAGAAAACCAGGCACTGCTCATCACTTGCCCAATACAATCCCAACAGTGAAACATGGTGGTGGCAGCATTATGCTGTGGGGGTGTTTTTTCAGCTGCAGGGACAGGATGACTGGTTGCAATTGAAGGAAACATGAATGCATCCAAGTTCAGAGATATCCTGGATGAAAACCTCTTCCAGAGTGCTCTGGACCTCAAACTTGGCTGAAGGTTCACCTTCCAAAAAGACAATGACCCTAAGCACACAGCTAAAATAACTTCAGAACAACTCTGTGACCATTCTTTACTGGCCCAGCCAGAGCCCTGACCTGAAAATGGCTGTCCACCAACGCTCACCATCCAACCTGACGGAATTGGAGAGGATCTGCAAGGAGGAATGGCAGAGGATCCCCAAATCCATGTGTGAAAAACTTGTTGCATCATTCCCAAGAAGACTCATGGCTGTACTAGCTCAAAAGGGTGCTTATACTCAATACTGAGCAAAGGGTCTGAATACTTATGACCATGTGATATTTCAGTTTTTCTTTTTTAATAAATTTGAAAAAATTTCTGTTTTTTTTCAGTCAAGATGGGGTGCAGAGTGTACTTTAATGAGAAAAAAATGAACTTTTTAGAATTTACCAAATGAAACAGAGTGAAAAATTTAAAGGGGTCTGAATACTTTCCGTACCCACTGTAGAGTTGAAACCAGAAGTTTACATACACTATATAAAATGCCTTAAAACAGTCTCTCTCTCTCATTATTCTGGCATTTGGCAAATATTAAAAAGGATTGTAATCCTAATTGACCTAAAACGGGAAAGGTTTATTCTGATTTCATGTCAGATATTGAGAAAAATATGGATATGTGTTTTTTTATATAGTGTACGTAAACTTCTGGTTTTGACTGTATACCAAAAAGGGGCCCAGGATGATGGACATATATCTTTAATCTTTTTATTTTAGATTGCGCCAACATATTCCGCAGCGCTTTACAATTCAGACAATTTACAGACATTATTGGCACTGTCCCCATTGCGGCTCACAATCTACATTCCCTGCAATAGCAATGAACACCACAGCTTCTCCAGAGACTGGCTCCCTCAAAGAGGTCATCATAGAATGAATTATAACCGGCGGTCAGTTGATGGATCATGTGGCTATTTAAAGGGAGGTGGGAGTGGCACCAACCAACATCAGCTGACCTCTAACAAAAGGCTGCCAGCAAAAGATTAACATTAACCCTTGCTGGACCAAAAGGAAAAAAACTCCATTTAAATTACAGCATAACCAGAGCTGCCATAAATCTCCAAATTATTTGTGACAACCAGCAAGCTAAGGAGATGGTGGCCTCTATCATCATGAAAGAGTTAGCTCATTGTCTAGGAAACCAACCAATGCTGCTGTCTACCTTGTGTACATTGTGTTGAAGCTTGCAAGGATTAAGAGGTTACATTGGCGAGTCTGTTTTTTATACTAAAGATCCTGCTGTTTTATAGTTTTAAGTAAGCACACAGAGACCCAAATTTCAGCAGCAGTGCATCCAGGCCAGTATAGAGATGGAGAAATTGCTGTACCATCAGGTTGAGAATGCGAGCCATGCAAGGCATGTGTGTGAGGTTGCCCCGGCGTAGGGCAATCACCAAGTTTGGACCGTTATCTCACACGGTCTTCCCTTGCTCCTGGTTCAGTGGAGACAGCCATTGCTCAAACTCGGCATGGATAGCTGTTGTGAGGCAGTGACGGGGATCATATGCGACGGACGGTATGGATCGCCCAAGATGCGAATAGAGGCATATTGAACCTGCTGGAGTGCATTGCAATCACAGAAACAGCTGTGCTTGCAGTGAAAAATAAAAGTAAAAGTTTGGACTTGGTCAAGCTATTTGACCAAGTCGGATTTAAGAAAGCCTGACCTAGGCTTTTATTTTTTGAGTGATCTACAGGATGGTAGTGGGGCGGTTCACTCCCTCCAGCCCGGGTCTTACAACTGGCTCATGGCTGGAATTCACATTTAAACCTTAGCAAAGGTGTGTCAGTGGTTTGCTGTCTAGAGACACCTTTGTGTCTAGTGGTTTAGTTCTTCATTCCCTGGTGTGTGGTACTTTAGTTCTCCAACCCTAACTGTTTAGTAGTTTAGTTTTCCAACTCGTTGTCTATTAGCTTGCTTCTAAATGTTCATGTGTGTAATTGTTTCGTTCTCCAACCCTAGGTGTTTAGTAGTTTAGTTCTCCAACCCCTGTTGTCTAGTAGTTTAGTTCTTCATCTTCTGGTGTCTAGTGGTTTAGCTCTCCATCCCTTGGTGTGTAGTAGTTTAGTTCTCCAACCCTAGCTGTTTTGAAGCTTAGTTTTCCAACCCGTTGTCTATTAGTTAAGCTCTCCATATTCTGGTGTGTATTTATTTTGTTCTCCAACTCATCCATGCCCACCCCCAGGGGTTAACGTCTGGTGATGAGGGTTTCCATTCTTCTCAGACCCTACTTCGTCCGGCCCCGGATCAACTGAAAAAAATTTTGGCCATCGCTCCACAGTCAGCTGGGCAGTTGGAGAGTTGTGATGCAAGGGAAAACAAAGGTACTTGGGGTGCCACAACTGAGGACTGTACTGTGTGTGATGTTAAGGTGGAGGAAGAAGAGCAGAGGCCACTTGATGCAGCGCTTGTCATCTACTGGAGCACATATTCTTTCTGGCCCTCATCTACAAAGCAAACCGCTGTCTCGGCATCACCGACTTGGTCCCATCTTGGTTCTCTTCATATCTAACCGACCGGACATTCACTGTCTCCCACTCACACACCACCTCCTTGTCTCGCCCATATGTGTTTGTGTCCCCCAAGGTTCAGTTCTAGGACCCCTGCTCTTCTCCATCTACACCTTCAGCCTGTGACAGCTCATAGAGTGACACGGCTTTCAGTATCACCTCTATGCTGATGACACACAGATCTACCTCTCTGGACCTGATATCACCTCCTTACTAAGCATAATCTCACAATGTGTGTTCACTATTTCATCTTTCTTCTCTGCCAGATTTGTAAAACTTAACATGGATAAAACCAAATTCATCATCTTTCCACCATCTCATTCATCCCCCCCAACTGACCTGTCCATCAAAGTCAATGGCTGTTCACTCTCCCCAGTCCCTCAAGCATGACTCTGATCTGTCCTTTAAACATCAGATCCAAGCCTTACACTTGCTGCTGACTCCAACTCCATAATATCTCCGGTATCTGCACATTCCTCAACAATGAATCTACAAAAACACCAGTGCATGCCTTCATCATCTCGACTCCTGCAAGCTCCTGCTCTGTTGCCTCCCTTCTACCACTCTCGCACCCCTCCAATTTATGCTAAACTGTGCTGCCTGACTAATCTACCTGTCACACCGCTATTCCCCGGCTTCTACCCTCTGTCAATACCTGCGTTGTCTACCCGTTGCCCAGAGACTCCAGTTGAAAAGCATAACTTTGGCATACCAAGCTATTGAAAACCTCTCTCCTCCATACATCTGTGACCTAGTCTCCCTGTACTTACCTCCGATCCTTACAAGATCTCTTTCTCTACTTCTCTCTTATCTCTTATTGCCACACTCGCATACAAGATTTGTCCCGTGCATCTCCCCTACTGTGGAACTCTATACCCCAACATATCAGACTCTCGCCTACCATGGAAACCTTCAAAAGAAAGTTGAAGACCCTCTTATTCTGACAAGCTTACACCCTGAAGTAACCTTCTCTCAACAATACTGCTGCACGACCAGCTGTACCCTCAACTACTGTATCATCCATCCCTTTTAGATTGTTTGTGTGCCCTCACGGGCAGGGTCCTCTCTCTTCTTGTACAAGTCGGTGACCCCTTTTCACATGTAAAGCACCATGGAATAAATGACGCTATAATAATAATAAATAATTATAATTATACTACTTGTACGCTGGGTCAATTGATTGATGGCACTTTCCTGGTGTCTGCCCCTAATTTGATGTGTTTTGGTACCTTTTGGGGCCATTTGAAGGTGTTGTGTATGTGTTTGGTTTTGCCCCCCATTGAATCCAATGACATTCCAATATGTTCAGCGAATATTCGACAAATAAGTAGGCGAATATTGCAAAATTGACAATTGTAATCTGAACCGAATATTGAAATATTCTCTCATCTCTACTGGGGAGACCACACTATATAGTATTTATATTTTATAAAATAATATATAGAGCTCCATACTATATACTGTGTTATAGAATATAGTATGGAGCTGTGAATATACTAAATAGTACATGTATACCAGGAAGAGGGATACATATACATATATATGTGGCGCCCTGCTGTGCAATAATGCCACAGATCCTAGAGGGGTGCATTAAAGGATTTCTCCACAAGAGGCCGCTCACAGCATACACACACCTCCACCCTACCTCAGACCACCAGAGGGAGCCCGGATAGGGATATAAATACGGAGGGTGGAGTTAGGCAGTGCAGTTCCTAGCCTGCTAGAGTACAGAGCAGCTAGGGAGTTCCTGCAGAGTGAGACACAGAAACAGGTCAGTCTGCAGTGGAGCTCAGTCTAGTTTCCGCTTGCAGTCTAGAGAACACAGCTAAAGGTTCAGCAGCGGAGCACAAGGCTCCTGCTAGTCTAGACTCAAGCAGCTCAGGTTAGTGAGCCAGGAGCGTTGCCGACGCTCAGAGAGCGGCAGAAGAGGCAGCCAGCTAACTGCCAGTGTGTATAGCCTAGTGAGGGCCCGAGTAGGCCGAAGGCTAGAGGAGTGAATAGCATTGGGGGCAGAGGAGCTTTACCAGCTCACCCCAGAAAGCATCTACCGGACACCAGGTCTGCGTCTACAGGGCTCTATACCCCCCTGTAGAGACAACCGGAGACCCCTGGAAAACTTCAGGTCCCAGGATCACCCAAGAGCTGATACATAACAGAGCCAGGAGTCACGCAAGCTGGGAGGGTGCTCTCCAAAAGAAGGCCCTACCACAAGGTCAGCCGGTGCAGGACAGAATCCAAGTTAGGTCTAGCTCCAGGCAGGTCAGAAACTTACTACAGAGAGGCAAAAAAAAGGAGGCCGTACACCCGCTCACTGGGGAGAATCCGGACGAGCACCCCTCACCCTACAGTGCTCCGGGGTGTCCCTGAACTAATTCCAGTAAAGGTACAGAAGTGACTTTCTTGTGTGCTCCCATTCTTGCTCTGACCTGGCTGAGTCCCCTCTGTCCTGCATTCCCCCTCCTATGCTGCCCTGAGGCCCCGTTCCACCTGTGGGGAGCGATACCATCTAAGCTGCCACAACACCGGCCTCAGCGGACTGCCGCAGCACTGGTGACCCACACCAGACACCACAGGTGGCGTCACGAACTTTGACATTTCATTTCCCCTTTTTTAAGAGAGACCTCAGGGTACGGGCCCGGGAGCTGACCACCGCGACATCCCCCAAGACCAGGTATCAAGGCCCGGGCGCCGAGTAGTCCCCATCCCCTGGGCGCCACATATATATATATACTGACAAGCAAAAATGTAACAAAGTTTTGAACTTTTTTCTTTCAGGCTCCATATCTCACCATCCACAATTTCTTTGAACGTGAGACTACCATTATAGAAAATCATCTTGGTTATCTCATACATAAATTGGAATCGCAACTATTTTGCATTTGATTGGTTATGCAGATTCTTGTCATGTCACTGCATTGTTTCTGTTCTAAATTTACATTTTTATTATTTTGCTAGTATTTTGCAAATCCACCTTTGGCTTTCAACACTGCCTGAATCCTTCTGGGCATGCTCTCGATCAGATTCAAGCATGTCTCGACCGAAATCTGATCCCAGGTCTCTTCAAACATGTTCCCAAAGTTGGTGCATACAGGTTGACTCACTTGGGTATTTATACAACTTTTTCTTCAGCTCTACCTACAAGTGTTCAATTGGATTGAGGTCTGGGAACTTTGGGGGCCGATCCAGCACCTCTACTTCACTGTCATTTAACTATCTCTTTGCCAATCTCGACGTACGCTTTGGGTCTTTGTCCTGCTGGAACTCTATGTCGTCCTTTTCATACCCATAATACCATAATACTTGGGTATATGAAGTAACTCGTCTTTTAGGATACTCACATATAGCTCAGCATTGAGACCACCATCGATCTTGGTCAAGTATTCAACGCCTTTGGCTGTGAAACAACCTCATATTATCAGGCTTCCTCCACCAAACTTGACAGTTCCTTCAATTTCTCAATCCGTTAGTCCCTTTTTCCCTTGTTTTTTCCAGACCCATTTGCACCCATTAGAGCCTAGTCTATTGACTTTCATCTCAATGCTCCAAATCACCTGTTTCCAATCTTCTACTGTCCACTTTTGTACTGTTTTGCAAACTTGAGCCTATGCTTCTAATGATGATATTGAAGACACATAGAGGTGGGCCTCAGTAACGACATGTTCCCATTAGAAAGGAGCGTTTCTGCTATACAATTATAGTGTATGCAGTGAGTAAAACGGCTTCCAAAATTTGGGAAAAATCCCAATACCAATTTAAAGACACATAGAGGTGTGCCTCAGTAACGACATACTCCCATTAGAAAGGAGCAGTTCTGCTATACAGTTCTAGGGTATGTAGTGAGTACAACGGCTGCCAAAATTTGGGAAATACCCCAACACCAATTTAAAGACACATAGAGGTGGGCCTCAGTAACGGCATGTTCCCATTAGAAAAGAGCGGTTCTGCTATACAGTTATAGGGTATGCAGTGAGTACAACGGATGCTTCCAAAATTTGGGAAAAACCCCAATACCAATTTAAAGACACATAGAGGTGGGCCTCAGTAGTGACATGTTCCCATTAGAAAGGAGCGGTTCTGCTATACAGTTATAGGGTATGCAGTGAGTACAATGGATGCTTCCAAAATTTGGGAAAAACCCCAATACCAATTTAAAGACACATAGAGGTGGGCCTCAGTAACGACATACCCCCATTAGAAAGGAGCGGTTCTGCACAAACAATTATAGGGTATGCAGTGAGTACAACGGCTGCCAAAATTTGGGGACAACCCCAATACGAATTTAAAGACACATAGAGGTGGGCCTCAGTAGTGACATGTTCCCATTAGAAAGGAGCGGTTCTGCTATACAGTTATAGGGTATGCAGTGAGTACAAGGATGCTTCCAAAATTTGGGAAAAACCCCAATACCAATTTAAAGACACATAGAGGAGGGCCTCAGTAGTGACTTGTTCCCATTAGAAAGGAGCGGTTCTGCTATACAGTTATAGGGTATGCAGTGAGTACAACGGATGCTTCCAAAATTTGGGAAAGACTACAATACCAATTTAAAGACACATAGAGGTGGGCCTCAGTAACGACACACCCCCATTAGAAAGGAGCGGTTCTGCTATACAATTATAGGGTATGCAGTGAGTACAACGGCTGCCAAAATTTGGGAAATACCCCAACACCAATTTAAAGACACATAGAGGTGGGCCTCAGTAACGACATGTTCCCATTAGAAAGGAGCGGTTCTGCTATACAGTTATAGGGTATGCAGTGAGTACAACGTATGCTTCCAAAATTTGGGAAAAACCCCAATACCAATTTAAAGACACATAGAGGTGGGCATCAGTAATGACACGTTCCGTTTAGAAAGGAGCTGTTCTGCTATACAGTTATAGGGTATGCAGTGAGTAAAATGGCTGCCAAAATTTGGGAAAAACCCAATACCAATTTAAAGACACATAGAGGTGGGCCTCAGTAAAGACATGTTCCCATTAGAAAGGATCAGTTCTGCTATACAGTTATAGGGTATGCAGTGAGTACAACGGCTGCCAAAATTTGGGAAAAACCCCAATACCAATTTAAAGATACATAGAGGTGGGCCTCAGTAACGACATATTCCCATTAGAAAGGAGTGGTTCTGCTATACAGTTATAGGGTATGCAGTGAGTACAACGGCTGCCAAAATTTGGGAAAAACCCCAATACCAATTTAAAGATACATAGAGGTGGGCCTCAGTAACGACATATTCCCATTAGAAAGGAGTGGTTCTGCTATACAGGTATAGGGTATGCAGTGAGTACAACGGCTGCAAAATTTTATGAAAAGCACTAATACCAATTTAAAGACACATAGAGGTGGGCCTCAGTAATGACATGTTTCCATTAGAAAGGAGCGGTTCTGATATACATTTATAGGTTATACAGTGAGTACAACAGCTGCCAAAATTTGGGAAAACCCCAATACCAATTTAAAGACACATACAGGTATACCTCCGAAGCAATCAAAATGTTCCCATTAGAAAGGAGCGGGTCTCCCATACTGTTCTGGCATATGCAATGACAGCAACGGCTGCCAAAAATTTGGACGCACTCCAATGCCCTTTGCAAGAGACGTAGAGAAGGGCCTTATGATTTTTTTTTTCACATTATTAGGAAGTGGGTGTCCCATACTGTTATTGCCTATGCAGTGAATGCAAGAGCTGCCAAAAATTTGGAGACACGCCAATGCCCCTTGCAAGAGACGCAGACGAGGGCCTCATGAAAAAAATGTTCCCATTATTAGGAAGTAGGTCTCCCATACTGTTGTTGCCTATGCAGTGAATGCAATGGCTGCCAATAATTTGGAGGCACTCCAATGCCCTTTGCTAGAGATGTAGAGAAGGGCCTCCTGAAAAAAATGTTCCCATTATTAGGAAGTAGGTCTCCCATACTGTTATTGCCTATGCAGTGAATGCGACGGCTGCCAAAAATTTGGAGGCACTCCAATACCCCTTGCAAGAGACGTAGATATGGTGATATGGTAGAAATAGTGGTGATATGGTGGTGGAGGATGAGGATGAGGAGAAGGAGGAGGACAAGAGCAAATAGACAAAATCAGCAAGCGTATACCCATGTCTGGGTGTGAAGACAGAGGTGCATGGGAATTGAGTTAGACCTCCCAAAAAAAGACACTGTATTTGAGCTTATGTTACGCTGCTATCATTCGGTGGTGTTGAGAAGTCTGGCCCAATCCAGCACTTGTTCATTTTTATAAGAGT
This sequence comes from Phyllobates terribilis, assembly GCF_046119375.1. Lineage (NCBI taxonomy): Eukaryota > Metazoa > Chordata > Amphibia > Anura > Dendrobatidae > Phyllobates > Phyllobates terribilis. Next base: position 214,441,783 of record NW_027362761.1, read on the forward strand.
CAGCCTGTCAACATTTTCAGTTGACAGGCGGATGCGCCTATCTGTTATAATTCCCCCGGCGGCACTAAAAACCCACTCTGACAAAACGCTAGCGGCAGGGCAGGCCAGAACCTCCAAGTCGTAGAGAGCTAGTTCATGCCACGTGTCCAGCTTGGATACCCGGTAATTATAAGCCACAGAGGAATCACGGAGGACGTTGGTACAGTTAGAAAGGTACTCCTTCAGCATCTTCCCAAACTTTTCCCTCCTTGTGAGACTACCATGCGCATCAGGGCTTGTGCGATGGTAGGGTCTGAGAAAATTGTGGCTAACATGTAACCTCAGAATAAAAAAATTCTTTAATCAGAAAAATCTCTTTAAAAAGCAGACAGACATACATATTATTGTGTAAAACCACACTAGAGGTACTGAACTCTAATGGTTTGTTCCATAGAACCATCAATTACCATTAATCATCATGAATAATCCCTTCCAGGATTATATAGAATCATATAGCGAGTTTTTCAGCACCTCACAAGGATGAGTGCAACCCAGTGAACAAAGTGATTGTAGTGCAAAATAAAGCAAACAAACAGGATCACTCTTACATAGACCTCTACACTACATATAAACACTGACAAGGCCTAAAATATTGCCTATATGCTGATTCCTGCCTATCTGCGGAGGTTGGCACCCTTGTTATAGTTGGCAATTTTGGCGCCCCGCTCCACGCCGGCTATCCCTAGAAATCCTGGCTCGCCCTAAAATTGATTCCTAATTGCACCACAATCCGATGCAATCTAAGGCATATATTATAAAGACAGAAAAAAGATTAAGAGATTAATGTAAATAGATAACTTATCTTGCCCATAAAGAGATGGTCCAGGATGCATAATGAAGGTTTCAGCCTTTGATCAGTGTCCCAGTGTCTCCAATGGAGGACTTATCATGACCATAGACAAAAAATGGTCTCAGATAGATGATAGAAACCTCAAGCCTCAAATTCGTATCCTCATATCTCAGGTCTCTGATTAGTGTCCCAGTGCCTCAATGCGTTTCCCCAAATCTAAGGTTCCTCAGGAGGATGATACAGAAGGAATGTCCAGGGTATATAAATATATAATATATAGATGCACACTGATGTTCAGTCCATTATGATAGTCAGAACTAGGATAGGTAACTCAAACCTTCCAATAGTCCTGTTTATATATATCCTCCCCCCCTAATTCCATTGGTCCCAATAAGTCCCAATAATAGATAACAGGTGTGTAACCTGTAAACAAATAGGCCCCATATTCCATTTGTTTGCGCTCCATAGCCTCTATTGCTAGTCTAATCAAGCACTCTCAGACCTGGCAGATCGGCGTGCACTCCACACTGGGGAATGCACAACTTCCGGTTTCCGCCAACGTCACTTCCGGTGATCGACAATATGGTGTTTGTGCGTTCCAGCCCTTGGAACCCAAGGCTAAAGGCTTCATGTGTCATATCCAGCGCTCACTGGTAAGGCACTTGCGCTCCACTTCATGGAACGCATAATGCTGACAACTACGCAGCAGCACAAAGAGCAGCCATGGTTGATGCGTCCCACAGCTAGAGACACAAAAAGGGGGCGTAATCCCGCCAGAAAACCGCAAAATATATGCGCATCAAGGTGCAATCAGAAGACAGGCCAGCAAATATAGGCACTTTACCTGTCACCCACAGAAGACATAGAAAAGTCACTCTATAGACTACAATACTAAAGGGAGGGGCCCAATAAGTGTACACATTTGATAAAAATTTATAATTTACAAACCCCCATTCCCTCTAAACAATATGGCTTGATAGCCCTGCAGAATGGGTTCAGATTAGAATGGGGGTCCATTTTATCTATATAAAGATATGATATACATAAAGATAAACCTAATGGACCGGGAAGGAGAATATACACAATGTAAATAAAGCTAAATCAAGATGCAGATGTCCCAAGCATAGGACAACCCATAGATGATAGCAGGTCAATAATCAATTTTCAATCCAAAACTGGGCCTGAGTAATGTACCAGAAGACCCTTCAAAAGAGACAACAGAACTATAAAAAAGGGGCATATGACAGCTGTTCATTGATGCCTTTCGGTGTGACACTATTTAGTCTAAATATCCATTCACACTCCTTCTGGAGTACTCGTTTATCATGATCTCCCTTTCTAGCATTACATCTTACTTTTTCAAAGATGTTAAATGAGACCTCTTTTATATTGCCATGATGAACCCCATTAATGTGTCTCGCCAATGGTGTATCTCTCTTATGGCGAATGTCCCCTAGGTGTTCACCCACCCTACGTCTAAATTCTCTACACGTCTTCCCAACATAATCAAGTGGACAAGAGCAAGTTGCTTTGTAGATGACACTATCCGTTTTACAATTACAGAAGTTCCTTATAAAAAATCTCTTACCAGTTGAAGCACTGACAAATGACTTTCCTGGACTCATCTGTTCACACATCTTGCAATCATTGCATCAAAAAGACCCACAGATCTTTCTGTTAAGCCAAGTCCCCATCCCAGCTGATTTTTGGTAAAAGCTATGGACCAGTCGATCCTTCAAGGATCGTCCTTTTCTAAAAGTCACGCTCGGCGACGTAGAGATAGCACTCTTTATGTCCGGGTCGGATACCAGAATATCCCAATGTCTCCTGAGAATCGCAAAGACCTGTTCATTCTTATTATCAAAGGTTCCTATTAGTCTAGATATGTCACTCCCTGCTCTCCGATGACCCTCAAGTAGGGAATCTCTCTTACATTTCATTGCGTGATCATACGCTTGATTCAAGAAGTGTGTTGGATAGCCCCTCTCCTTAAATCTATGTTTCAAGTCAGAGGATTACCTATGATAGTCACCTACATCAGAACAATTTCTTCTAACTCGGAATTGGCCCTTTGGTATCCCCTTCCTTAGTGCCATAGGGTGGTGGCTGTCCCACCGTAGAAGACTGTTGGCTTGCTGTGTGTGATCGTTTGTAGATGCCCCGTTCATCTTTAATAATCATCTGATCCAGAAAAGATAATAGTGCGTGATTAGATTCCGAAGTAAATTTTAATCCCACTTTATTAATATTAATTATTCTTACAAATTCTGTAAAGTCAGCTGATGATCCTGTCCACAAAATAAGAATATCATCTATGTATCTGACCCACAGCATGATCTTGTCTTGGCACCACTCCTCTTCCCCAAATATATGAGTTTCCTCCCACCAGCCCAGGAAGATGTTAGCATATGAGGGGGCACATGGGATCCCCATCGCAGTACCCCTGAGCTGGTGGAAGTATTCACCATTTGTTAAAGAGATTTTTCTGATTAAAGAATTTTTTTATTCTGAGGTTACATGTTAGCCACGCTTTTTCCTCAGAACAGTTGCATTATAATATAAAGAATTTTTGTGAAAACTGTCCTAGAACTTTGACAGTGTTCCCTTGCCTCTGCTGGATTGGATTTGTGTCTCTCGCCTGTACTCCTTAGTTGTCCAACGAACTGTGACCTCTGCCACTAGCGTTTTGAGATGGGAATTTGTTTTAAGAATTCCACAACAAGGGGTAATGCCCCATTTTAGCAGACCTGTCCACCGCGGGAATAAGAGATAGAAAGTTCACCTTGTAGCGTGGGTCTAGAGGTGTCACCAACCAGTAATGACTGTCACCCAAAATTTGGAGAACTTGGTCACGGGAAAGGCAACGTAACATAAACTCAGCCATGTGTGCCAGACTGCTAACAGGCAAGACTTCCATGTCCTCACCAAGAGTAACCTGAGGAAGATAGCTTCTGCTATCAAAATGCGTCGTGGCGTTAGAGAGCGTATTAAACAATAAAAGGTTTGTGTGTTATAACCTTAATCCCCTCCCTGTCTAGTTGTTCTAGCGCTTCCCTAACACCGCATAATTCTTTCTTTCTTGATTGCTCACCAAGAGGACGACTGACCATGCTCTCCTCCTCCTCCTCCTCAGTCTCCTCAGGCCATCCATACTGAACAGATGGTATGACAGTTATGCGGGTAGTATCGTCTATAGCGCAGGAAACTAGCTCCTGTTCTTCCTCCTCCTCCTCTTCCTCATAGTCACCCAATCCACGTTGGGATGAGATGTGGCTGGGCTGTATGGAATCACCCTGTATGGTTCCTTGCTCCATCTCACCGTGCTCCACCTACAATGCCTCCTCTTTAATTGTGAGCAGCGAGCATTTCAAAAGACAGAGAAGTGGGATGGTGAGCTAATTATGGAATCATCGCCGCTCACCATCTTGGTGGCGTCCTCAAAGTTTTGGAGGATGGCATAGATCTCTGCTATCGATGCCCAATCCTGAGGTCTTATGTGTGGAGGCTGACCTGAATACCGACGGCTGTGTTGATGCCGGTACTCAACAACTGCCCTCTGCTGATCACAAATCCTTCCCAACATCTGTAATGTTGAGTTCCAACATGTGGGGATATCCCACACCAGTCGGTGAGCTGGAAGCTGCAAACACTGCTGAAGCACGGCAAGGGCGACAGAAGCTGTAGCTGAGTTTCTAAAATGGGCACACACGTGGCGTACTTTGACAAGCAGATCATACAGAACCGAGTAGGTTTTGCGAAACCGCTGAACCACGAGGTTAAGCACATGGGCCAGGCATGGTACATGTGTGAGCTTGCCTCGCTTCAGAGCCGCCACCAGGTTCCGGCCATTATCAAACACGACCATGCCTTGCTGTAGGTTCAGCGGTGTCAGCCACAGATCAGCCTGCTCTTTCAGGCTGTCCACAACTCTTCAGCAGTGTGTGGTTTGTCACCTAAGCATATTAACTTCAGCACAGCCTGTTGCCGCTTGGCCGAGGCAGTGCTGCAGTGCTTCCAGCTTGTGACTGATGTGGTCATTTCAGAGATGGAGGCTGAAGAGGAGGAGGTGCAGAAGCTGTAGAATGTGAGGCCAACCATAACTGACCCAGGGCCCGCAATCCTCAGTGTCGGGAGGACGTGTTCCGTCCCAAGTTTACTGAGCACAATCCTGCTGACAGGTGCACTTTAACTGTTCACAATAAAAAAAATTTTGACTAGTGGTGTCCAAACTTTTACATGCCACTGTATATGTACATATACATCATATAGTGTGTGTGTGTATATATACACTATTGTGTGTGGCCTCCACGTGCCTGTATGACCTCCCTACAACGCCTGGGAATGCTCCTGATGAGGTTGTGGATGGTCTCCTGTGGGATCTCCTCCCAGACCTGGACTAAAGCATCCGCCAACTCCTGGACAGTCTGTGGTGCAACGTGACGTTGGTGGATGGAGCGAGACACGATATCCCAGATGTGCTCAATCGGATTCAGGTCTGGGGAACGGGCGAGCCAGTCCATAGCTTCAATGCCTTCATCTTGCAGGAACAGCTGACACACTCCAGCCACATGAAGTCTGGCATTGTCCTGCATTAGGAGGAATCCAGGGCCAACCGCACCAGCATATGTTCTCACAAGGGGTCTGAGGATCTCATCTCGGTACCTAATGGCAGTCAGGCTACCTCTGGCAAGCACATGGAGGGCTGTGTGGCCCTCCAAAGAAATGCCACCCCACACCATTACTGACCCACAGCCAAACTGGTCATGCTGAAGGATGTTGCAGGGAGCATATCGCTCTCCATGGCGTCTCCAGACTATGTCACGTCTGTAATTCCACATGTGTTAATTCATAGTTTTGATGCCTTCAGTGTGAATGTACAATTTTCATAGTCATGAAAATACAGAAAAATCTTTAAATGAGAAGGTGTGTTCAAACTTTTGGTCTGTACTGTATATATATTTAAATAAGACCAAGAGTCACCTCTGCTTCTGAGGATAAGTTTATCCGAGTCACCAGCCTCAGAAATCGCAGGTTAACAGCAGCTCAGATTAGAGACCAGGTCAATGCCACACAGAGTTCTAGCAGTAGACACATCTCTTCAACAACTGTTAAGAGACTTTGTGCAGCAGGCCTTCATGGTAAAATAGCTGCTTGGAAACCACTGCTAAGGACAGGCAACAAGCAGAAGAGACTTGTTTGGGCTAAAGAACACAAGGAATGGACATTAGACCAGTGGAAATCTGTGCTTTGGTCTGATGAGTCCAAATTTGAGATCTTGGTTCCAACCACCGTGTCTTTGTATGACGCAGAAAAGGTGAACGGATGGACTCTACATGCCTGGTTCCCACCGGGAAGCATGGAGGAGGAGGTGAGATGGTGTGGGGGTGCTTTGCTGATGACACTGTTGGGGATTTATTCAAAATTGAAGGCATACTGAACCAGCATGGCTACCACAGCCTCTTGCAGCGGCATGCTATTCCATCCGGTTTGCGTTTAGTTAGACCATCATTTATTTTTCAACAGGACAATGACCCCAAACACACTTCCAGGCTGTGTAAGGGCTATTTGACCAAAAAGGAGAGTGCTGGGGTGCTCCCCCAGATGACCTGGCCTCCACAGTCACCAGACCTGAACCCAATCGAGATGGTTTGGGGTAAGCTGGACCGCAGAGTGAAGGCAAAAGGGCCAACAAGTGCTAAGCATCTCTGGGAACTCCTTCAAGATTGTTGGAAGACCATTTCCGGTGACTACCTCTTGAAGCTCATCAAGAGAATGCCAAGAGTGTGCAAAGCAGTCATCAAAGCAAAAGGTGGCTACTTTGAAGAACCTAGAATATAAGACATATTTTCAGTTGTTTCACACTTTTTTGTTAAGTATATAATTCCCCATGTGTTAATTCATAGTTTTGATGCCTTCAGTGTGAATGTACAATTTTCAAAGTCATGAAAATACAGAAAAAGCTTTAAATGAGAAGGTGTGTCCAAACTTTTGGTCTATACTGTATATATATATATATATATATATATATATATATATATATATATATATATATAAATATATATATAGATACGCACTACATGTTGCATATGTACTGTGACAGAGTCACTGGTGTTATATGCGAGGGGAGGTATGTGTCACTCCGGCTGCTAGCCTGTGTGAACAGAAACCTACAAACTTTCTTCCAGCATGTTATATGTTGAGGATTAATTTGTGGTTTTATGTGAATGGCAAAGAGGGTGGGAAGTCATTCACCCTACCTCCCCTCAGGGTGTGGCTGAGCAAGCTTAAATGCTCAGTCACTATTTTTTTTCTGTTGTTGTGTTTGGAGAGGCAAGGTCTCCAGACTGGACAGCCATAGCTCAGGAAGGAGCTGAAGGCTGGGCTACAACCTGTGTGGGCGAAACCCACACTCCAATGGACTGTGCTATAGTTTATCTTTTGTTTTTTTTTGTTTTGCCAGTAAGGCTGGGTTTATTTTGCTGGAGCTGCAGGGCTTTATGTCATAGAATAAAGCTGGCAGAGAAAATCCGATTCCTGAGTCTACTTCCGAAAGCGGCTGAGTGAGTTGTCTTATCACAGTTGGTGCGAGAGTGCGTGCAAGATTCCAGGAACACGTGTACCTGCTACAGAGACCAGTGGATGTCCTGGGTGAACGTTGTTAGTCAGCAGGAGATGTCCGGCAGCATGGAAGAGCAAATTAAGCACCTGGTGCAGAGCCAGCAGAGCATGCAGCAGCAGCATCTGCAGAGCCAACAGAGCATGCACCAGAGTCAGCAGAGCATGCAGCAGAGTTAGCAGAGCATGCAGCAGCACCGTGAGCAGCTACAGCAGCAACAAAAGACCAATAAGCTGCTGATGCAACAGGTTCAGCTCCAGAAACAGCAGCAACAGGATCAGCATCGTCAACAGCAGCAGCAGATCGAGTTACTTGCAGAGGCGATCCCTGGCAAGGTATGGCACGTATGATGACTCATACATCAGGAAGACGGTAAGGAGAGCGTTACAGAAGATGACCCCAGGGGATGATGTTTAGGAATTCCAGACTGTTTTTGAGAGGGTGGCGGAACAGGAGAGATTGCCGCTGGAGCAGTGGGCGGAGGTTCTGGCGCCATATTTGATCGGGGAGCCGCAGAAGGCCTATTATGATCTGACTTTACAGGACGCAAAGGAATACACCAAATTAAAAAATTAGATATTGGCACGCTCAGGAGTAACTATGTCGGTCAGAGCGCAAAGGGTTCACGACTGGGCGTATGCTGGCGACAAACCACTACGCTCACAGATGTTCGACTTGCTACATTTAGTCCAGAAGTGGCTGCAGCCAGAGTCCTCCTCTCCTGCCCAGATGGATGAGTGTGTGGTGATGGACAGGTTCATCCATTCCCTACCCAGGCCAGTGCAGACCTGGGTTGCCCAGGGCAAATCTTGGATCGTGGACGACCTCGTGGGCCTGGTAGAGAGGTACCAATTGGTCGAAAAATCCCTAGGGAAACCCGACATAGTTAACTCCCTGTACTGGAGTGCCCAAAAGGGGGCAGGTTCACTACGGAAGGGGTTCAGAGACAAAACTGGGGGGCGTCCCCCTTCCACTGAAGGTGCCGCAAGGACTGTTGTTAAGGATGTGATCTGTTGGCAGTGTCACAATCCAGCACACGTAGCTGCCCAGTGTCATAAATCTGCTGAGCCAATGGACTGCAGCCTAGGCAGACGATGTTCATATTATGTTTACCCAACCTGCAGTGTGGACTGTCAATCGGTGTGTGCCGTATCCGTTAATGGAGTGATGGTCCCGGAGCTGTTGGACTCCGGGAGAAACCTTAATCAGTGCCACCATTCCCCACAAGCTGATCGCTACCAAATCTGTGGGCAGCCACTGCATACATGGGGACGGCAAAAACTACCCGGTGGCCAGAGTGACAGTCGGAACAAACTGTGGCACCCAATCCCACGAGGTCGTGGTTGTCAAGGACCTGATACATCCTGTCATATTGGGGCACCATTTTCCCTTGTTCTGGGACTTGTAGGAGAAGGGATCCAGACTGAGTAACGTGGACGAAAGCCAGGACCCGAGAGAGATACCCCGGTCGACATCAGGAGTGGATGAGTTTCCACTGTGTGTGCTTTTGCCAGTGACAAGGACGAGACTGTGTCCGAGGTGGCCGACCTCCCTGAATTAGAGGTGCCCGGAGAGAACTTTGGGTCAGCTCAAGTTCAGAACTTGACCTTGAAAGGGGGGTGTTACAATGTTACTGTTTGTAATGGTGTTGCTCAAGAGCCGGGGGCGGACACCAGGTACTCACACTTTGCAGTTCAGGGGGGGGGGCTATTATACAGGGTGACTAAACTAAAAGGTGAAGAGGTAGTGGAACAGCTGTTAGTTTCAAGGCCGTACCGTTGGAGGGTATTAGACATAGCCAACTCACATATTCTGGGGGGACATCTAGGAGTTGAGAAAACCCAGGAGAGAATAATGAGAAGGTTCTATTGGCCAGGATGTTACCGGGAAATCTTAAACTATTGTAGGTTTTGCCCCACCTGCCAGATAACCGCACCCACCTCCCACTTCTGTAGTCCCTTAGTTCCACTACCTGTGATAGAGGTTCCCTTTGAGAGGATTGCATGGACCTTTGGGGCCCTTAATCAAATCGGCCCGGGGCCACCAATACATCCTGGTGGTCATGGACTATGCAACCCAGTACCCCGAAGCGGTACCCCTAAGGAACTCGTCCAGTAAAAGTATAGCCCGAGAGCTGATCCATATTTTTGCTCGGACAGGTCTGCCGAAAGAGATTTTGACAGACCAAGAAACCCCCTTCATGAGCAAAGTGGTGAAGGAGCTATGCAGAGTCCTTCAGGTCGCCCAGATTCGGACTTAGTTTACCATCCGCAGATGGATGGCCTAGTGGAACGCTTCAACAAGACCTTAAAAGCGATGCTCAGGAAGGTCGTTGAATAGGATGGGCGAGACTGGGACTACCTGCTCCCATTTCTACTTTTCTCCATCAGAGAAGTTCCTCAAGCCTCCACTGGCTCCTCTCCATTTAAGCCCCTGTATAAATGGCATCCAAGAGGTTTCCTAGACATCGCCAAGGAAATCTGGGAGGCCGAGGTCACGCCCCACCGGAGCATCATCGAACATGTCGCCCACTTACAGGAGAGAATAGCGAAGGTGATGCCCATCATGAAGGAACATCTCTTCCAGGTGCAGGAAGCCCAGGCGAGGGTGTATAACTGGTCGGCAAGACTGAGACAGTTTCAGCCTGGGGATCGCGTTCTGGTTCTCATTCCCACTGTTGAAAGTAAGTTCCTGGCCAAGTGGCAAGGCCTGTATGAGGTGGTGGAGAAACTTGGTGAACTGAACTACAGAGTCCGAAGAAAGCCACACCAGGTGTACCATGCAAACTGTTGCGGATCCAGGTGGTAGAACCTCTGTGCTGCGGTGCAAGGAGGGACCAGAGGGGCGTAACTAGGTATCAAATCGGACCAACCAAGGTCGTACGGCGGCTCAATCGACTCTGTGACTAGGGAAGGACCGAGCAGAGGGACCAGGTGCTACTCTGGGGACTGACCTTGTATGAGAGCAGGTGACTCCCACGGGTCAGAAGGCAGGGACTGACCAGTACAGCAGATGAGCACGGCAGGCAGGCAGATGGGTGATCTGGGTAGACGGACTGGCAGACACGGCAGGTAGCAAGCAGGAGCCTCCAGGTAGGCTGACAGGTCTGCACGGCAGGTAACAAGCAGGAGCCTCCAGGTAGGCTGGCTGGTAGGCAGCGCAGGTAACAAGCAGGTGCTTCCAGGTAAACAGGTGGGTAGGGCCCCTAGACAGACTGGCGGACTGGACTGTAGACAGACTGTCGGGCTGGAGAGCAGAGAAGCTGGTGGACAGGACTGGTAGTCAGGCTGGCGGACAGGACTGGTAGTCAGGCTGGCAGGCTGGACTGGTAGTCAGGCTGGCGGACAGGACTGGTAGTCAGGCTGGCGGACAGGACTGGTAGTCAGGCTGGCGGACTGGACTGGTAGTCAGGCTGGCGGACTGGACTGGTAGTCAGGCTGGCGGACTGGACTGGTAGTCAGGCTGGCGGACTGGACTGGTAGTCAGGCTGGCAGACAGGACTGGTAGTCAGGCTGGCAGGCTGGACTAGTAGTCAGGCTGGCGGACAGGACTGGTAGTCAGGCTGGCGGCTGAACCTGGGGGCTGAAGTAGAGTTACACAAAAAGCTACAACCCTGCACGGGCACCTCCATTTTGGAGGAGGTGCCTTTTATATGAGAGGTCCTCCGGCATTGGCCGGGGACTCCTTAGGACGGCGCGCGGCTCCTTTAAGAGTGAGGTTGATTCGCTGGAGGACTTCAAATGGGCCGATGAACCATGGATCCAACTTATAGGAGGGTATTTTGAGACGAACATGTTTGGAGGAGAGCCAAACCTTGTCTCTCGGACGGAATTGAGGCGGATCCAGACGTCTCTTAGCATGTTTCTTCATCCGCTCGGAGGATTGAAGAAGTGCGGACCTAGTGTCCTCCCAAATGGTAGAAAATTTGCTGACCAGAGACTCCGGGGCAGGGTTGTCCACAGCAGCGGAAACGGGAAATGGAATCCAGGGATGTTGACCATAGACCACAAAGAACGGGGACTTGGAAGAAGATTCGCTCTCATGGTTGTTGTAGGAGAACTCGGCCCATGGTAGGAGCTCCACCCAATCGGTATGGTGAGCGTTGACGAAGTGCCGGAGGAAGCTGGTAAGGATCTGGTTGATACGTTCCACTTGGCCATTGGACTGCAGATCGTAAGCAGAGGAGAAATCCAGGGTGACATCCAGCAGTTTACACTTAGCTCTCCAGAAGCGCGAAGTGAACTGGACCCCTCGATCAGACACTATGTGGAGGGGTGGGCCGTGGAGACGAAAGATGTGATGGATGAAATCCTTAGCCAGCACAGATGCAGACGGGAGACCAGGCAGAGGGATGAAGTGGGCCATTTTAGAAAAGCGGTCAGCGACCACCCAAATGACCGTACAACGGGCAGAAACAGGGAGATCAGTAATAAAGTCCATAGCAATGTGTTGCTACGGGGCAGCAGGTACGGGAAGAGGCAGGAGACGGCCAGCTTGAAGATGTCTGGGAACTTTATTGCGAGCACAGGACGAACAGGCCGTGATGAAGTCTACCACATTCTGGCGCAGGGTAGGCCACCAGTAATGCCGGGTAATGAGCAGGAAGGTCTTCTTCTGGCTAGCATGGCCAGCTAGTTTGGATGAATGACCCCAGTGAAGAACCTTCTTACGATCCGGAACCACTACAAACGTCTTACCGGGTGGGAGACGAGAAAGGTCCAAGGGGGCCACATTCATCACTTTGGAGAGATCGATGATATGCATAGGCTCCTCCTCTTGATCGGACGACAGGAAGGATCGGGACAAGGCGTCGGCTTTAACGTTCTTGTCCGTCGGGCGGTAATGTAGGGTAAAGTTGAAGCGGGCGAAGAACAAAGACCACCGGGCCTGACACGGATTGAGTCTTTGGGCATTCTGTTGATAAGCCAGGTTTTTGTGGTCAGTATAGATGACCACCGGGTGCAGAGTCCCCTCGAGCAGGTAACGCCACTCCTCCAGCGCCAATTTGATGGCTAGCAGTTCTCGGTCTCCTATGGAGTAGTTGCGCTCAGACGAGGAGAAGAGCTTGGAGAAGAAGCCGCAGGTTACCATTCTCCCGAATGGAGATTTCTGGGTGAGCACCGCTCCGGCTCCGGAAGAGGAAGCATCAACCTCCAGAAAGTACTGTTTGTTGCTATCTGGATGGTGCAGCACAGGGGCGGAAGAGAAGGCTTGTTTTAAGGAAAGGAAGGCTTCCTCCGCTTCGGATGGCCATTCCTTAGGATTTGCTCCCTTTCGGGTGAGCGCAGAGATGGGAGCAGTCCGGGAAGAGAAATGTGGAATGAAGAGACGGTAATAGTTGGCGAAGCCCAGGAATCTCTGAATCGCCTTCAACCCCTCCGGACGGGGCCACTTTAAGACGGCAGAGACCTTCTCGGGGTCCATCCATAGACCAGTCTTAGAGATAATATATCCCAGGAACGGAAGGGAGGTCTGCTCGAAGAAGCACTTCTCAAATTTTGAATAGGTGATTCTGCCTGAGCCTAAGCAGGACCTGACGAACATCCCTCCGGTGTGTGGGAAGATCCGGAGAGAAGAACAAGATGTCGTCCAGGTACACCACCACGCAAGAATATAAGAGGTCACGGAAGATGTCGTTAACTAATTCTTGGAAGACGGCCGGAGCATTACTGAGGCCGAAGGGCATCACACGGTATTCATAGTGACCGTCCCGGGTATTGAATGCCGTCTTCCACTCGTCTCCTTGGCGGATCCGGACCAAGTTATATGCCCCACGAAGATCGAGCTTGGTGAAGTTCTTCGCCCTTTAAGGCGGTTGAACAGCTCAGAGATGAGCGGCAGGGGGTATTTGTTTTTGATAGTGATTTGGTTGAGACCTCTATAATCCATACATGGGTGTAGTGAAACACCTTTCTTTTTTACAAAGAAAAATCCGGCTCCAGCCGGGGAGGAAGATTTCCGGATGAATCCCCTAGCCAGATTTTCTTCGATGTACTCCGACATGGCCCGGGTTTTGGCCAACGACCACGGGTAAATACGCCCACGGGGTGGAGTGGCACTGCATATCAGGTTGATAGGTCAGTCATATGACCAATGAGGTGGCAGTGTCTCTGCCTCCTTCTTGTCGAAGACATCAGCATAGGACCAGTAAGGTGCCGGTAGACCGGGTAAATTAGTTGGAGTAGATGGAGGTCGAGCCGGGCGAACCGGAACCAGGCAGGTCTTATGGCAATTCTGCCCCCAACGGATCACCTCACCGGATTGCCAGTTCAGAACGGGTTCATGTCTCTGTAGCCAGGGTAGACCTAGCAAAAGGGAGTGAGAGAGTCCAGAAAGCACATGGAAGGAGATCCTCTCTGAGTGCAGCATTCCCACCTGCAGGGTTACGGGCTCTGTGACGAGCAAGATGGTCACCGGAAGGAGTCTTCCATCCACGGAAGCGACTGCCAATGGTTCAGCCAGAGATTTGGTAGGAACCTGATATTTCTGTACAAGGGACTGGAAAATGAGATTCCCAGCGGCTCCGGAGTCCAGATGGGCGGTCTCAAAGTAGCGGTTCTCTCCACAGGAGATAGAGATGGACAAAATCGAGGAATTAGAATTAATTTTGTTGGAAAATAATTATGACATAGTAGGGATATCTGAGACGTGGCTGGACGAGAGCCATTACTGGGCAGTTAATTTACAGGGCTATAGTCTGTTCAGAATTGACAGTACAAACAAGAGAGGGGGGGGGGTGTGTGTTTATATGTAAAATCATCCTTAAAACCCGTCTTGCGGGAGGATATAGGTGAATCTAATGAAAATGTAGAGTCCCTGTGGGTGGAGATAAGGGGAGGGGGAAAAAATAATAAATTACTGATAGGGGTTTGTTATAAGTCTCCAAAAATAGTGGAAGTAGCGGAGAATATCCTCGTAAAACAAATAGATGAAGCAGCGACTCAAGGAGAAGTCATTATTATGGGAGACTTCAACTACCCTGAAATACATTGGGGGACAGAAACCTGTAGTTCAAGCAAAGGTAATAGGTTTTTGACAACTATGAGAGACAATTACCTTTCACAACTGGTTCAGGACCCAACAAGAAGGGGGGCACTGCTAGACCTAATATTAACCAATAGGCCAGACCGCATATCAAATATACGAGTTGGGGGTCACTTGGGTAAAAGTGATCACAAAATAATACGTTTTCATGTAACCTTTAATAAGATGTGTAGTAGAGGGGTTACAAGGACACTAAACTTCAAGAAGGCAAATTTCCAACGGTTGAGAGATGATCTTAGTGCAATAAACTGGGACGATATCCTGAGACATAAAGCTACACAAAGCAAATGGGAGACATTTATTAACATCCTGGATAGGACCTGTGCACAATATATACCCTTTGGGAATAAACATGCTAGAAATAGGAGGAAACCACTATGGCTAAATGGAGCTGTAAGGGGCGCAATAAGTGACAAAAAGAAAGCATTTAGGGAACTAAAGCAAGTAGGTAGTGATGAGGCATTAAATAAATATAGAAAATTAAATAAATTATGTAAAAAACAAATCAAGGCAGCAAAGATTGAGGCAGAGAGAATCACTGCCAGAGAAAGTAAAAATAACCCCAAAATATTCTTTAACTACATAAATAGTAAAAAACTAAAAAATTATAGTGTTGGCCCCCTTAAAAATAGTCTGGGTGAAATGGTGGATGAGGATGAGGAAAAAGCCAATATGCTAAATTATTTTTTTTCAACCGTATTTACACAAGAAAATCGCATGACAGAAAACATGATTAGAGATAACAAAAATTCTCCATTAAATGTCACTTGTTTAACCCAGCAGGAAGTACGGCGGCATCTAAAAACCACTAAAGTTGACAAATCCCCGGGCCCGGAAGGGATACACCCGCGAGTACTGCAGGAATTAAGTAACGTCATAGATAGACCATTATTTTTAATCTTTAAAGATTCCATAATAACAGGGTCTGTACCACACGACTGGCGTATAGCAAATGTGATGCCAATATTCAAAAAGGGGACAAAAACTGAACTTGGAAATTATAGGCCAGTAAGCTTAACCTCTACTGTGGGTAAAATCCTGGAGGGTTTCCTAAGAGATGCTATAATAGAGTATCTGAAGAAGAATAACCTCATGACCCAATATCAACATGGGTTTTCGAGGGACCGTTCCTGTCAAACTAATCTGATCAGTTTTTATGAGGTGGCAAGTTCTGGACTGGACCAAGAAAATGCAGTGGATGTTGTGCATATGGACTTTTCAAAAGCTTTTGATATGGTTCCACACAAAAGGTTGATACATAAAATGAGAACAATGGGGATAGGGGAAAATATATGTATGTGGGTTAAGAATTGGCTCAGTGATAGGAAACAATGGGTGGTTATTAATGGAAAACACTCAGTCTGGGTCTCAGTTAACAGTGGGGTACCACAGGGGTCAGTATTGGGCCCCCTTCTTTTTAACATATTTATTAATGACCTTGTAGGGGGCATACAGAGTAATATTTCAATATTTGCAGATGACACTAAACTCTGCAGGGTAATCAATACAGAGGAGGACAATTTTATAATACAGGAGGATCTATGTAAACTAGAAGCTTGGGCTGATAAATGGCATATGAGCTTTAATGGGGATAAAGGTAAGGTAATGCACTTGGGCAGAGGAAATAAAATGTATAATTATATGCTTAATTGCAAAACACTGGGCAAAACTGTAACTGAAAAAGACCTGGGTGTATTGGTGGACGACAAGCTCACGTTTAGTGGCCAGTGTCAGGCAGCTGCTGCAAAGGCAAATAAAATAATGGGATGCATTAAAAGAGGCATAGATACTCATGAGGAGAACATAATTTTACCTCTATACAAGTCATTAGTGCGACCACATTTAGAATACTGTGTACAGTTTTGGTCTCCGGTGTATAAGAAAGACATAGCTGAACTAGAGAGGGTGCAGAGAAGAGCGACCAAGGTTATTAGAGGACTGGGGGGTCTTCAATACCAAGACAGGTTATTACACTTGGGGTTATTTAGTGTGGAAAAAAAGAAGGCTTAGGGGTGATCTTATTACTATGTACAAGTATATGAGGGGACAGTACAAAGACCTTTCTACTGATCTTTTCACTCTGAGGCCAGAGACGGGGACAAGGGGGCATCTACTAGGTCTGGAGGAAAGAAGGTTTAATCGTAATCACAGACGGGGATTCTTTACTGTAAGAGCAGTGAAACTATGGAACTCTCTGCCGCATGATGTTGTAATGAGTGATTCACTATTAAAATTTAAGAAGGGCATGGATGCCTTTCTTGAAAAGTATAATATTACATGTTATATATACTAGATTCCTTGATAGGGCGTTGATCCAGGGAACTAGTCTGATTGTCGTATGGAGTCGGGAAGGAATTTTTTCCCCAATGTGGAGCTTAGTGTTTGCCACATGGTTTTTTTTTGTCTTCCTCTGGATCAACATGTTAGGCTATGGGTTGAACTAGATGGACTTAGTCTTCCTTCAACCTTAAAAACTATGTAAAGTCAAGAACGGAGAGGATTTACTCTTGCCTAGGACAACCTCTCCGAGCGTTCCTAGACACTGGAGTTTTCCGGCTTCACCGAGCAGGAACGGATCAGGTGCTCCTTACTACCACAGTAGAAACAGCTCCCCTTGGTCTGGTCGATCTGCATAGGTTCGGGCGAGCGTGCCCGGGGAGTTGCTGATTGGGAAGCCGGTTTCTGGAAAAAAGGAGCAAGACAAGGAAATATTCTCTCCCGGGTAGTCTCCTTAGCACGTTCTAGGAAACGGATGTCAATCCAGGTTGCTAGTGACACCAGGTCATCCAGGGTGGTAGGAATGTCCCGGCCGGCTAACTCGTCCTTAATCCGACCGGAAAGGCCCTCCCAGAAGGTGGACACCAGGGCCTCATTGTCCCAGGCAAGCTCAGAAGCGAAGGTACGGAACCGTTTGGCATACTGGGCCACGGTGAGACTCCCTTGGCGGAGACGGAGCAATGAGGAGGCAGTAGAAATCCTTCGTCTGGGTTCATCGAAGACCTTCTGGAAGGCAGTGAGGAAAGCCGGAAGATCGGACACCAGGGAATCCCCTCTCTCCCATAGAGGGTTTAGCCATGCCAATGCTTCCCCGGTGAGGTGAGACATGACGAACGCCACCTTGGCCCGGTCAGAGGGAAACTGATGTGGCAGAAGTTCAAAGTGCAGCGTGCACTGGTTCAGAAAGCCCCGACATAGGACGGGGTCACCTCCAAAACGAGGAGGCGCAGAGAGCCGGGGTCCTAGCCTGGATGCCGTGATATTGGTAGGCAGCGGATCTGCCGGAGCGGGTGTCGCTATACTTGAGGCGGACACAGGTGGGACAGACAGCATGTCCAGGCGAGAGTTGACAGACCGCAGGTAGGTCAGGATGGTTTCCTGTTGGGATCTCTGACGAGAAACCTCCTGGTACAGGTCAGCAAGCGAAGGGGCCTGGGGGCCACCGGGTTCCATGGCCCATGCAAACTGTTTCAGATCAGGATGGTGGAACCTATGTGCTGCAGTGCAAGGAGGGACCAGAGGGGCGTAACTAGGTATCAACTCGGACCGACCAAGGTCGTACGGCAGCTCAATCGACTCTGTGACCAGGGAAGGACCGAGCAGAGGGACCAGGTGCTGCTCTGGGGACCGACCTTGTATGAGAGCAGGTGACTCCCACGGGTCAGAAGGCAGGGACTGACCGGTACAGCAGATGAGCACGGCAGGCAGGCAGACGGGTGATCCGGGTTTACGGACTGGCAGACACGGCAGGTAACAAGCAGGAGCCTCCAGGTAGGCTGACAGGTCGGAACGGCAGGTAACAAGCAGGAGCCTCCAGTTAGGCTGACAGGTCGGCACGGCAGGTAACAAGAAGGAGCCTCGAGGTAGGCTGGCTGGTAGGCAGCGCAGGTAACAGGCAGGTGCTTCCTGGTAAGCAGGTGGGTAGGGCCCCAAGACAGACTGGCGGACTGGACTGTAGACAGACTGTCGGGCTGGAGAGCAGAGAAGCTGGCGGACAGGACTGGTAGTCAGGCTGGCGGACTGGACTGGTAGTCAGGCTGGCGGACAGGACTGGTAGTCAGGCTGGCGGACAGGACTGGTAGTCAGGCTGGCGGACTGGACTGGTAGTCAGGCTGGCGGACAGGACTGGTAGTCAGGCTGGACTGGTAGTCAGGCTGGCGGACAGGACTGGCAGTCAGGCGGGTGGACTGGACCTGAAGGCTGAAGTAGAGTTACACACAAAGCTACAACCTTGCACGGGCACCTCCATTTTGGAGGAGGTGCCTTTTATATGAGAGGTCCTCCGGCCATTGGCCGGGGACTCCTTAGGACGGCGCGCGCAGCCCCTTTAAGAGGGAGGGAGCGCGCGCCCTAAGCACAGTGCCCGGGAAGCTGCGCGCGCCGGCAGCAACAGAGGCAGGAGCGCCGGAGGATGCCGGCCAGGGAGCACGGCGGTAAGTGTGACGGCGTCTCTGCCAGTCAGGGGGCAGAGACGCCGATAGTACACAAACCTGCTCAAGCCGTGGCGAGATCGGGAACTCGTGGGAACTCTTTGCCTGGGAGCCACTTCTGAAGGCCAGGTGGAAGATGTCACGATAGCAGAGACCCTTTCGCCAGCTCAGAAGCAACAGTGTCGAGAACTGCTCCAGCAGAATCAGGACCTTTTCTCAGAGTTGCCGGGGCATACCCAGGTGGTAAAACATGACGTGCTAACAGAGCCGCATGTAAGGGTGAACCTGAAGCCATACAGGATTCCTGAAGCACGCTGGGAGGTGATCTCCGCTGAGGTGAAGAGAATGTTAGCCCTCAGTGTAATAGAGGAGTCAAAGAGTAGATGGTTGAGCCCCATCGTCATCGTGCCAAACCCAACAGAGAGTGGAGGTTTTGTAACGACTACCACCGGCTGAATGACGTGTCCAAGTGCGACGCATACCCGATGCCCCGTGTCGACGAGCTCATCAAGAGGCTGGGACTGGCAAAGTATATTACCACCCTTGACCTGACGAAGGGCTATGGGCATATCCCCATGTCCCAGACGGCCAAGGAGAAGATGGCTTTCTCGACATCTGATGTGTGCTTTCAATACATTCGGATGCCGTTCGGACTACAGGGGGCCCCAGCCACCTTCCACAGGCCTATGGATTGGATCCTAGCCCCATATAAGAAGCATGCCGCAGCCTACCTTGACGACATTGTAGTCTTTAGCCCTTACTGGGCTAGTCATCTACCTAAACTACAGGCCGTTCTGGATGCTCTGAGGAAGGTGGGATTTACTATAAATCCAAGAAAAGATGCTGTTGGAAAAGAGGAAGCCAAGTACTTGGGCTATGTCGTCGAGAGAGGTGAAATAAAGCCACAAGTCAATAAAGTGGAGGCAATCCATACCTGGCTGCAACCGCTCTCTAAGAAGCAAATGAGAGTTTTCCTGGGAATGGTGGGATATTACCGGTGGTTTATCCCAAATTTTGCCATGATGGCCGCGCCACTTATGGATCTCCTAAAAGGCACCAGATCAACCATGGTGAAGTGGACGGAGGAAACAGAGACGGCGTTTCAACAGTTGAAGCTAGCACTGTGTAAGCAGCTGGTCCAGGTCACACCAGACTTTAAGAAGGAATTCGTGGTCCAGACAGATACTTCAGAGGTTGGCCTAGGAGCTGTACTCTCTCAAGTGATAAATATGGACGAACATCCCATTCTCTATCTGGTCTATCTGGTGTGTCCGAGAGGGAGGTGCTGGTGATATTCATTACTACTTGTGAGGCTTTAGCAAGAGCAGTACTTTGACCTCTCTGGAGCTTGAGGCTGTGTGCGCATTTGTCTGGAGTCATCTAAAGCTAAGCAACCCCCCCCTGTTTGTCTAACCTTGTTGTCTATAGAGTTTAGTGGAGATCAACTAGTGCTCATCTCCTCCCTTCCCTAGCCTTAGCCATACGCCAGGGAAAGTCAGGGCGAGGCACACGTGCGGTGATTGGTGAAGAGCCAATATAGGGATGGTAGTTGAGCCAGGGTGACACTAGACCAGACTAGGAGGTGTCCACTCCCCCCTTTCCCTAGAGTCTGGGCTCCCTTTCCCTCTTCCCTCTGTGTTTCACTAAGTCTTTCCCACACCCTGCGTGACATTATCGCTGTCCGAGCACGTTTTGAAAAGGAAATTAAAAAAAACTGACATTTTGGTGTTTTTTTTCTCTGTGTTTTTGGACGTGGACCTTTTTTTTTTTCTTTCTCCCTTGGTATGGGTTCAGTTGCAGAGCTCACAGAGCAATTCCACCATCTGTCTCTGGAGGTGAATGACCTCCGCTGTGAGGTTCAGCAGCAGCATCAGCGATTACAGGTCGCCAATGTGGGGGTCTCTGCAGGTAAGCCTGTCCAGCCTGAACCCAAGGTTGCCCTACCAGACAGGTTTTCAGGAGGTAGGGACATGTTTTTTGTATTTAAGGAGTTATGCAAATTGTATTTCAAACTTAGTTTTTACTCCTCCGGTAATGAGGAGCAACGGGTTGGTATTGTGATCTCTCTACTGCAGAGAGAGCCTCAGTCATGGTGGTTTTCGTTACCGCAGGACTCAGTTTGTCTCCAGTCTCTGGAGGGGTTTTTCGGGGCTCTTGCCTTCATCTATGATAACCCTGACCGAGTCGCCTTTCTGAGTCTAGGCTACGTCGCCTTCAGCAGGGAAAAAGGTCAGTGGAAACTTACAGTTCGGAATTCTGTAGATGGGCAACGGATTCCAAATGGAATGACTCAGCCCTTAGAAGTCAATTTTGTGAGGGGCTTACTGAAAGGTTGAAAGATGCCTTGGCAGTATATGAAACCCCTCATTCCTTGGAGGCTGCCATGTCGTTGGCCATACGTCTTGATAGACGCTTTCAGGATAGACCACCTTCTCCGGGGCCTTCTTGTCAGGGTTGTGTACCTCTGCCGTGGTAGTGGTCTGGGGTTGAGCCAGTACTGGGGGAGGTGGAGGAACCCATGCAGTTAGGGGGTGTCTCTACATCATACATCTCCCCAGAGATTCACAAGAAAAAAGGCGTATGTTTTTTTTGTGGGAAAAAGGGACATTTTGTTTGGACCCGTCCTTCAATTCCTAAACAAAAGGAGACTCGATTAACTCTTGGTAGTCTGGAGTTGGATAAACATGGGGTGCATTTGTGGCCAAACTGCAGTTCTTGGTTTGTCCTGACAGCAGAGGTGGTGCTAGAGAGCAAAACCGAGAAAATTTCTGTGTTTGTTGATAGTTGAGCCGGAGTCAGCATCGTTGATGCTGAGTTTCTGAAAACTCATGGTCTTGCTTGCTGTGCTTTAGCTGAACCTATTTCCATCTTTGCCATTGACTCGGCGCCACTTTCACAGAAAGCATTTACTCACATTGTACATAATGTAAAACTGAGGGTGGGGTCAGTTCATTGTGAAATAATCCCTTGTTATGTTCTGGATAATCTTCCCACACCAATTGTCTTGGGTATCCCTTGGTTTGTTAAACATAATTTGTTTGTGGATTGGCAAACCGGGGAGATTATTGAATGGGAAGATTACTGCCATGAGAACTGTTTAGATATTTCCCTTGCTACTGTCTCTACGGAAATATTACCTGCTTTTCAGGACGTTTTTTCTGAGAGGCGGGGTGTCAGGATTTGCCTCCATATTGTGCTTATGACTGTCCTATTAACCTGACCCCTGCAGCTAAACTACTGAAGTCCAGACTGTATAATCTTTCTGGTCCTGAGAGACAAGTCATGAAGGATTTCATTGTGGAAAGTCAAGAGAAGGGACATATCAGACCCTCATCTTTGCCCGTGGCAGCAGGGTTCTTCTTTGTGAAGAAAAAGATGGTGGTCTATGTCCCAGTTTAGATTTTTGGGAATTAAATCAAATTACCATCCGTGATCCATACCCTCTTCCTCTGATTCCTGATTTCTTCAGCCAGGTTGTGGGAGCTAAGGCATTCTCCAAGTTGGATTTAAGGGGAACCTATAACCTGGTTAAGATCAGAGTAGAGGACGAATGGAAAACAGCGTTCAATACCTCTGAAGGTCATTTTGAGAGTCTGGTTATGCCTTTTGGTTTGACCAATGCACCTGCAGTATTCCAGAATTTAATAAATTATATTTTCGATCATTTGGTGTGGAGGTTTGTGGTGGTCTATCTAGATGATATTTTGGTTTACTCACCTGATTTTGACTACAACGTTTTCTGGGCTTTACTAATTTTTAACGGAAATTCATCCAAAATGACTCTGTTATAGTGAAACCCCTTACTGACATGACTAAGAAGGGGTCTGATTTGTCCAATTGTCGAATGCTTCCCTCAAGGCTTTTTCTTCCTTAAAGAATCATTTTGCCCCTGCACCTATACTCAGTCAACCCGATGTTTCTCATCCTTTATTGTGGAGTGTGACAGTGTCACTGGTTTTATATGTGAGGGGAGGTATGTGTCACTCAGGATGCTCTCCTGTGTGAACTAAGACCTACTTTATTTTTCTGCCAGCGTGTTATATGCTGGTAGATTTACTCTGTTAAAGGGTGTGCGGTTTTATGGGAATGGCAAAGAGGGCGGGACGCCATTCCCCCTACCTCCCCTCAGGGTGTGGCTGAGCAATGTGTAAAAGCTCAGTCCTGTTTTTTTTTCTCTGAAGTGTGGTCTGGAGAGGGAAGTCTCCAGACCATATTGTGGAAGCTGCAGAGCTTGTTACTTGGACTGTGCAGTTTATGCTACCGAGAGCGGGCGGAACCCGCTCATCTATGGACTGAGCTAGACTTTGTTTATTGTTTTTTTTTCTCCTGCGAAACCATGCTGGTTTTATGCCAGATAATAAACCAGCAGGAACGTAACCTGAGAACGTGTGTCCTGAGTCTGCCTCCGGGAGAGCCGAGCGAGTCGTCTTGCCACAGTTGGTGTGAGAGTGCGTGCAGGATTCCAGGAACACGTGTACCTGCCACAAAGACCGGTGGATGTCCTGGGTGAAGGCTGCCAGCCTGCCAGAGAAGTCCAGCAGCATGGAGGAGCTCGTTAAGCACCTGGTCCAGGCCCAGCAGAGCATGCAGCAGCAACACCTACAGGCCCAGCAGAGCATGCAGCAGGCCCAGCAGAGCATACAGCAGCAGCACCAGGAGACGACCAAATTGTTGCTTCAGCAAATCCAGTTGCAGCAAAAGTCGCAGCAGCAGCACCAGCAGGAGGCGCAACAGCAGATACAGCTTTTGGCGGACGCCATCCAGAGCAGGGCGGCCTCTCCACCCCCAGGACCGACTGATGATTCTCACGTCAGGAAGGCGGTAAGGCGGGCCATGCAGAAGATGACCCCTGGGGATGATGTAGAAGCATTTCTGACTGTTTTTGAGAGAGTGGCTGATCGGGAGAGACTTCCACCAGCACAGTGGGCAGAGGTTCTGGCGCCATATTTATCGGGTGAACCCCAGAAGGCGTATTTTGACTTGGCGCTGCAAGATGCTAAGGAGTATCCCAAACTAAAGACAGAGATCTTAGCACGTCTGGGAGTAAATATGGTGGTGAGAGCCCAACGAGTTCATCACTGGGCGTATGCTAGCGACAAACCACCTCGCTCGCAGATGTTTGACCTACTGCATCTGGTTCAGAAGTGGCTACAACCGGAGACCTCCACTCCGGCCCAGATGGTTGAATGGGTGGTGATTGACAGATTCATGCATTCCCTTCCCAAGCCAGTACAGACCTGGGCTGCCCAGGGTGATCCCCAGAACGCAGATGACTTCATCGGCCTGGTAGAGAGGTACCAGGTAGTCGAGAGATCTCTTGGGAAACCGGATGCAGTCACTTCTCCCTACTGGGATACCCAAAGGGGGGTGGGTTCACCACGGAAGGGGTCTAGAGCCACCACTGGGGGGTATCCCACTCCCACTGAAGGTGTCGTTAGAACAGTTGGTAAAGATATAGTTTGCTGGCGGTGTCACAACCCTGGACATGTAGCCGCCAGGTGTCAAATATCCCCTGAGCCCATGGACTGCAGCCTAGGCAGACGGGTCTCCTATTATGCCTATCCAGCCTGTAGCTTGGACTGTCGACCCGGTGAGGGGCCGCAGGCGTGTGCAGTGTCCATTAATGGAGTAAAAGTGCTTGGGCTGTTGGACTCCGGGAGTCTGGTGACCTTGATCAGAGCATCCCTTCCCCACCAGTTGATCCCTTCCAAAACCCTGGGCGTTCGGTGCATCCATGGTGACGCTAAGGACTATCCCGTGGCCACAGTAACAGTGGGGACAGACTGTGGTACTCAGTCCCATGAAGTCGGGGTAGTAAAGGACCTGATACATCCCGTCATATTGGGCCGTGATTTTTCCTTATTCTGGGACTTGTGGGGGAAGGGAACTGGACTAAGTAGCATGGGGAAAAGCCAGGTCCTTGAAGAAGAACCCCCGACGAAGTCGCAGATGGAGGAATTCCCACTGTGCGTCCTTGTCGGTGACGAGGGTGAGACGGTGACCGAGGAGGCCGACCTCCCTGCGTTAGATATGTCCAGAGAGAACTTTGGGACTGCTCAAGTTCGAGACCTGACCTTAAAAGGGGCGTTTGACCAGGTTACTGTATGTAATGGGGTTGCCCAAGAGCCTGGAGCCGACACCAGATTCCCCCACTTTGCAGTGCAGGGGAAGTTGCTATATCGGGTGGCCAAACTGAGGGGCGGTGAGATAGTGGAACAGCTGTTAGTGCCGGGGCCATACAGACGGCGGGTGCTAGATATGGCCCATTCACATGTTCTGGGGGGACACCTAGGGGTCGAGAAAACTCAGGAGAGGATATTGAGAAGGTTTTATTGGCCAGGGTGTTATCGAGAAGTTCAAAACTATTGTAGGTCCTGCCCCACCTGCCAAATAACCACTCCCTCCTTCCACTTCCGTAGCACCTTAGTCCCACTACCTGTGATAGAGGTTCCCTTTGAGAGGATTGCCATGGACCTCGTGGGCCCCTTAGTTAAATCAGCTCGGGGCCACCAATATATCCTGGTCGTCATGGACTACGCGACTCGGTATCCGGAAGCGGTTCCCCTAAGGAACAAGTATAGTAAAAGTATAGCCCGAGAGCTGGTCCATATTTTCGCTCGGACAGGTCTACCAAAAGAGATTCTGACAGACCAAGGTACCCCCTTCATGAGCAAGGTGATGAAGGAGCTTTGCAGAGTCCTTCAGATAACTCAGCTTCGGACCTCGGTTTATCATCCACAGACGGACGGCCTAGTAGAACGCTTCAACAAGACCTTAAAGGCGATGCTCAAGAAGGTCGTTGAAAAGCATGGGCGAGACTGGGACTACCTGCTCCCATTTCTGCTTTTCTTGGTCAGAGAAGTTCCTCAAGCCTCCACTGGCTTCTCTCCATTTGAGCTCCTATATGGGCGGCATCCAAGAGGTCTCCTAGACATCGCCAAGGAAACTTGGGAGGCTGAAGTCACGCCACACCGGAGTATCATCGAACATGTCGCCCAGTTACAGGAGAGAATGTCAAAGGTGATGCCCATCGTGAAGGAACATCTCCTCCAGGCGCAGGAAGCCCAGGCGAGGGTCTATAACCGGTCGGCGAGACTAAGACAGTTCCAGCCCGGGGAATGTGTTTTGGTGCTGATCCCTACCGTCGAGAGCAAGTTCCTCGCCAAATGGCAAGGTCCATACGAGGTGGTGGAGAAAGTCAGCGAGGTTAATTGTAAAGTCCACCAGCCTGGCCGAAGAAAGCCGCATCAAATATATCATATAAATTTGCTCAAGCCGTGGCGGGACCGTGAACCTGTGGAAACTCCTTGCCTGGGAGCCGCACCAGAAGGCAAGGTGGATGAGGTCACTATTGCAGAGACTCTATCACCGGCCCAGAAGCAACAGTGTCGGGAATTACTACAGCGGAATCGGGAGCTGTTCTCAGAGTTGCCGGGGCATACCCAGGTGGTAGAGCATGATGTGCTGACAGAGCCGCACGTACGAGTGAATCTGAAGCCGTATCGGATTCCGGAAGCACGCCGGGAGGTGATCTCGGCCGAGGTGAAGAGGATGTTAGACCTCGGAGTAATAGAGGAGTCAAAGAGTGGGTAGTCAAGCCCAATCGTCCTCGTGCCGAAACCCAATGGAGAATGGAGGTTTTGTAATGACTACCGCCGGCTGAATGAGGTTTCCAAGTGTGACGCGTACCCGATGCCCCGCGTCGAAGAACTCATCGAGAGGCTTGGACCGGCGAGGTACATCACCACTCTCGACCTGACGAAAGGCTACTGGCAGATCCCCATGTCGCAGATGGCTAAGGAGAAGACAGCTTTCTCAACACCTGATGGGTGTTTTCAATACACGCGGATGCCGTTCGGACTACAGGGGGCCCCAGCCACTTTCCAGAGGGCTATGGATCGGATCCTAGCCCCACATAAGAAGTATGCCGCAGCCTACCTTGACGACATTGTGGTCTTTAGCCCAGACTGGGCTAGTCACCTACCTAAACTACAGGCCGTTCTGGACGCGTTAAGGAAGGCAGGATTTACCATAAATCCGAGAAAGTGTGCCATCGGAAAAGAGGAGGCCAAGTACCTGGGCTATGTTGTTGGGAGAGGCGAAATAAAGCCGCAAATCAAGACAGTGGAGGCAATTCAAACCTGGCCGCAACCACTCTCGAAGAAGCAGGTGAGAGCATTCCTAGGAATGGTGGGATACTACTGGCGGTTTATCCCGAATTTCGCCATGATTGCCGCGCCACTAACGGATCTTCTAAAAGGCACCAAATCAACCATGGTGAAATGGACGGAAGAAACAGAGACCGCGTTTCAACTGTTGAAGCTAACACTGTGCAAGCAGCCGGTCCTGGTCGCGCCAGACTTCAAGACAGAATTTGTGGTCCAGACGGACGCTTCAGAGGTTGGTCTAGGGGCTCTTCTCTCCCAAGAGATAAATGGGGAAGAACATCCCATTCTCTATCTAAGCCAAAAGCTGTCCTCCTGCGAGAAGAACTACGCCATAGTAGAGAAAGAGTGTTTAGCCATAAAATGGGCCGTGGATACACTGAAATATTACCTACTAGGCCAGAAGTTTAGATTAGTATCAGACCATGCCCCATTGAGATGGTTGAGGGAGAAGAGGGGTAAAAATGCCAGGGTAACTAGATGGTTCCTAGGGCTTAAAGAGTTTAACTTTCACGTGGAGCATAGGCCCGGGAAGTTACATGGGAATGCAGATGCCCTCTCTAGGATTCCCTGCCTGGTGTCAGAAGGTGTCCAAACCCCCGGCTTTGGGCAGAGGGGGGGGATATGTGACAGTGTCACTAGTTTTGTATGTGAGGGGAGGTATGTGTCACTCAGGATGCTCTCCTGTGTGAACTAAGACCTACTTTATTTTTCTGCCAGCGTGTTATATGCTGGTAGATTTACTCTGTTAAAGGGTGTGCGGTTTTATGGGAATGGCAAAGAGGGCGGGACGCCATTCCCCCTACCTCCCCTCAGGGTGTGGCTGAGCAATGTGTAAAAGCTCAGTCCTGTTTTTTTTTCTCTGGAGTGTGGTCTGGAGAGGGAAGTCTCCAGACCATATTGTGGAAGCTGCAGAGCTTGTTACTTGGACTGTGCAGTTTATGCTACCGAGAGCGGGCGGAACCCGCTCATCTATGGACTGAGCTAGACTTTGTTTATTGTTTTTTTTTCTCCTGCGAAACCCTGCTGGTTTTATGCCAGATAATAAACCAGCAGGAACGTAACCTGAGAACGTGTGTCCTGAGTCTGCCTCCAGGAGAGCCGAGCGAGTAGTCTTGCCACAGGAGGTTGATGCGTTGGATGTCGGGGTTGGGGCTGTGTTGTCTCAGGGTTCGTCCCCTGGTAAATGGCGTCCATGCACCTTCTTTTCTAAAAAATTGTCTGTGGCTGAGAATTATGACGTGGGTAATAGGGAAATTTTGGCGATCAAATTGGCATTCGGGGAATGGCGACATTGGTTGGAGGGGGCTGTCCATCCTATTACTGTAATTACTGACCATAAGAACCTGTCATATCTCCAGTCAGCTAAACGTCTCAACCCTAGGCAAGCCAGATGGTCCCTGTTTTTTACTAGGTTCAACTTTGTTGTCACTCTTCATCCAGGGGTCAAAAATGTCAAGGCTGATTCTTTGTCCCGGAATTTCCCTGGTGGTGGTGATCATCAGAACCCTGCCCCGATATTACAGAAAGGGGTAGTCATTTCGGCACTTTATCCTGAACTGGAGGGTGAGGTGCTGGAGGCTCAGGGGGACGCCCCTGCCTCCTGCCCTTCAGGAAAGTTATTTGTACCATTTAATCTGCGCCACAAAGTTATTAAGGAACATCATAAGTCTGTGCTTGCTGGACATCCAGGTGGTAAGGCAACCAACCGCGGACCTCCTGTCTCGTCATTTTTGGTGGCCGGGGTTGCATCGGGATGTAATTGAACACGTAGCTGCTTGTAGTATTTGCGCACGTTCTAAGGTTTCGCATACCCGTCCGTCTGGTACTCTTCTTCCGCTACCTATCCTTAGTAGGCCATGGACATACTTGTCCATGGAATTTATTACTGACCTACTGGTTTCGGCAGGCAAAACGGTGGTTTTGGTGGTAGTAGATAGGGTCAGTAAAATGGTTCATTTTGTCGCATTGCCTGCACTTCCAAATGCCAATACACTTGCTCATGTGTTCATAAATTGGATCGTGAAGCTTTACGGGGTTCCCTCCAATGTGGTGTCAGATCGGGGGACCCAGTTTGTTTCCAAGTCCTGGAAAGCATTCTGTTCTTGACTGGGGGTGCAGCTGTCCTTTTCCTCTGCCTTCCATCCTCAGTCGAATGGACGACCGAGCATGTCAATCAGAATTTGGAGACCTACCTCAGGTGTTTTATTTCCGAAAATCAGGAGGTTTGGGCATCCTACCTACCATTGGCAGAATTTGCCATTAATAATCATCGTCAAGAATCCACTTGCAGGTTACCGTTCTTTGGACATACTGTTATCACCCACAGTTTGGTACCTTTAGTGGGGGAGGAACTTCAGGAGTTCCTGAGAAGGAACGGTTTGCTTCATCGCTCTCCTTGGTATGGCAGGGTGTGCTGAGTAACTTAAAGATCATGGGAGACAGGTATAAACGTATGGCTGACAGAAAACGCTTACCAGGTCTGGACCTGAATGAGAATGACTTTGTGTGGTTGTCTACCAGAAATATAAGACTGAAAGTTCCTTCTTGGAAGCTGGGACCTAGGTTTATTGGTCCCTATAAAATAACCTCCGTCAATAACCCAGCAGCATTTCGTCTTGAACTTCCTCAGGCCCTTAAAGTCCACAACGTGTTCCACAGGTCCTTAAAATATGTGGAACCTCATGAACCCTCGCCTCGACCACCGCCCCCAGTAATGGTTGATGGTAATCTGGAGTTTCAGATTTCGAGGATTGTAGATTCTCGTCTCCAACATCATTTTCTGCAATACTTGGTGCACTGGAAAGGCTATGGTCCAGACGAGAGGATGTGGGTTTCAGTGTCAGAGGTTAACGCTCCTAGATTGGTTCGCTCATTTCACACATCTTTTCCTGAGAAGCCCGGTCCTGAGTGCCCAGAGGCCACTCGCAGAGGGGGGGTACTGTCACGGGTGTGTTAGAGGTGACAGACAGTCGACCTGCAGTTGGTTGCAGGAGATCTCTATGTTTAGCATTACAGACATCTTCTTAAAGGTTGGCTGTCTCTAGGACCCAGCGGCTACCTCCCTCTGGATAATCAGCTCCCTGGCCTGAGTGTATAAATACCTGGTGTGTCTGAGAGGGACTGTGCTATCGTTTATCTTTTGTTTTTTGTTTTGCTAGTAAGGCCGTGTTTATTTTGCTGGAGCTGCAGGGCTTTATGCCGTACACTAAAGCCTGCAGAGAAAACCTGGTTCCTGAGTCAACTTCCGAAAGCGTCCGAGTGAGTCGTCTTACCACAGTACTAGTGTTGAGCCACCCCCGTAGTGTTCGAGTTCGGTTCGGTTCGTCGAACACCCGTGTGTTCGCCGAACTGTTCGTCGAACTGTTCGTCGAACACCTTCGAACACCGTTAAAACCAATGGCAGGCAAACAAAAACACATAGAAACACATAGAAAACACCTTCAAAGGTGTCCAAAAGCTGACAAACTGCTCAGAAGACACAACTAACACATGGAAAAGTGACAAGTACATATAGTCATGCGAAAAGAAAAGAGGTGGAGGAGTAAAAGGAGGGGGAGACACAGATATAGGCATGTCATGCCCTTCTAAAATCCAAAAAGTGAGAAGCCGAGACGGCCAGTCCGCTCCTGCCCGTGCCACCTCCGTGTCGCCGGGTTTGTGCCAGAGCCGCGGTGAACCCTGACGGCCAGCCCCCCTCTCCCAATACTGGTGCCTGTCCGCTGGTGGGTCGAGAGAGCCCCCCTGTGGTGGAGGCAGCTCTAAGCTTTTTAATTTAAATTGTCCCTCTAATTTGAATGAATACACTTTAAATCCATTTACAAGGATCTATTGGAGGGCAAGTCTCATGCCAGCAGCCGCGTAATTCCAGCTCCAGTAGCGTCCACTAAAGCTGCTGCAGTTAAAAAGCTTTTATAAGGATCGAGCTCGGCTGTCCACCGCAAGGCATCCTAGTGCCAGTCCCAGCCCCTATGCCTTGGTGTGCCTCCTGATGCTCTTCACTAAGTATCCCGTGGTCCCGAAGCATTTCCTTTGAAAAAATTAAGTGTCCAAACTACAGGTGGTGTAGCTTACTTAACAGCCGGGATAATCCGCTGACTAGCAGACACTGCTACTAGGCACAAAGTATTTCCTGGGCTAGATGCAGTTAAAAATTTGTAAGTAGATACTCTCGTTGGATGCTGAGAAAGCATTCCATAGAGTCTCCTGGCACGCCATATATGATTCTCTTAAAAAGCTTGGGGTAGGGGTCTAGGGGACCCTTTTATAGCCAAAATCACGGCCCTGTATCACAATACGTCACCTAGGCTGAAGATAAATGCAACTGTAGCACCGAGGGCTCGGTTGCTACAGACGTATTGCACCTCACCCAGAGGTGTGATATCTCACTCTCAGATAAGGATGGAGTGTGGATCAGGACCCGACACCTGCATGCATTACACCACATTGCCGTGGGGCAGGGCGACCAATATGCCCCTGAGATGGGCACGACAGTCCCTGTCCCTGGCTGGAGTGGGGGGAGGGAACACTGAGGAAGGGGAACCCTGCAGTGCAGGAGCAGGGAGGAAGCAGTTCCTGGGTGCATTGAGAAGGGAGTATAAAAGGTGGGCACCATCTTAGTTCAGTGCAGAGAAGTCTGAGCAGAAGTGGCAGGGAGCAGGGGCTCTGCATGAGCTCTGCTCCGGAGGCGGGCCTAGTAACAGAGGCCCAGGCCTGCAAGAGGGAGAAGGAAGGAAGAGGAGCGGAGAAGGCTCCAGGAACGAGGAATGAAGGGATCCCAGGGGTGCGGACGGGCGAGTCGCCACCGCACGCCCGAATCCACCTGCATGGAGGGGTCAGGCCAAAGGGGGAGACCGGTCCCCGAACTAGTGGAGGCAGGAAACGACCCTCAGCTAGAAACCGGAGGCTCTGACATTTTATGTGGCGCAGCCCCTTGCTCCACCCGCTAGGAAGGCACCACATAGGGTCAGGGAAACTGGCGCCAAGTTTACCAAGAGGAGGCCCGAGGCAGCCGGACAGAAGTGTTGGTAAGAAAGGCCAGACAAAGGACACACAAAGGGGGTCCTGTGAAGCGCTCCAAAGTTATCTGGGAGTTGTCTGAGCCCCTCACCTGGTGAGCACAGTACGACGTGGGCAGCCGTTACCTGCAGACGTGGTCTGGATAATAAGAACTGTGAGTAAAGGCCCTGAACTGCATCACTGACTCCGTGTCGTTACTGCTGCTGCCCTGCACCATCACCCCCATCCTCCGCATACACTGCCCTGAGGCTATACTCCTCCCGTGGGGAGTTATGCTACGCTCTGCTGCACCCACAACACCAGCCTTAGCGGTCTGCCCTGTAGCGGCGGTTCACTCTGACCGCAATCCACGGGTGGCATAGTCGGACATTTAAACATCAAAACCACATAAATAGTTCCGCCACTGGTTTGACCGCCCTGAGCCACGGAACCGGATCGCCGCCACGAAGACTACAACCACCAGCATCCACCAAAAAGGGTCCGGCTCCGGGTGTCCCAAGGCCCAGGGGGTGCGTCAGAACATTTTCATCACCTTTCACAATCACCAATGGGACAAGGCAGGGATGTCCTCTGTCCCCTCTCTTATACATCCTAGTGACGGAGCACCTGCTCTCATCAATTCGCCATAACCCCAATATTAGGTGGATTGAGGTGGGAGGCACCGAGTACAAGTGCTCTCTATTTGCTGATGATGTCCTAGTATATATCACTCAATCACATATATCCATCCCTGCTGTTATGGCTGAAATAGATCACTTTGTTACATGGTAAAATTTTAAAATCAATGCAGCGAAGTCTGAGGCCCTCGATGTCTCCCTCCCTAAATCCATATAGGATTCCATCCAGTCCAACTTTCCCTTTGCCTGGCCCTCACAGGGTATCAAATACTTAGGAATTCCTATTCATAGAGACCTCTCCCATCTATGTTATCTTAATTTTGGGCCCTTTATTGAACAATTCCATACAGACCACGGTTGGCAAGTTAGAACTGTAAGATTCACTACGAGAACCACTGGTGTTTTGTGGAAAAGCACATGTACACCGCGTTCCAAATTATTATGCAAAAAGTGTTTAGGAGTGATAAGGGAAGAATTTGTTTGTTTGTCAGTTAAACTCATTGATGGTGATGTGTGTCAGGGCTCTTTATATCACTGTAAGCAATTGCAGACACCTGTGCTAATTAGTTTGGCAGGTGTGTCCAATGAAAGGCAAGACTACTTAAGAAGGCTCTCTCACATTATTAAGCAGCCTACATTTTCTGCCAAAATGGGAAAGAAAAAGGATGTGTCGTCTGCTGAGAAGCAACAAATTGTGGAGTGTTTAGGTCAAGGCATGACTACAATCAACATTGTGCGATGATCAGGATGAAGTGTCTTGGCAATCAAGAAGTATGTAGCTGATTCACAGTACACACGTGTGCGTGCTGATAAGGGCAAATTGAGGACTCTTTCCTACAGGCAATTACGTCAGGTTGAAAGAGCAGCGGCAAAAAAGCCTTGTCATAGCAGCAGACAAGTTTTTGAAGCTGCTTGTGCCTCCAACGTCCCCCGAACAACAAGATGCAGGGTCCTTCAGAGGTTTGCAGCTGTGCATACGCCATCCTGTCGACCTCCTCTATCCACTTCACACGAGCAGAAACGGCTCCAGTGGGCCAAACATTACATGAAGACTGATTTCAAAACTGTTTTGTTCACGGATGAGTGCCGTGCAGCGCTCGATGGTCCAGATGAATGGAGTGGAGGATGGCTGGTTGATGGACACCCCACGCAAACACGGCTAAAGCGCCAACAAGGAGGAGGTGGAGTAATGTTTTGGGCTGGAATCATGGGGAGAGAGATTGTCGGCCCCTTTAGGATCCCTGAAGGCGCTAAAGATGAACTCCATAATGTATGTGGATTTTCTCAAACAGCACTTCCTGCCATGGTTCAAGAAGAAGAACCGTGTATTTCACAGCAAGATCATTTTTCTGCATGATAATGCACCATCTCATGCTGCACATAAAACATCTGCATCTCTGGCTGATATGGGCATAAAAGGGGACAAACTTATGGTGTGACCCCCATGCTCCCCTGACCTCTACCCCATTCAGAACCTTTGGAGCATCATTAAAAGGAGTGTCTATGATGGCGGGAGGCAGTTCACATCTAAGCAACAGCTCTGGGAGGGTATTCTGTCCTCATGCAAAACAATTGAAGCAGAAACCATCCAAAACCTGACAAATTCAATGGACGAGAGAGTTCAGAAGCTCCTTTCGAACAAGGGGTCCTATGTGAAAATGTAACATCACCTAGAATAAAGTTTTGAGTTGAAAACTGTTTGATTTCAGTTTCTAACAACCTGCTAATGCTTATAATTTCAAAAATGACCATTTTTTTGGTCTTTATTAAAATGAAAAGGTTGATCGAAAAGTTTGGGGGATCTAAGATGTGGCAACCCAGTAGTCATGATTACTTCGAATTCTGACAATATGAGGGTCATGCTGCAGGTAGTGCAGCAAGAAGGCACTTATGTGTCTTGCGCATCTCGGAGCCCCAAAATTATTTTCCGGGCTAGATGCAGCTAAAAATTATTTTTAATTTTAAATCTGGTGATGCTTATTATAGATGGCCTAATAGGATCAGTGCTGCACACTGCTACAAAGCCCAAATTATTTTCCAGTCAAGATACAGATAAACATGATTAGTAATTTGAAAGCTTAAAACGGTTGGTAGGGTGATTTTAACCAATCATCAAGCTTTTACTCTCCCCAGGATGACACAGGGGTAGAAAAGTCGTTTCGGATCCATGATTTGTTCATCTTTATGAACGTGAGTCTGTCTACATTATCAGTGGAGAGCCGCGTGCGCTTATCTGTCAGCACACCACCTGCAGCGCTGAACACACGTTCAGACAGAACGCTGGCTGCGGGGCATGACAAGATCTCCAAGGCGTAAGTGGCTAGCTCCGGCCATTTATCCAGATTGGAAGCCCAAAAAGAGCAAGGGTCCAGTGACACAGTCGTGGCTTCAATGTTTACTTGGAGATACTCCTGTACCATCGTCTCTAGGCGTTGACTATGTGTCAGACTTCTTGTCTCCTGTGGCCTTGCAAAGGATGGGCTAAAAAAGTGGTGAAATGATTCCGCAAAATTGATGTTACCAGCAGATACTGTGGTTCTGTTACGGTTTGAGTGCTGAACACTTGACGGTCCCACGGTTGGCAAGTTGGAACTGTGAGATTCACTACGTGCACCACTGGTGTTTTGTGGAAAAGCACATGTAAGATTCTGCAACAGTCTCTGCTGATACTCCTGCATGCGTGCATCCCTTTCTATGGCAGGAATAATTTCTGCAAATTTACTTTTGTACCGGGGATCTAACAGTGTGGCAACCCAGTAGTCAGGATTATTTCTAATTCTCACAATTCGAGGGTCATGTTGCAGGTAGTGCAGCAAGAAGGCACTCATGTGTGTTGCGCATCCAGGAGCACCAAGTCCCTGTTGTGTTGGTGGCGAGGTAACAATCATGCTTCCTTCCTCTGTCCTCTCCCCCCAACCTCGCACAACAGAAATGTGATCAAGGTCTCCCTCATCTGATGAGTCTTCCATCAGTTCGTCCTCCACTTCTTCCTGGGCTCCTGCACCTTCCTCACTAGTTTGGCTGCTACCATGCGCCCTGGTTAAACCATCTCCCCCACCCTCACATGCCTGCCGCCTTGGTGCTGCCGACCGTCTGGACCTTGCAGATGTTAGCCCTTCCGCATACAACTCCTCCTCCTCTACTTCCTCCACCTCCTCTTGTGCCACCACCTGACTCCGAATTCTGTTTAACATGTGCTCCAGCATGTAAATCACCGGAATAGTCATGCTGATAATGGCATCGTCAGCACTAAACATCTTCGTCGCCATTTCAAAACTGTGCAGAAGGGTGCATAGGTCCCTGATCTGAGACCACTCCTCCAGCGTGATTTGCCCCACCTCTGAATCTCGTTGGCCCAGGCTATACGTCAGAACTTATTGCACCAGGGCTTGTCGGTGCTGCCACAGTCGCTGCAACATGTGCAGAGTTGAATTCCACCGGGTAGGCACATCGCATTTTAGCCGGTGAAGTGGCAGGCCCAACGACTTCTGTAGAGATGTAAGTCGCTGAGCTGCGGGATGGGAACAGCGGAAGTGAGCACACAGCGACCGTGCCCTCTGCAGAAGGCTATCTAGTCTGGGATAGTGGGCTAAAAATTGCTGGACAACCAGGTTCAACACGTGAGCCATACAAGGCACGTGTGTGACATTGCCCCGGCGAAGGGCCGCACCCAGGTTTGCAGCATTGTCGCACACGGCCTTCCCTGGTTTCAGGTCCAGTGGAGACAACCATTCATGAAATTGGTTCTCCAGAGCTGACCACAACTCCTCAGCTGTGTGACTCACATTTCCCAGACATTTCAATGTAAAAACCGCCTGATGACGTTGAGCCCTACTGCCAGCATAGTAAGGAGGTGTGCAGGATCCCTTCTGCGCAGTTAGAAAGCTTGTGGCATGACCAGACAGGCTTTGGGTGCAGGTGGAAGACCGAGAGGAGGTTGAGGAGGCAGAAGCAGTGGAGGAAAAATGACATAAAGAGGATTGACGCACAACTCGTGGGGACGGCAAGACTTGGACAGCAGCCCCTTGTCCTGCTGTCACCATAGTTACCCAGTGCCCAGTCAGCGACATGTAACGCCCCTGTCCATGCCTACTCGTCCAAGTGTCTGTGGTGAAATGCACCCTGTCACACACAGAGTTTCTCAAAGAAGCGGTGATGTTGTGTGCGACATGCTGGTGGAGCGCAGGCACACCTTTCTTTGAGAAGTAGTGCCGACTGGGCATCTGGTACTGGGGCACTGCGACGGACATAAGGTCTCGAAAATCCTCTGTGTCCACCAGGCGGAAAGGCAGCATTTCTGTAGCCAAGAGCTTGCAGATGGTGAAATTCAACCTCTTAGCTTTCTCATGGCTAGGAGGAAATGGTCTTTTACTTGTCCACATCTGAGGGACCGAGGGCTGGCTATTGTGCTTAGACGGGGTTGATAAGGGTGTCCCCGGCAAACTGACGGTCTGTGAGGAAGATGCAGGCGGACATGTTAGGTTGCCTTGATCCAAAGGTGGTGCTATCGATGTCGGACAGCGCTCAAGACCAGCTGGTGTTACCACCTCCAAAGAAAATGATGACCTGCCAATCACGCTGGCTGTTGCGGGTAAAGAGGTGGCAGGTCTGCGCCCCAAAACAGGTGTGACTGCTGTCCCCCCAGTCACAGAGGATGAAGAGGCCGCGGATGCACAAGATATGGCAGACGGTGGTTGGCCCGGCCGGCTAGACCGCATTGTAGCACACTGAGCTTCCCACTGCAACTTATGCTTCATGTCCATGTGCCGGTTCATGCATGAAGTACTCAAACTATGTATTTTTTGGCCTCTACTTAGCTTTTGCTGACAAATGTTACAGATAACACGAGTTGGGTCATCTTTATCGATCTGAAAAAATGCCCAGGCTATGCAAGGCTTAGCACCCATGCGACCTGAAGAGCCACCACGACTTGTGGTGAGAGGCAGAGTTGTGTTTGAGGATGCAGTTGTTGACGTGCTTCCAGTACTACGTCTCTGTCCAGGAAGGCGCAACCTGACCTCGTCGTCACTAGCATCTTCCTCCACCTCCTCTGCTGACCTCATCTCTTGGCTGACTGTGGGTTGACAGTAAGTGGGATCTCCGACCTCATCATCATCACCCTGTGCGTTATCACACCCGTCGTCCTCAGAGCCAACCTGTTCCTGCCCTGACAAAAAACTAAAGTTGTCGCTCCAATCAGGTATTTGAGTCTTATCATCGTCTTCCTCATTGTCTCCACCAACAGGAGTTACAGTTTGGGAATGAGGGTCTACATTATGGTCAGAACCTTCTGCGTCTGGTCCTGGATCCGACTCATAAAGATTCTGGGCATCAGTGCAGATCATTTCCTCGTCTGGATTCACAGAAGCGCTGGAGTCGACCTCTGATTTCCAGGCTATAGTATGAGTAAACAGCTCTGCAGACTCAACCATCTGTTCTACCTCATACTCAGACGGGCAGCTGGAGATTTGGGAGCTGTGAGGAAGCAAGTGCGATTTGGGTGACACCTTTGAGGACTGGAGTATTTGTGATGTTGAAGTTGATGTGGAGGAGAGCCCACTTAAAGGAGCACTTGATATCCGTTGAAGCACCTGCTGTTTTTGTGCCTCATCTGGAATTTGTAGCGATTGGCGTGGCCGTAAGAAAGGGATCTTATCACATTGTCCGCTAAAAGAAGTAGACATTTTAGTTTGGCTGGAAGATGGTCTTTCTTCTGCACCTACCCCACGGACACAACCTTTTTTCCCCTTCCCAACACGCCTATTCCCCTTTCCACCAGCAGCAGGCCTTTTTCCACTCATTTTGGTGGTTAACTAATTCACAACTCTGGAGTTGTTTGCACAAAAAAACAATGGATGGTAACCGAGCAGAGCTGAGTGGCCAAACTGTGGTATTAGGCCAAAACTATTGGCTGGGTTAGATGCAGAAAAAAATTATTTTTAATTTGCAACCTGATGGAGGTCAGTATAGATGGACTAATAGACCAAGTCCCACACACCGCTAGAAGCCCAAATATTTTTTCAGAGCTAGATGCAGAAAATTTTTTTATTCAATTTGCAACCTGATGGAGGTCAGTATAGATGGACTAATAGACCAAGTCCCACACACTGCTAGAAGCCCAAATATTTTTTCAGAGCTAGATGCAGAAAAAAATTATTTTTAATTTGCAACCTGATGGAGGTCAGTATAGATGGACTAATAGACCAAGTCCCACACACTGCTAGAAGCCCAAATATTTTTTCAGAGCTAGATGCAGAAAAAAATTATTTTTAATTTGCAACCTGATGGAGGTCAGTATAGATGGACTAATAGACCAAGTCCCACACACTGCTAGAAGCCCAAATATTTTTTCAGAGCTAGATGCAGAAAAAAATTATTTTTAATTTGCAACCTGATGGAGGTCAGTATAGATGGACTAATAGACCAAGTCCCACACACCGCTAGAAGCCCAAATATTTTTTCAGAGCTAGATGCAGAAAAAAATTATATTCAATTTGCAACCTGCTGGACGTCAGTAAAGAAGGACTAATAGAACAAGTCCCACACACTGCTAGAAGCCCAAATATTTTTTCAGAGCTAAATGAAGAAAAAAATTATTTTTAATTTGCAACCTGATGGAGGTCAGTATAGATGGACTAATAGACCAAGTCCCACACACTGCTAGAAGCCCAAATATTTTTTCAGAGCTAGATGCAGAAAAAAATTATTTTTAATTTGCAACCTGATGGAGGTCAGTATAGATGGACTAATAGACCAAGTCCCACACACCGCTAGAAGCCCAAATATTTTTTCAGAGCTAGATGCAGAAAATTTTTTTATTCAATTTGCAACCTGATGGAGGTCAGTATAGATGGACTAATAGACCAAGTCACACACACTGCTAGAAGCCCAAATATTTTTTCAGAGCTAGATGCAGAAAAAAATTATTTTTAATTTGCAACCTGATGGAGGTCAGTATAGATGGACTAATAGACCAAGTCCCACACACTGCTAGAAGCCCAAATATTTTTTCAGAGCTAGATGCAGAAAAAAATTATTTTTAATTTGCAACCTGATGGAGGTCAGTATAGATGGACTAATAGAACAAGTCCCACACGCTGCTAGAAGCCCAAATATTTTTTCAGAGATAAATGAAGAAAAAAATTATTTTTAATTTGCAACCTGATGGAGGTCAGTATAGATGGACTAATAGACCAAGTCCCACACACTGCTAGAAGCCCAAATATTTTTTCAGAGCTAGATGCAGAAAAAAATTATTTTTAATTTGCAACCTGATGGAGGTCAGTATAGATGGACTAATAGACCAAGTCCCACACACCGCTAGAAGCCCAAATATTTTTTCAGAGCTAGATGCAGAAAAAAATTATATTCAGTTTGCAACCTGATGGAGGTCAGTATAGATGGACTAATAGAATGATGCTATGCCCAAAAGATTTTACTTCACTAGGTGCAGTAAAAAAATTGGTA
This sequence comes from Phyllobates terribilis, assembly GCF_046119375.1. Classification (NCBI taxonomy): domain Eukaryota; kingdom Metazoa; phylum Chordata; class Amphibia; order Anura; family Dendrobatidae; genus Phyllobates; species Phyllobates terribilis. Next base: position 214,481,967 of record NW_027362761.1, read on the forward strand.
TTCTATACACAGGTGGTATATCTTGCAACACAGATAGGCTACTCCACTGACTAACACACTCTGCAATAGGCCAAAAAGGATTAGCTTTGCTAGATTCAGCCAAATGCTGTGAAAAAAACTTGCACAGCACTGGCACAGACCTGCCTGGCAAAAACTGATAGGAACTGATGTAACCTACAGTCATGGCCAAAAGTATTGAGAATGAGACAAATAGTATTTTTTCCAAAGTTTACTGCTTCATTTTTTGTAATGGCAATTTGCATATACTCCTGAATGTCAAAGAGTGATCAGCTTAACAGCAATTACTGTACTTGCAAAGTCAATATTTGCCCAGAAAATGAACTTTAACCCCCAAAACACATTTCAACATCATTGCAGTCCTGCCTTAAAAGGAGCAGCTAACATCGTTTTAGTGATTGATCCATTAACACAGGTGTGGGTGTTGATGAGGACAGGGCTGGCGATCAATCAGTCATGATTAAGTAAGAATGACATCACTGGACACTTTAAAAGGAGGCTGGTTCTTGGTATCATTGTTTCTCTTCAGTTAACCATGGTTATCTCTACAGAAACACGTGCAGCCATCATTGTACTGCTCAAAAATGGCCTAACAGGGAAGAGTATCGCAGCTACAAAGATTGCACCTCAGTCAACAACCTATCGCATCATCAAGAACTTCAAGGAGAGAGCTTCCATTGTTGTCAAAAAGGCTCCAGGGCGCCCAAGAAAGACCAGCAAGCGCCAGGACCTTATCTTAAAACTGTTTCAGCTGCGGGACCGGACTACCAGCAGTGCCGAGCTTGCTCAGGAATGGCTGCAGGCTGGTGTGAGTGCTTCTGCACGCACTGTGAGGCGGAGACTCTTTGAGCAAGGGCTGGTTTCAAGGAGGGCAGCAAAGAAGCCACTTCTCTCCAGAAAAAACATCAGGGACCGACTGATATTCTGCAAAAGGTACAGGGAGTGGACTGCTGAGGACTGGGGCAAAGTCATTTTCTCTGATGAATCCCCTTTTCGATTGTTTGGGACATCTGGAAAACAGCTTATTCGGAGAAGAAGAGGTGAGCGCTACCACCAGTCTTGTCTCATGCCAACTGTAAAGCATCCTGAAACCATTTATGTGTGGGGTTGCTTCTCAGCCAAGGGAATCGGCTCACTCACAGTCTTGCCTAAAAACACAGCCATGAATAAAGAATGGTACCAGAATGTCCTTCAAGAGCAACTTCTCCCAACCGTCCAAGAGCAGTTTGGCGCCCAACAATGCATTTTCCAGCATGATGGAGCACCTTGCCATAAAGCAAATGTGATAACTAAATGGCTCATGGAACAAAACATAGAGATTTTGGGTCCATGGCCTGGAAACTTCCCAGATCTTAATCCCATTGAGAACTTGTGGTCAATCATCAAGAGACGGGTGGACAAACAAAAACCAACAAATTCTGGCAAAATGCAAGCATTGATTATGCAAGAATGGACTGCTATCAGTCAGGATTTGGTCCAAAAGTTGATTGAGAGCATGCCAGGGAGAATTACAGAGGTCTTGAAGAAGAAGGGGCAACACTGCAAATATTGATTTGCTGCATTAACTCATTCTAACTGTCAATATAACCTATTGGTACTCATAATATGATTGCAATTATATTTCTGTATGTGATATAAACATCAGACAAACACTAATAAAAACCAGAGGCCAGCAGATCATGTGAAAATATAATTTAGGTGTCATTCTCAAAACTTTTGGCCATGACTGTAGTCCTGAAAAGGACTCCAATTACAATTAGTCTTTACTCCCACAATCTATCTATTTAAGAGCACAGACCTGCCTGATAAAAGTCGTAGGAAATGCTGTAACCTAGTCCTTAAAAGGACTGCAATCACAACTATTCCCTACTCCCAAGCTATCTGTATATTTGTGCGAAAATTGGCTTGAAATTAACAAGGTATATCGCACACAGCAACAGCGGTGCCGTCTAACACGCAGCTGCAGCAGTGAGAAAATGGTGGCGACGGGGAAAATGGCTTGGTCTTATAGGGCAAGGACATGTGACATACACTGCCAATCACACATGCCCTTGCTTGTGTGAAAAAAAGCACTTCGCTCCGTGTGTGCGCTGCTGATAGGCTGACAGATTGCACCTCCCCACTGCAAATGCGGGAAAGAGAAAAAAAAATGGAGATCTTCATTGTTCCTGCAGAGATCCATCCCCTGCCCCTCCCCCCGCCCCGCTGTACACTCAAACTGCGTATTAACATTAATTTTCATCATTACTGAGAAAAAATCCAGTTATGATTTTGGTGCACGAACAGTTATCGAACATAACCTCGAACAGCCGAATTTTTCTCAAATTGTTCGTGTTCGCCGACCGGCTCGAACACCGCCCAAAACAGCTCGAATTTGAGATTGGCGAACAGTTCGAGTAGAACAACGCTCATCTCTACACAGTACATATATGTGAGTGTGTGTCTGTATATACGTGTGTGTATATTTATATACACACACACACATATATACAGATATATATACATATACATGCCAGGTCCTGCTGCTTGATTTGTTGAAATCCCAGGAAAAGTCGTGGAGGGGTCAGTCACGATGATGAGGAGGGGAACACAGTACTGCTGACTGCTTCCTTTCCTGGGGTCTGCCAGCCCCTCTACCTCTCCATCCCACTTAACCTCTGACCCAACACGGCCGGGGGGGGGAGAGAGGGAGATAAACGCCGGGACTAACGAGGATGTAAGCTACACTGATGTCCATTCCTGTGTACTGCATGGATGGACGGCTGCAGTAGGGGGCATTTGCCTAGTCTGCCTCCCCATAACAATGGCCCTAGTCCTGCTGCAGAATAAATTTTTGGCTAATCAGATGCCTCCCTGTCCCTGATGGTATTGCATGATGAAAGGAATTGCATTGCAAACCATAAACAAGTCTTTCCATCCTTGTTAGAGCCAACGGTAAACAAGAGGGTTTTATCTAGACTTTCCTGCTTTGTCTACCTGCTGCCATTCTTATAAAGTAGTCATGGTCTGCAAAAACATAGATTTCAGATTTTCTATTCACTCTTTTTCAGATCCGTTCTGCCATTGTCCTCAACCATCTTTGGTTCTTCTATTCAAAATTGAATTCTGATTAAGTGTGACGTGTGACTTTGGCTATGGAATGCTTATTGGTGCCAAACAAGTGATTTTCATTCACAATAGCCTCTTGAGTTAACAAAGTATGTTGAGTAAAAAAAAAAAAAAAAACGAAAACACCTAGTCATGCCAATGCAGCACCAGCTGCAGTTCTGTGGGAGAAAAAGTTTTCTTAGTGCGGAAGGTCAGAGCAGAATGGGTAGGGTTCAAGTCCATACAATATTGGATTTTGAAGGAGTTTGGTTACAATGGGAGATTGTAGAGTGTAGCTAAAATCAGATGGCAAAGCTCCTCAAAGCTGAAAAAGCAGACTCATCTAAAATATGTTCAGAATTTGTTGTAAACCACTTGTATGCACATATACCTTCTGACATGCGCAAGTTGTGCATGTAATATGACATATACAGAAGACTACTTTTTGTCCCACATTACACTCCTTAAAGGGTTATACCCTTTAATAATAAAAAACAATTGTGGAATTGCACTTTTTTTTGCAATTTCACCGCACTTGATTTTTTTTACCGTTTATTATTACACTGTTTGGTAAAATCAGTGGTGTCTTTCAAAAGTACAACTCGTCCCACAAAAAACAAGCCCTCATATGGCTATATTGATGGAAAAAAGGTATGGCTCTTGGAAGAAGCAAAGGAAAAAACAAAAGAGCAAAAATGGAAAATCGCAAGGTCATGAAGGAGTTAAAAAGAGAAAGAAGAGAATGAGCGCTGTGTGAAGAACCAGATGGATAAATTAAAATGAGAAGGGCTGGAGCTGCCTTCTCTAAAGGACCTGCGGTGACTCGCCTCCAGCTCCCAGTCACGTGGTCCGCGACCAGTGACGTGGTCCGCGACCAGGCATGCAGAAGTAGCGGTAGCACGCCATGGGAGCACCAGTCTGCAGTGTTTGGCGAGAGCCTCCATTCCTTACCTCAAAACAATCACCGGGGTTGTGCAGGGGTGCACAACTCCATCAGGTCAGTGGCCCTTTGGCCATTCTCATTTTAATTTATCCATCTGGTCCTTCACACAGCGCGCATTCTCTTCTTTCTCTTTTCATATTTGACGCCGACCAGCGTGGGTTGATTCCCCAGAGCAGCTGCTGTGTGATTCCTGGTCCAACCACTGATGACTTACAATGCATACCTCCTGATGAACATTCCATATAATCCAGACTTGGCCACCAGTATACAGATCTCACCATCTGACATCTTTGGAATCTCATGTCTTCCCAACATTGAGGATCATCAGATTGACACTATATCCTTCGAACCCAATTGGGTCTATTTTTGATAACTTTGAAAATATTTTTTACTAATTTTCTTCTCTTTGTTTCATTTATTAATTCTCTGTCAGCAATTGTATTGTGATTACATAGAGTGTAAGGTCCCACAAGGTCAATTGACCAATTTCATCTCAATTGGGTTGTAGTAATTTTTATGGTTTGAATCTACACTGTAGTCCCTATAATCTGGACTAGAATGGAATTTTTCAATACAAACCGTGAGTGTCATAGGGAGCTCCTTATATCAAAAATTTTGGGTCTCCCAAACAATAGTACATTATTGAATACTGATATTAATTCTCAATCTTTAAATGAAGTAGACAAGCAACAAATGTCCAAACTCCTTTTAGAGTATGAAAATAAGAGTAAGACCGAGATTATAAATCATATTGATATTGTTACGCTCGCGCCCGGACTGACTGGCATGAGCGTGATTAGTGATCCCACTGGACCATGAACCGAGGAGTGCCTGGAGGGGCGTAACTAAGTATCAACCCGGTCCGACCAAGGTCGCACGGCGGCTCAGTCGACTCCGTGAACCAGGAGGAACCGAGCAGAGGGACCAGGTGCTACTCCAGGTCAGACCCCGGTCACAGATGTTGACCCACACCGGGGAATGCAGGAACAGACAGGTTAGCTGGTATGCTGACAGGTGGGTACTGCCAGGCACGGCTGGTATGACGGCAGGTGGGTACTTAGCAGACACGGCTGGTATGAAGGCAGGTGGGTACTGGCAGGCACGGCTGGTATGCAGACAGGCGGGTGCTGACAGGCACGGCTGGAATGCAGACAGCCAGATACTGGCAGGTATGAATGCAGGCTGGATAGGGACCAGTACAGACTGGGATACAGGAACAGAGCCGCAGGTGCGGTGGACTAGCAGAGCAAAACCGCAGGAGCGGTGAACAAGCAGAGCAGAGCAAAACCGCAGGTGCAGTGAACAAGCAGAGCGGAGCAAAACCGCAGGTGCGGTGAGCAAGCAGAGCGGAGCAAAACCGCAGGTGCGGTGAGCAAGCAGAGCGGAGCAAAACCGCAGGTGCGGTGAACAAGCAGAGGGGAGCAAAAACGCAGGTGCGGTGAGCAAGCAGAGCGGAGCAAAACCGCAGGTGCGGTGAGCAAGCAGAGCGGAGCAAAACCGCAGGTGCGGTGAACAAGCAGAGCGGAGCAAAACCGCAGGTGCGATGAACAAGCAGAGCGGAGCAAAACCGCTGGTGCGGTGAACAAGCAGAGCGGAGCAAAACCGCAGGTGCGGTGAACAAGCAGAGCGGAGCAAAACCACAGGTGCGGTAAACAAGCAGAGCAGAGCGGAACCGCCGGAGCGGTGAAAAAGCAGAGCAGAACAGAGCCGCAGGTGCGGTGAGCAAGCAGCGCGGAGCAAAACCGCAGGTGCGGTGAGCAAGCAGAGCAGAGCAAAACCGCAGGTGCGGTGAGCAAGCAGAGCGGAGCAAAACCGCAGGTGCGGTGAACAAGCAGAGCGGAGCAAAACCGCAGGTGCGGTGAACAAGCTGAGCGGAGCAAAACAGCAGGTGCGCTGAACAAGCAGAGCGGAGCAAAACCGCAGGTGCGGTGAACAAGCGGAGCGGAGCAAAACCACAGGTGCGGTAAACAAGCAGAGCAGAGCGGAACCGCCGGAGCGGTGAAAAAGCAGAGCAGAACAGAGCCGCAGGTGCGGTAAACAAGCGGAACAGAGTGGAACCGCCGGAGCGGTGAACAAGCAGAGCAGAACAGAACCGCAGGTGCGGTAAACAAGCGGAGCAGAGCGGAACCGCCGGAGCGGTGAACAAGCAGAGCAGAACAGAACCGCAAGTGCGGTAAACAAGCGGGAAGAGCGGAACTGCCGGAGCGGTGAACAAGCAGAGCAGGACAGAGCAGAAGGTGAAGGCAGACAGGACAGGGCTCTGTTCACATGGAACAGACTGGAAAATACAGGAAGATGGTTAGAACACAGGAGGTAGATACGGAGGCAGGGAAAGGGGACAAGCAGAACCAGATATACACAAGGTACTTACAATGAAGTAGCGAGTGGACACAAAACTCACAAACAGAAGTACAGAGACGAGTTGGAGTTAGGTGCAGGTTCAGACACTGCAGGAAAAGGGAAGGTACGGACATAAAGAGAAGCAAGTGATGGGCTAGGAAACTGTTCAGACAGGAACTGAACCGGGAACAAGATACAGGAACAAGCCTGGGAACTCAGCCCCCAGGGTGGCAGAAACAGACTAGAAGTCAGAGATACAGGTAGCGGCCCTGGATACTCAGCCTCCAGGGTGGCGGGAACAGACTAAAAGTCAGAGGTACAGGTAGCGGCCCTGGGTACTCAGCCCCCAGGGTGGCAGAACAGACTAGATACAGGACAGGACCTGGCAACTCAGTTGCAAAAGACAAACTGAGTGAAAGTGTTGCTCAGGCACCTCCTACTGGGTGGAGGGGGTTTAAGTATCCAGTGACTCACAGCAATAGGCTGGGGACGCATTAGGACTGTGCACACAGTAGCTATAAGAAACAAGCAGAAAGCCGCGCCGACGCCCTAAGCAATCAGACAAGAATCGTCTTTCCCGCAAGACCCCTTGTTCACTAGGGAGTGGGATGACCATTCCCTTAATTGTTCTTTGGCATGATGAATCTTCTGATTATCAAAACGAATTCTTTGGCTCAACAAGCCTCAGAAGAGCTTAAACTTCTTAGAAAGAATTTGAATTTATATGCTCCCTCATTGGAATTTAGAGAATATGATTTAAACCTAAATTTAAACTTATCAAATCTGAAGAGGACATCATAAGAAAAAAAGCAGCAAAATTATTACGAGATAGGAAGGGTACACCTGTGGTTGAGGAAACCATAGATATTCCTGCCTCGCCACGGCAGGAACCAGCCAGGTTTAAACCTTTTGTCTTCTTTATTATATTCACAAGACAAAGAGAAAAATTTATCCCTCAAATTTCTTAAATCTACTAAACAAAATTTTTTTATGAACAACATAAAAAAACACTACTAACTGTTGCCATAAGACAAAAAAATGAAAAAAATTGAGAAAATTAAAATAAAGAAAATAGTGTTGAGCCACCCCCGTAGTGTTCGAGTTCGGTTCGGTTCGTCGAACACCCATGTGTTCGCCGAACTGTTCGTCGAACTGTTCGTCGAACACCTTCGAACACCGTTAAAACCAATGGCAGGCAAACAAAAACACATAGAAACACATAGAAAACACCTTCAAAGGTGTCCAAAAGCAGACAAACTGCTCAGAAGACATAACTAACACATGGAAAAGTGACAAGTACATAAAGTCATGCGAAAAGAAAAGAGGTGGAGGAGTAAAAGGAGGGGGAGACACAGATATAGGCATGTCATGCCCTTCTAAAATCCAAAAAGTGAGAAGCCGACACGGCCAGTCCACTCCTGCCCGTGCCACCTCCGTGTCGCCGGGTTTGTGCCAGAGCCGCGGTGAACCCTGACGGCCAGCCCCCCTCTCCCAATACTGGTGCCTGTCCGCTGGTGGGTCGAGCGAGCCCCCCTGTGGTGGAGGCAGCTCTAAGCTTTTTAATTTAAATTGTCTAATTTGAATGAATACACTTTAAAACCATTTACAAGGATCTATTGGAGGGCAAGTCTCATGCCAGCAGCCGCGTAATTCCAGCTCCAGTAGCGTCCACTAAAGCTGCTGCTGTTAAAAAGCTTTTATAAGGATCGAGCTCGGCTGTCCACCGCAAGGCATCCTACTGCCAGTCCCAGCCCCTATGCCTTGGGGTGCCTCCTGATGCTCTTCACTGAGTATCCCGTGGTCCCGAAGCATTTCCTTTGAAAAAATTAAGTGTCCAAACTACAGGTGGTGTAGCTTGCTTAACAGCCGGGATAATCCGCTGACTAGCAGACTCTGCTACTAGGCACAAAGTATTTCCTGGGCTAGATGCAGTTAAAAATTTGTAATTAGATACTCTCGCTGGATGCTGAGAAAGCATTCCATAGAGTCTCCTGGCACGTCATATATTATTCTCTTAAAAAGTTTGGGGTAGGGGTCTAGGGGACCCTTTTATAGCCAAAATCACGGCCCTGTATCGCAATACGTCACCTAGGCTGAAGATAAATGGAACTGTAGCACCCTGAGGGCTCGGTTGCTACAGAGGTATTGCACCTCACCCAGAGGTGTGATATCTCACTCTCAGGTAAGGATGGAGTGTGGATCAGTACCCGACACCTGCATGCATTACACCACATTGCCGTGGGGCAGGGCGACCAATATGCCCCTGAGATGGGCACGACAGTCCCTGTCCCTGGCTGGAGTGGGGGGAGGGAACACTGAGGAAGGGGAACCCTGTAGTGCAGGAGCAGGGAGGAAGCAGTTCCTGGGTGCATTGAGAAGGGAGTATAAAAGGTGGGCACCATCTTAGTTCAGTGCAGAGAAGTCTGAGCAGAAGTGACAGGGAGCAGGGGCTCTGCATGAGCTCTGCTCCGGAGGCGGGCCTAGTAACAGAGGCCCAGGCCTGGAAGAGGGAGAAGGAAGGAAGAGGAGCGGAGAAGGCTCCAGGAACGAGGAACGAAGGGATCCCAGGGGTGCGGACGGGCGAGTCGCCACCGCACGCCCGAATCCACCTGCGTGGAGGGGTCAGGCCAAAGGGGGAGACCAGTCCCCGAAACTAGTGGAGGCGGGAAACGACCCTCAGCTAGAAACCGGAGGCTGTGACATTTTATGTGGCGCAGCCCCTCGCTACACCCGCTAGGAAGGCACCACATAGGGTCAGGGAAACTGGCGCCAAGTTTACCAAGAGGAGGCCCGAGGCAGCCGGACAGAAGGGTTGGTAAGAAAGGCCAGACAAAGGACACACAAAGGGGGTCCTGTGAAGCGCTCCAAAGTTATCTGGGAGTTGTCTGAGCCACTCACCTGGTGAGCACAGTACGACGTGGGCAGCCGTTACCTGCAGACGTGGTCTGGATAATAAGAACTGTGAGTAAAGGCCCTGGACTGCATCACTGACTCCGTGTCGTTACTGCTGCTGCCCTGCACCATCACCCCCATCCTCCGCATACACTGCCCTGAGGCTATACTCCTCCCGTGGGGAGTTATGCTACGCTCTGCTGCACCCACAACACCAGCCTCAGCGGTCTGCCCTGCAGCGGCGGTTCACTCTGACCGCAATCCACGGGTGGCGCAGTCGGACATTTAAACATCAAAACCACATAAATAGTTCCGACACTGGTTTGACCGCCCTGAGCCATGGAACCGGGTCGCCGCCACGGAGACTACAACCACCAGCATCCACCAAAAAGGGTCCGGCTCCGGGTGTCCCAAGGCCCAGGGGGCGCGTCAGAACATTTTCATCACCTTTCATAATCACCAATGGGACAAGGCAGGGATGTCCTCTGTCCCCTCTCTTATACATCCTAGTGACGGAGCACCTGCTCTCATCAATTCGCCATAACCCCAATATTAGGTGGATTGAGGTGGGAGGCACCGAGTACAAGTGCTCTCTATTTGCTGATGATGTCCTAGTATATATCACTCAATCACATATATCCATCCCTGCTGTTACGGCTGAAATAGATCACTTTGTTACATGGTCAAATTTTAAAATCAATGCAGCGAAGTCTGAGGCCCTCGATGTCTCCCTCCCCAAATCCATACAGGATTCCATCCAGTCCAACTTTCCCTTTGCCTGGCCCTCACAGGGTATCAAATACTTAGGAATTCCTATTCATAGAGACCTCTCCCATCTATGTTATCTTAATTTTGGGAACTTTATTGAACAACTCCATACAGACCACGGTTGGCAAGTTAGAACTGTAAGATTCACTACGTGAACCACTGGTGTTTTGTGGAAAAGCACATGTACACTGTGCTTCAAATTATTATGCAAAAAGTGTTTAGGAGTGATAAGGGAAGAATTTGTTTGTTTGTCAGTTAAACTCATTGATGGTGATGTGTGTCAGGGCTCTTTATATCACTGTAAGCAATTGCAGACACCTGTGCTAATTAGTTTGGCAGGTGTGTCCAATGAAAGGCAAGACTACTTAAGAAGGCTGTCCCACATTATTAAGCAGCCTACATTTTCTGCCAAAATGGGAAAGAAAAAGGATGTGTCGGCTGCTGAGAAGCAACAAATTGTGGAGTGTTTAGGTCACGGCATAACTACAATCAACATTGTGCGATGATCAGGATGAAGTGTCTTGGCAATCAAGAAGTATGTAGCTGATTCACAGTACACACGTGTGCGTGCTGATAAGGGCAAATTGAGGACTCTTTCCTACAGGCAATTACGTTAGGTTAAAAGAGCAGCGGCAAAAAAGCCTTGTCATAGCGGCAGACAAGTTTTTGAAGCTGCTGGTGCCTCCAACGTCCCCCGAACAACAAGATGCAGGGTCCTTCAGAGGTTTGCAGCTGTGCATACGCCATCCTGTCGACCTCCTCTATCCACTGCACACAAGCAGAAACGGCTCCAGTGGGCCAAACAATACATGAAGACTGACTTCAAAACTGTTTTGTTCACCGATGAGTGCCATGCAACGCTCGATGGTCCAGATGGATGGAGTGGAGGATGGCTGGTTGATGGACACCCCACGCAAACACGGCTACAGCACCAACAAGGAGGAGGTGGAGTAATGTTTTGGGCTGGAATCATAGGGAGAGAGATTGTCGGCCCCTTTAGGATCCCTGAAGGGGTAAAGATGAACTCCATAATGTATGTGGAGTTTCTCAAACAGCACTTCCTGCCATGGTTCAAGAAGAAGAACCGTGTATTCCACAGCAAGATCATTTTTATGCATGATAATGCACCGTCTCATGCTGCACATAACACATCTGCATCTCTGGCTGATATGGGCATAAAAGGGGACAAACTTATGGTGTGACCCCCATGCTCCCCTGACCTCTACCCCATTCAGAACCTCTGGAGCATCATCAAAAGGAGTGTCTATGATGGCGGGAGGCAGTTCACATCTAAGCAACAGCTCTGGGAGGGTATTCTATCCTCATGCAAAACAATTGAAGCAGAAGCCATCCAAAACCTGACAAATTCAATGGACGAGAGAGTTCAGAAGCTCCTTTCGAACAAGGGGTCCTATGTGCAAATGTAACATCACCTAGAATAAAGTTTTGAGTTGAAAACTGTTTGATTTCAGTTTCTAATAACCTGCTAATGCTTATAATTTCAAAAATGACCATTTTTTTGGTCTTTATTAAAATGAAAAGGTTGATCGAAGAGTGTGGGGGATCTAAGAGTGTGGCAACCGAGTAGTCAGGATTACTTCGAATTCTGGCAATCTGAGGGTCATGTTGCAGGTAGTGCAGCAAGAAGGCACTTATGTGTCTTGCGCATCTCGGAGCCCCAAAATTATTTTCCGGGCTAGATGCAGCTAAAAATTATTATTAATTTTAAATCTGGTGGAGCTTAGTATAGATGGCCTAATAGAATCAGTACTGCACACTGCTATAAAGCCCAAATTATTTTCCAGTCAAGATACAGATAAACATGATTAGTAATTTTAAATCTGGTGGAGCTTAGTATAGATGGCCTAATAGAATCAGTACTGCACACTGCTACAAAGCCCAAATAATTTTCCAGCCAAGATACAGATAAACATGATTAGTAATTTGAAAGCTTAAAATGGTTGGTGAGGTGATTTTAACCAATCATCAAGCTTTTACTCTCCCCAGGATGACACAGGGGTAGAAAAGTCATTTTCGGATCCATGATTTGTTCATCTTTATAAACGTGAGTCTGTCTACATTATCAGTGGAGAGCCGGTTGCGCTTATCTGTCAGCACACCACCAGCAGCGCTGAACACACGTTCAGACAAAACGCTGGCTGCGGGGCATGACAAGATCTCCAAGGCGTAAGTGGCTAGCTCCGGCCATTTATCCAGATTGGAAGCCCAAAAAGAGCAAGGGTCCAGTGACACAGTCATGGCTTCAATGTTTACTTGGAGATACTCCTGTACCATCGTCTCTAGGCGTTGACTATGTGCCAGACTTCTTGTCTCCTGTGGCCTTGCAAAGGATGGGCTAAAAAAGTGGTGAAATGATTCCGCAAAATTGATGTTACCAGCAGATACTGTGTTTCTGTTACGGTTTGAGTGCTGAACACTCGACGGTCCCACGGTTGGCAAGTTGGAACTGTGAGATTCAGTACGTGCACCACTGGTGTTTTGTGGAAAAGCACATGTAAGATTCTGCAACAGTCTCTGCTGATACTCCTGCATGCGTGCATCCCTTTCTATGGCAGGAATAATTTCTGCAAATTTACTTTTGTACCGGGGATCTAACAGTGTGGCAACCCAGTAGTCAGGATTATTTCTAATTCTCACAATTCGAGGGTCATGTTGCAGGTAGTGCAGCAAGAAGGCACTCATGTGTGTTGCGCATCCAGGAGCACCAAGTCCCTGTTGTGTTGGTGGCGAGGTAACAATCATGCTTCCTTCCTCTGTCCTCTCCCCCCAACCTCGCACAACAGAAATGTGATCAAGGTCTCCCTCATCTGATGAGTCTTCCATCAGTTCGTCCTCCACTTTTTCCTGGGCTCCTGCACCTTCCTCACTAGTTTGGCTGCTACCATGCGCCCTGGTAAAACCATCTCCCCCACCCTCACATGCCTGCTGCCTTGGTGCTGCCGACCGTCTGGACCTTGCAGATGTTAGCCCTTCCGCATACAACTCCTCCTCCTCTACTTCCTCCACCTCCTCTTGTGCCAGCACCTGACTCCGAATTCTGTTTAACATGTGCTCCAGCATGTAAATCACCGGAATAGTCATGCTGAAAATGGCATCGTCAGCACTAAACATCTTCGTCGCCATTTCAAAACTGTGCAGAAGGGTGCATAGGTCCCTGATCTGAGACCACTCCTCCAGCGTGATTTGCCCCACCTCTGGATCTCGTTGGCCCAGGCTATACGTCAGAACGTATTGCACCAGGGCTTGTCGGTGCTGCCACAGTCGCTGCAACATGTGCAGAGTTGACTTCCACCGGGTAGGCACATCGCATTTTAGCCGGTGAAGTGGCAGGCCCAACGACTTCTGTAGAGATGTAAGTCGCTGAGCTGCAGGATGCGAACGGCGGAAGTGAGCACACAGCGACCGTGCCCTCTGCAGAAGGCCATCTAGTCCGGGATAGTGGGCTAAAAATTGCTGGACAACCAGGTTCAACACGTGAGCCATACAAGGCACGTGTGTGACATTGCCCCGGCGAAGGGCCGCACCCAGGTTTGCAGCATTGTCGCACACGGCCTTCCCTGGTTTCAGGTCCAGTGGAGACAACCATTCATGAAATTGGTTCTCCAGAGCTGACCACAACTCCTCAGCTGTGTGACTCACATTTCCCAGACATTTCAAAGTAAAAACCGCCTGATGACGTTGAGCCATACTGCCAGCATAGTAAGGAGGTGTGCAGGATCCCTTCTGCGCAGTTAGAAAGCTTGTGGCATGACCAGACAGGCTTTGGGTGCAGGTGGAGGACCGAGAGGAGGTTGAGGAGGCAGAAGCAGTGGAGGAACTTTGAGATAAAGAGGATTGACGCACAACTCGTGGGGACGGCAAGACTTGGACAGCAGCCCCTTGTCCTGCTGTCACCATAGCTACCCAGTGCCCAGTCAGCGACATGTAACGCCCCTGTCCATGCCTACTCGTCCAAGTGTCTGTGGTGAAATGCAGCCTGTCACACACAGAGTTTCTCAAAGAAGAGGTGATGTTGTGTGCGACATGCTGGTGGAGCGCAGGCACACCTTTCTTTGAGAAGTAGTGCCGACTGGGCATCTGGTACTGGGGCACTGCGACGGACATAAGGTCTCGAAAATCCTCTGTGTCCACCAGGCGGAAAGGCAGCATTTCTGTAGCCAAGAGCTTGCAGATGGTGAAATTCAACCTCTTAGCTTTCTCATGGCTAGGAGAAAATGGTCTTTTACTTGTCCACATCTGAGGGACCGAGGGCTGGCTATTGTGCTTAGACGGGGTTGATAAGGGTGTCCCCGGCAAACTGCCAGTCTGTGAGGAAGATGCAGGCGGACATGTTAGGTTGCCTTGATCCAAAGGTGGTGCTATCGATGTCGGACAGCGCACAACACCAGCTGGTATTACCACCTCCAAAGAAAATGATGACCTGCCAATCACGCTGGCTGTTGCGGGTAAAGAGGTGGCAGGTCTGCGCCCCAAAACAGGTGTGACTCCTGTCCCCCCAGTCACAGAGGATGAAGAGGCCGCGGATGCACAAGATATGGCAGATGGTGGTTGGCCCGGCCGGCTAGGCCGCATTGTAGCACAGTGAGCTTCCCACTGCAACTTATGCTTCATGTCCATGTGCCGGTTCATGCATGAAGTACTCAAACTATGTATTTTTTGGCCTCTACTTAGCTTTTGCTGACAAATGTTACAGATAACACGAGTTGGGTCATCTTTATCGATCTGAAAAAATGCCCAGGCTATGCAAGGCTTAGCACCCATGCGACCTGAAGAGCCACCACGACTTGTGGTGAGAGGCAGAGTTGTGTTTGAGGATGCAGTTGTTGACGTGCTTCCAGTACTACGTCTCTGTCCAGGAAGGCGCAACCTGACCTCGTTGTCACTAGCATTCTCCTCCACCTCCTCTGCTGACCTCATCTCTTGGCTGACTGTGGGTTGACAGTAAGTGGGATCTCCAACCTCATCATCATCACCCTGTGCGTTATCACACCCGTCGTCCTCAGAGCCAACCTGTTCCTGCCCTGACAAAAAACTAAAGTTGTCGCTCCAATCAGGTATTTGAGTCTCATCATCGTCTTCCTCATTGTCTCCACCAACAGGAGTTACAGTTTGGGAATGAGGGTCTACATTATGGTCAGAACCTTCAGCGTCTGGTCCTGGATCCGACTCATAAAGATTCTGTGCATCAGTGCAGATCATTTCCTCGTCTGGATTCACAGAAGCGCTGGAGCCGACCTCTGATTCCCAGGCTATAGTATAAGTAAACAGCTCTGCAGACTCAGCCATCTGTTCTACCTCATACTCAGACGGGCAGCTGGAGATTTGGGAGCTGCGAGGAAGCAAGTGCGATTGGGGTGACACCTTTGAGGACTGGAGTATTTGTGATGTTGAAGTTGATGTGGAGGAGAGCCCACTTAAAGGAACACTTGATATCCGTTGAAGCACCTGCTGTTTTTGTGCCTCATCTGGAATTTGTAGCGATTGGCGTGGCCGTAAGAAAGGGATCTTATCACATTGTCCGCTAAAAGAAGTAGACATTTTAGTTTCGCTGGAAGATGGTCTTTCTTCTGCAGATGTTACTGTTGCTTTAACACCTACCCCACGGACACAACCTTTTTTCCCCTTCCCAACACGCCTATTCCCCTTTCCACCAGCAGCAGGCCTTTTTCCACTCATTTTGGTAGATAACTAATTCACAACTCTGGAGTTGTTTGCACAAAAAAACAATGGATGGGAACCGAGCAGAGCTGAGTGGCCAAACTGTGGTATTAGGCCAAAACTATTGGCTGGGTTAGATGGAGAAAAAAATTATATTCAATTTGCAACCTGATGGAGGTCAGTATAGATGGACTAATAGAACAAGTCCCACACACAGCTAGAAGCCCAAATATTTTTTCAGAGGTAGATGCAGAAAAAAATTATATTCAGTTTGCAACCTGATGGAGGTCAGTATAGATGGACTAATAGAACAAGTCCCACACACTGCTAGAAGGCCAAATATTTTTTCAGAGCTAGATGCTGAAAAATATTATATTCAATTTGCAACCTGATGGAGGTCAGTATAGATGGACTAATAGACCTAGTCCCACACACTGCTAGAAGCCCAAATATTTTTTCAGAGCTAGATGCAGAAAAAAATTATATTCAATTTGCAACCTGATGGAGGTCAGTATAGATGGACTAATAGAACAAGTCCCACACACTCCTAGAAGGACAAATATTTTTTCAGAGCTAGATGCAGAAAAAAATTATATTCAATTTGCAACCTGATGGAGGTCAGTATAGATGGACTAATAGACCAAGTCCCACACACTGCTAGAAGGTCAAATATTTTTTCAGAGCTAGATGCAGACAAAAAAATAATTTTAATTTGCAACCTGATGGAGGTCAGTATAGATGGACTAATAGAACAAGTCCTACACACTGCTAGAAGCCCAAATATTTTTTCAGAGGTAGATGCAGAAAAAAATTATATTCAGTTTGCAACCTGATGGAGGTCAGTATAGATGGACTAGTAGAACAAGTCCCACACACTGCTAGAAGGACAAATATTTTTTCAGAGCTAGATGCAGATAAAAATTATTTTTAATTTGCAACCTGATGGAGGTCAGTATAGATGGACTAGTAGAACAAGTCCCACACACTGCTAGAAGGACAAATATTTTTTCAGAGCTAGATGCAGAAAAAAAATTATTTTGAATTTGCAACCTGATGGAGGTCAGTATAGATGGACTAGTAGAACAAGTCCCACACACTGCTAGAAGGACAAATATTTTTTCAGAGCTAGATGCAGAAAAAAATTATATTCAATTTGCAACCTGATGGAGGTCAGTATAGATGGACTAATAGAACAAGTCCCACACACTGCTAGAAGGCCAAATATTTTTTCAGAGCTAGATGCAGACAAAAAATTATTTTTAATTTGCAACCTGATGGAGGTCAGTATAGATGGACTAATAGAACAAGTCCCACACACTGCTAGAAGGCCAAATATTTTTTCAGAGCTAGATGCAGATAAAAATTATTTTTAATTTGCAACCTGATGGAGGTCAGTATAGATGGACTAATAAAACAAGTCCCACACACTGCTAGAAGCCCAAATATTTTTTTAGAGGTAGATGCAGAAAAAAATTATATTCAGTTTGCAACCTGATGGAGGTCAGTATAGATGGACTAATAAAACAAGTCCCACACACTGCTAGAAGGCCAAATATTTTTTCAGAGCTAGATGCAGACAAAAAATTATTTTGAATTCGCAACCTGATGGAGGTCAGTATAGATGGACTAGTAGAACAAGTCCCACACACTGCTAGAAGGCCAAATATTTTTTCAGAGCTAGATGCAGATAAAAATTATTTTTAATTTGCAACCTGATGGAGGTCAGTATACATGGACTAATAGAACAAGTCCCACACACTGCTAGAAGCCCAAATATTTTTTCAGAGCTAGATGCAGAAAAAAATTATATTCAATTTGCAACCTTATGGAGGTCAGTATAGATGGACTAATAGAATGATGCTATGCCCAAAAGGTTTTACTTCACTAGGTGCAGTAAAAAAATTGGTATTCTATACACAGGTGGTATATCTTGCAACACAGATAGGCTACTCCACTGACTAACACACTCTGCAATAGGCCAAAAAGGATTAGCTTTGCTAGATTCAGCCAAATGCTGTGAAAAAAACTTGCACAGCACTGGCACAGACCTGCCTGGCAAAAACTGATAGGAACTGATGTAACCTAGTCCTGAAAAGGACTGCAATTACAATTAGTCTTTACTCCCACAACCTATCTATTTAAGAGCACAGACCAGCCTGATAAAAGTCATAGGAAATGCTGTAACCTAGTCCTTAAAAGGACTGCAATCACAACTATTCCCTACTCCCAAGCTATCTGTAGATTTGTGCGAAAATTGGCTCGAAATTAACAAGGTATAGCGCCGTCTAACACGCAGCTGCAGCAGTGAGAAAATGGTGGCGACGGGGAAAATGGCTTGGTCTTATAGGGCAAGGACATGTGACATACACTGCCAATGACACATGCCCTTGCTTGTGTGAAAAAAAAGCACTTCGCTCCGTGTGTGCGCTGCTGATAGGCTGACAGATTGCACCTCCCCACTGTAAATGCGGGAAAGAGAAAAAAAATGGAGATCTTCATTATTCCTGCAGAGATCCATCCCCTGCCCCTCCCCCCGCCCCGCTGTACACACAAACTGCGTATTAACATTAATTTTCATCATTACTGAAAAAAAATCCAGTTATGATTTTGGTGCACGAACAGTTATCGAACATAACCTCGAACAGCCGAATTTTTCTCAAATCTTTCGTGTTTGCCGAACGGCTCGAACACCGCCCAAAACAGCTCGAATTTGAGATTGGCAAACAGTTCAAGTCGAACAACGCTCATCTCTACTAGAAAATACCAGTAAGGACTTACTTAACGGAATAAACCCAAACACTATACAATTGGTTCAATCCAATTTAGATCAAAACCCTACGTTTTCAGATATTGTCATAGCAGCCCAATCAATTGATAAAGATCTAGTCCAATTTCCAATAGATATTGGAGTGAGTTGTTCACCCATGGTCACATCCACACAAAAAGAGGACTATATTGACTCTCTAAATTTGTCCTTACTAACGGTGCATAACAATACATCTTTACAGACCGAATTGATCGAACTTTCAATAGTACCTACAGTAGCTAATACAAATAAACTTGTTCTGTCAAGTTCTGACAGTGAACAATTCCTATCCAATAATCATAATCTTTCAAATGAAGATTCTTCTATCAAAAGTGTCGCTTTTAATAAGGGCCTCAATCTTTCTGCTAATGATTTCGTCATTATTAATGCCCCTAAATTATTGGCTCCCCCACCTTCCCCTAAAAATGTTTTGTCAACAATAGATTTAACCCCATGAGTTCAAGAATCGATAAATAAAGTTAATTTCTCCATTCCACTGAGTGAGAGAAATCTCATAACCAATCAGAATCCTAATCTAAGGGATTCTAAGATCACACAGTTTTTTCGGGTGGCTCCAGGACGCCACCCAAAGAGAAAAAGAGAAAACGGGGCTGCAGAGGAGGTAGGAGAACTCTCTACAGATCTGACAGGAGTTTCAATAGATGCATTTCAGAAAAGGACAAAGGCCAACTAACTCATAATGACAAAAGTAGTAATGTAGGAATCTTCAATTTGTCAGATTACAATTTAACCAAGGATGAAGCCCTATTACTTGAATGGGGTTTATCCTTTTGCCCTAACTCTCCAACCAATGTTTTCTCCCTTTATCTTGATCTTAATGATTTTTTTAGAAAATTAACTATACATAGACATTTTCTATTGGAAGAGAGGAGAAAAAAGTTCACCACTCCATCCCCACAAAACCCTCCTCCTATTGGTAATTCAGATATTGAACCCGTACATCTAGATGTATTTGGACATCCGAGCAAATTTTATCCATTATATCATAAAGGTTCCCATATTGAAACATTTCAACAACTTATCCTAAAAGACCTTCAGTCTTTTGAGCATTTGAAAATTAGAGACAATTTGAGCCCTGGAGAGACGAGCTGTCACTTCACTTAGGGATAATCCGAATATTATTATCAAGAGTGCGGACAAAGGGGGTGGTGTAGTACTGATGAATAGAGGTTGGTATCTTGGGGAGGGAAGAAGGATCTTGAATGACCATGACTATTATGAAATGCTGCCTCATGATCCTTCTGTTTCCATTTTTTTGAGGTATAAAGAACTTGTGAAAACAGCATATGCCAATGGCCTTCTAAACAAAAAAGAGAAGAAATTCCTAGGTATAGCACAATTCAGGGTTCCTTTCTTCTATTTCTTCCCCAAGATACATAAAAGTCCTACCAATCCCCCCGGGCGTCCAATAATCTCGGGGATTGGCTCCATTACGAGTAATCTCTCCCATTATGTTGACCTCTTCCTCCAAAAATATGTTATCAAACTTGACTCGTATTTAAGAGACTTTAAAGAAGTCTCCCCCGCATGAACAATTGCCTCATCCTGACTCTCGATGTCAGTGCCCTGTACAGTAACATATCCCATGATTTGGGGTTAAAAGCAGTTGAACATTATTTGATGACTGATAATATCCCAATAGAACAAAAGAATTTCCTTAAAACGTCTATTATGTTTGTGATGAAAGCCGGCCGGTGGGTGCAGCTCTCTGGCGCCCCCTTACCTCTCAGGTCAGTCAAGGTACTGCACCTAGAGAAAGTAGTGCCAGGAAGCTGCAACCCTGCGCAGGGAACACGGTAGAGTGTTCCCTTCAACGTCACTAAACCGTAACGTCACTACACAGCACAACTCGCTAGCGCCCTCTTAGCCTCAGGTCAGTCAAGGAACTGCACCTAGGATAAGCGGTCGCCAGAGAGACTGTCCTGTAACCTACTGGGTATCGGGGCCCTCTGTAGTGAGGGTGGTATATATATCTTCCTTGGCCGCGCCAGGAATATATATATCTGAACCTCCGACCGTCACTACCAGCCTTCCCCAATCCCCAGTTGGTATGCTGCCACCAGTCCCTATTTTAGATATACGCCCAGTCCGTGAATGGGCCTATATCGGGTCAGGAACCAACCCTGGGTAGCGTTTTTGGCTTGAGCCGAGCTCACACGGACGTGCGTTCGTTATGCAGAATAAAAGGCAGGCCCACAATTACTTGAGGTAATTGATTATAATAATACACTAGATACACGATATACAACTAAATATACACAGGTATAAGGTCAGGCTAAACTATACAACAATGGAATACAACACACAGAATCACCACAGCATATCAGTTACCGGTTTCTTGATTTTCTTGTGACGCAGGGAGAGGATTCTGCGGTCGCAGGCACGGTTCTTTGTTACAGGCTGAGGCCTACCACCGCATGGTCAAACTGCTCCTCCCCTTGGTGGCCTCAGCTGGTGCTCAGATGTTCAGCACACCACTCTTGGGTCAAGACTGACTTGTCTCTTGTCTGTCCTGCTCTCTTACCTGCCCTGTCCCGCCCACTGCTGGTGAGGTCAGCTGACTCAGTCTCCACCCTCAGGTCTAACTTCGATCAGAAGCCCAAATTCTAAGGAACCCAATAACTTCTTCTGGGATGGTCTCAGGATACCCACAGGGGTTCCCACGGATTCGGGCCGCCGTAACCGACCTTTTGATATCAATTATGATACCATACGGTCCTCAGGAATGGCTCAGCGCTATATCTTGGCTTCCAGAGCACGTACAAACGTCTACCGCGGAGGCTTGTGTGCGCAATGGCTCCGGGACGCCGTGATATTTTTTTATTGGCCCATCCCACGCAACATGCGTGTACTATTCATGTTTCTATATCTTATGCCTCCATGCTTGTGACAGACAAAGAAACTAGTCCTATGGGACAAATGGTCAGGTACAGATAGACGAAGCACCCCCCCCTGCTGGCTGTGTTTCCTCTCGAAGTCTTTGAAGCTCCTAGCATTCAAGTGTTAAGTAGGCTTCTTATCTTACAGGAGCCTGGATGGGGGGAAACTATCTAGTTGACGTTTTAACAGAAGGTCCCAAGGGTGGGGGCTGCTGAAGTGTGGCCATCCCTGGATATGATTTATCATTACCAAGATGGCGGCTACAGGTTCATCACAATGTTCATATTGAACAATAATGTTTTCACATTTGAGCAGTTGGTCTACCACCAGTTGAGGGGCTGTGCGATGGGGACGAGATTCGCCCCTAGTTACGCTAATTTGTTTATGGGGGTTTTTGAGTCTCTCTTCATCGCACAGTCCCCTATGGCGGCGAACCATGTGGTCTTTTACCATCGTTATATAGGAAATTTATTGTTTCTATGGAGGGGTACAAATGAGAGTGCACTCAAATTTGTTGACGAGCTCAATTTTAACTTGTGGGGTTTATCTTTCACAGCAACCATTTCTGAAACAGCCCTCCAATTTTTGGACCTAATGATACAGTTTGATACCACGGGAAGATTGTTCACATCAACTTTCTTCAAACCGGCAGATGTAAATCTGAGGTTTGATAGTGGACATCTCCCAAAATGGATCACCAATGTCCCTTATGGACAATATTGGAGGGTCCAAAAAACTTGTAGTAGAGATTCTGAATTTCTGGTAGATTTATACAGAAAGGTTATCCTAAATGACTGCTAAATGTTGCTTTCTCCAAGACCAGAGTCCTGACTCAGGACATCTGTATTGATAGGATAGAATCATCTACTGGTAAAAATAAAACGGGCTCTGAATTAGCTAGGTGGAGTATGGTCACCACGTTTAGTCAATCCAGAGTTACCGTTCAAAACATTCTGAACAAATTTTGGTTCATTTTGAAGTGGGACCCAATTTTAGGACCATGTATACCTAACAAACCAAGAATTATTTATACAGTTAGGTCCATATATATTTGGACAGAGACAACATTTTTCTAATTTTGGTTCTAGACATTACCACAATGAATTTTAAACAAAACAATTCAGATGCAGTTGAAGTTCAGACTTTCAGCTTTCATTTGAGGGTATCCACATTAAAATTGGATAAAGGGTTTAGGAGTTTCAGCTCCTTAACATGTGCCACCCAGCTAGCATAGACAAGTGACCCCAGTGTAGAATCTTCTCCCGATCGGACTCCGTTACGAACGTCTTACCGGGAGGGAGACGATTTAGGCCCACGGGGGCTACCTGCATTACTCTGGCGGGATCGATGATGTGTTTAGGCTCCTCCTCAAGATCAGACACCAGAAAGGATCGGGACAGGGCGTCAGCTTTGAGGTTCTTGTCAGCCGGACGAAAATGAAGAATGAAATCAAAGCGGGCAAAAAACAAAGACCACCGGGCTTGGCGCGGGTTAAGTCTCTGGGCGCTCTGGAGATATGCCAAGTTCTTGTGGTCAGTGTAAATTATTACCGGATGGAGAGCCCCCTCGAGCAGGTAACGCCACTCCTCCAGTGCCATCTTAATGGCCAACAATTCTCGGTCTCCTATAGAATAATTGCGCTCAGAAGAGGAGAAAAGTTTGGAGAGAAAGCCGCAGGTTACCTTTCTTCCGGAAGAAGATTTTTGGGTAAGTACCGCCCCAGCTCCAGAGGAGGAGGCGTCAACTTCTAGGAAGAATTGTTTGTTGCCGTCCGGACGATGCAGCACCGAGGCGGAGAGGAAGGCCTGTTTTAAGGAAAGAAATGCCTCCTCTGCTTCGGGTGGCCATTCTCTGGGGTTCGTACCTTTACGGGTGAGAGCAGAGATAGGGGCGGTCCGGGAAGAGTGCGGTATGAACAGGGGGTAATAGTTGGCGAAGCCCAGGAACCGCTGAATAGCCTTCAACCCCTCTGGTCGGGGCCACTTCTGGATGGCAGACAGTTTCTCAGGATCCATTTGTAGACCTGTCTGAGAGATTATGTAGCCCAGAAATGGAAGAGAGGTCTGCTCAAAGATGCACTTCTCATATTTAGCGTAGAGGTGGTTCTGCCTGAGCCTGAGCAGCACCTGACAAACGTCCCTCCGGTGAGTAGGAAGATCCGGAGAGAAGACCAAGATATCGTCCAGGTACACCACCACGCAGGAGTAGAGAAGATCACGGAAGATGTCATTGACCAACTCTTGAAAGACGGCAGGAGCGTTACAGAGACTGAAGGGCATCACAAGGTACTCATATTGGCCGTCCCGGGTATTGAATGCCGTCTTCCACTCATCCCCCTGACGGATACGGACCAGGTTATACGCCCCACGGAGATCCAGTTTGGTGAAGATTCTAGCCCCCCTCAGACGGTCAAATAATTCAGGAATAAGCGGAAGGGGGTATTTATTCTTCACAGTAATCTGGTTTAGGCCTCTATAGTCTATACATGGACGGAGTGAGCCGTCCTTCTTTTTGACAAAGAAGAAGCCTGCTCCCGCCGGGGAGGTAGATTTCCGGATAAATCCCCGGGCCAGGTTCTCCTCAATATATTCAGACATGGACCGGGTTTCAGCAGCGGACAAAGGGTAGATTCGCCCACGGGGAGGAGTAGAGCCGGGCATCAGGTCGATTGGGCAGTCGTATGGTCTATGAGGAGGTAAGGTCTCTGCCTCTTTTTTATTGAAGACATCCGCATAAGACCAATAGGGAACCGGAAGGCCGGGCAGATTGGCTGGGGTAGGAGAAGGACGGGCAGGACGAACGGGAACTAGACAAGTCTTATGGCAGTCCTGTCCCCAGCGAAGGACCTCTCCGGTCTGCCAGTCAAGCACGGGTACATGTCTCTGGAGCCAAGGCAGGCCAAGCAATAGTGCGTGAGAGAGTCCAGGCAGAACATGAAAGGAGATGCTCTCAGAATGCAGCATTCCCACCTGTAGAGTCAGAGATTCGGTGATGAGTTGGATGGGATGTGGTAAGAGACCCCCATCCAAGGCGGCGACAGATAAAGGTACGGCCAGAGGTTTGGTGGGAATGTGGTATTTTTCTACCAGGGATTGAGAGATGAGATTTCCAGCAGCTCCAGAGTCAAGTTGAGCCAGTTCAAAATAGCGGTTCTCTCCGCAGAAGATAGAAACAGACAGCATCAGGGATGGAGAGGGTTTACTTTTGTCTAGGGCGACCTCTCTGAGCGATCCTAGACACAGGCGTTTCCCGACCTCTCAGGGCAGGAACGGATCCGGTGCTCCTTACTGCCACAGTAGAAACAGCTCCCCTCGGCACGACGTAAGTCTTGACGGGTCTTGACCATCTTGGTCTGGTCGACCTGCATAGGCTCAGGTGAGTGTGCCTGGGGAGTAACAGAGGGAGTGACGGGTCTCTGGAAGGTAGGGACTAGACGTGGAATCCTCCTCTCATGGGTGACCTCCCTAGCGCGCTCCTGGAACCGGATGTCAATCCGGGTGGCAAGTGTAATCAAGTCGTCGAGAGTGGTAGGAATGTCCCGACCGGCGAGTTCATCTTTAATACGGCCAGACAGACCCTCCCAGAAGACGGACACCAGGGCATCGTTATCCCAGGCCAGCTCCGAAGCAAGGGTACGGAACCGTATGGCATATTGGCCCACGGTGAGACTCCCTTGACGGAGGCGTAGCAGAGATGAGGCGGATGAGGTCTTCCGTCCGGGTTCGTCGAAGACCTTCCGGAAAGCCGTGAGAAAGGCTGGCAGGTCGGACACCAGAGGGTCTCCTCTCTCCCATAGAGGATTTAGCCAAGCCAGTGCCTCTCCCGTGAGATGGGACATGATGAAGGCTACTTTCGCCCGGTCGGAATTAAACTGGTGGGACTGGTGTTCAAAGTGCAGGGTGCACTGGTTAATGAAGCCCCGAGCTTGAGCGGAGTCGCCTCCGAAGCGAGGAGGTGCAGAAAGCCGGATTCCAGAGCAGGATACTATGGTATTGGTGGGCAGCGGAGCAGCCGGGCTGCGAGTCATGACACTAGCGGTGGTTGCTGGTGGCGCAGTCAAAGTGTCCAGGCGAGTATTGACATTCCGCAGGTGACCCAGGATGGACTCCTGTTGGGACCTCTGTCGGGACAGTTCATGACAAAGGTCCGAGAGCGAGGGAGCTTGGGTGCCACTGGGTTCCATGGCCCGAGCAAACTGTAACGGGTCTGGGAGGCGGAACCTCTGAGCAACTTATACAAGGGGGCAGTCCTTGTAAGGAAGCGGGTGGCGACCAGGGAAGACAGGCAGGCAGTCACAGCAGGTGATCGGGACAGTCTCTGGGCAAACGGGCAGGAGGTCACGGCAAGTGACCGGGACAGTCTCTGGGTAAACGGGCAGGAGGTCACAGCAAGTGACCGGGACAGTCTCTGGGTAAACGGGCAGGAGGTCACGGCAAGTGACCGGGGCAATCTCTGGGTAAACGGGCAAGAGGTCACAGCAAGTGACCGGGACAGTCTCTGGGTAAACGGGCAGGAGGTCACAGCAAGTGACCGGGACAGTCTCTGGGTAAACGGGCAGGAGGTCACAGCAAGTGACCGAGACAGTCTCTGGGTAAACGGGCAGGTACGACCTGTGATGGCTAAGCCTCCAGGTAGGCTAGCAGGCAGATGGCAGATGAGTGCTCCCAGGTGAGCAGGTGAGAGTCTCAGGATAAGCAGGTGGTCACAGCATGTGACGGCGGAGCCTCCAGGTAGGCTAACAGGCAGATAGCAGATGAGCGCTCCCAGGTGAGCGGGCAAGAGTCTCTGGACTGGCAGGTGGTCACAGCACGTGATGGCGGAGCCTCTAGGTAGGCTAACAGGCAGGTAGCAGATGAGCGCTCCCAGGTGAGCGGGCAAGAGTCTCTGGACTGGCAGGTGGTCACAGCACGTGACGGCGGAGCCTCTAGGTAGGCTAACAGGCAGGTAGCAGATGAGCGTTCCCAGGTGAGCGGGCAAGAGTCTCTGGACTGGCAGGTGGTCACAGCACGTGACGGCGGAGCCTCTAGGTAGGCTAACAGGCAGGTAGCAGGTGAGCGCTCCCAGGTGAGCTGGCAAGCTGGTCCATAGACAGACTGACAGGTGTCGGAAGGCAGACCGTCGGACCTCAGGCTAGCAAGCAGGAAAGCGGATGACAGGCAGGAATCAGGCAGCAAACTGGCAGGAGACTGGCAGGTAACTGACAGGTAACTGGCAGGTAACTGGCAACGGGACCTGAGGGCTGAAGCAGAGTAGTGAACAGTGCAACAACATTGCTCGGGCACCTCCATTTTGGAGGAGGTGCCTTATATATGGAGGGATCCTCCGGCCATTGGCCGGGGACTCCTTAGGGCGACGCGCGCGGCCCCTTTAAGAGAGGGGGAGCGCGCGCGCACGCGCCCTAAGCACAGTGACCGGGGGAGAGCGGGCGCTGCAAGCAGAGCGGGAGGAAGCCGCCGGGCACG
Source organism: Phyllobates terribilis (assembly GCF_046119375.1). NCBI lineage: Eukaryota > Metazoa > Chordata > Amphibia > Anura > Dendrobatidae > Phyllobates > Phyllobates terribilis. Next base: position 214,508,863 of record NW_027362761.1, read on the forward strand.
GAGCAAAGAGAACAGCGTCCCTGCCTAGCAGGAGGCAGGGACGCCGACGCTACACTCGTGTACTGCAGTGCCGGAGACTTGTCAGTGACTCACTGACAGAGCCTGTTAAATTCTGCTCATAGCAGGGTCTAACAAGCCACCATATCCTGGGGTTATCAGATGGTCTTGGGGTACCATGACAACGATCGGCACCCGCATTTACAATCGCGTGTGGTCGATGCTGTCAAAGGGTTTTTTTTAATCCCCTTTTAACCACTTACAATGATGCTGTTACATTTACAGCAGTATTCAAGAGTTTAATCGGCCCTGAACGGTTCGAAAATCACCGGGGCTGATGCCACAGGGTGTCCGCTGTCATGTACAGCTGTCATCCATGGGAATTTCACCTGCTGGGGGGCGCTATTCACTTTTTCCCGATTGCCGTTTTAAAATGACGTTCAGAATTAAGATCTCTTAATGGCCACCATTTTAATGCATATTGGCGGTTGTTAATGGGTTAAACTTAAGTTATGTCTTCACTTAGTGCAAAATCCCATACAAGGAACTGTCCTTACTTTCATATGGAGCTGGGTCACTATATAGACAAAAGAGAGAACAACAAGGTGGAGCCTTTTTTCGCAGTGTAACTTAGTGAACTGAACTTTAAGTAAAAGTAATTATTAATTTAAACAACTTTGTTTCAATTTAACATTAACATACTTTATAGAAGCAGAAATTTAAAAAATGCCAATGCTATTCATACATACCTTCACGGCGGAAACGATATTGCAATGAATGAGATTCTACACGAGAGGTAGAAAAGTATAATAGTGACAATGTGTAATATCACCCTCTTGTGACATGTCATACATTTTCTGTTCTGTTTATTTGTATTATCCTAGTACATTCATTTTATTATAAATTAACTGTTTGGTCACATGGCTAACAGCAGATTGAAGCATTCATAAGTATGCTAAAAGCCACTAAGGGAATAACATTTTGTAGTATATATTTTCATATATAATGAATATATATATATATATATATATATATATATATATATATATATATATATATATACAGTACAGACCAAAAGTTTGGACACACCTTCTCTTTTAAAGATTTTTCTGTATTTTCATGACTATGAAAATTGTACATTCACACTGAAGGCATCAAAACTATGAATTAACACATGTGGAATTATGTACTTAACAAAAAAGTGTGAAACAACTGAAAATATGTCTTATATTCTAGATTCTTCAAAGTAGCCACCTTTTGCTTTGATGACTGCTTTGCACACTCTTGGCATTCTCTTAATCAGCTTCAAGAGGTAGTCACCAGAAATGGTTTTCACTTCACAGGTGTGCCCTGTCAGGGTTAATAAGTGGGATTTCTTGCCTTATAAATGGGGTTAGGACCATCAGTTGTGTTGTGCAGTAGTCTGGTGGATACACAGCTGATAGTCCTACTGAATAGACTGTTAGCTGCTTTTTTCTTGCCATAATACAAATTCTAAGTAAAGAAAAACGAGTGGCCATCATTACTTTAATGCTAGAACGCATACCTGGGGCCTCGCAGGCCCGCCCTGTTAATTGTTTTCTATTTTCTGCAAGATTACTTTAGTTAGAATTTTGAAACTCTAGGTATTCCTCAGGTATATAGTTGTTTGTCATTTCTGTTTGAGTTATGCCATGTTATTTGCACACGGCCTAAAAGGCCCCAGGTATGTGAAAAAGTAGATTTTTATGGTCATGCGTTCTAGGGTTAAGAAATGAAGGTCAGTCAGTGCGAAAAATTTGGAAAATATTGAAAGTGTCCCCAAGTGCAGTTGCAAAAACCATCAAGCGCTACAAAGAAACTGGCTCATATGAGGACCACCCCAGGAAAGGAAGACCAAGAGTCACCTCTGCTTCTGAGGATAAGTTTATCTGAGTCACCAGCTTCACAAATCGCAGGTTAACAGCAGCTCAGATTAGAGACCAGGTCAATGCCACACAGAGTTCTAGCAGCAGACACATCTCTACAACAATTGTTAAGAGGAGACTTTGTGCAGCAGGCCTTCATGGTAAAATAGCTGCTAGGAAACCACTGCTAAGGACAGGCAACAAGCAGAAGAGACTTGTTTGGGCTAAAGAACACAAGGAATGGACATTAGACCAGTGGAAATCTGTGCTTTGGTCTGATGAGTCCAAATTTGAGATCTTTGGTTCCAACCAGCGTGTCTTTGTGTGAGGCAGAAAAGGTGAACGGATGGACTCTACCTGCCTGGTTCCCACCGTGAAGCATGGAGGAGGAGGTGTGATGGTGTGGGGGTGCTTTGCTGATGACACTGTTGGGGATTTATTCAAAATTGAAGGCATACTGAACCAGCATGGCTACCACAGCATCTTGCAGAGGCATGCTATTCCATCCGGTTTGCGTTTAGTTGGACCATCATTTATTTTTCAACAGGACAATGACCCCAAATACACCTCCAGGCTGTGTAAGGGTTATTTGACCAAGAAGGAGAGTGATGTGGGGGGCTATGCCAGATTACCTGGCCTCCACAGTCACCAGACCTGAACCCAATCGAGATGGTTTGGGGTGAGATGGACCGCAGAGTGAAGGCAAAAGGGCCAACAAGTGCTAAGCATCTCTGGGAACTCCTTCAAGATTGTTGGAAGACCATTTCCGGTGACAACCTCTTGAAGCTCATCAAGAGAATGCCAAGAGTGTGCAAAGCAGTCATCAAAGCAAAAGGTGGCTACTTTGAAGAACCTAGAATATAAGACATATTTTCAGTTGTTTCACACTTTTTTGTTAAGTATATAATTCCACATGTGTTAATTCATAGTTTTGATGCCTTCAGTGTGAATGTACAATTTTCATAGTCATGAAAATACAGAAATAATCTTTAAATGAGAAGATGTGTCCAAACTTTTGGTCTGTACTGTATATGTATAAAGGAAAGCGAGAATTCTACAATAAGGAAAAATATATCATGCAATATTTTGACTAAACAACTAAATTAGTTGTTAATTTGAAAGGATAACTAAACTCTTAAATATTTTTTAAATGTATTCTTTCTCTCTGGTTAGTCCAGAGGTCCAGGTACAGAGAATTATCACCGATCACTGAAACTAATGGGCAGAAGTGCTCAGCTTATCCTTAAAGGGAACCTATCAGCAGGTTTTTAGAGCCCAAAGTAGAGTCATCACAGTAAAGTACCTGTAATGATGATTACTTCCATACTTTTATATTATAAATCCGTGTCTCCGTTGTCTCTTCATCCATCGGCTGGAGAAGCAAGTCACAGAGAAGAGTGACCTATCAATCACTGGCAAGAGGCCAGCACCGGGAGGAGAAAGAGGGAGAAAGTTCAGAGAGCTGTGAGTGCATACCAAGCCCCTGCACTTTCAAGCTCATTTGCATAAGAATTTACTAATGGAATACAACGGTGACATAGATTTATACAACCCCTGGCAAAAATTATGGAATCACCGGGCTCAGAGGATGTTCATTCAGTTGTTTAATGTTGTTGAAAAAAAGCAGATCGCAGACATGGCACAAAACTAAAGTCATTTCAAATGGCAACTTTAGGGCTTTAAGAAACACTACAAGAAATCAAGATAAAAAATGTGGTACTCAATAAGGGTAAGTTTTTACAGACCAAGCAGAGGGAAAGAATTATGGAATCACTCAATTCTGAGGAAAAAATTATGGAATCACCCTGTAAATTTTCATTTCCAAAACTAACACCTGCATCAAATTAGATCTGCTCGTTAGTCTGCATCTAAAAAGGAGTGATCACACCTTGGAGAGGTGTTGTACCAAGTGGACTGACATGAATCATGGCTCCAACACGAGAGATGTCAATTGAAACAAAGGAGAGGATTATCAAACTCTTAAAAGAAGGTAAATCACGCAATGTTGCAAAAGATGTTGGCTGTTCACAGTCAGCTGTGTCTAAAATCTAGACCAAATACAACAACATGGGAAGGTTGTTAAAGGTAAACATACTGGTAGACCAAGGAAGACATCAAAGAGTCAAAAGCAGAAACTTAAAGCAATATGTCTCCAAAACAGGAAATGCACAACAAAACAAATGAGGAACGAATGGGAGGAAACTGGAGTCAATGTCTGTGACCGAACTGTAAGAAACCGCCTAAAGGAAATGGGATTTAGATACAGAAAAGCTAAACATAAGCCATCATTAACACCTAAACAGAAAAAAACAAGGTTACAATGGGCTAAGGAAAAGCAATTGTGGACTGTAGATGACTGGATGAAAGTCATATTCAGTGATGAATCGCGAATCTGCATTGGGCAAGGTGATGATGCTGAAACTTTTGTTTGGTGCCGTTCCAATGAGATTTATAAAGATGACTGCATGAAGAGAACATGCAAATTTCCACAGTCATTGATGATATGGGGCTGCATGTCAGGTAAAGGCACTGGGGAGATGGCTGTCATTACATCTTCAATAAATGCCCAAGTTTACATTGATATTTTGGACAGTTTTCTTATCCCATCAATTGAAAGGATGTTTGGGGATGATGACATCATTTTTCAAGATGATAATGCATCCTGCCATAGAGCAAAAACTGTGAAAACATTCCTTGAAAGAAGACACATAAGGTCAATGTTATGGCCTGCAAATAGTCCGGATCTCAATCCAATTGAAAATCTTTGGTGGAAGTTGAAGAAAATGGTCCATGACAAGGCTCCAACCTGCAAAGCTGATCTGGCAACAGCAATCAGAGAAAGTTGGAGCCAGATTGATGAAGAGTACTGTTTGTCACTCATTAAGTCCATGCCTCAGAGACTGCAAGCTGTTATTAAAGCCAGAGGTGGTGCAACAAAATACTAGTGATGTATTGGAGTGTTCTTTTGTGTGTTTGTTTTTCATGATTCCATAATTTTTTCCTCAGAATTGAGTGATTCCATATTTTTTTCCCTCTGCTTGGTCTGAAAAAACTTACCCTTACTGAGTACCACATTTTTTTATCTTGATTTCTTTTAGTGTTTCTTAAAGCCCTAGAGTTGCGATTTGAAATTACTTTAGTTTTGTGCCATGTCTGTGATCTGCTTTTTTTCAACAACATTAAACAACTGAATGAACATCCTTCGAGCCAGGTGATTCCATAATTTTTGCCAGGGGTTTTAATGTAAAGGTATGGAAGCAATCTACATTAGGCTATGTGCCCACGATGCAGAAATGCTCAGGATTTTTTCCTGAGCGTTTCTGCATCTTCCTGGCAGAAAAAACGCATGCGGATTGTACATGCGTTTTTCCTGCCAGGGACATGCGGATGTGAAGCGTTCTTCACATGCATTTCCGCATGCGGGTTGACAAGCGCTTTCCAAGCGATTTTAGCATCACTTGGAAAGTGCTTGTCAACTTTGTCACACTATATAAATCCATGCAAAAGGCATGGATTTATATACTGTGAGCTTAAAGAATGGTATAAAATAAAAAAAAATCTATACTTACCTTTCGATGGCCCCCGCAGTCTTGCTTCGCTCCATTCTGGCTGCCGGCAGCTCGCGGTACACTACACTGAAGGACCTGCCGTCACATGACTGTGACGTCAGCGCAGGTCCTTCAGTCAACCGCGAGTTGCCGGCAAGTGAAGACAAGGAGACCGGGGGCCATCAGAAGGTAAATATAACATTTATTTTTTATTTTATTCTTTTTTTCACAGGTTCTATGGTACCCGGGTCCAGAGGAGAGCCTCCTGTCCTACACACCCGGGTACCATCCGCACATTGGAATGCTTGGATTCCGCATGTACAGATGCAGTGATGCGGAATCCATGCGTTCCAATGAAAGTCAATGGCGGCGAAAACGCAGCACTTCCGCAAAATAATTGGTAGTGCTGCGTTTTTTTCCGCAATGATAACCCGCAGCGGAAATTTCCGCAGCATGTGCACAGCACATGCGGATTATCATTGGGGAACATGGCAGGCCTTCTACCATGCATTTTTTAAGCATTTCTGCAGCGTTTTTGCCGCTGCGGAAACGCTTAAAAAACGCATCGTGGGCACATAACCTTACTGTCACTTTCTGTGATGACTCTTCTTTAGGGTCTAAAAACCCACTGACAGGTTCCCTTTAAGGGTGAGCTGAGCGATACTGCCCCTTAGTTTGAGCAATTGGCGATGGGTTTCTGGACTGGACCCCCAACAATCAAAACTGCTAAATGCAGGCACAAATGGAAAAATTAATATGACATAAAAAAGCTGCAAAACACTAAAACTGAACAAAAAAAAGTATCAAATACAAAAATGATTCATGCTCAAAATGTGTTATTTGCATAAAGCTTTGTAAAAAGAATACAGTATGAACAATATAAAACAGAAAAAGTTTACACTAGTGACAGTAACCAGGATTCATTCCTGTGAAATCATTTAGCAACTCTGAAAAGTAACAAGACAATATGTTTTTTTCGTAAGTCCAAAAAGCAGTGTTCTACTTATTAAAATACTGTACCTCATCATTGTTTGGAGTAGCAAGAAAGCGACAAGGATCTGGGCTCGGGAGCATTCCAACATTATTAACTAGCAGAGAAAAAGAAAAGACAAAAATATTGAAGTTTAAAGAACACATAGTAAAGTGTTCAGAAATTACTGAAAAAAATCTAAACAAAAGAATATAAATGTATTTATAAAAAAAAGTTTAGTAAAAGCCTCATTCACATGTCCATGTTTAAATACGTATGTGAAAAATGGTACTGGTGTCAGTGTTTCCCATCAGTGAGTTATCCGTGTGTCCGTTTTTACCATCAGTGTGTCATCAGTGTGTCCGTTTTACCATCAGTGTGTCATCAATGTGTTTGTTTTACCATCAGTGTGTCATCAGTATTTTCCATCAGTGTGTCATCACTGTGTCCATTTTTACCATCAGTGTGTCTTCCATGTGTCAGTTTTTACCATCAGTGTGTCATCTGTGTCTTCATTTTTACCATCATTGTGTCATCTGTGTGTCCGTTTTTACCATCAGTGTGTCATCTGTGTGTCCATTTTTACCATCAGTGTGTCATCTGTGTCCATTTTTACCATCAGTGTGTCATCCATGTGTCAGTTTTTACCATCAGTGTGTCATCAGTGTGTCTGTTTTTACCATCAGTGTGTCATCAGTGTGTCTTGTTTTTACCATCATTGTGTCATCTGTGTGTCCATTTTTACCATCAGTGTGTCATCAGTGTATCTGTTTTTACCATAAGTGTATCTGTTTTTACCATCAGTGTGTCATCAATGTGTCCGTTTTTACCATCAGTGTGTCATCAGTGTATCTGTTTTTACCATCAGTGTGTCATACATGTGTCTGTTGTTACCATCAGTGTGTCATCAGTGTGTCCATTTTTACCATCAGTGTGTCATCTGTGTGTCTGTTTTTACCATCAGTGTGTCATCCGTGTGTCCAATTTTACCATCCATCAGTGCATCTGTTTTTACCATCAGTGTGTCATCTGTGTGTCCAATTTTACCTTCCATCAGTGTGTCTGTTTTTACCATCAGTGTGTCATCCGTGTGTCCAATTTTACCATCCATCAGTGTGTCTGTTTTTACCATCAGTGTGTCATCAGTGTGTCCAATTTTACCATCCATCAGTGTGTCTGTTTTTACCATCAGTGTGTCATCAGTGTGTCCAATTTTACCATCCATCAGTGTGTCTGTTTTTACCATCAGAGTGTCATCTGTGTGTCCAATTTTACCATCCATCAGTGTGTCTGTTTTTACCATCAGAGTGTCATCAGTGTGTCCAATTTTACCATCCATCAGTGTGTCTGTTTTTACCATCAGTGTGTCATCAGTGTGTCCAATTTTACCATCCATCAGTGTGTCTGTTTTTACCTTCAGTGTATCATCAGTGCTTTTCACATATGGATAAATAAAGATGTGAATAGCCCCAAAGATTATAATGGGTACTTAAAAAAATGGATAGAATACGTATCTGAACACATGAATGAGGCCTTATGCTGAGAAAAACCTCATGACATAGGACATAGCATTTAAAGGGAACCTGTCAGCCCTGTTGTTGCATTCAAACGGCAAACATGACCCTTTAGGGCTTCAGCTATTTCAGAAATATTCCCATATTGGAGTAACATGAGCTTCCTTACAACACTTCGCTGTATGCTAATGATTCCGGGGGGCTAGTCCAGTGAGATGTTTGCAGCTACTGAACCCGGACCGGTGTCAGCGAGAAGTCATGCTCCCTGACCATGATTGACAGTCCCTGCACTGACAGCTTCTTGACAGTTTGTGCTTTCCTTGGCATCTCTTCCACTGTCATCACCCTCCCAATAGCCCATTACAGAGCAGAGCTGTGACTGGACAACCGAGAAGCCAGGAGAAATGCAAACTGTGAAGGTGCCTTTAGTGCAGGGTCTGTCAATCAAGTCCAGGGGCGTGACTGCAGCTACTGATCCTGGACTAGCGTCAGTGAGTAAACGCCTAGTCCTAGATCCCTGGCATACAGCGAGGTGCTATATGTAAGTTGATTTTACTAAAATAAGTGCAGTTCCAAAATAATAATAACAACATTACATGACTAATTAAATAAAGTTGCCAAAGGCCATAGGCTCAGTTAGAAAGTGTCAGGGGACTCAGCAGGTTCTCTCTAAAGGCAGTCTGTCACCCCACAAAACTCAAGTGATCAGAGTCATTTTGGGGACATAGGGGTTGCAAAAAAAAAAACATACTTGTGGTGTACTTTTCTCTGACTTTCTTGTGCAAAAAAATTTTCTTTATTCATTATGCAAATGTGTCCTTGGTGTAGCCAAATGACTAGTGCATCATACTGCCCCTTAATTAACACTCAATTAACACAATGATGCCTGAACTGAAACCTGACCATGTGTGCGCTTAAACACTGACAGTGTAGAAACTGAGATTGCGCCCACTCAGCTCCTGCGCTGACACTGTGCGTGCTCAAGTCCTGCAGTGTCAGAGCACACACAAGCTTTCAGTTCAAGCAGTGGTCGTGCAAACTCTGTGGCGGCTGGCAATGGTAATTCATTTTCCATAAAATGGCTAGATATTTTTTTTAAATACACTTGCTACAGTAACATTTCACGACTTTTGCATCTCTGTTAAATCTAAACATTTCTATATATTGAACATTAATATGACAGTATAGTAACAATCTAGAATAACCTAAAGAGAATCTGTCATCGGAATTCACAATGCAAAAAGCATATAGTTTAGATTACACCTGTTAGACAAGCTGAGGCCGGTGTGCTTACTTTGAAAATCCATGTCAGACTGGCAACATTTTATGAGTCCAGCTAAAGAATTGACAGTTCAATCTCTGACTGAGAACTGCAGCTTTACTGGTCAGTGTCAGGTCTATGTTCTCATGCAGCTATTTTGCAGCCTTTTTTGCTGATTTTTTATACACATTAAAAGCAGCTTTTTACAGTACCAGCAAAAGCTATGAGACTTCACAAATCTCATGCACATGATTGTTTTTTTTCCTGACTGAAATTGAGAACTGCAGCGTTTTTGAAATCTGCAGCATCTCAATTCGTTCAGCGTTTTTTCTCCCATAGAAAGCAAATAGAAAATTAAAAAATTCTGCAAAAACACATTTTTGTAGCATTTTTTACGCGTTTTTAATGAATAAAACTAATAGACAAAGCACACATGTAATCCGCACTAAAAAAAAACACTGCAAAAAACACCTTGAGAATGCTGCAAAACAGGTGCTTTAAATGCAGCACTTTCACTGCCAAGAGGGCAGGTTTTGGCTGCAAAAAAAACCGCAGTAAAAATGCTGCGTGGGAACATAGCCTTAGAGATCTATTTAATGGGTTCAGTTTGTATCAAGAAATCTGGTGACAGATCCTTTCTAGCAATCAATAACTAATGCATGGCTCAAAACATTGTACCCTTCTTTTCAATTTATTTTTTATTAGCTTTGAAACGGTAAAGCTTTGAGGTGATCACATGGAAAATGTAGGTGGGGGTTTGTCCAGCTTGATCCAAATAAGTTAGAATTAGCACTTTATTTCAAACATTTTTCATTATTAAGAACACACATACCATTTAAAACGCGTCGATGATAAGTATCCACTAGTGTTGAGCGAACATGCTCGACACTGCTCGGTACTCGCCCGAGCATCACGCTACTCGGGATGTTCGGCGAGCATCGAGCATTTCCGGGTTACTCGGGCGGGAGCTCGGGTCTCCGCTCTGCATGTTTGGCGCTCTTTACAGAGCCAATGAACATGCAGGGATTGCCAGCCAGTCACTGTAATGCTGCAGCCATGTTGGTTGTGGGCATTACAGTGATTGGCTGGCCGCACAGCGTCACCTCGAGTATTTAAAACCGGGCGCCGCCATCTTGGACACTGTCGCTCCGGATTAGACAGTGTAGGGACAGCGCTGCTGATTTAGGGAGAGATATAAACTGCGAAATAGTTAGTGTAGGGTCGGTAAAGGCTGCCAGAACAAACAAACAGTACTTTTCAGGACTAATATCCATCCCAGATACCAGGAAGGCAGGCTGTATAGGAGACACAGTGGTTATACCAGCAAACGCTGAATTACAGTCCTGTGTGCTCCTGTTGCTGAAATTGCTGGACTTAGCAAAAGGTGTCGGGGGCCAGGAAAAATCCTTTTTTTTTCATCTAAATTCTCCTTTTTTTTCCTCCTTCACACTGTACAAATACCTGTCTTATTAACCTTTGGGTGTGTCCCCCCCCCCCCCAAAAAAAAGCGTGTCTCTGACTTTTCAGACACAAATATAACTGTTGAAAATAGTCTGGTGTAGGCTAGAGAAACAGAAGTGTTGTTTTGCACTTCCACGGTTCAAACCTCTGCATTATCCATTTTGGGCCATTTGTATCTAAAAAAAAAAGTTTGAGTGTGTCGCTCACTGTTCAGCCGCAAATATCTCTATTTAAAAAAGTGTGGTATACCCCAGTAAACAATAACTGTGGTTTTGCCATCCCACGGTAAAAATCTGTATTATTCAGCTTTTGGTAGTTTTTTCCGTAAAGAAAAACAGTAGTGTCTCCTGACTGTTGTGACACAAAAATATATCTGTTGAAAATAGTCTTGTGTAGGCCCGACATCCCAGTGTGGTTTCGCAGTTCCACGGGTCAAATCGCTGTACTATCCAGTTTTGGGCCTTTGGTATCTAAAAAAAAAGCAGTTTGAGTGTGTCGCTCACTGTTCAGCCGCAAATATCTCTATTTAAAAAAGTGTGGTATACCCCAGTAAACAATAACTGTGGTTTTGCCATCCCACGGTAAAAATCTGTATTATTCAGCTTTTGGTAGTTTTTTCCGTAAAGAAAAACAGTAGTGTCTCCTGACTGTTGTGACACAAAAATATATCTGTTGAAAATAGTCTTGTGTAGGCCCGACATCCCAGTGTGGTTTCGCAGTTCCACGGGTCAAATCGCTGTACTATCCAGTTTTGGGCCTTTGGTATCTAAAAAAAAAGCAGTTTGAGTGTGTCGCTCACTGTTCAGCCGCAAATATCTCTATTTAAAAAAGTGTGGTATACCCCAGTAAACAATAACTGTGGTTTTGCCATCCCACGGTAAAAAATCTCTATTATTCAGCTTTTGGTAGTTTTTTCCGTAAAGAAAAACAGTAGTGTCTCCTGACTGTTGTGACACAAAAATATATCTGTTGAAAATAGTCTTGTGTAGGCCCGACATCCCAGTGTGGTTTCGCAGTTCCACGGGTCAAATCGCTGTACTATCCAGTTTTGGGCCTTTGGTATCTAAAAAAAAAGCAGTTTGAGTGTGTCGCTCACTGTTCAGCCGCAAATATCTCTATTTAAAAAAGTGTGGTATACCCCAGTAAACAATAACTGTGGTTTTGCCATCCCACGGTAAAAATCTGTATTATTCAGCTTTTGGTAGTTTTTTCCGTAAAGAAAAACAGTAGTGTCTCCTGACTGTTGTGACACAAAAATATATCTGTTGAAAATAGTCTTGTGTAGGCCCGACATCCCAGTGTGGTTTCGCAGTTCCACGGGTCAAATCGCTGTACTATCCAGTTTTGGGCCTTTGGTATCTAAAAAAAAAGCAGTTTGAGTGTGTCGCTCACTGTTCAGCCGCAAATATCTCTATTTAAAAAAGTGTGGTATACCCCAGTAAACAATAACTGTGGTTTTGCCATCCCACGGTAAAAAATCTCTATTATTCAGCTTTTGGTAGTTTTTTCCGTAAAGAAAAACAGTAGTGTCTCCTGACTGTTGTGACACAAAAATATATCTGTTGAAAATAGTCTTGTGTAGGCCCGACATCCCAGTGTGGTTTCGCAGTTCCACGGGTCAAATCGCTGTACTATCCAGTTTTGGGCCTTTAGTATCTAAAAAAAAAAGCAGTTTGAGTGTGTCGCTCACTGTTCAGCCGCAAATATCTCTATTTAAAAAAGTGTGGTATAGCCCAGTAAACAATAACTGTGGTTTTGCCATCCCACGGTAAAAAATCTCTATTATTCAGCTTTTGGTAGTTTTTTCCGTAAAGAAAAACAGTAGTGTCTCCTGACTGTTGTGACACAAAAATATATCTGTTGAAAATAGTCTTGTGTAGGCCCGACATCCCAGTGTGGTTTCGCAGTTCCACGGGTCAAATCGCTGTACTATCCAGTTTTGGGCCTTTGGTATCTAAAAAAAAAGCAGTTTGAGTGTGTCGCTCACTGTTCAGCTGCAAATATCTCTATTTAAAAAAGTGTGGTATACCCCAGTAAACAATAACTGTGGTTTTGCCATCCCACGGTAAAATATCTCTATTATTCAGCTTTTGGTAGCTTTTTCCGTAAAGAAAAACAGTAGTGTCTCCTGAATGTTGTGACGCAAAAATATATCTGTTGAGAATAGTCTTGTGTAGGCCCGACATCCCAGTGTGGTTTCGCAGTTCCACGGGTCAAATCGCTGTACTATCCAGTTTTGGGCCTTTGGTATCTAAAAAAAAAGCAGTTTGAGTGTGTCGCTCACTGTTCAGCCGCAAATATCTCTATTTAAAAAAGTGTGGTATACCCCAGTAAACAATAACTGTGGTTTTGCCATCCCACGGTAAAAAATCTCTATTATTCAGCTTTTGGTAGTTTTTTCCGTAAAGAAAAACAGTAGTGTCTCCTGACTGTTGTGACACAAAAATATATCTGTTGAAAATAGTCTTGTGTAGGCCCGACATCCCAGTGTGGTTTCGCAGTTCCACGGGTCAAATCGCTGTACTATCCAGTTTTGGGCCTTTGGTATCTAAAAAAAAAGCAGTTTGAGTGTGTCGCTCACTGTTCAGCTGCAAATATCTCTATTTAAAAAAGTGTGGTATACCCCAGTAAACAATAACTGTGGTTTTGCCATCCCACGGTAAAAAATCTCTATTATTCAGCTTTTGGTAGCTTTTTCCGTAAAGAAAAACAGTAGTGTCTCCTGACTGTTGTGACGCAAAAATATATCTGTTGAGAATAGTCTTGTGTAGGCCCGACATCCCAGTGTGGTTTCGCAATTCCACGGGTCAAATCGCTGTACTATCCAGTTTTGGGCCTTTGGTATCTAAAAAAAAAGCAGTTTGAGTGTGTCGCTCACTGTTCAGCCGCAAATATCTCTATTTAAAAAAGTGTGGTATACCCCAGTAAACAATAACTGTGGTTTGCCATCCCACGGTAAAAAATCTCTATTATTCAGCTTTTGGTAGTTTTTTCCGTAAAGAAAAACAGTAGTGTCTCCTGACTGTTGTGACACAAAAATATATCTGTTGAAAATAGTCTTGTGTAGGCCCGACATCCCAGTGTGGTTTCGCAGTTCCACGGGTCAAATTGCTGTACTATTCAGTTTTGGGCCTTTGGTATAAAAAAAAAAGCAGTTTGAGTGTGTCGCTCACTGTTCAGCTGCAAATATCTCTATTTAAAAAAGTGTGGTATACCGCCGTAAACAATAACTGTGGTTTTGCCATGCCACGGTAAAAAATCTCTATTATTCAGCTTTTGGTAGTTTATTCCGTAAAGAAAAACAGTAGTGTCTCCTGACTGTTGTGACACAAAAATATATCTGTTGAAAATAGTCTTGTGTAGGCCCGACATCCCAGTGTGGTTTCGCAGTTCCACGGGTCAAATCACTGTACTATCCAGTTTTGGGAATTTGGTATCTAAAAAAAAAGCAGTTTGAGTGTGTCGCTCACTGTTCAGCCGCAAATATCTCTATTTAAAAAAGTGTGGTATACCCCAGTAAACAATAACTGTGGTTTTGCCATCCCACGGTAAAAAATCTCTATTATTCAGCTTTTGGTAGTTTTTTCCATAAAGAAAAACAGTAGTGTCTCCTGACTGTTGTGACACAAAAATATATCTGTTGAAAATAGTTTTGTGTAGGCCCGACATCCCAGTGTGGTTTTGCAGTTCCACGGGTCAAATCGCTGTACTATCCAGTTTTGGGCCTTTGGTATCTAAAAAAAAAGCAGTTTGAGTGTGTCGCTCACTGTTCAGCCACAAATATCTCTATTTAAAAAAGTGTGGTATACCCCAGTAAACAAGAACTGTGGTTTTGCCATCCCACGGTAAAAAATCTCTATTATTCAGCTTTTGGTAGTTTTTTCCGTAAAGAAAAACAGTAGTGTCTCCTGACTGTTGTGACACAAAAATATATCTGTTGAAAATAGTCTTGTGTAGGCCCGACATCCCAGTGTGGTTTCGCAGTTCCACGGGTCAAATCGCTGTACTATCCAGTTTTGGGCCTTTGGTATCTAAAAAAAAGCAGTTTGAGTGTGTCGCTCACTGTTCAGCCGCAAATATCTCTATTTAAAAAAGTATGGTATACCCCAGTAAACAATAACTGTGGTTTTGCCATCCCACGGTAAAAAATCTCTATTATTCAGCTTTTGGTAGTTTTTTCCGTAAAGAAAAACAGTAGTGTCTCCTGACTGTTGTGACACAAAAATATATCTGTTGAAAATAGTCTTGTGTAGGCCCGACATCCCAGTGTGGTTTCGCAGTTCCACGGGTCAAATCGCTGTACTATCCAGTTTTGGGCCTTTGGTATCTAAAAAAAAGCAGTTTGAGTGTGTCGCTCACTGTTCAGCCCCAAATATCTCTATTTAAAAAAGTGTGGTATACCCCAGTAAACAATAACTGTAGTTTTCCTTTTCCACGGTTCTAATCTACTCTTTATTACCCTTTTTCCATTGATAGTGCAAGTGTAAGCTATTTTACTTAAGGTGAAAATGTGCCACAACCAACAGCCACATCTCGCTCCCACTTCTTGACCGAATTACTAGGGAAGCACAGAACAACACCAGTATTGAGAACTGATCAGTGTGAACAGGTTATTAATTGGATAGCAGATAATACTTCCAGTTACCTGGGCACCACCACCTCCGGTCTGTCTTCCACATGGTCAACTCTTAGTAGCCGTGAGTCTCGACCGCATGCTAATCCTCACCCTGATGCTCCTTCCTCCCACCATGCCGAGTGTCGTGAGACAGCAAGTGATCCCACACTTGGACACTCTGAAGAGCTGTTCACTGGTCCATTTCCATATTTTGGCCCCTCGCCTGATACGCTTGAAGTGGTGGAAGAGGAGATCCCATGTTGCGATGCCCAAATATTTGAACAGCCACGGCCACAGGAAGTCGACGTTGGCAATCTGTCACAAGAGGTGGACGATGACGAGACACAATTGCCAGGAAGTGAGGAGGAGGATCGTGGTGCGCAAGTGGAAGAGGAGGAGGTGATGGATGATCTAGTAACTGACCCAACGTGGAAGGAGGACATGCAGAGTGAGGCCAGCAGCACACAGGGGGAGGGAGGCAGAGTACCCCAACAGGCAGGAAGAAGCAGTGTGGTGGCCGCAGACAGAAGGCAGGCAACCGTTCCCCGTGACACCAACACGAGGGACGTTGCCAGTACAAGCGGTAGGTCTTTCAGAGTCTGGAATTTTTTTAAAGATTCTGCTGATAACCCCAAAAAGGCCATATGTTCCACCTGCCATGCCAGCATCAGCAGGGGTCACAAAACTACCAGCCTGACCACCACCACCATGATCAGGCACATGGCAGCAAAGCACCCGACTTTGTGGGGCGAAACCGAGGGTCCACGACCAGTGTCAGCGGGTGTCACCACTGCTTCTTCCACTGTTGTGGGTGCAATAGAAGCCCCTGTTGTGTGTGCAAGGCAATCCCCTGTCCATACTGCATGTAAAGATGCCCCCTCCTCTCAGTCTTCACTTGTTATGGCAGTTTCTCAAGAAACACCAACAACGTCCACGTCCACGTCCCACCGCAGCGTTCAATTGTCCATATCCCAGACCTTTGAACGAAAGCGGAAATTCGCAGCTAACGCCCCACAGGCCACAGTCCTAAATTCGCACATTTCACGACTGCTTGCGTTGGAAATGCTGCCTTTTAGGCTGGTGGAGACGGAATCCTTCCGCAATCTTATGGCGGTGGCGGTCCCTCGGTACTCGGTCCCCAGCCGACACTATTTTGCCCGGTGTGCCATCCCCGCACTACACAAGCACATGTCCCAAAGCATCTGCCGTGCCCTCAACAACGCAGTTACTGGGAGAGTCCACCTGACAACGGACATGTGGACAAGTGCTTGTGGCCAGGGACGGTACATCTCTCTGACGGCACACTGAGTAAACATAGTGGAAGCCGGGACCCAGTCGGACCTTGGGACGGAACACATCCTCCCCACACTGAGGATTGCGGGCCCTATGTCAGTCAGAGTTGCCCCCACAGTGTACAGCTCCTGCGCATCCTCCTCCTCCTCCTCCTCATGTTCAGCCTCCATCTCAGATATCACCACATCAGTTACAAGCTGGAAGCATTGCAGTACTGCCTCAGCCAAGTGGCAACAGGCTGTGCTGAAACTCATAAGCTTAGGTGATAAACCTCACACTGCTTGTGAGTTGTGGACAGCTGTGAAAGAGCAGGCAGATCTGTGGCTGAGACCGCTGAACCTACATCCCGGCATGGTCGTGTGTGACAATGGCCGTAACCTGGTGGCGGCTCTGAGGTGAGGTGAGATCACACACGTACCATGCCTGGCTCATGTGCTTAACCTCGTGGTTCAGCGGTTTCTTAAATCGTACCCCGAGTTGCCAGATCTGCTCGTGAAAGTACGCCGCTTGTCAGCTCATTTTCGCAAGTCGGCTACAGCTTCCGCCGCCCTTGCTGTGTTGCAGCAGCGTTTGCACCTTCCGGCACCCCGACTTGTGTGTGATGTCCCCACACATTGGAACTCTACCCTCCACATGTTGCAAAGGATTTGTGAGCAGAAGAGAGCAGTTGTGGAGTACCAGCTGCAACAAGGCCGTCGATATTCAGGTCAGACTCCACACATAAGACCTCAGGAGTGGACCTGGATGTCTGACATATGTACCATCCTGACAAACTTTGAGGAGGCCACCAAGATGGCGCCATCATTAGTGTCAGCATCCCACTTGTCTGTCTTTTGCAACGCTCTCTGCAGAGAATTAAAGAGGAGGCATTGCAGCCAGAGTATGATGAGATGGATCAAGAAGCCGGAGCGGGCGATTACACACAGCCCAGCCTCATCTCATCCCAATGTGCATTGGAGGACAATGAGGGAGAGGAGGAGGAGGAAGAACAGGAGCTGCTATCATGCGTTGTAGACGGTAGTACCTGTACAAGTGTCATACCGTCGGTTCAGCGTGGGTGGCCTGAGGACAGGGGGGAGGAGGAAGAGGAGGAGGAGGAGAGCATGGTCAGTCGTCATCTTGGTGAGGACACGGAAATCTTGCCCGTTACCAGTCTGGCACGCATGGCTGACTTTATGTTACGCTGCCTTAACCGTGACCCTCGCGTTGTCAAAATGTTGTGTGACAGTCATTACTGGTTGGTGACACTTGTAGACCCCCGCTACAAGGAGAACTTTCACTCTCTTATTCCTGAGGTGGAGAGGTCTACAAAAATGGGGCAGTACCAGAAGGCCCTTGCTGCAGAACTCTTAAAAAAATTCCCATCTGAACACGCTAGCGGCAGATGTCACAGTTCGTTGCCCAACCAAGGCGTACAGGCAAGAGAGATGCAACTCCAATCCAGCAGAGGCAGGGGAACACTGTCAACGTTCTGGGACAGTTTTCTGACACCCGCCCAGCTTACAGGCCCTGAGGCTCGGGGTACTCTCACAAGGAGTGGAAAGTTTCAAAAGATGGTGAGGGAGTACCTAGCCGACCGTACCAGCGTCCTCCGTGATTCCTCTGTGCCTTTTAATTATTGGGTATCCAAGCTGGACACTTGGAATGAACTCGCTCTGTACGCCTTGGAGGTCCTGGCCTGCCCTGCTGCTAGCGTGTTATCGGAGCGTGTTTTTAGTGCCGCTGGGGGAATTATAACTGATAAGCGCACTCGCCTGTCAACTGACAATGCTGACAAGCTGACCCTTATCAAAATGAACAAGGGCTGGATTGGGCCAGACTTCTCATCACCACCAAATGACAGCAGAGTAACATAAAGTCAAATCCACTGTGTTATTTCGGAAGGTGTATTCACATGCACCGCTTCACACCCACACATGGGTATACGCTTACTCGTTTCAGCTGTTTTATCTTCTTCCCCTTATACTCAGCCTCCACCACCACTATACCACCAGGGTGCCAGCATTGCAAGTTCCTCCGTCCTTATTTTTGGCAGCTTTTGCTTGCAAGGCATAAGCAAATACTATGGGACACCCACTCCCCAATAATGGGACTTATGTTTGGAATATGCTGTACTGCATGGCTCTTGTAAGGGGCATTGCAAGTTGCTCCGTCCTAATTTTTGGCAGCTTTTGCTTGGAAAGCATAAGCAAATACTATGGGACACCCACTCCCCAATAATGGGACTTATGTTTGGAATATGCTGTACTGCATGGCTCTTGTAAGGGGCATTGCAAGTTGCTCCGTCCTAATTTTTGGCAGCTTTTGCTTGGAAAGCATAAGCAAATACCATGGGACACCCACTCCCCAATAATGGGACTTATGTTTGTAATATGCTGTACCGCATGGCTCTTGTAAGGGGCATTGCAAGTTGCTCCGTCCTAATTTTTGGCAGCTTTTGCTTGGAAAGCATAAGCAAATACTATGGGACACCCACTCCCCAATAATGGGACTTATGTTTGTAATATGCTGTACTGCATGGCTCTTGTAAGGGGCATTGCAAGTTGCTCCGTCCTAATTTTTGGCAGCTTTTGCTTGGAAAGCATAAGCAAATACTATGGGACACCCACTCCCCAATAATGGGACTTATGTTTGTAATATGCTGTACTGCATGGCTCTTGTAAGGGGCATTGCAAGTTGCTCCGTCCTAATTTTTGGCAGCTTTTGCTTGCAAGGCATAAGCAAATACTATGGGACACCCACTCCCCAATAATGGGACTTATGTTTGTAATATGCTGTACTGCATGGCTCTTGTAAGGGGCATTGCAAGTTGCTCCGTCCTAATTTTTGGCAGCTTTTGCTTGCAAGGCATAAGCAAATACTATGGGACACCCACTCCCCAATAATGGGACTTATGTTTGTAATATGCTGTACTGCATGGCTCTTGTAAGGGGCATTGCAAGTTGCTCCGTCCTAATTTTTGGCAGCTTTTGCTTGGAAAGCATAAGCAAATACCATGGGACACCCACTCCCCAAGAATGGGACTTATGTTTGTAATATGCTGTACTGCATGGCTCTTGTAAGGGGCATTGCAAGTTGCTCCGTCCTAATTTTTGGCAGCTTTTCCTTGGAAAGCATAAGCAAATACTATGGGACACCCACTCCCCAATAATGGGACTTATGTTTGTAATATGCTGTACTGCATGGCTCTTGTAAGGGGCATTGCAAGTTGCTCCGTCCTAATTTTTGGCAGCTTTTGCTTGGAAAGCATAAGCAAATACTATGGGACACCCACTCCCCAATAATGGGACTTATGTTTGTAATATGCTGTACTGCATGGCTCTTGTAAGGGGCATTGCAAGTTGCTCCGTCCTAATTTTTGGCAGCTTTTGCTTGCAAGGGATAAGCAAATACTATGGGACACCCACTCCCCAATAATGGGACTTATGTTTGTAATATGCTGTACTGCATGGCTCTTGTAAGGGGCATTGCAAGTTGCTCCGTCCTAATTTTTGGCAGCTTTTGCATGCAAGGCATAAGCAAATACTATGGGACACCCACTCCCCAATAATGGGACTTATGTTTGTAATATGCTGGGGACCAGGCGGCTGGGGACTGAGTATGGATACCAGGCCGCCGACACAGCCATGGCGTGGTGGCCAGATTCCGCCTCCACATGCTTAAAAGGCCCAATTTAAAGTGCAAGCAAGCAAGCAGTATGGTATTGCAGCCTGGGGGTGGGTGGGTGGCAGGCAGCATACTTGCGCTTGCATTGCAAGGAATGGGAGAGGTACAATTGAACACTGCCCTGGGACAAGGACTTGAATGGGAATAGTTGCAAGTCTGCAACGACAGGTGCAAGGTGGGAAGCATCTTCGCATGTACCATGAACAGGGGTTTGGCATGCACACCCTACAGTGGAATAGGCTCTCCTTCCCACTAAATGCACTGGGGAGGGCACAGGTAATGTTTTGGTATACGCGCTTAATCTTATGTATAAGGCACACCAGGACAAATAGGGGCGGCTGGGGACTGAGTATGGATACCTCGCTGCCGAAGCAGCCATGAGGTAGTGGCCAGCTTCGGCCTCCTCCAAACTAAAAGGCCCCATTTCAAGTGCAAGCTAGCAGTATGGAATTGCAGTCTGGGGGTGGGTGGGTGGCAGGCTGCACACTTACACTTGCATTAAAAGAAAACATAGCAGATGCTAACTTCTGTCATCATCATCATGCTCCTCACCTTGGCACTCTCAATTCCACCGATGGAGAAGTCAGGGCCCACCGGAGGAGTCTGGTTCTCTGGTGGGCTCGTCCAATGCTGCCTAAAGCAGGCCGGGCTAAGAAAAGTGTGTGGGGGGATGTTCCAAGGAGAAATAGGGGCGGCTGGGCACCGTTTATGGGGGGCGGCTGGGGACTGAGTATGGATTCCAGGCCGCCAACACAGCCATGACGTGGTGGCCAGATTCCGCCTCCACATGCCTAAAAGGCCCAATTTCAAGTTCAAGCAAGCAAGCAGTATGGTATTGCAGCCTGGGGGTGGGTGGGTGGCAGGCTGCATACTTGCGCTTGCATTGCAAGGAATGGGGGAGATACAATTGAACACTGCCCTGGGACTAGAACTTGCATGGGGATAGTTGCAAGTCTGCATCTTCTGATGCGGCAAGGATCACTTATGATGGGCACACTTTTAGACAGTGACCTGGGAGTCAGAGATGCTTCCAGGGGTCTTCCCCATGCTGTTCCATGTCTTTTCAGCACTTTATGCATGTGTCACACAGCACATGGCCAGATAAGGTTGTAAAATGTTAAAATGACATTTCCCGGTGAATGCATTTGTCATAGTTGAAAGCAATACAAAAGTGCAAAAACGCATAAAAAATGCTACTTGTGAACATAGCCGAAGGTGTGGAGGAGGATTTTTGTTTTTGGTCATTTATTTTAACTTATACACAAATCTTTTCCCTGGAAAGGATGTTCCTTAACATATTTCACAGGAAAAAAGTTTCACTTTCGTTTTTGAACGTTTTATTGTGAGCCCGTAAAAGTGGCTTAATACCTCTGACCACGTTGTTGACAGCAGTGACCTGGGGGTCAGAAATGCTTCCTGGGGCGATCCCCATGCTGTCGCCATGTCATTTGAGCACTGTCACTATCGTTTTGGGCACTTGTTAGGCTTTTAAAAGACTGCCGGGGGTGCCACCGCAAAAATGCTCGAGTCTCCCATAGACTAACATTGGGCTCGTTGCTCGGGTCGAGCACCCGAGTATCACGGCGAGCTCGGCCCGAGCTTCGAGCACCCGAGCATTTTAGTGCTCGCTCAACACTCACCACTTTTTATGGATTTTAATGGTATGAAATAAAGTGCTTATTTTAACCTATTTGGATCGAGCTGGAAAAACCCATCTCCTTTTACCAACTTGCAACAGCTTCTGCTCCAGGCTCTCCAAAATGTAAAGTTGGAAACATAGGTGAGCTGGTGATTTCCTATTTCATACTTACAGTGGCATGTAAAAGTTTGGCTACTCCTGGTCAAAATTACTGTTATTGTGAACAGTTAAGCAAGTTGAAAATGAAATGATCTCTAAAAGGCCTAAAGTTAAAGATGGCACATTTACATTGAATTTTAGGCAAAAAAAAATATATTTTTTCATCTTTTACGTTTTAAAAATTACAAAAAGGAAAATGGGTCGATACAAAACTTGGGCTCCCTACATGGTTAGTATCTAGTAGCACCCCCTTTTGAAAGTATCACAGCTTGTAAACGCTTTTTGTAGCAAGGCAAGAGTCTTTCATTTCTGGTTTGAGGGATTTTCATCCATTCTTCCTTGCAAAATTCTTCCAGTTCTGTTAGATTCCTGGGTCGTCTTGCATGCACTGCTATTTTGAGGTCTAGCTACAGATTTTAAATTATGTTCAGATCAGGGGACTGTGAGGGCCATTGTAAAACCTTCAGCTTGCGCCTCTTAAGGTAGTCTATTGTGGATTTTGACATGTATTTAGGATCATTATCCATTTGTAGATGCCATCCTCTTTTCAACTTCAACTTTTTACAGATCGTGTTATGTTTGCATTAAGAATTTGTTGAAATTTCATTGAATCCATTCTTCCCTCTACTTGTGAAATGTTCCCCGTGCCATTGGCTGCAAC
Source organism: Phyllobates terribilis (assembly GCF_046119375.1). Taxonomy (NCBI): domain Eukaryota; kingdom Metazoa; phylum Chordata; class Amphibia; order Anura; family Dendrobatidae; genus Phyllobates; species Phyllobates terribilis. The sequence goes on from NW_027362761.1 coordinate 214,531,533, forward strand.
ATAACCACAAAGTATGATTGATCCACCCCCATGATTAATGTTTGGTGGAATGTTCTTTTCCTGAAATTCTGTGACCTTTTTCCTCCACACATACTTTTGATCATTGTGGCCAAAGAGTTCTATTTTAACCTCATCAGTCCACATGACTTGTTTCCAAAATACATCAGACTTGTTTAGATGTTCTATTGCATATTTCTGACTCTGAATTTTATGGTGAGGATTCAGGAGAGGATGCAGGAGAGTCTGATGACTCTTCCATGAAGGCCATATTTCTGCAGGTGTCTCTGAACAGTAGTATTGTACAACATACCCCATAGTCTGCTTAATCTTTCTCAAGGTCTTTTTCAGTCAAGTGGGGGTTCTGATTTGCCTCTCTAGCAATCCTATGTGCAGCTCTCACTGAAATTTTGCTTGGTCTTCCAGACCTTATCTTGACCTTCGCTGTTCCTGCTAACATCCATTTCTTAATTACATTTCGACCTAAGGAAATGGCAGCTTGAAAACGTTTTGCTATCTTCTTATAGCCTTCTCCTGCTTTGTGGGCCTCTACCACTTTCATTTTCAGAGTGCTAGGCAGCTGCTTAGAACAACCCATAGCTGCTGTTTTTTGGCACAAGGTTAGAGGAGGCTGGACTTCATAAAGCTGGGAGATTTGCATCACTTGGCCTTCCCTAACAATGATAGTGAACAAGTCATAACCCTAACAGGCTAATTAAGGTCTGAAACCTTGGTCAAAGTTATCTGAACACACAAATCTCCAAGGGTGACCAAACTTTTGCCAATTTTCCTTATTGTAATATTTAAAATGTAAAATATGCAAATATTTTTTTTTCCTAAAATACAAAAGAAATGGGTCATCTTTTACTTTAGGCCTTTTAGAGATCATTTCATCTTCAACTTGCTTAACTGTTCACAATAACAGTAATTTTGACTAGGGATGTCCAAACGTTTACATGCCACTGTATACAAAAGCTTCATAGAATTCATTAGTGACAATACTGTTTTGCTGATATGGCCTTGGGGTTATTCAGACAACCGTTTTCAGGATCATACTGACGTGACTGCAGTCCATGTGGCAACAGTTCTATATATTTGACTCTCACCGGTGGGAAAAAGTGTTATGGTGCAATCTGTTTTTTGTTTTTTTTTCATTTTCAACATTGACAAAAAGTTGATATGTAAAATCACTCATATAAATTGCGCTTTTGCCTATTATATGGTCTATGTACTACCAGAGTGTAGTCTGTTGTGCACATAGAAAAAACATGGACCGAAAAAATTATTGACTGAAGATTTATTTAAAAACCCTTTTTCCAAATTATCAGATCATGAATGATATAATGTATTACCTAGGATTCCAATCTCCAGCCCTTTAAGATTTTCTTCAATGTGCTTATATATTCCAGTTTTGGTGAAGTCGGCTTCTATGATTATGACTTTTCTTCTTGTAGTTTGCTCTGTTGAAATGTAACCAAATGTATATAACATATTAATTTTAGATGGATCAATATAAATTATCGCATATAAAAGAAATAACCTTATAATCTAGCAATTAAAACTATGCTTATAGTTTTATAAATGCACATAAAGGGTTTTTTTACAAGCTGTCGGCAATGGTTTAAAATAAGAAATGGAGGAGTACTCACCTTATTAATTTCCTTCCGCTTAGGTGAAGATGCTTCCGTGATTTCCCACAGACTCTGTTCACCCAGCATTAGCAATGATTGGTCTACACTGTTATGTTCTACAACTAAGAACTAAGGAAAAGGAGGGAAAAGCTGTCCCTGCACTGAGACTCTACTTAAACCCTACGCTGGGGCAGGTGCCCTATTCCTTGTGAATAGCCCCACCGACGATCCTGCACTGAACTCAAACGAAGACCTGAAGGAAGGGGAAAGGGTATCCCTAAAAGATCTAAGGACTGGGAGCAAAAACAGGTGACCTCCTAAAGGAAAAGTTAGTTGCAGAAACGAAGATTAAAAGAAACAAAACTGTTGGATCAAGAAGTCCCAGGATATCAATTGTCCTAAGTACAAAGAACTAACAAGGCAACTTAGCCAGAGCACAAGCGTAACAACACTGATGTCCAGCGAGGAATGGGAGACAGGTGCTGAGTAATAAAGAGTGAGAAAATCACGTGACCAAGACACCCAGCACCAGAGGAAAAGACTAGAAGCCAGCAAACCACAAAATGATGGCTGAAAAGCAAAACAGCATAGATTCTAACAGTACCTCCCCTTTTACGAGGATCCTCCGGATCCTCTAGGCCGAGCCTTAATTAGCCTTGAGGCCGAGACATCCTCGGCCTTCACCCAGGAATTATCCTTGGGGCCGAAACCTCTCCAGGACACAAGATACTGCAATCTCCCTCTATGCCACCTGGAATCCAAAATGCGAGAAACCTCAAATTCACCGTCCTCATCAACAGGAGGAACAGTAGGCTTCGCCTGCCTATCAGGCGTGTCCACCTCCTTAAGTAACGACACATGAAACACAGAATTAATCGAGGGAATGCCCAACCTCACCGCTGCCGAGTTGACAATCTGAACCACTTTGAAAGGACCCACAAATTTAGGCCCCAGTTTTTTAGAAGGAATTTTCAAACGAAGATTCCTAGAGGACAACCAAACCATGTCCCTAACAGCAAACTAGGACTCCTTTCTTTTTTTGTCAAAATACCTTTTTGATCTCCTGTTAGCCTCTTTAAGATTCAGGCGAACACTGGTCCAAACCCTCTCCAAATCACCAGAAAAATTATCCTCCTCCGGTACAGCAGCCCCAACTTTTGGAAAATGGACCAAAAATTGGATACCTGCCAGTACAACAAAAAAAGGAGAACACCCAGCCAAGGAAGAAGTATGATTATTAACGTCAAACTCCGCAAGTGGTAGAAATTCCGACCACATTTCCTGATTGTCTGCCACAAAACATCTCAAAAACTGCTCGACGTCCTGGTTCTTCCTTTCAGTTTGTCCATTGGACTCTGGATGATACCCCGACGAGAATGACAAATGAATTTTCAATCTGTCACAAAAAGCACGCCAAAAGTGAGCCACAAACTGTGGTCCTCTATCGGAAATGTCCGTGGGAACACCATGGAGCCTGACAATCTCCTTCACAAAAGCCTTAGCAAGAGTCTCATTTTACTAAACTGGTCCACAACAACCCAGATGACGGAAAAACCCTCCGATACAGGCAGATCGGTGATAAAATCCATGGCAAGGTGCGTCCATGGCGAACTAGGAACTTCCAAGGGGCACAGCAACCCTGCAGCCGGAGCGTGAGAGGCCTTCGACCTAGCGCACACAGAACACTGACGCACCCACTTGATGACTTCTCTTTGCCACCCTGGTCACCAGAAACTCCGACCGATAGACTTCCTAGTTTCTGAAATCCCTGGGTGACCCGCCAACCGAGACTCATGACATTCAGCAAACAACGCTCTCCTCAAGGCTCTAGGCACAAACAATTTACCACACGGAGTGTTAGTTGGTGCCTCACTCTGGCAGCTGCTGCAAAGGCAAATAAAATAATGGGATGCATTAAAAGAGGCATAGATGGTCATGAGGAGAACATAATTCTACCTCTATACAAGTCACTAGTGCAACCACACTTAGAATACTGTGTACAGTTCTGGTCTCCGGTGTATAAGAAAGACATAGCTGAACTAGAGAGGGTGCAGAGAAGAGCAACCAAGGTTATTAGAGGACTGAGGGGTCTGCAATACCAAGACAGGTTATTACACTTGGGGTTATTTACTGTGGAAAAACGAAGGCTTAGGGGTGATCTTATTGCTACGTACAAGTATATGAGGGGATAGTACAAAGACCTTTCTACTGATCTTTTTACTCTGAGGCCAGAGACGGGGACAAGGGGGCATCTTCTACGTCTGGAGGAAAGAAGATTTAATCATAATCACAGACGGGGATTCTTTACTGTAAGAGCAGTGAGACTATGGAACTCTCTGCCGCATGATGTTGTAATGAGTGATTCACTACTAAAATTTAAGAAGGGCATGGATGCCTTTCTTGAAAAGTATAATATTACAGGTTATATATACTAGATTCCTTGATAGGGCATTGAGCCAGGAAACTAGTCTGATTGCCGTATAGAGTCGGGAAGGAATATTTTTCCCCAATGTGGAGCTTAGTGTTTGCCACATGGGTTTTTTTTTGCCTTCCTCTGGATCAACATGTTAGGCTACGGGTTGAACTAGATGGACTTAGTCTTCCTTCAACCTTAAAAACTATGTTACTATAAATCAGGGGTCCTCAAACTACGGCCCGCGGGCCACATGCGGCCCGCGGAGGACTTTTATCCGGCCCGCCGGGCTATGGGCGGAGGAGAGGAGAGCGGTGCCATTGCCCATCCTTCTCCCCCACTTGCTCAGGGCCCCGGCAGGCGGATACTTACCTCTCACCGTGCCTCCGCAGATCCGCTGTCTTCCTGCTCTGCGCTTCCTGTGACGTCTCAGGTCAGAGGGCGCGGTGACGTCTTTACACCGCGCCCTCCCGAGTGCTGTCACAGGCAGCGCAGAGCAGGACAACGCCGCCGCGACGCTGGAGTCCAGACCAGAGTAGAGCAGCGGCAGCAAGTGAGAAGTGAGGTGAGTATTGGATTTTTTTTTTTTTTTGATGTATGGAGGCATAGGTCATTATATGGGGGGGTGACATCCTGCAAGGGGTATAATATGGGGGGGGTGACATCCTGCATGGGGCATGATAGGGGGGTGACATGCTGCATGGGGCATTATATGGGGGGGAAAGGGACATCCTACATGGGGCATTATATGGGGGAGAAAGGGACATCCTGCATGGGGCATTATATGGGGAGAGAGGTGACATCCTCCATGGGGCATAATATGGGGGGGTGACATGCTGCATGGGGCATAATATGGGGGGGTGACATGCTGCATGGGGCATAATATGGGGGGGTGACATGCTGCATGGGGCATTATATGGGGGGGTGACATGCTGCATGGGGCATTATATGGGGGGTGACATCCTGCATGGGGCATTATATGGGGGGTGACAACCTGCATGGGGCATTATATGGGGGGGAAAGGGACATCCTGCATGGGGCATTATAAAGACAGGAGAGTGATATCTTGCATGGGGCATTATATGGTGTGAGAAAGGGACATCCTGCATGGGGCATTATATGGGGGGTGGCATCCAGCATGGGGCATTATAAGGGGGGAACAGCCTGCATGGGGCATTATAAGGGGGGAACAGCCTGCATATGGCATTATAAGAAGGGAAACAGCCTGCCTATTGGGAACATTTACCTGCCCATTTAACTTTACTTGTTCTTCATTTTAAATATTGTATTTGTTCCTGTATTGTTTTTTTACTTCAAAATAAGATATGTGCAGTGTGCATAGGAATTTGTTCATAGTTTTTTTTAAAAACTATATTCCGGCCCTCCAATGGTCTGAGGGACAGTGAACTGGCCCCCTGTTTAAAAAGTTTGAGGACCCCTGCTATAAATGTTACTCTGAGCTCCTAGGATGCTATTCACCAACTCTGAATCCAATGCGGCCACCACCACCCCTCTCTGCAAAATACACTCTTCCCTCTCAGCATTCACCGCTGGAGAAAAACTACAAGACAAAGCGTCAGCCTTAACATTCTTTGTACCCGGGACAAAGGTTACAGAAAAATTGAACCGGGCAAAAAACAGTGCCCACCTAGCCTGACGGGCATTCAAACGTTTAGCTACGTCCAGATAAATCAAATTCTTATGATCAGTGAAAACCTGTAAAGGATGTCGAACCCCCTCCAAAAAATGTCGCCAATGCTCGAACGCAAGTTCAATAGCCAACAACTCACGATTCCCAACATTTTTTGAAAAGAAAGCACAGGGATGCACCCAGGGCCGGCGTCAGCACCCGGCGTACCCGGGCAAGTGCCGGGGCCCTGGAAAATCAGAGGGGCCCACCGCCCACTCACTGTAGGGGCCCACCGCCCACTCACTGTCGGGGCCCTGGCCGCTTCCTCGGCACCTGTTCAGTGACGCAGGCGCTGCTTGATTGCCAGCACTTCAGACATGGCCGCGCACAGTGTGCTGTATCTGCTAGTAATGACACGGCAGGATCGATGGCACTGCACCTTTAATTGTGCTTGTGTGTCACCCCTGCTGCGTCATTACTAACAGACACAGCCGCACAGTGCGCGGCCATGTCTGGGGGAGTGCCGGCAATCAAACACCGTCGGAGGTCCTGCACAGATGGGGGGGAGCGGCCCGGACCGGACTCCAAGTGGGCCCCACTGATGTTCCAGGGCCATGAAGTCTGTGACACGCCGGGGGCCCTGCACTGCCCCAGACCTGAGGAGCTGCTGGACAGGACACTGGAACAGGGACAGGTGAGTGAGGCTTCCCCAATCCCCATATTAAAAATATTTGTAATGGGTCTGTGTGAGTGCATGTATGTGAATGTCAGTGTGTATGATTGTGTATATATATTTGTATGTTTTATATATGTCTTTAAGAATTTGTGTAAAAATGTGTGTGTCTGTATGTGTACAAATCTGTGTACTGTGTGTGCGTGCATGCGTGTGTGCGCATGTCTGCGTACCGTGTGTGCGTGCATGTGTCTGCGTAACGTGTCTGCATACCTTGTGTGTGTGCGTGCATGTGTCTGCATACCGTGTCTGCGTACTGTGTCTGCGTACCGTGTGTGCATACTGTGTCTGCGTACCGTGTGTGTGTGCACATGTCTGCGTACCGTGTGTGCATGTCTGCGTACCGTGTGCGTTTGCATGTCTGCGCACCGTGTGTGCGTGCATGTGTCTGTGTACCGTGTGTGCGTGCATGTCTACGTACCGTGTGTGCGTGCATGTGTCTGCATACCGTGTGTGCATGTCTGCGTACCGTGTGTGCGTGCGCATGTCTGCATATGTAAAGGATGAGGTGGCAGGCTGGGCCCTGTGTACTATATATATATTTCTCCGCCGTATCTGTGCATCATGAATCGTGTATGTGACAAGCCCAGGGGATGGGGGATGACTCGGTTACCTGGACCTTTAGCCTTAAGGAGGTCGCGGTGGTCGGCTCCCGGGCCCATACTCTGGGGTCTCTCTTTAAATAGGCGTTGATAGATGTCAAGTTTATAAACGTTCGTGACGCCACCTATGGTTTCTGATGATATTCACCAGCGCTGCGCAGTCCACTGAGGCCGGTGATAAGGCAGCTAGATGGTATGGCTCCCCACAGGTGGAGCTGGGCCTCAGGGCAGTATAAGGATGGGGTATGCAGGACGGAGAGACTCAGCCGGGTCAGAGTAAGAACAGGGACGAACACAAAAGTCACTTCAGTACCTTTTACTGATGGAAATTCAGGCACACCCCGGAGCACTGTAGGGTGAAGGGTGTATGTCCGGATCCTCCCCAATGAGCAGGTTTTGGGCCTCCTGGTTCTTGCTGCTGCGTGGTAAGTTTCTGACCTGCCTGGAGCTAGGCCTAACTTTGTCTCTGTCCTGCGCTGGCTGACCTTGTGGTAGGGCCTTCTCTTGGAGTGCACGCTCCCAACCTACGGGGCCTATGTGTCTCCTGGCTCTGGTACGTATCAGCACTTTAGTGATCCTGGGACTTGTAGTTCTCCAGGGATTCCGGTTTATCTTACTGGGTCGTGGAGATCCCGGTAAGCTTCGGACCCGGTGTCCGGTAACTACTTCTTCTTCGGTGTGAGCTAATTAAGCTCCTCTGCCCCCCTAAGAGCTAACTCTCTACTCCTTCGCCTTCGGCCTACTTGGACCCTCAATAGGCTATTCACACTAATGGCAGCGGGCCGCATTTCACCGATCTTATGGCGCCGGCACACCTAAAGCTCACCTCACTGAGCTGCACCGAGTCTCGATCTGGATAAGCTCCACTGCAGGATAGCAATTGCAGGAGCTGAACAGGCTTTTGTCCTCTGAGGTAACTCGCCTCAGGCTGTACTGGACTCACTGCTATACCAGAATAGACTGACTGCTGCCTGGCTCCACCTTCCCTTTTATATCTCCCTAAGGAGCTCCCTCTGGTGGTCTGAGGTGGAAGGTGGAGATGTGTGAATGGAATGGGGGCCTCTTGTGGAGGAATCCTTCAATACACCCTTCTGGGTCTGTGATACCAAGCACGGCTGGGCTTCACATTCCCCCCTAGTTAAACTCAGCACTCCTGGGCTGAAGTACATTTTATAAAACAATAACAATTGGAATTATAAGCAATACTAAACAATCTTCCCTTTATGGGAGGCACAAATCTTAAACGTTGCATAGCAATAACAATTACAGAGTGTCCTCAGAATCCAAGTCTCTTGTGGTGAGGTTCCCATACAGTATGTCCATCTCACAGGGTAGAATACTTTGGTGGTTTTTGAGGGACCTGTCCTAAACCCTCTACGTAGGCCCTGTGGTGGCTGCAGGGCATGAAGATCCCGTGTTGGACCTCCACACGTGCCACTCCAGACAGGTTTTGCTTCTAAGGTCACCTAAAGGGCACTCAAGGAGCGCAATTATATACAATATGAGTTTTTGGGCTGCACACAGTCCTCAGCCACGCAGTTCATTATGCAAATAAAGAAGTAAATAGGCTAAGTGTCCATATCACTTAAACTGTTCAAAAATAAGCAAAACACAAAATAATGTACATTTGCATGGGAAATACACAATTATGCAGTACATTACAATTTAACATACAATAACCCAGGGGTAACTATCTACACTCTCTGAAATTTTGCTACTTTACTAAGTGTACCTAGCAGGGGGTTTACCTCTCGTGCTACGTACTGATCTGCGTAGTGCTGTGGTTGGTGGAGTGTCAGTGTCTGTATCCTCAGTTACTCTATCAGTTCTACGTGTGACCATGATGTAAAACTGCCTTAACCTCTCTCTTGGACTGGCAAGTCTACCATTGGCTGGGCCCTCTTGCTCTGCTCCTGCCGGGGATCCTTCATCCGGGGATACTTCTTGAGCTGGGTCTTCTGCACCACTTACAGGTTCAACTTGCTGTGGAGGGTGTTCTGGTTGTTCATAGAATTGGAGTACTGGAATGATTACTGCACCTCCTATCTGAGGCCAATCCGCTGGGAAGTCTCCAAGGTCAGTGTGTATCACTGTTTCTTTAGGTTCTTCCTGGGTTGTGAGAGACACCTTTTCTTGGGGTTTCAGTAATTCTGGACACAACTTCAAGTGGTCCCTGGACACTGTAGCAGATGTTTTTCCTCCATCACGACTGACTATACATGTCTTTTTGTTGTCAAATCTTGACGGTAACACAGTGTAGGGTTCTTTTTCCCATTGGTCGTCGTGTTTGTGGTTGCGTCTTTTCCTTTTTAGTACTGTTTCACCTGGTGTGAAAGGTTCTGCTGGTGCGTTTTTGTTGTAATGCATTTCCAGCTTTTCTCTCACCCGGGTAAGACTGTCCTTGACACAAGCTTGTACCCTTCTGTACTGCTCTTGTCTGGTGGTGTCCCAGTCCTCAGTGGTCATATCAGCTTCAGGTTCAACAACACCAAGCTCCAAATCCATGGGCAGCTTTCCTGGCCTTACCCGCATAAGATATGCCGGAGTGCAGTTGGTGGAACTCACTGGTATATGATTGTACAGATCCACTAGGTCAGGTAGTAGGTCTGGCCACTGGTTTCTCTCTTCAAGTGGTATGGTCTTTAGCAGGTCGATAATGATGTTGTTCATCTTTTCACAGAGCCCGTTTGTTTGTGGGTGGTAAGGTGTAGTTCTTATCTTTTTACACCCGTAGAGATGGCAGAACTCCTTGAATAACTCAGCCTCAAAGGCCGGGCCTTGGTCAGTCAGTACCTGCTCAGGATATCCATGGGGTCTGCAGAAGTACGCTTGGCACGTCTTTGCTGCTGTCTCTGCTGTCAGGTCTTTGACAGGGGCGACCACCAGGAAACGTGAGTAATGATCCACCATAGTCAGAGCATAGGAGTACCCTGACCTGCTGGGTTACAACTTGACATGGTCCAGGGCCACGATCTCCAGGGGCCGAGTCGTCTTGATGGGTTGCAGGGGTGCCTTCTGGCTGCTGAAGTCTTTACTTCTTAGGCCGCAGGGTCCACAGTCCCGGCACCACCTTTCAATGGAGCTGCGCATTCCTACCCAGTAGAATCGACACTTCAGCAGGGTCTCTAGCTTTTTCCAGCCAAAGTGCCCCGCTTGATCGTGGTAAGCTTCTAATACCATCTGGATGTCTGTCTTCGGGACCACTATCTGCCATACCATCTCATGGGTTCTTGGATTAGCGTACCTCCGGCACAGCTTCTCACGGTAGATAAACAGCCGGCTTCTCTCGTTCCACAGCTGCTTTGCTTGCAGAGATGCATCTTTCTCCAGGGAGGTACCATCTTGGGTTATCAGCTGTTTGATGCGGCTGACAACCGGGTCGCTGTCCTGGGTCTCTTTCCAGCTGTGGTGAGGCAGGGGGTTTAAAGTCTTTTCACGCGGCTTCCTGGAGGCTCGTTGCTCATGGATCATCCCATTCCAGTGAAAGGCAGGTAGCTCTATCTCTTCCAGGTCATCCACTTCTTCCTCCGTGTCTGACTGGTGAGGCATCCTAGACAGGGCATCGGCGTTGGCGTTCTTGCGGCCCACCCGGTATTTGATTGTAAATTGGCAGTTTGACAGCCAAGCCATCCATCGTTGTTCCAGAGCCCCCAACTTAGCTGTTTCAAGATGGGTCAAGGGGTTGTTATCAGTAAAGGCAGTGAACTTGTTGGAAGCCAGATAGTGCTTGAATCTTTCAGTGATGGCCCAGACTAAGGCCAGGAACTCCAACTTGAAGCTGCTATAGTTCTCTGGGTTCCTCTCAGTCGGACGGAGTTTCCTACTTGCGTACGCGATGACTTTCTCTTGCCCATTCTGCTTCTGACTTAAGACAGCGCCCAGGCCTTCGTTGCTGGCATCCGTATACAGCAGGAACGGTTGGCTGTAGTCAGGGTAGGCTAGGATCTCATCACCTGTCAGGATCTCCTTCATCTCCTGAAACGACTCTGCTTGCTCCTTACCCCAGTGGAATGGAGGGTTTTTGCCTTTGGGGGACTGCCCTACCAGGAGGTCTTGCAGAGGAGCTGCTTTCTTTGTGTAGTCCTTTACGAACCTCCGGTAGTATCCTACTAGTCCCAAGAACTGACGCACCTCCTTGAGGATCTTTGGCTCCGGCCACTTCTGGATGGCTGTGACTTTCTCCAGGTCTGGTGCTACGCCTTCCGGACTGACAATGTGTCCCAGGTACTGTACCTTCTTCTTGAGCAGGTGGCACTTTGAGGGCTTCAACTTCATCCTGTACCGGGACAGTGACTCAAATACCTCTGCCAGGTGTTTCAGTGGTACTCGTACGTTCTGGAGTACACAATTACGTCATCCAGGTAAAGTAACACAGTCTCGAAGTTGCGGTGTCCCAGGCAGCACTCCATCAATCTCTGGAACGTTCCGGGGGCATTGCAGAGTCCAAACAGCATGCTGTCGAACTCGCAGAGTCCCATCAGGGTGGTGAAGGCCGTCTTTTCCCGATCCTCCTCAGCCACAGCTACCTGCCAGTATCCACTAGTGAGGTCAAGGGTGGAAAAGTAATTTGCAGACTTTAAGGCAGCTAGGGACTCCTCTATGCGTGGCAAAGGGTATGCATCTTTATGTGTAATGCGATTTACTTGACGGTAATCTGCACACATTCTCATGCTCCCGTCCTTTTTCCTAACCAGCACTAGGGGAGCCGCCCAGGGACTACAACTATCCCTTATCACTCCCGCCTTCCTCATGTCATGCAGCATTTCTTTTGCCTTCTGGTAGTGCGCTGGGGGTATAGGCCGATAACGTTCTTTAATTGGGGAATGGTTGCCTGTGGGGATATGATGTTGAACCCCCTTAACCCTCCCGAAGTCTAGTGGATGTTTGCTGAACACCTGCGAGTATTCTTGAACCACCCGGTGTACACCCTGTTTTTGATGGGCAGGAGTGGTGTCTGTCCCAACATGGAGCTGCTGACACCAGTCCTCCACCTGGGTTGCAGGGTCATTATTCTCCACTTCTTCTGGTGAAGTTAAGGACTCCACCTCATGGATACAGTTGTTGTTGACAGCATGTAGTTTGACAACAGTGGCATAACATGGCAGTTTGACCTCATCTTCCCCTAGGTTAAGAAGACGGACAGGCACCCTCCCATTACGTACATCTACCACCCCCCTGGCGGTTAAGAGCGTGGGTCTATGCTCGAAGCGAAGGGGTTCTACTACCGCCTGGTAGCTCTGTCCTCTAAGACCTATGGCAGCTCTACACCAGATGAGCATTTCACTCATTGGGGGGATGACAATGGGTATGGGGTCTGTTACCCTCACGTTACCGATTTCACCATCTGTCAACCTTACTTGCTGTTGATACATCAGGACACGGATCTCCTTCTGTAGCGCCCTCCTTTGTGTCGGTCTGGCAGTGTCAGCGATCTGTTGGAGTAAGAACACAACCTCTCCCAAACAGTTACCAACAATGTTAGTGCCAAGTACCATATATGGGTTGCTGTCATCAGGGTTAGTCTCCACTACAATTAGTCCCTGGTCCTTCAGCTCCACTCTCCCCACCTTTACAGTCACATTCTTACCCCGAGTAGGTTAAGGGGGAGTCCATTTGAGGCATATACAGACAAATTTGGAGCTGGCGGACGTAGATCGTCCATGGACCAGAACCTCTTGTAGAGGACTTCAGGCATGATGGTTACCTGAGATCCTGTGTCCAGCAGGGCATGCGTCGGGATCCAGTCCAATACAATGGACAGGAAAGGTCTTCCTCCGACGAACCTGTTGTACCAGTCTGATGGGCCTGGTGAGTCTACTCCTGGGTGGCGGCCCTCGGACCCAGGGTTTTCCCGTTTAAAGGACAATTCTGAGCGATGTGTCCGGTCTTGCGGCATCGGTAGCAGGTGGGTTCCCTCGGCGGACGGCGCTGGTCACTGGTCCTTGGCGAGGGTGGTGTTGGCCTCCTCCTACTCCGCATCCAGGGGACATCCTCAGGGCTGTCGGCTAGCAGGATTTTCCCTCCTTCCTCAGGTTCCGTCCGCAGCTGCAGAGCACTCAGCACAGTGGTCAGGGTTTTGCTCAACTGACGCACCTCAGAGCGCAGACTGTCCAGTTATTTAGGGGACGTTGTTGGAACTTTAGCTTCAGCTGCCACTGGAGAAAAGGTGGGTGTTTCAGGCTCTGGGGTAGCCCCACCCTGGTAACGCTGGATGGCATTTGCTTCCAGGGGCTGCAATCCTTTTATAGCCATGTCCTTAAGATTGTCAAAGGTGGCATCTGGATGATCCAGGGACCACCAACGCACAGTCCTGCTCTCCTCTGGAGACCTCAGTCCCCGGACAAACTGTTCCTTCAGCATTCTGTTCTCATTCTCAAAGCTGGTCGGACTAACCTGGTTCAGAGCCAGCAGGGCCCCTTGGAGACGCCAGGCGTAGTCCCGAACATTGTCCTCTGGTTGTTGGGAGCAGCTGTAGAACCTCATCCGGAGGTCCGCCTCAGTATGGTCCTCAAAGACAGTCTGTAGTTTTTGGAATATTGCGGACACTGTCTCCCGGTCTGCGGCCGACCATGTTTCCACTTCCCGCTCCGCAGTACCGGTCAGCTGTCCTAATACAACGGCAGCTCTTTGTTTGCCGGTCATAGAGTACATGTCCAAAACACCACATATCTTCCGCTTGAATCCAGACAGGGTATCTGGTTTGCCGTTGAACTGGGGGAGCCACTTTGCTCCAGGAATGTACGGTAAAGTCATAGGAATAACAGGTGTTACAGGCGCTGCTGGTGGAGCGGCGACTTCTGCCTGCCCATTATAGGGCGCGGGCTGGGCTTCAGGGACGTTGACCGATAGGCCGGCGTTCTGCTGCTTGACGGACATCTTAGCGCCCCCTTAGTTAACCGTGGCCTACCTTCTGGTTTTTCTTCCGGTAGGCCGCAGCTCCGCAGGTGACGGTTGTCTTCAGGACCTTGCGTCGCTTGCGTCCTACGTCAGAGCGTTCAGCGACGCTCCGTACAGGACCTGGCGCTTCCTGATTTGACGTCAAGGCGTGGGGCGTGTCCGGGACTTCGCGCTCTTTTGCAGGTACGCCCCTTATTTTCCCGCGGTTACGCCCTTCTTCTCGCTCAACGGCCCAACAATGGCGGCTATCTTCACCACAACTTTACGTACACAGTTCAGAATAAAGGCGCACAGTACCCGGTGGCAACGGGCATAACACGGCGTCGCTGCAGCGGGCACGCAATCCTGTTCGTGACGCCAGAAGAGATGACAAGCCCAGGGGATGGGGGATGACTCGGTTACCCGGGCCTTTAGCCTTAAGGAGGTCACGGTGGTCGGCTCCCGGGCCTGTACTCTGGGGTCTCTCTTTAAATAGGCGTTAATAGATGTCAAGTTTATAAAAGTTTGTGACGCCACCTATGGTTTCTGATGATATTCACCAGCGCTGCGCAGTCCACTGAGGCCGGTGATAAGGCAGCTAGATGGTATGGCTCCCCACACGTGGAGCTGGGCCTCAGGGCAGTATAAGGACGGGGTATGCAGGACGGAGAGACTCAGCCGGGTCAGAGCAAGAACAGGGACGGACACAAAAGTCACTTCAGTACCTTTTACTGATGGAAATTCAGGCACTCCCCGGAGCACTGTAGGGTGAAGGGTGTATGTCCGGATCCTCCCCAATGAGCAGGTTTTGGGCCTCCTGGTTCTTGCTGCTGCGTGGTAAGTTTCTGACCTGCCTGGAGCTAGGCCTAACTTTGTCTCTGACCTGCGCTGGCTGACCTTGTGGTAGGGCCTTCTCTTGGAGTGCACGCTCCCGACCTATGGGGCCTATGTGTCTCCTGGCTTTGGTACGTATCAGCACTTTAGCGATCCTGGGACTTGTAGTTCTCCAGGGATTCCGGTTTATCTTACTGGGTCGTGGAGATCCCGGTAAGCTTCGGACCCGGTGTCCGGTAACTACTTCTTCTTCGGGGTGAGCTAATTAAGCTCCTCTGCCCCCCTAAGAGCTAACTCTCTACTCCTTCGCCTTCGGCCTACTCGGACCCTCAATAGGCTACTCACACTAACGGCAGCGGGCCGCGTTTCACCGATCTTATGGCGCCGGCACACCTAAAGCTCACCTCACTGAGCCGCACCGAGTCTCGATCTGGATAAGCTCCACTGCAGGATAGCAATTGCAGGAGCTGAACAGGCTTTTGTCCTCTGAGGTAACTCGCCTCAGGCTGTACTGGACTCACTGCTATACCAGAATAGACTGATTGCTGCCTGGCTCCACCTTCCCTTTTATATCTCCCTAAGGAGCTCCCTCTGGTGGTCTGAGGTGGAAGGTGGAGATGTGTGAATGGAATGGGGGCCTCTTGTGGAGGAATCCTTCAATACACCCTTCTGGGTCTGTGATACCAAGCACGGCTGGGCTTCACATATGTGTTAAAGGGGCCCACAGAGACTCTTTCGCCCGGGGCCCAGAAAAACCTGGAGCCGGCCCTGGATGCACCCCATCCTCTCCCTCCTGGGACAGAACTGCCCCTACGCCTATAGATGAGGCATCCACCTCTTCCAAAAATGGCTTGGTCTCATCCGTCTGGATAAGAACAGGAGCAGAGCGGAATCTCTCCTTGAGATACTCAAAAGCTTCAATAGCCTCAGTGGACCATTGGACTGTATTAGCACCCTTCTTGGTGAGATCAGTAATGGGTTTAGCAATGACAGAGAAATTCTTTATGAATTTCCTGTAATAATTGGCAAACCCCAAAAACCTCTGTACGGACTTCAAACCTTCAGGCCTCGGCCACTCCAGCACAGTCGGAATTTTCACCGGGTCCATCTCAAAACCATCACAAGAGACAAAGTAACCCAAAAAAACTAATTTTCTGGACAGCAAACTGACACTTCTCCAATTTACCAAAGAGTGTGTTATCTCTTAGTATCTGAAGAACTTTGCGGACTCTCTGCCAATGAGACTCAAGATCCGATGAATAAATCAAAATATCATCCAGGTAAACAATAACACTCCTACCGATCAAGGATCTCAGAATATCATTGATGAAATTTTGAAAAAATTCAGGAGCGTTAGTAAACCCAAAAGGTATCACCAAACACTCAAAATGACCTTCCGGGATGTTAAAAGCTGTCTTCCATTCATCTCCATCCTTCACCCGCAGCAAATTATATGCCCCACGAAGGTCAATCCTAGAAAACCATTTAGCTCCGGTCAATTGGTTAAACAAATCCGGAATAAGAGGTAACGGGTAAGGATTGCGCACAGTGATTTTATTAATCTCCCGAAAATCCAGACATGGCCTAAAACCCCCATCCAACTTTTTGACAAAAAAGAACCCAACCGCCACAGGAGACTTAGAGGGTCTTATGTGACCTGCAGCTAAACTAGTCTGAAGGTATTCTTTCAAAGCCTCCCTCTCGGGAATTGTAAGATTAAACAACCGACTCTTTGGGAGCTTAGCATCAGGGATGAACTCAATAGCGCAATCGAAATCTCTTTGAGGTGGTAAAGCTTTCGACTCCACCTCCAAAAAAAACCTCCAAAAATCCTGAATGGTTCAGGTAACTCCCCCTTCACAACAGCCGCAATGTGAACATTACAACACTTACCACAACACCCCTGACCCCAGGATCTTATGGAACCAGATGACCAGTCCAGCAAAGGATTATACACTTTTAACCAGGACAACCCCAGGACGACCGGGGAAGGCAATTTAGCAAGTACAAATAAGTCAATCTGCTCCTGATGTTCCATATTCATAGTAAGCGGAAACCCAGTGACCTTTCAAAGAATGCTCCCATGCTCCAGGGGAGTATTATCAATTGTCACCACAGGAAAAGGAGACGACAAAGGTTCAGAACCGAACTTAAACTTTTCAAGAAATTGTTGATCAATCAAATTAAGCGCACAACCACAATCCACCATTACCTGAAACTCAATAAAACAACCCTGACAGGTGGTATTACCAGGAAAAAACACCCCAGCAGAACGTAAAAACGCAATCCGAATGGGAGTGTTATTTCTACTGACCTTTTTTTTTTCATTCCTTAAGCGAACCTCGCATTGCTTTAAAAAATGATCAGCTTTACCGCAATAAAAGCAAAGTCCCATAGAGAACCTCCTGTCCCTCTCCTTGGAACGGGATGACATTGCCCGCACCTGCATAGGTTTCCCAGTGTCATGAGAAACAGAATCCAGCAATATAGGAAACTTCTCCTCATTCTGTCTGGCCCTCAACCTTCTATCCACACGGATAGCTAACTGCATGGCAACTTGCAAAGTATCAGGTGCAGGGAATGCAATGAGCAAATCTTTAACCCTTTCACTCAAGCCTGCCAGAAACTGAAACTTGAGTGCAGGGTTGTTCCACCTGACCCCTGCAGACCATCGTCTGAACAGGGTGCAATAACTCTCAGCATTAAGAGAACCCTGTTTGATACGACTGAGCTCTGCCTCAGCTGATGTAACCCAATCAGGATCATCATATAGCAAACCCATGGCATTAAAAAATGCCTCCAGAGACCTCAAACAATGATCACCAGTAGACAAAGAAAACGCCCAAATTTGAGGTTCTTTACGCAATAAAGACATAATAATCCATACACGCTGTAGTTCACTCCCAGAAGATCTAGGTCTGAGCCGAAAATACAACAAACAAGCATTTTTAAATGAAAAAAAATCCTGTTGTTTCCCCGAGAAACACTCAGGTAATCCTACCTTAGGTTCTTCATAGCGTTCCGCAGAGTATTTACTGCTGAAGACCTGCAACCTCCAGAGTCAACCCTTGCAAGCGTTGAGCAAGCTCCTGGATGGTACTCATACTGAAGAAAACCCAGGAAGAGGAGAGGAGAAAAAAAAACTTTTTTTTTCTTAAAATGTGGCTGGACATACTGTTATGTTCTGCAACTAAGAACTAAGGAAAAGGAGGGAAAAGCCGTCCCTGCATTGAGACTCTGCTTAAACCCAACGCTAGGGTGGGTGCCCTATTCCTTGTGAATAACCCCACCGACGATCCTGCACTGAACTCAAACAAAGACCTGAAGGAAGGAGAAAGGGTGTCCCTAAAAGATCTAAGGACTGGAAGAAAAAACAGGTGACATCCTAAAGGAAAAGTTAGTTGCAGAAACGAAGATTAAAGGAAACAAAACTGTTGGAACAAGAAGTCCCAGGATATCAATTGTCCTAAGTACAAAGAACTAACAAGGCAACTTAGCCAGAGCAGAAGCGTAACAACACTGATGTCCAGCAAGGAATGGGAGACAGGTGCTGAGTAATAAAGAGTGAGAAGATCATGTGACCAAGACACCCAGCACCAGAGGAAAAGAATAGAAGCCAGCAAACCACAAAAAGATGGCCGAAAAGTAAAACAACATAGATTCTAACATACACAACATGTAGAGCCAGCAACCAAGCACTGACTATAGCAGTGGTCTTATTGGTGTTGACACTTCATCAGGATCAGTTTAGAGACACAGTGTGGCCATAGGCAACTGTTAAAACTTTAGATCCATTTGCTAACATATTGCAACATCAAACAGAAACATTTATGGTACATTTATACAAGCTGATTTCAGACCATTAAATGAGCAATTATTGAGCAATATTGAAGCTGCTTGATGCTTGTTCACCACTCTATACACAGGCTATCCAAGAGTGCTGAGTAAAAAATGATCGCTAATAGATCATTCTGTCTCCACAGTATCATGTTCACATTAAAGATGTGCTGGTCAGTTTTTTGCTACAGTTCATTATTGGAGGTTTGACCACCTCCTTTCTGACTCTGCACTCCTCCCATTAAACTGCAGGTGATTTTAATCAGTTCTACTTGCACTGAAGTTGTATGCGCATAGCCCAGTAGAGACATGTTTGTCCATTTAACTGTAGGATCGTAGTCCAAGAGCAGCAAATTTAGTAGGATAGGACCCATCAGAGGGAGGTCACCTTGCAGTGGTTGATGGGCATACATGAATTGACCAATTTATGTGCAAAGAACCTTCATTTTTTTAAGTAAATTTCATTGAGTGACAATTCAGTCTACATTTAATGTTCCCAGTGTTTTCATATGACTTGACCCTTATTGAGTGCTGCTGCGCTTTTTGCTTTCTTCTTTTGTAGTATAATGTTATCAACAGCACATCTCCTGTTTGCAAGGGTGATGTGCTGCCAAGAACACTGATTTTTGTTCCAGCATAAGTGATACAATGACTCGAATAATGAGCACTTTACTTGTTTGTTGTGTGATTAACAACAGGTTTACACCTACAAATCCATGTCTGCCCTGCTGATATTTTGAAATGCGGATGCTATACACATGTATGTTACACACACTCTGCATATTACATACACACACTGCACGTTATAAACACATATTGCATATTACACACATACTGCACTTTACAGACACACACTACATCTTATTCACACTGGATGTTACACACACACACATATAGATACTGCATATTACACATACATACACACACACTACAGGTTACACATGCAAACACAATGTAGAGGATATAACAGACTCTCTTCGGTCATGTGACCATGGTGTCACCTATGGGTAGGCACAAGATTGGTTCAACCTGTGCAGACGCACATAGATCCAAGGGGTTAGGGGGGCCACTTCCAACTCCAAATCAGCAATCAGCTTATATGGGTGTATTATGATAAGCTATTAGATTACCAAGGGCCCATATACGGTTCTTGCACAGGGGACCTCTTCTGTCTGTGTCTGTTACTGACACTAAATGTCCTTAGATCCTTCTACAACCCCAGAAACTACACTGATAATGCAGGATTGGCATTATCAGTGCAGTTTCTGGCTTACAAATGCTGTGAGGCCTTGGTGGGGTCACAGAGCAATTGCCCAGTTTGCGCAATCACCTCCTCCAATGCCAACCTTGCACGTCACAGCTACATCCAGGGATTCATTAATTTATAGAGCTCATTATGCTCTCCCAGTGGTTACTAAATCTTATATATAATATGATGCAGAATTCTATATATTTCAGCTTCATAACTGGATAAGTAATGTTATATGGAAACCTGTTTCAATTGTCTTATGGTAATGTTCATAATGATAACATATCAATAAAATTAAGTTATAAAACAAAGCTTTAATCATTATGATACTGTGATGCCAAGTGTCCACTGGGTAGTTCTTAACCATTAAAATAACCTGTTCATTCAGCAGTAAATCGTCTCAAACCACTCTCCTCTGCATATTGACAGTAGAGGTCCCCTAGATAACACACTGTTTGATGTAGGGGACTGATTTAACAATCTACTATATGGTGAGTTAACGGAAAAGATCTTCAATCCCTTTTACTATATTATTATATTTAATAATACAGTATACAAAGTGATATTTATATACAGTGTTTTGAAAAAGTATTCATACTGAACTCAGGTGGGAAAATCTGTCCAAAGGACAACTATTAGTTGTACACACCACAAATCTGGCCTGTATGGAAGAGTGGCAAGAAGAAAACCATTTTTAAAAGCAGGCCATAAGAAGGGGGGACAGCTAGTATGTGGAAGAAGGCCGTCTGGTCAGATGAGACCCAAGTAGAACTGTCACGGGTGTGTCAGAGGTGACAGACAGTCGCCCTACAGTTGGTTGCAGATCTCTACGTTTGGCATTACAGACTTCTTCTTAAAAGCTGGCTGTCTCTAGAACCCAGCGGCTACCTCCCTCTGGCTAATTATCTCCCTGGTCTTGGTGTATAAATACCTGGTGTGTCTGAGAGGGAGGCCAGCGATATTCATTACTATTTGTAAGGCTTTAGCAAGAGCAGTACTTCATCCTCTCTGGAGCTTGAGGCCATGTGCGCATTTGTCTGCAGTCGTCTAAAGCTAAACAATCCCCCCTGTTTGTCTACCCTTGTTGTCTATAGAGTTTAGTGAAGATCGACTAGTGCTCATCTCCTCCCTTACCTAGCCTTAGCCATACGCAGAGAAAGTCAGGGCGAGGCACACGTGCGGCGATTGGTGAAGAGCCAATATAGGGACGGTAGTTGAGACAGGGTGACACTAGACCAGACTAGGAGATCTCCACTCCCCCCTTTCCCTAGTGTCTGGGCTCCCTTTCCCTCTTCCCTCTGTGTTGCGCTAAGTCTTTCCCACCCGTGATAAGAACTTTTTGGGCTAAATGTAAAGCTATGTGTGGCGAAAAACTAACAGTGCTCATCACACTGAAAACACCATCCCTACCATCAAACATAGTGGTAGCGGAATCATGCTGTGGGGGTGCTTTTCTTCAGCAGGGACAGGGAAGCTGGTCAGAGTTGATAGGAATATGGATGTAGCTAAATTCAGGAAAATACTGGAGGAAAACCTGTTAGAAGCTGCAAAAGACTTGTGACTGAGGTGTAGGGTCACCTTACAGCAGGACAATTATCCTAGACGCTCTCCATCAAATCTCTCTGAGCTAGAGATGGTTTACAAATAAGAATGAGCAAAAATTTCAGCCTCTAGATGTGCAAAGCTAGTAGAGATATACCTCAAAAGACTTGCAGCAGTAATTTCATCAAAAGGTGGTCCTACTCAAGGGGTCCTAAATACAAATTTACACTTCACAAATACTTGCTACTTTGTGTTGGTATAACACATAAAATCCAAATAAAAAAACATTTAAGTTTGTGGAAGTAATGTAAAAAATGTTGAAAAGTTCATGGGGTATGAATACTTTTTCAAGGCACTGCATGTAGTGATTATATAAGGCAAATTAATCTTAAATCATGGATGATGAGATTAGGAATCTGCAGAATGCTCACTAAAATGGCACTCTGTTGCCACATTTACATTGCCATTAATAGACAATCACACACAGGAACAGTCAGCACGTACACTTTTCTTTTACAAAAATATCCAACCAGACCAACAGATTCAAGAAGGTTTTCTTGCCAATTATGCCATCTAAATATCTGCTAGTACTGTGTATATGGTGGGAAAAATAAGTATTTGATGCACTGACGATTTTGCAAGTTTTCCCACCTACAAAGAATGGAGGGGCCTGTAACTTTTATTGTAGGTACACTTCAACTGTGAGAGATAGAATCTTAAAAAAAATCAGAAAATCACATTGTATTATTTTTCATAATTATTTTGCATTTTATTGCATGAAATAAGTATTTGATCACATATCAACCAACAAGAATTCTGGCTCTAACAGAGTTTTTCTTTAAGAAGCACTCCTACTCTGCACTCATTACCTGTATTAATTGCACCTGTTTGTACTCATTACCTGTATAAGAGACACCTGTCCACACACTCAATCAATCACACTCCAACCTCTCCACCATGTCCGAGACCAAAGAGATGTCTTAGGACACCAGGGACAACATTGTAGACCTGCACAAGGCAGGGATGGGCTACAGGACGTTAGGCAAGCAGCTTGGTAAGAAGGCAACAACTGTTGGCAAAATTATTAGAAAATGGAAGAAACACAAGATGACAGTCAATCTTCTTCGGTCTGGGACTCCATGCATGATCTCGCCTCGAGGGGTAAGGATGATTCTGAGAAAGGTCAGGAATCAGCTCAGAACTACACGGGAGGACCTGGTCAATGACCTAAAGAGAGCTGTGACCACATTCTGAAACATTACCGTTAGTATCACACTACGCCGTCATGGATTAAAATCCTGCAGGGCACGCAAGGTCCACCTGCTCACACCAACACATGTCCAGGCCTGTTTTACGGTCATCAGTGACCATCTGGATGATCCAGAGGAGGCACGCGAGAAGGTTATGTGGTCAGATGAGCCCAAAATTTAGTTTTTGGTTTCAACTCCACTCACTGTGTTTAGAGGAAGAAGAAGAATGAGTACAACCCCAAGAACACCATCCAAACCGTGAAGCATGGTGGGGGAAACATTATACTTTGGGGGTGCTTTTCTGCAATGGAGACAGGACGACGGCACCATATTGCAGGGAGAATGGATGGGGTCATTTATTGCAAGATTTTGGCCAACAACCTCCTTCCCTCAGTAAGAGCATTGAAGATGGGTCATGGCTGGGTCTTCCAGCATGACAATGACCTGAAACACACAGCCAGGGCAACTAAGAAGTTGCTCCGTAATAAGCATTTCAAAGTCCTGGAGTGGCCTAGGCAGTCTACAGACCTAAACCCAATAGAAAATCTTTGGAGGAAGCTGAAACTCAATGTTGCCCAGTGACAGCCCCGAAAACTGAAAGATCTGGCAAAGATCTGTATGGAGGAGTGGGTCAAAATCCCCGCTGCAGTGAGTGCAAACTTGATCAACAACTACAGGAAACGTCTGACCTATGTAATTGAACACAAAAGTTTCAATACCAAATATTAAGTTCTGTTTTTCTATTGTATCAAATACTTATTTCATGCAATAAAATGCAAATAATGTTAAAATCATACAATGTGATTTTCTGCATTTTTTTTAGATTCTGTCTCTCACAGTTGAAGTGTACCTACGATAAAAATTGCAGACCTCTCCATTCTTTGTAGGTGAGAAAACTAATCAGCAGTGTATCAAATAATTATTTTCGCCACTGTATACAATAGTACAGCAATAGTGAAAAAATTCTACCTAGTGACAGATTCAATAGTTTGCATATGCTGGCAAAAGTACAAATATTCATGATAAATGTTTAACTTGGAAATTTTGGGATTGAAATCTGTCTTTAAAGGGTTTTTCCCAGTATAGAATTTTTTCCACAAAGCACAGTAAATGCATACTTATTGTTAATATACGGTCTAAGTTCAACATATAGTTTTTTTTGCACCTTCCTGCACTTCTACACATTGTCAGGGCAGAGCTGTGTTTGTTGCCTGCTGCAGAAAGATCAGTGATATGAAACTGGAAATGATGCTCTGTTGACGCATATAGCAGAAGATGACCTTCTGACATATGTATAAATTGACTGGCATTATAGCAGAAGATAATCTTCTTACATATTCATCAACAGAATGGCATTTGCAGTTTCACATCAAGGAAATCTTAGCAGCAGGCAACAAAAACAGCTCAATGAATCTCAGACCCTCTACAGAGAATTCCATACTTCAGTACATCTCTCTTCTCAATCATCTGTATACAGCCCATTCTGCAGTGTATCTCCCCTTTCTGTCTCCTGTATATTCCACCCATCCTGCAATATATTTCTCCTTTCTATCCCCTATATATAGGGCCCATACCTTAATATATCTGTAATTTTTACTCTGTCTATATACAGCCCATTGTACAGTATATCTCTTTTCTGTCCCCTGTATATACAGCCTCCCCCTGCAGTATATCTCTTCTTTTTGTCCTTTTGTATACAGCCCATCCTGCAGTACATCATTAGGGGGGTGATATGTGTATAACTGGAAAGATTTAAAAATGGGTTTGCACAAAATGATAAACAAATGTGTACATTGTTATTTTTTTCACAATCTGTGAATAAAGCTTCTAATGGAGCCACCAGTACAGAATTAAACACAGCTTCATTGTCTTAGATGTTATTCAAGTACAAAATAAGTGAAAGAAATACCAATTTCCGTCGCAATCTTCTGCATTTTTTCAAAGGTTCGGCTGATCATCACAATATTCATGCCACGATTTGCAAGCTACAAAAGAAGATGATGCATATGTGATCAAGTGAATTAAATAAATAAAAAAAGTGTAAAACTTGTGAATATTCAAGGTCAGTGGCAGGTGACTGGAAACTTGGGGGGGCGCTAGATACTCTTAGCTGTCCAAACCTTGCCCACTAGCCTGCTTGTTATCGGTGTGCTTTAAAATGTATACCATAAACAGCTCTATGCATACAGCTTGCTATCCAGCTACACATTCTGCATACATTTATTGCTCCATGTCTCTCAGAAAATTGGGTTCTGTGTTTCCCTTTTTGCAGCAGAAAGGTGGCCATGTTCAGTCAATCTCATACTTATAAACCACAATGAACAGTAATGGGCACATGCCTCTGTGTTGCCAATAAAGAACCTAGGACACGATATGTAATGTGCATTCGAAAATCTCATAATGTAGTGAATCATTAAACACTGATTTAGGTGGTACTTTGTGCATTTAACAAGAATGTTCATGTATACATAATTTACAAGAGGCATAATAATACTGCAGTTATTAGTTTATTTAAACTTCATCATTGTCAATATTCAGTAGGCAAGTGTGGTAAAAATGCTGCAAAGTAAGAATACACTCCAGTGAGAAACGGCCGTTGTGTGCCTCATTGCACCCACTGTTATCCTCCTCTCCCGGCTCCCCCCTCTACAGGGATGTTTTAAAGGATTTGAATAAAGAAAAAATCTCTTTTACCTATAAAAGTGAGTACAGCTAATTTTCTTTTTGGACATGCTGCTGCGCCTTCTCTCATTCGGGACTTGTTAGCTGAGCACCACTGTAATACATACACCATACATACACCACGTATGTCAGACCGCATTCACGAGTTGCCCACCCGGATGTAACGATAGTGTTTCCTTATTGAGAAATCCAAACTAAATCACTATTTAGTGTAAACCACCCTTTGACTTCAATCCAGAATCAAAGCTTCCATTGTTTTAGGTACACTTGCATACAGTTTTGGAAGGAACTCGGCAAGGAGGTTGTTCCAAATATCTAAGCACAAATCTTCTGTAGATGAAGGTTATTCGCAAATCCTTCAGTTACTTCGTATAGCCCTAGATAGACTCAATGATATTGAGATCATAGTTTTGTGGGGACCATAGCTTCACTTCCAGAACTCCTTGTTCTTCTTTACACTATAGATAATTCTTAATGGTATTGGCTGTATATCTGATGCTTTGTGCTATAGCAGAATACATTTGGAGCCAATCAGTCTCCTCCTTGATGGTTTTGCATGATCGATAAGTAGCTTCTTTCTCAGAATTAAGAAAACCATTAATCTTTACCAATTTCCCAACTTAATTTGCAGAAATGCAGCCCCAAACTTGCAAGCAACTTCTAGCATGCTTCACTGGTGTTGCAGATCTTCATGATTGTACTGCTCTCCAACCCTTTGGTGAACAAACTGCTTTAAGTTACAGCCAAATAGTTCTAATTTTGACTCATCAGTCAAGAACACCTGCTAGTATTTTTCTTCACTCAAGTTCCTATGTTTTCATACATACTCAAGTTGCTTGGCCTTGTTTCCATGTCAAAAGTATATTTTTTGTGTACAATACCTCCATGAAGGCCATTTCTGGTTAGAGTTCTCCAAACATTAGATGGGTGAAGCTGGATCCCACTGGTTGTTGCCAGTTCTGAGCTGATGGCATATCTGAACATCTTAAAAATTGAACGGAAGCATGAATTGAAAACGTGACAAAAACTCCCCATTTTCATGGCATAATAAGAGGTCCACCCGCCCAAACCAAACCTGCCAGTACGCCATTAAACATTTCCTTGGGCACATGAAAGCTCCATTTACCTCACCCAATACTACCCGCTTGCCTCTGCCCAATTGATCTGTCTTCCCACGCCTGATCCAAAATTCAATGCCCCTAGCCCAACAGCTAACATCCTCTGCAAATAAACCCCAAACCCTATTCCTGCTCGGTGCCACCAACTCGCCTAATCTCAGTGCACCAAAAAACGCCAATGAAAAAGCCAACCTAAACAGTGTAGCTTCAAAAACTGAACAACATATCTTATCCAACACTAAACCCAACCTTTCCAAGATGCTAAAAGACACCGGTCTTCTTTTATCTAAAACCTTACCCCCTCTCCTAAAGCCCCTAAGTGCTTGCTTCACTAAAAAGGACTTCGTAACATCTTTTTTCCCTTGCAATTTAAAACCAAACGCTAGACCTGCAACGAATTTGCCCACTTTTGAAACAGACCACCCAATCTCCGCTGACCTTCCCACAAGAAACAACACCGCCATCTCTCTATCACCGTCATTCTCCACCAAGCCCCACTGCAGTAACCAACTTTGCCATACTCGCCACGATGCCTCGTATGATGACCAGGTCTGCCTTGTAATGGATTCCTGAATTAATCGTCCCGCTCCTCCATAAACAGCTGCCACAGATGCGAAGGGCATTCCTGTCCCACGTCCTCCGCCTCTGGTGCTAGCGCCCGGAAACGATCCCACTGGAAGCGAGACAAGGCATCTGCGATGGAATTTTGCACACCTGGAACATGGACTGCCATAATCCAAGCGTTCAAATTAAGACAACAGAGAACTAGTTCCCTCAGCAGCCTAATCACAGGCGGAGATGAAGCCGACAAGCTGTTAATTACAGACACCACTCCCATATTATCGCGATGAAACCGTATTCTCCTGTTGCAAAACACTCCCCCCAAATTGAAACCGCAACTAACATAGGAAACAATTCCAAAAACGCCAAGTTCTTCGTAAGACCCCTCTCCTGCCACAGACTCGGCCATACTCCAACACTCCAACGCCCCTTCCAGTAGGCCCCATAACCAGCACCTCCCGCAGCATCTGTAAAAATCTCACAATCAAAACTGCTCAAAAACTCGTGTTGAATTAATGACCTGCCGTTATAATTTTCCAAAAACAACTTCCAAACCTTCAAATCCTCCTTGTGGTCCTTATTTAAACGAATGAAATGATGCGGCGCACGCACTCCTGCTGTCGCCGCTGACAACCTGCGACAAAATATTCTGCCCATTGGCATAATCCTGCATGCAAAATTCAAACAACCTAACAGTGATTGTAACTCCTTCAGCGTCACCTTATGCAACCTCCTGACTATCCACTTCTAGCTTGAGCAGACTCAATTTATCGTCAGGCAACCGACACTCCATCCTCTCCGAATCGATTAATATGCCCAAAAAACTTAAAATGGTGCAGGATCCTTCAGTTTTTTCTTCCGCCAATGGTACGCCAAAATGCTCCGCTACCCACACCATAGTACCTAACAAATTCCTACACAACAACGATTGCGGAGGACCTATAAACAAAAAGTCATCCAAATAATGAATGACCGACTGAACTGATGCCAAGTCCCTCACCACCCATTCCAAAAAGGTACTAAACGTTTCAAACAAGGAACACAAAATTGCGCAACCCATTGGCAAACATCTATCCACATAGTATTTCCCTTTCCAAAAACAACCTAACAATGGGATGCTATCCGGGTGAACTGGCAGCAACCTAAAAGCCGACTCGATATCGGTCTTAGCTAGCAACGATCCTGGCCCGTATCTCCGTACCCATTGCACCGCCGCATCGAATGATGTATACTCAACCGAACACAATTCTTGCGCAATGCCATCATTCACGGAAAGCCCCTTAGGGTATGACAAATGCTGAATCAAGCGAAACTTATTCAGCTCTTTTTTGGGCACAACCCCCAACGGTGAAATAATCACATTACTACTAGGTAATTCCTGAAATGGTCCAGCCATTCTACCCAATTCAACCTCTTTTGCCAGCTTCACACTAACCACCTCCGGATGAAGGGAAGCCGACATCAAATTCTTAACAGAAAAGGGGACCTCGTGATCAGGAGGAGGAATTCTAAAACCCTCCAAAAAACCATCTGAAATGACCTTAGCCTTCAACTGATCAGGATACCTACTTAGAAAGGGGGCCATCTCGTGAAGCCTCACCGGAGTCACCCCCTTGGCCGGTACCCACTGGCAGCTTTCCCTTATGCTTCTTAAAGCATTTAAATGCTCCATGTGAACTTTCGTTACAATGGGAGCACACATGTTTAAATTTCCAGGAGTTCCCGTACTTACATTGCCCGTCATTAAATTGCTAACAAGTTCCTGCTTCCTTCCTATAGCTTTGTGCCCCTTAGCTACTTCCCCCCGTGTTCTGCTGATTGGTTCCCACTACTGTTGCTCCCATGAAAGGACTGCCCATACCTCGCCGGAGCCATAACCTTCAGCCACAACCCTATGTCCTTTTGATCCCATCTAATCTCCGGGCAGACTGCCTTCCTCTGCCGAAATTGCTCATCGTATCGTAACCATGTCTGGCCCCCATAAGTACGATGAGCCTCCCCAATAGCATCTAGGTAGCAAAATAAACCCGAGCAATTATCCGGAGCTTTTTCTCCAATGACGCTAGCCATTATTGCAAAAGCTTGCAACCAATTGACAAACGTCTGAGGAATCAACTTCCACCTACGCTTCTCTTCCTCCTCTTTTCTACTGTCGTCCTTTTTTCCCTTATCCAGATTAAACTTTTCCAATGGAAGAAGGGAAAAAATTTCAACATATTCATCCTGCCAGATTTTTTCTTTAACCTCTTTCTTCAAGTGTGCCCCCAACAGCCCCTCAAAGCACACATATACCTCCCCTTTTGCCCTATCTTCCAATTTTACGGCATCCGCTTTATCCTTTTCTGTCTGCACGGACACCGATACGCCCGAAGTTGCCCCCTCTGCACCCACCGCCGACCTTGCTGATTCACTTCCCACCTGCAACACTACAGGTTGACTAGGTAACCAAGCCCCCACCGGAGACAACCCCGCCTGGCTGGCTCCACCCCCATCTATTCTTGCCAGAAATTGCGACATGCTCGCCAAAATATCCCTGAGCCCCACAACATCCGACCCATGCCTCCCCCTAACATTTGCCCCACTGGGCCCTGCCAACTGCCTATCCCCTGCCCCATCCACTAATGACCCCACGGGCGACAAACCATACAGAGACGCATACTCAGTGAGCTGCGCAGGTGCTGTGACCCCACCAGCCATACGTCCCGAGTCCTGTTGATTCCTTGCGTCACCCCAATCCTCTCCGTATTCCGATCCTCCAGACTTTTGCTGCTGCTCAAGTCCCGCGCCCTTGGCCTCCTCGTCACCAGGGGGGACCTGAGCACGTGTCGATGCCCCCGCAGATCGTCCTCTGCCCGTCACTGCACCGGTCCTCCCTGCCGTCTGTGGCCCTGCATGACTTCTGGACCCGGACTTCCCAGCCCGTTCCGTGCTGGTCCATGGGTGACTGCCAGGCAACTCCATGCTGCTGCCCGCTGCTCCACTACCCTGGGTTGGATGACTTGAGCCAGGCAGCAGGTCCTCAAAGTGCAGCTACCTGCCTGTATATCCGCTGTGCTGTCTGCTCCTGCTGCTCTGTCTAACAGGCACCCCGACTGGTACATCACCAGGTGTGCCTGCCGTGCTGCTGGTCCCTCCGGTCCCTCTGGCCCCCTTTTTATTTGAAACCAGGCGCCCCGATTCGCCGCCAGCTCTTGTTGCGGGGGACAGATATCTGTGCCCACCGCTCACTTCATGTGCGGCCCTGTCGCGTACCGCCGGCGCTGGCGATGATGTAGGCCGCACTTCTGGGGAGGCCCCGCCCCCCGGCTGATGACGCTGCTGTAGCGCGGCCCTTGCTTCCGGCGCGGCCCGGGCTCTGTTACTGCGGCTCACCGCCGGAGCAGGCCGCACATCCAGTGGGGGAGTAACCGCCGCCACGCTCATCCGGTGGGGGAGTAACCGCCGCCATGCTCACCAGACACAGGGTTCCCTAAGGGGCTCCACAGCCTGCGCCTGCTGCACGTGCTGGCAATCTCTGGTGAAAGCCTCTCGGGGGGCCGCGTTCTCCTGGTGCTTCTACCTGACCCCGACGGCGATTCTTCCGTCCTGGCATTCCCCAGCAATTAGGACAGCTGGGATTCTAGCCACCCTCCATGCCTGGATCTCGCTGCATCTCTCAGCCTGGTGATCAGGGAGTCAACCGTCTCCATAACGCCCGGTAGTATCCGCAAACAATGGGTAAGTTGGAAATTTTTCTTACTCTGTGCACTTTCACTACTTTCACTTATGACTCGCCTGCTGGACTGACTATTTTCCCGCACTTTCCTTAATATACTCCCCCCTCTCCCCCTTTAAATGCCCGCCCCTCCACACTTATACCCAATCCTGATCCCTTTGTTTTAAAAATTGCACCCTCCTGGCCAATCCCGGTCATGTGGGGCTTCCTTCTAGCTGCACTTGTCTCCAGCCCCCTTCTGGAATTGTGTGTTTCATCTGCTGAACTAAGTTTCCTTGGCTGACCACTGCTACTACGGTTCACAACATATCCCATTTTTTGGTGCTTCTTCAAAAGAGCTTGAACAGCACATCTTGAAACCCCATTCTGCTTTGATATATTTGCTTAGGAGAGACCTTGAAGAAGCAGTACACCTTATGGCTTGTAGCTGTGCTCAGTCTTGCCATGGTGTGTGACCTGTGACATAAAACTGTCTTGCACAATCTCAACTTTAGAGCAAAGTCTGGCTATACCTTACCCAGTTTTAAGCCTCCTACACAGCTGTTTCTGATCAATTAATGACTGTGTTCAACCTACATATAAAAATGATGATCGTTCTGTCCTGTTTAGTATAATTGGTCACTCATACAACTGAATATAATCCTACAAAATCCCTGACTTTATACAAACGTACCTAGAAGAATTGATGCTGTTTTGAGGACAAAGGGTTGTCACACCAAATATTCATTCAATTTAGAGTTCTCTTTTGTTCATTTATTCTGTGTGTGTGTATTTTTGGGTGTGTACGAGAAGATTTATCCTTTTGGGCTATTTCCCCTGATCTCTAAAGAACCTAGCAATGCCACTGCATTAAAACAGTATTATGGTTTTCTTTGTATAAAACACTTTAAAAAGAGTACATTATAAAACAAAATAAATATACAATATATGCACAGTACCAGTCGAAAGTTTGGACAAACCTGTTCATACAATGGTTTTCCTTGTTCTTATAAAAGTTAACTGTCCAGAGGAGACTGTGTGTAGCAGGCCTTAATGGTTGAACTAGTGAAAATAACTACTAAATGCCGCAAATAACTACTTGGGTTAATCAAAACAAGGACTGAACATTATTTAGATCAGTGGAAATCTGTGTTGTGGTCTGATGATGCAAAATTTGAGAAATTTGATAGCAAACATCATGTTTTTGTGAGACTCAGAAAAGGGTGGTTTCCATATGTAGCATCGGCGTCTCTGCCTCCTGCCTGGCAGAGACGTCATTCCCCTTACCGCCACAGCCCTGGTCCGGTTTCCTCCGCTCCTCCCTCCTGCTCCCATGCTGTGTCTGCCCGGGGTCCACGCATCGCGCGCTGATCCCCAGGCACTGATCATAGGGCACGCGCGCACGTGCTCCCTGTTTCTTAAAGGGGCCACGCGCGCCATCCTAAAATGTCTCCGGCCAATGGCCGGAGGACATCTGCTATATAAGACACCTCCTCCAAAATGGAGGTGCCTGTGCAATGTTGTAGTTTGTTTCGTCTACCACTCTCTCCAGCCCTCAGGTCCCAGTGCTTGCCCGCCAGCCTGTCTATGAGCCATGCCCGCCTGTCAACCTGCCAGCCGAGCCTGTCCATCTTTCTGCACTACCTGCCTGCCTACCAGCCGTGCTCATCTGCCAGACCATGTGCCATGCCTGTCTGCTTTGGCTGCCAATCCCGTTGGAATCGCCTGCTCTCTCAAGGTCGGTCCCAGAGTGGCACCTGGTCCAGCTTCCTGTTCCCTCCTTGGCTCACGGAGTCGACTAAGTCGTCGTGCAGCCAGGGTCGGTCCGGGTGGGTCCTTATCTATGCCCCTCTGGTCCCTCCTTGTACCACGGCATAGTGGTTCCACCATCCAGACCCGTAACAGTTTGCACAGGCCATGGAATCCGATGGCTTCCAGGCACCCTCGCTCTCAGACCTGTACCAAGAGGTCTCCTGCCAGAGATCTCAACAGGATACAATCCTGTCCTATCTGCGAACTGTAAACTCCCGTTTGGATGCACTGTTTGCCCCGGCTGTGTCCACCTCTAACCAAGCGGCATCCACTCCGGCGGCACCTCAACCCAGTGGCGGTGTGGCATCCAGCTTTGGACCCCGACTATCTGCCCCTCTGCTCTTTGGTGGGGATCCCGCTTTATGTCGCGGCTTCATCAACCAGTGCATTCTGCACTTTAAGCTCCTGGCTCATCAGTTCGCTTCCGAATGGGCTAAAGTGTCTTTCGTCATGTCTCATCTCACCGGAGAGGCGTTGGCGTGGCTCAATCCCCTATGAGAGAGAGGGGATCCTCTGGTGTCCAACCTCCAGGCTTTCCTTGTGGCCTTCCAGAGGGTTTTCTATGAGCAAGGCCGCACGTCCTCGACTGCCTCCTCTCTTCTTCGTCTACGCCAAGGGAACCTCACGGTGGGCCAGTATGCCATGCATTTCCGCACCCTCGCTTCTGAACTTGCCTGTAACAACGAGGCTCTGGTATCTACCTTTTGGGAAAGTCTTTCAGGCCGAATCAAGGATGGACTAGCCGGTCGTGACATACCCACCTCTCTGGACGACCTGGTGTCTTTGGCCACAACGATCGACATCAGGTTAGAGGAGCGTTCTAAGGAGGTGATCCGTGAGAGGAAATCTCCGTGCCTTGCACCAACATTCCAAAGGCCAGTCTCTCTACAAGCCCCTGCCTCGACATCCATCCCTGAATCTATGCAGGTAGACCAGATAACGGTCAGGTCAAATGTCGCCAGGAGGCCCGCTGCGCCGAGGGAAGAAACTTTTACTGTGGCAGTTCAGAGCATTTAATCCGCTCTTGTCCAGAAAGACCGGGAAACTCCAGTGCCTAGGATTCCTTGGAGAAGGCGTCTTGGGCAAAAATCCTTCCTCTCCATCCCTGACTCTGTCAGTATCGATAACCTGTGGTAAGATACATTTTTTCGAGACTACCTATCTGGATTCCGGTGCCACTGGGAAACTTATTCAACAGACCATTGTGGAGCAGTATCGGATTCCCATTCAACGTCTTTCGGATCCGTTGGCAGTTTCTTCAGTGGATGGGAGGCCCCTTTCCGAGTCCATCATGTTTGTCACCGAGCCCGTCCAGATTGGTATGCTACACTCGGAGAAAATCTCCCTCTACATGCTGTCCGGCCTCTCTCATCCTTTGCTGCTTGGACTGCCTTGGCTTCAGAAACATGAGCCAGTCTTGATTTGGAGTTGGGGAGAGGTGCTCCGCTGGGGCCAGAAGTGCCACAAGACCTGCTTGGTTCCTGTCCATCCTGCTCGACCTCCGTCCACTCCAGCCAATTTGCCCAGCTTGCCAGCACCTTACTGGTCATACACTGATGTCTTTGACAAGAAGGAGGCTGAGACACTTCCCCCTCATAGGCCGTAAGACTATCCTATCGATATCATTCCTGGTGCCTGGCCACCCCAAGGTCAAATTTACCCCCGTGTCATTGACCAAGACCTGTGCCATGTCCAAATACATCAAAGAGAATCTTGATAGGGGATTTATTGAGAAATTCACCTCTCTGGCTGGAGCAGGATTCTTTTTCATCAAGAAGAGGTATGGCTCTGTTCGCCCTTGTATCGACTATAGCGGTCTAAATCAGATTACCATCAAAAACAAGTATCCTCTGCCTCTCATCTCCAAGTTGTCTGATCGCCTCAAGGGTGCCAAGGTCTTTACTAAGCTTGATCTCCGTGGCGCATACAATCTGATCCGTGTGATGCCCTTCGGACTCAGTAACGCATCAGCAGTCTTCCAGGAACTGGTGAATGACATCTTCCGAGATCTTCTATATTCATGTGTGGTAGTGCACCTGGACGATATCCTGGTGTCCTCGTTGGATCTGCCCTCACAGCGAAGAGATGTTCGACAGGTATTGCAGAGGCTCAGGAGGAATCGTCTGTATGCCAAATTCGAGAAATGTGTTTTCGAACAGACATCTCTTCCCTTCCTGGGGTACATAATCTCGGAGACCGGGCTCATGATGGATCCCGAGAAGGTGTCTGCTGTTCTAAAGTGGCCCCGACCTGAGGGATTGAAGGTTATACAGCGGTTTCTTGGATTTGCTAATTATTATAGCCTGTTCATTCCTCATTTTTTCTCCCGGACTGCTCACATCTCCGCCCTGATCCGCAAAGGGGTCAATCCCAAGGAATGGACTCCAGAGGCGGAAGAAGCCTTCATGTCTTTGAAACAAGCCTTCTCTTCTGCTCCAGTGCTTCATCGTCCTAACTGTAACAAGCAGTTCTTCCTGGAGGTTGATGCCTCTTTCTCAGATGCCGGAGCAGTTCTCACCCAGAAATCCTCATCTGGACGAATGGTGACCTGTGGCTTCTTTTCCAAGTTCTTCTCACCCTCGTAAAGCAACTATTCCATTGGAGATTGGGAACTGCTGGCCATCAATCTGGCGCTGGTAGAGTGGCGGTTCCTACTGGAGGGGGCCCTGCATCTAGTGGTCATCTACACGGACCACAAGAATCTCGTCTACTTGCAGCTCGCCCAATGACTGAATCCTCGTCAGGCCAGATGGTCCCTGTTTTTTGCCCGCTTCAATTTCATTTTCCAGGAGATAAGAATATCAAGGCAGTCGCGCTTTCTGTCGACTGACCAAGAGGAGGAGCCTCAACACTTCATTGAGTCCTCCAAAATAATTACTGTTGCTCCGTTTGATCTGTCTCATCTTCCCCCAGGTAAGACTTTCATGGCGGCTCTGGATAGGAACAGGGTCCTACTCTGGGGTCATTTGTCTAAACTGGCAGGCCACGCCGGACAGAGTAAAATGTCTCTGCTTATTTCCAGACATTATTGGTGGCCAACCCTATGCAAGGATGTTGCTGATTTCATCTCTGCCTGCTCTTCCTGTGCCCGAAACAAGACTCCTAGGCAACTTCCGACGAGTCAACTTCTTCCTTTACCCATACCTTCCGCTCCGTGGCAGCATATTGCGATGGATTTCATCACGGATCTTCCTGTATCGGCCGGATGTACTGTCATTTGGGTGGTTGCTGACCGCTTCTCCAAGACAGCTCACTTCATTTCTTTACCTGGTCTACCCTCTGCGCCGGAGCTTGCTAAAGTGTTCTTTCTGCACATCTTCCGTCTCCACGGACTACCTCTTCATATTGTCTCGGATAGAGGGGTCCAGTTTACTTCACGCTTCAGGAGAGACATGTGCAAGCTGCTTAATGTTGCATTAGACTTCTCTTCGGCTTATCATCCATAGTCTAATGGCCAGGTTGAGCATATCAATCAGATCCTCACTAGCTTCCTTCTGCACTTCGTGAATGTCCACCATAGCAAGTGGGTAGAACTCCTGCCTTGGGCCGAATTTTCCTACAATATTCACGTGAGTGAATCCTCTGCCAAGTCTCCGTTTTTTGTGCTATATGGTCAGCATCCTAATATTCCGTTTCCTGTTTCCACTTCTGTTGATAATCCCGCCGTGGAATCTCTTGTTAAAGACTTTTCTGTGATCTGGGAGGACACAAAGTCTTCATTGCTACAGTCTTCTGAGAGGATGAAGAGACATGCAGACAAGAGACGTCTGGATCCGCTGGTACTCCGTCCAGGGGACAAGGTCTGGTTATCATCCAAGTATGTTCGTCTCAAGATCTCTTCAGACAAGTTAGGTCTGCGGTTCATCAGTCCTTTCGAAATTTTGGGCCTAATCAATCCGGTGGCGTACAAGTTGAAACTCCCTGCCTTGTTACGGATCCCCAGTTCCTTTCATGTGTCTCTCCTCAAGCCTGTCGTCCTCAATTCCTTCTCTGACGATTCAGGTACCACTCCTGCTCCTGAGGACATTTTTGAGGTAGAGAACATTCTGGCTACCAAGAGGGTAAGAGAAAAGACTTGCTTTCTACCAAAAAATGAAGTATTTCTCCCAGAAAATTATTACAATTACAAATGTTTTGTTATACACATGCTTATTTCCTTTGTGTGTGCCGGAACATCACAAAAAAACAGGAGATAAAAGGGAAAATCAGAAGACGATCCTGTTTAGGTGTTAACTTCTGTGGTCAGTCTTGACATAACTGTGAGATGGTTACAGTTCCATCTTTATTAAATATTTGTATACAGTATTTTGACTGATAAGTAAAGCCTCTATGATCTTCTTGTAGTCTTCCCCTTTCTTGTGTAAAGAAATTAATTTCTTTCTCAGGTCTTGTAACATTTCTCTTTCATGTGATGTCATTGCTCATATCATGAAATGGGAAGAGGTTTTTTTTGTTAAGTAACGCCCTTCTATAGTCATTTATAGTCAACTGTCTGCTGGACAGATGTTTAATGAATAATTATACTTACCTGTTGTTGAATTCTTGTTAATTAGAATCTTGTATTCTAAACTTTAGCTTTACTCCTAAGACTTTCATTGAGGGTGTACTCAGCTATGCTGAGGACTATGTATCTATTAAATAAATATGTATTTACTATTATAGGCATTACATTAATTATATTATATATTTATTGTGAAAAGAAGTGCAATGCCTTTCTCTTTTTTCTTCTTTTCAAGTATCTATACATCAACAATAGTGTTGAGCGAGCATGCTCGACACTGCTCGGTACTCGCCTGAGCATCACGCTACTCGGGATGCTCGGCGAGCACCGAGCATTTCCGGGTTACTCGGGCGGGAGCTCGGGTCTCCGCCCTGCACGTTTGGCGCTCTTTACAGAGCCAATGAACATGCAGGGATTGCCAGCCAGTCACTGTAAAGCCGCAGCCATGTTGGTTGTGGGCATTACATTGATTGGCTGGCCGCACAGCGTCACCTCGAGTATTGAAAACCGGGCGCCGCTATCTTGGACACAGACGGCTGGGATCAGACAGTGTAGGGACAGCGCTGCTGATTTAGGGAGAAATATAAACTGCGAAATAGTTAGTGTAGAGTCTGTAAAGGCTGCCAGATCAAACAAACAGTCCTTCTCAGGACTAGTATCCATCCCAGATATCAGGCAGGCAGGCAGGCTGTATAGGAGACGCAGTGGTTATACCAGCAAACGCTGCATTACAGTCCTGTGTGCTCCTGTTGCTGAAATTGCAGGACTTAGCTCCAGGTCTCGGGGACCAGGAAAAATCCTTTTTTTTCATCTAAATCCTCTTCTTTTTTTCCTCCTTCACACTGTACAAATACCCGTCTTATTAACCTTTTGGTGTCCCCCCCCCCCCCAAAAAAAGGCTAGAGAAACAGAAGTGTGGTTTTGCAGTTCCATGCTTCAAACCTCTGTATTATCCTGCTTTTGGGCCATTTGTATCTAAAAAAAACCAGTTTGAGTGTGTAGCTGTTCAGCCGCAAATATATATATTTAAAAAAGTCTGGTATACACCAGTAAATTATAACTGTGGTTTTGCTGTTCCACGGTAAAAAATTTCTATTATCCTGCTTTTGGCATTTTTTGCCGTAAAAAAAAAACTAATAGTGTCTCCCTGATTTTTCAGACACAAATATATCTGTTGAAAATAGTCTGGTGTAGGCCCGAGAAATAGAAGTGTGGTTTTGCAGTTCCACGGGTCAAATCTCTGTATTATCCTGCTTTTGGCATTTTTTGCCGTAAAAAAAAAATAATAGTGTCTCCCTGATTTTTCAGACACAAATATATCTGTTGAAAATAGTATGGTGTAGGCCAGAGAAACAGAAGTGTGGTTTTGCAGTTCCACGGTTCAAACCTCTGTATTATCCTGCTTTTGGGCCATTTGTATCTAAAAAAAAACAGTTTGAGTGTGTCGCTCACTGTTCAGCCACAAATATATATATTTAAAAAAGTCTGGTATACACCAGTAAATTATAACTGTGGTTTTGCTGTTCCACGGTAAAAAATCTCTATTATCCTGCTTTTGGCATTTTTTGCCATTAAAACCGTCTAGTTAAGCTACTGGGACCTCCACGTTTCTTCCAAGGGGCATTCAAACCGTCTTGTTAAGCTACTGCGACCTCCACCACTTTTCCAAGGGGCATTCAAACCGGCTTGTTAAGCTACTGTGACCTCCACCACTTTTCCAAGGGGCATTAAAACCGTCTTGTTAAGCTACTGGGACCTCCACGTCTCTTCCGAGGGGCATTAAAACCATCTTGTTAAGCTACTGTGACCTCCACGTCTCTTGAAAGGGGCATTAAAAGTGTCTTCTTAAGCCACTCTGAACTCCACAGCTCTTCCAAGGGGCATTGAAATGTTGTTTTTAATTACCTCTAACCTCCACGACTCTTCCAACGGGCATTGCATTTCCTCCATATTTTAGTCAGCTTTTGCTTTTCAATGCAAAGGCGAAAACTAAGGGAGACCCACTCCCCAATAATGGGTAGAAGGTTTTTAGTACGCTGTAATCCACGTCTGTTTCAAGGGGCATTGCAGTTCCTCATAATTTTTGGAAAGCCTTCCATTCACTGCTTAGGCCAACAGTGTACAGGAGACCCAGTTGCTATAAATGGAAAAAACGGTTTAGTTAAGGCCCTCTGACCTCCATGTCATTTCCAAGGGGCATTGGAGTGCCTCGAAATTTTTGGTAGGCATTGCACTCACTGTATGCCCTATAACTGTGTAGCCGAACCGCTCCTTTTGCTACAGAAACTTATCCTACAAGACATATGTGGTTGACTTGCCTGATATTGATGTGAATGGTCCCTGTTCCTCCTGCTCTTTCTCCTTTGCCACCACCTCATCCATCATTTATCACCTGAAGCTTTGTTTTGACGGGACTCATAGAACTGGGATAGTAGCAGGAAAACATCCAGCAATCCTCGGAGGAGGTAGGATATGCGCCAAAATGCTGACCACCTCAGGCCTTGCCGCTACTACATACATGCGCTTGCATTCCAAGAAAACAAAGCAGATGCTAACTTCTATCATCATCATCATGCTCCTCACCTTGGCACTCTCAACTCCCCTGATGGAGAAGCCAGGGCCCACCGCAGGAGTCTGGTTCTCTGGTGGGCTCGTCCAATGCTGCCCTAAAGCAGGCTGGGCTAAGAAAAGTGTGCGGGGGGAAGTTGACAGGAGAAATAGGGGCGGCTGGGGACCGTTTATGGACACCCGGCTGCCCCCAGGCGGCTGGGGACCGTGTGTGGACACCCGGCCGCTGGGCGGCTGGG
Source organism: Phyllobates terribilis (assembly GCF_046119375.1). Classification (NCBI taxonomy): domain Eukaryota; kingdom Metazoa; phylum Chordata; class Amphibia; order Anura; family Dendrobatidae; genus Phyllobates; species Phyllobates terribilis. The sequence goes on from NW_027362761.1 coordinate 214,571,302, forward strand.
GACCGAGTATGGACACCCGGCCGCCCCCTGGCGACTGGAGACCGAGCGTGGACACCCAGCCGCCGGGCGGCTGGGGACTGAGTATGGATACCTCGCTGCCGAAGCAGCCATGAGGTAGTTGCCAGCTTCGGCCTCCTCCAAACTAAAAGGCCCCACTTCAAGTGCAAGCTAGCAGTATGGTATTGCAGCCTGGGGGTGGGTGGGTGGCAGGCTGCACACTTACGCTTGCATTCCAAGAAAACAAAGCAGATGCTAACTTCTATCATCATCATCATCATGCTCCTCACCTTGGCACTCTCAACTCCCCTGATGGAGAAGCCAGGGCCTACCGGAGGAGTCTGGTTCTCTGGTGGGCTCGTCCAATGCTGCCCTAAAGCAGGTCAGGCTAAGAAAAGTGTGTGGGAAGGTGACAGGAGAAATAGGGGTGGCTGGGGACTGTTTAGGACACCCGGCCGCCCCCAGGCGGCTTGGGACCGTGTGTGGGCACCCGGCCGCGGGGCGGTTGGGGACCGAGCATGGACACCCGGCCGCCCCCTGGCAGCTGGGGACCGAGCGTGGACACCTGGCCTCCGGGCGGCTGGGGACTGAGCATGGATACCAGGCCGCCGACGCAGCCATGACATGGTGGCTGGCGTCTGCCTCCACATGCCTAAAAGGCCCAATTTCAAGTGCAAGCAAGCGAGCAGTATGGTATTGCAGCCTGGGGGTGAGTGGGTGGCAGGTTGCACACTTACGCTTGCATTCCAAGAAAACAAAGCAGGTGCTAACTTCTATTATCATCATAATGCTCCTCACCTTGGCACTCTCAACTCCCCTGATGGAGAAGCCAGGGCCCACCGGAGGAGTCTGGTTCTCTGGTGGGCTCGTCCAATGCTGCCCTAAAGCAGGCCAAGCTAAGAAAAGTGTGGGGAAAGTTTCCGGGAGAAATAGGGGCGGCTAGGGACCGAGTATGGACACCCAACCGCGGGGCGGCTGGGGACCGAGTATGGACACCCGGCCACCGGGCGGCTGGGGACTGAGTAAGGATACCAGGCCGCCGACACAGCCATGACTTGGTGGCCAGATTCCGCCTCCACATGCCTAAAAGGCCCAATTTCAAGTGCAAGCAAGCAGTATGGTATTGAAGCCTGGGGGTGGGTGGGTGGCAGTCTGCATACTTGCGCTTGCATTGCAAGGAATGGGGGAGGTACAATTGAACACTGCTCTGGGAGAAAGACTTGCACGGGGATAGTTGCAAGTCTGCATCTTCTGATGCGGCAAGGATGACTTTTGATGGGCACACTTTTAGGCAGTGACCTGGGTGTCAGAGATGCTTCCAGGGGTCTTCCCCATGCTGTTCCCATGTCTTTTCAGCACTGTATGCATGTGCCACACAGCACATGGCCAGATAAGGTTGTAAAATGTTAAAATGACTTTTCCCGGTGAATGCATTTGTCACGGTTGAAAGCAATACAAAAGTGCAAAAACGCATAAAAAATGCTACTTGTGAACAAGTTATTTATTTTACCTTATACACAAGTCTTTACCCTGGAAAGGAGCTTCCTTAACATATTTCACAGGAAAGCAGTTTCAGTTTTGTTTTTGAACATTTTATTGTGAGCCCTTAAAAGTGGCTTAATACCTCTGACCACGTTGTTGACAGCAGTGACCTGGGGGTCAGAAATGCTTCCTGGGGCGATCCCCATGCTGTCCCCATGTCATTTGAGCACTGTCACTATCGTTTTGGGTACTTGTTAGGCTTTTAAAAGACTGCCAGGGGTGCCGCCGCAAAAATGCTCGGGTCTCCCATAGACTAACATTGGGCTCGTTGCTCGTGTCGAGCACCCAAGTATCACCGCGAGCTCGTCCCAAGCTTCGAGCACCCGAGCATTTTAGTGCTTGCTCAACACTAATCATCAACTGTTTAGAAATAAAGACTGATTCATAAATTTGAAGCTAACTAAAAAGACTCTCACCTCAATTGAGTACGCTTTACCGATACCATCTCCAGCCCCAGTCACAACTAGGAGAGAAACCAGACACCATTAGTCATTATATGAGCATTAATTCTGAACAGCAAAGAATCTGGAAGAGTTTACCTATATTAGCCGTTGCTTACATTTTGTTTATAATATTTGTTTCTTTTAATGTACATATGTGCTATAGCCTAAATAATTTGAACAATACATAATGTCATGTGAACAAAACCTTGTCTTCTCCTAACAGTGAATTATGTACTTAGCGCACATAACATTGCATATTGATATGAAAGATGTCATACATTTGCACTCCAGTAGATATAAATCTGAACGTATTAGTCTTGAGTGTTACATGGTTACATTGAAAAAGAAACAAATTACATCGATAAATCATAACATTGAGGATGGATCTGTGTCCTATTTTGGAATAAAGAAAAATACTAACGGTAGGGTAACATTCTACAGAGACCTTGTCAGTATTAATACAATAAATCGTCAACATGTGCACACCAGACAATGGTAATATCTTTTGTGTGTATTGATGCAAGATGTTTTTCCTAGGAATGCTTGTACTCAAACAAAAGTCACTGTACAACACAGTGAAATAATAATAATTAACAAAAAATAACATTGCAATGAACTACTTTAGTCTTTAACCCCGTCGGGGCTAGCAGATTTTTTTGTTTTGTCGTTTCATTTATTCCTCCCCCTCTTCCAAAAGCGATAACTTTTTCATTTTTCCTTCTACAAAGCCACATGAGGGCTTTTTTTTGAGGGACAAGTTTTAGTTTTGAATGACACCATTTTTTAACCATATAATAAACTAAAAAATGGGAAACAAAATTCCAAGGTAGGTGAAGTTGTGAAAAATATGCAATTCTGCAATTGTTTTTCAGATTTAGTTTTTACAGCATTCATTGTGCAGTAAAATCACATGGCAATATAAGGGTATGTGCCCACGTACCGTTTTACAAGCGTATATGCTGCGGAATTTCCGCAGCATAAACGCTTGGGAAACGCTTGGTAATCCGCCCCCCATGGTCCCCAATGACAAGCCGCACTGTCAATGCCCATGCTGAGGATTTTTCCGCAGCATTTATGCTGCGCTCAAAAATCCGCAGCATGTCCATTAATTTTGCGGACACGCCGCGTAATCGCCGGCATTGACTTGCATTGAAACGCATAATATCCGTGTCAGTACATTTGTACACACGGATATTATGCGTTTCTATGTGCGGATGGTACCCGGGTCTGGAGAAGAGGAGACTCTCATCCTGAGCTGGGTACCATAGAAACTGTAAAAAAAAGAATTTAAAATAAAAAATAAAGTTTATACTCACCTTCCGTTGTCCTCCCGGTGTTTTGTCTGCGCCGTCCGGTGTCTTGCACTGCTCGCGCTGTTGTGAAGGACCTGCCATGACGTCACTGAGGTCCTTCACACCACCGCGAGCAATGCAAGACACCGGACGGAGCAGACAAAACACCGGGAGGACAACGGAAGGTGAGTATAAACTTTATTTTTTCATTTTTTACCATTCTTATTCTTTTTTTTTTAACTAACTTGGTCACACTACTATAAATCCATGCCGGTTGCATGGATTTATATAGTGTGAACAAGTTGTCAAGCACTTTTCCAAGTGATGCTAAAATCGCTTGGAAAAGCGCTTGATAACCCGCATGCAGAAATGCATGCAAAGACGCTTGACAAACGCTTCTACCTGGCGGGAAAAACGCATGTAAAATCCGCATGCGTTTTTCCTGCCAGGGAGAAGCGTAAAAAATATGCAGCATTTCTGCATCGTGGGCACATAGCCTAATTCTCTAGGTCAGTATAATTAAGAATATTGACACTACAAGTGGGTCACAGAATTTTATACCATTGGGCAGTGAAGAAAAAATAATTACATTTTTACCACAAAAATGTTGTTTTAGCTCCAGATTTTACATTTTCACACTGGGAAATGGGTAAAACTGGCACCAAAATATGTCACACAATTTCTGATGATCGTGGCAATTCCCCATATGTGGCTGCACAGTACTGCTTAGCCACATGGCAAGACTCGGGAGGGACGGAGCGCTATTTGACTTCTGGTGTGCAGATTTTACTAGAATAGTTTGCAGACTCCATATACAGAGCCTATAAGTGCTAGAAGAGCAGAATCCCCTCAAAAGTGACCCCATTTTGGAAATTATACCCCTGCCAAACATGTGGATACTAAATGTGGTTTAGGCACACTGGGGCTCAGGAGGGGGGGGGGGGGGGGGGGTATTTGGATTTGGAAGTGTAGAATTCGCTGAATTTCTTTTGGGGGGCAAGGAGCCATTTCGCTTTTTCAGAGCCTATGTACTACTACTACTACTGTGTGAAACCCCCTATATTTCCGTTAACAGATGATGAACCTGAGTGGGGACTTTTTTTGTGGATTGAGTTGAAGCTTTTGTTAGGAACATTTTACATAACATTTTGGATCACATTTATCCTGAGCTCTACGCTGGGCACTTATATCGGGGTTTCCATCTAAATCATCGAGTGACGTGATTCAGATGAAATCCCCGAAGAACACAATCACTATAATGGGGCAGCAGAGTTACTCTAGATTCCGTCTGGCCTCTGTTCAGTGGTGTCCTTCTTTTCAGAGGTGCACTAAACTGTGGCCAACGACACTTTTATGCACTCCTAAAAAGACAGACACCACCGGATCACAGGTGCCTCCATCTGCCTCCATCCAGAGTGCCTCCATCTGACTCATTATAGGGAATCTTCTGCAGGTGGTTCCATCTGAATCATATATTTCAGAGATTTACACGGAAACCCCAGTGTAAGCGCTCAGCGCAGTGCACAGGATAAATGTGAGCCGAGCCTTACTGCGATCTTTGGGAGGCAGAATGAACAAATCAATAGTGTAACGGGTCTGGGAGGCGGAACCTCTGAGCAACTATACAAGGGGGCGGTCCTTGTAAGGAAGCGGGTGGCTCCCAGGGAAGACGAGCAGGTAGTCACGGCAAGTGACAGGGACAGTCTCTGGGTAGAAGGGCAGGTAGTCACGGCAAGTGACAGGGACAGTCTCTGAGTAGAAGGACGGGTACTCACGGCAAGTGACAGGGACAGTCTCTGGGTAGAAGGACAGTAGGCAGGTGGCTGGTGAGCGCTCCCAGGTGAGCGGGCGAGAGTCTTTGGACAGGCAGGGGGTCACGGCAAGTGACGGCAGAGCCTCCAGGTAGGCTAGCAGGCAGGTAGCAGGTGAGCGCTCCCAGGTGAGCGGGCAAGAGTCTCTGGATGGGCAGGTGGTCACGGCAAGTGACGGCAGAGCCTCCAGGTAGGCTAGCAGACAGGTAGCAGGTGAGCGCTCCCAGGTGAACAGGCAAGAGTCTCTGGACAGGCAGGTGGTCACGGCAAGTGACGGCAGAGCCTCCAGGTAGGCTAGCAGACAGGTAGCAGGTGAGCACTCCCAGGTGAGCAGGCAAAAGTCTCTGGACAGGCAGGTGGTCACGGCAAGTGACGGCGGAGCCTCCAGGTAGGCTAGCAGGCAGGTAGCAGATGAGCGCTCCCAGGTGAGCGGGCAGGCTGGTCCATAGACAGACTGACAGGTGTCGGAAGGCAGACCGTCGGACCGCAGGCATGCAAGCAGGTAAACGGATATCAGGCAGGTATCAAGCAGTAATCTGGCAGGTGACTGGCAGGTAACTGGTAACGGGACCTGAGGGCTGAAGCAGAGTGAAGGCTTTGCAACAACATTGCTCGGGCACCTCCATTTTGGAGGAGGTGCCTTATATATGGTGAGGTCCTCAGGCCATTGGCCGGGGACTCCTTAGGACGGCGCGCGCGGCCCCCTTAAGAGAGGGGGAGGCGCGCGCCCTAAGCACAGTGGCGGGGAAGCAGCGCGCGCTGCCAGCAGAGCGGGAGGAGGACGCCGGGCACGGAGTGGAGAGGTGACGGGAACAGCGTCCCTGCCTAGCAGGAGGCAGGGACGCCGACGCTACAGTACCCCCCCCTTTAGGCCCCCCCTTTTTTAGGCCAGACAGAAATTTATCAAGGATGTGAGCGGCATGGAAGTTCTCCCGGGGCTCCCACGTTCTCTCCTCAGGACCAAACCCCTTCCAATCTACCAGAAAAAAGGTTTTTCCTCTTACCCTTTTGGTGGCCAGAATGTTCTCTACCTCAAACTCGTTTTCAGCGGAAACCGGAGCAGGAGGCGTACCTGTAGACTTGGAAAAAGAGTTAAGTACCACGGGTTTGAGGAGAGATACATGGAAGGAGTTAGGGATCCGCAAGTTGGCCGGGAGTTTCAATTTATAGGCCACTGGGTTGATTTGTTTGATAACTTCTAGTGGGCCGATGAACCGAGGCCCTAACTTGTAGGAAGGAATCTTGAGCCGGACATACTTGGACGAGAGCCAGACTTTATCTCCAGGACGGAATTGTGGAGGATCCAGGCGTTTTTTGTCAGCGTGTTTTTTCATCCGCTCGGACGACTGAAGGACTGCGGATCGGGTACTCTCCCAAATGGAGGAAAATTTGCTAATGAGAGATTCCGCAGCCGGATTGTCCACCGAGGTGGAGACGGGAAATGGGATCCGAGGATGCTGACCGAAGACTACAAAAAACGGGGATTTGGAGGAAGATTCGCTCTCGTGATTATTGTAAGAGAATTCAGCCCATGGCAGGAGATCCACCCAGTCTGAATGGTGGGCATTAACGAAGTGCCGGAGGTAACTGGTCAGGATCTGATTGATCCGCTCCACTTGACCATTGGACTGTGGGTGGTATGCGGAGGAGAAGTCCAGGGTGACGTCTAGCAGCTTACATGTGGCTCTCCAGAAGCGTGAGGTGAACTGAACCCCACGATCCGACACGATGTGGGGGGGCAGGCCATGGAGACGGAAGATGTGGCGGATAAAGTCTTTAGCCAGCTCGGGTGCAGACGGGAGGCCTGGCAGGGGAATGAAATGAGCCATTTTGGAAAAGCGGTCAGCGACCACCCAAATGACCGTACAACCGGCAGAGACAGGGAGATCTGTTATGAAGTCCATACCTATATGCTGCCAGGGGGCAGCAGGTACTGGAAGAGGAAGGAGGCGACCGGCTGGCAGGTGTCTCGGAACCTTGTTGCGGGCGCAGGACACACAGGCAGAAACAAAGTCTATTACGTCCTTGTGCAGGGTAGGCCACCAGTAGTGCCGGGTGATAAGCTGGAGGGTCTTTTTCTGACCGGCATGGCCAGCAAGCTTAGACGAGTGACCCCAGTGTAGGATCTTCTCCCGATCAGGTACCGTTACGAACGTCTTACTGGGAGGGAGACGATTTAGACTCACGGGGGCCACCTGCATTACTCTGGCGGGATCGATGATGTGTTTAGGTTCCTCCTCAAGATCAGACACCAGGAAGGATCGGGACAAGGCGTCAGCTTTGATGTTTTTGTCAGCCGGGCGAAAATGAAGAACAAAATCAAAGCGAGCAAAAAACAAGGACCACCGGGCTTGGCGCGGGTTAAGTCTCTGGGCACTCTGGAGGTAAGCCAAGTTCTTGTGGTCCGTGTAAATTATTACCGGGTGAAGAGCCCCCTCGAGCAGGTAACGCCACTCCTCCAATGCCAGCTTAATGGCCAATAACTCTCGGTCTCCTATAGAATAGTTGCGCTCGGAAGAGGAGAAGAGTTTGGAGAAGAAGCCGCAAGTTACCATTCTCCCGGAAGACGATTTTTGGGTAAGTACCGCTCCGGCTCCAGAGGAGGAGGCGTCAACTTCCAGGAAGAATTGCTTGTTGCCGTCCGGGCGATGCAGCACCGGGGCGGAAGAGAAAGCCTGTTTTAAGGAAAGAAAGGCTTCCTCAGCTTCGGGCGGCCATTCTCTGGGATTAGTGCCCTTACGGGTGAGCGCAGAGATTGGGGCAGTCCAGGAAGAGAAGTGCGGTATGAAGAGGCGGTAGTAGTTGGCTAAGCCCAGGAACCGCTGAATAGCCTTCAACCCCTCTGGTCGAGGCCACTTCTCGATGGCAGACAGTTTCTCAGGATCCATTCGTAGGCCGGTCTGAGAAATTATGTAGCCCAAAAACGGAAGCGAGGTCTGCTCAAAGAGGCACTTCTCATATTTAGTGTAGAGGTGGTTCTGCCTGAGCCTGAGCAGAACCTGACGAACATCTCTCCGGTGTGTGGGGAGATCCGGAGAGAAGACCAAGATGTCGTCCAGGTACACCACTACGCAGGAGTAGAGAAGGTCTCGGAAGATGTCATTGACCAACTCTTGAAAGACGGCGGGAGCGTTACAGAGACCGAAGGGCATTACCAGGTATTCATAGTGGCCGTCCCAGGTGTTGAATGCCGTCTTCCATTCATCCCCCTGACGGATACGGATCAGGTTATACGCCCCACGGAGGTCCGGCTTGGTGAAGATTCTAGCCCCCCTCAGACGGTCAAATAATTCCGGAATGAGCGGAAGGGGGTATTTATTCTTCACCGTGATCTGGTTAAGGCCTCTATAGTCTATACAGGGACGGAGTGAGCCATCCTTCTTTTTGACGAAGAAGAAGCCTGCTCCCGCCGGGGAAGTAGATTTCCGGATGAATCCCCGGGCCAGATTCTCCTCAATATATTCTGACATGGATCGGGTCTCAGCAGCGGAGAAAGGGTAAATGCGCCCACGGGGAGGAGTAGCGCCGGGCATCAGGTCGATTGGGCAGTCGTATGGTCTATGAGGGGGTAATGTCTCTGCCTCCTTTTTAATAAAGACGTCCGCATACGACCAATAAGGAGCCGGAAGACCAGGTAGATTGGCTGGAGTAGGAGAAGGACGGACAGGATGGACGGGAACTAAACAAGTCTTATGGCAGTCCTGTCCCCAGCGAAGGACTTCTCCGGTCTGCCAATCAAGCACGGGTGCATGTCTCTGAAGCCAAGGTAGGCCTAGTAAGAGGGCGTGAGAGAGTCCAGGCAGAACATGAAAGAAGATGCTCTCAGAGTGCAGCATTCCCACCTGCAGGGTTATGGATTCGGTGATGAGTTGGATGGGATGTGGTAAGAGGCCCCCATCCACGGCAGCGACAGATAAGGGTACAGCTAGAGGTTTGGTGGGAATGCGGTATTTCTCTACCAGAGACTGAGAAATGAGATTTCCGGCAGCTCCAGAGTCAAGTTGGGCTAGTTCAAAATAACGGTTCTCCCCGCAGATGATAGAGACCGACAGCAACAGAGATGGAGAGGGTTTACTCTTGTCTAGGACGACCTCTCTGAGCGATCCTAGACACAGGTGTTTCCCGACCTCTCCGGGCAGGAACGGATCCGGTGCTCCTTACTGCCACAGTAGAAGCAGCTCCCCTCGGCACGGCGTAACTCTTGACGAGTTTTGACCATCTTGGTCTGGTCGACCTGCATAGGCTCGGGTGAGTGCGCCTGGGGAGTAGCGGGAGAAGTGACAGGCTTCTGAAAGGTAGAGGCTAGACGTGGAAACCTCCTCTCATGGGTGACCTCTTTGGCGCGTTCCTGGAACCGGATGTCAATCCGGGTGGCAAGAGTTATTAAGTCGTCGAGAGTGGTAGGTATGTCCCGACCGGCGAGTTCATCTTTAATACGGCCGGACAGACCCTCCCAAAAGACAGACACCAGGGCGTCGTTATCCCAGGCCAGCTCCGAAGCAAGGGTACGGAACCGTATGGCATATTGGCCCACGGTGAGATTTCCTTGATGGAGGCGTAGCAGAGATGATGCGGATGAGGTCTTCCGTCCGGGTTCGTCGAAGACTTTCCGGAAAGCCGTGAGAAAGGCTGGCAGGTATAACACTAGGGGGTCTCCTCTCTCCCATAGAGGATTTAGCCAAGCCAGTGACTCCCCCGTGAGATGGGACATGATGAAGGCTACTTTGGCCCGGTCGGAGATAAACTGGTGGGACAGGAGTTCAAAGTGCAGGGTGCACTGGTTTATGAAGCCCCGAGCTTGAGCGATGTCGCCTCCGAAGCGTGGAGGTGCAGAAAGCCGGGGTCCGGGGCAGGATGCCATGGTATTGGTGGGCAGCGGCGCTGCCGGGCTGCGAGTCATGACACTAGCGGTGGTTGCTGGTGGAGCAGTCAGAGTGTCCAGGCGAGAGTTGACATTCCGCAGATGACTCAGGATGGACTCCTGTTGGGACCTCTGACGGGACAGTTCATGACATAGGTCCGAGAGCGAGGGAGCTTGGGTGCCACCGGGTTCCATGGCCCGAGCAAACTGTAACGGGTCTGGGAGGCGGAACCTCTGAGCAACTATACAAGGGGGCGGTCCTTGTAAAGAAGCGGGTGGCTCCCAGGGAAGACGGGCAGGTAGTCACGGCAAGTGACAGGGACAGTCTCTGGGTAGAAGGGCAGGTAGTCACGGCAAGTGACAGGGACAGTCTCTGGGTAGAAGGACGGGTACTCACAGCAAGTGACAGGGACAGTCTCTGGGTAGAAGGACAGCAGGCAGGTGGCTGGTGAGCGCTCCCAGGTGAGCGGGCGAGAGTCTTTGGACAGGCAGGTGGTCACGGCAAGTGACAGCAGAGCCTTCAGGTAGGCTAGCAGGCAGGTAGCAGGTGAGCGCTCCCAGGTGAGCGGGCAAGAGTCTCTGGACGGGCAGGTGGTCACAGCAAGTGACGGCAGAGCTTCCAGGTAGGCTAGCAGACAGGTAGCAGGTGAGCGCTCCCAGGTGAGCAGGCAAGAGTCTCTGGACAGGCAGGTGGTCACGGCAAGTGACGGCAGAGCCTCCAGGTAGGCTAGCAGACAGGTAGCAGGTGAGTGCTCCCAGGTGAGCAGGCAAGAGTCTCTGGACAGGCAGGTGGTCACGGCAAGTGACGGCGGAGCCTCCAGGTAGACTAGCAGGCAGGTAGCAGATGAGCGCTCCCAGGTGAGCGGGCAGGCTGGTCCATAGACAGACTGACAGGTGTCGGAAGGCAGACCGTCGGACCGCAGGCTTGCAAGCAGGTAAACGGATATCAGGCAGGTATCAAGCAGGAATCTGGCAGGTGACTGGCAGGTAACAGGCAGGAATCTGGCAGGTGACTGGCAGGTAACTGGTAACGGGACCTGAGGGCTGAAGCAGAGTGAAGGCTTTGCAACAACATTGCTCGGGCACCTCCATTTTGGAGGAGGTGCTTATATATGGTGAGGTCCTCCGGCCATTGGCCGGGGACTCCTTAGGACGGTGCGCGCGGCCCCTTTAAGAGAGGGGGAGCGCGCGCACGCCCTAAGCACAGTGGCCGGGAAGCAGCGCGCGCTGCCAGCAGAGCGGGAGGAGGACGCCGGGCACGGAGTGGAGAGGTGAGGGGAACAGCGTCCCTGCCTAGCAGGAGGCAGGGACGCCGACGCTACAAATGGCAGGTGAATAATTGGTTTTATTCATTTTTTACGCCGTTCCTTGTGCGGTATAAGTGATTAGACAACTTTATCCTTAGGGTCAGTGCGATTACAGCTATATCAGATTTATATCGAGTTTTTATGTTTGGTTGCTGTTACACACTAAAAGACACTTTTTATCAACATCGCCATATTTTGAGAGCTATAATTTTTCCATATTTCTGCCGACAGTCATGTGAGGTCCTTGCAAGAGAAAAAAAAAGAGTAGCACTCATCTGTAAATGTAAAAAACACTCCTTTATTCTTGATCCATAGTAAAAACAGACGGGCAGGGGAGCAAGTGATACACTGTTAGGACGAAGGCCGTTTTGCGCTGCATGCTTCAACAGGACCGTCTCTTGCAAGGACTTTACCATGTTGACCCGGGGGTCACCATGGCAACGATCAGGCCCCCATGATGACGTCTGCCTCATGAATGTTGCGATCGCGTTTGATCGCAGCATTTAGGGGGTTAACAACCAGGGGTAGTGTTGGCACTGCTCCTGGGTGTTAGTGCAGAAGTTCAGTGACTGGCAGTGCCGAGCTCCTGCTCTGATCGGACTGGAGGAGCTGATATTTCAGCACCTCCTGCGCGATCATGCTGTGATAGGTCAGTCAGATTGACTGACCGATCACAGCAATCTGGGTGTGGGGACCGATGGCATGACTCCCTGCACCTGCTCCTGTACCACTTAGCTGTCATTGACAGCTGTTGGCACTGAATTGTCACTGCGTGTTTACATGCAGCGATAGTTTAAAGTCATGACGGACATAGCACGTCATGATGTGAGAACTGACACCGGGCCATGACGGGCTATGTCCTTCATTGGACGTAATGGGGTTAAACTAGGATCTGTGGGGAAGGAGGGTAGCCGTGCTAATAAGGCCATAGAGAGGGGTTAATGAGGATTTAGGGGGGCTGGGATATGCAAGGAAAGCAGGGAGCTGTGTAGGAGTAACAAATGTGCTAATAGTATTAAATGTCTGCTGGCAAATGCAAGGAGTCTTGCAAACAAGATGAATGAACTGGAGACTCTTATGTCGGTCACAGAATATGATGTGGTGGGCATTACGGAAACCTGGCTGGAAGGAAAGCCATGACTGGGTAACAAACGTAGAGGGTTACATTGCATTTAGAAAGGACAAGAAAGACAAAAAAGGGGGAGGGTGGGTATTTTTGTAAAATCCAACTTAAAACCTGTGCTCAATGACGACATTGGGGGGGAGCAATGACAATGTAGAGTCACTATGGGTATATGTACATGGGGATGGCAATAATGGAAGGCTGATAATTGGAGCTTGCTACAAGACTCCTAATATAGCTAAACATGCAGAGGATGAAATGCTGCAACAAATTAAAAAAGGCAGCAAATAGTAATAGGGTCCTTATTTTGGGGGTTTTTAACTATCATTCAATGGGACATAGAAATTTCTGGTTGTGCTAAAAGCTGCAAGTTCTTGTCCACAATTCAGGACAATTACCTCTCTCAGCTGGTAGATGAACCAACCAGGGGAGGTAATCTGCTTGATCAGGTTCTGTCAAATAGACCAGATACAAATTCAGATCTACAGGTAAGGGAACACTTGGGATGAAGTGACAATTATATGGTAAGTTTCAATGTAATTTTCAATCAAACGTTCAAAAGGGGAAATGCCAAAACCTGGGACTTTATGAAAGCTGATTTCTACAAATTAAGGGAAGAGCTTAATCGGGTAGACTGGGAGCATGTCAGAATCCTGTAGAAAACTTATACCCTCCGGTAATAAAATGTCAAGCAATAAAAAGAAACCACTATGGATAAATAAGACAATGCAAAGTTTAATAAGACAAAAACAAAGGGCATTCAAAATCTTGAGGGCCGAGAATACAGAAATAGCATTTCAGGAGTATAAAGATCTAAATAAGAAATGTAAAAAAGAAATCAAGATAGCAAAGTTATCTACAGAGAAACAAATAGCCAGCGACATTAAAAAAAAAATCCAAATTTTTTTTATAAATACATCAATGCCAAAAAGAAAAAAACAGACAATAATAACAAGATAATTATAGAGGACAAAGAAAAGGCTGAGATATTAAACAGGCACTTTTTATCCATGTTCACCAATGAACTGTCTAGTTTAGCACAAAAAGAAGTACACCTGCGTCTTAGCAAATTAAACATTGACAAATCCCCCAACCCAGATGACATTCATCCACGGATACTGAGGGAATTGAGCTCAGTAATGATAGACTGCTGTATCTCATATTCTTAGACTCTCTTGTAACAAGGGTGGTGCCACAGGATTGGAGGATGGCTGACGTGGTACCGATATTTAAGAAAGGTAGGAAGGTGGATCCCGGCAACTACCATCCAGTAAGTCTGACATCAGTAGTTTGCAGAGTTTTTGAGGACATTAAAAGAGATGAACTGCCGAGATATATTGCAGAGAATAATATGATAAATGATAATCAGCACGGATTTATGAAAAATAGGTAGTGTCTAACCAACATGTTGCGTTTCTATGAGGAGGTAAGTGCAAATTTGGATGTTGGTAATGCAGCTGATGTGATTTATCTGGACTTTGCAAAGGCATTTGATACTGTACCACATAACAGCCTTATACTGAAGCTACAGAAGCAAGGACTGGCGGAAACTATATGCGGATGGGTAAGGAATTGGATAAATGACAGGAAACAAAGAGTCATCATAAATGGTACCTTCTCTAAATGGGAAATAGTCAGCAGTGGGGTACAGCAGGGATCTGTGTTAGAACCGATTATTTTTAACCTCTTTATTAATGACCTAGTGGATGGAATTGAGAGTAAAATGTCAGTTTTTGCTGACGACACCAAACTATGTAGGATATTAAAATCTGACCTTGACATTACAATATTGCAAAACAATCGAAATAAGATGACTGAATGGGCATACAGTTGGCAGATGAGGTTTAATGTAGATAAATGTAGAGTAATGCACCGAGGACAGAGTAATCCTATTGCTGCATACACATTTGGAAGTGCATAGAGCTGTAGGGTGCATTGCTGCAAAAGGGAAAAAAAAAAAAACTCTTTAAATCTTCCTTAGCGAGTGTGAACGAGCTGAGTGTGACCGGAGCGTAAGTGCAAACGAAAGAAAGTGTGTGACTTGTTTTTCAGTGACTTTGGATTCAGGTAGTTTGGAAGGGAGGAATTTGGACTGAATTACTGTCTGTATTTTATTAATTCTTTACATTTCTTTTTACTTAACATTCTGTCTAGTGCAATCCTCATTAGGAAATGAGCTCCATTATTGGCAATGCTATCCAGTGTACATCTTGCCACATGTATGCATTCCTTGAACAGCCGGTCGGGGTTGCTTACTGCTGCACACCGTGTGCACGTTGTGCGTTTGGAAGCCCAGGTACTGGATCTAAATGAGCAGCTGGCAACACTGAGATCCATTGACAATATGGAAAGGAGTCTGCTGCTCACTGAACAGCTGCTCACTGGGGTAGATGTGGGGGAGGGTGGTAGTAGGGAGTTGCAGGACAGTGAGGCCGCTAGTTGGGTGACAGTTAGAAGGGGGGGTAGAGGGAAGACTGCCAGGGAGGCTAGTCCTGATCTGGCACACCCCAATAAGTTTGCAAAGTTGGCAGATGAGGAGGGTGACGGTACAGGGGTAGCACTGCTGCAGCAAGGCAAGTCCCCTGAAAGACGGAGGAGTGTCAGCTCCAGTAAGGAGGGAAATAGGAGAGCAGGGCAGGCCAGGCAGGTGCTGGTAGTGGGGGACTCAATTATTAGGGGAACAGATAAGGCAATCTGTCACAAAGACAGTGATCGTCGAACAGTGTGCTGCCTACCTGGCGCTCGAGTCCGGCACATCGCTGATCGGGTTGTCAGATTACTGGGAGGGGCTGGTGAGGACCCAGCGGTCATGGTGCACATTGGCACAAATGACAAAGTTAGAGGTAGGTGGAAGGTCCTTAAAGATGATTTCAGGAAATTAGGCTGCAAGCTGAAAGCAAGGACCTCCAAGGTGGTATTCGCTGAAATACTACTGGTACCACATGTCACGCCAGAGAGGCAACGGGAGATTAGGGAGATAAATAAGCTCAAGAACTGGTGTAGGAAGGAGGGATTTGGGTTCCTGGAGAAATGGGCCGACTTCTCAGTTGGCTACAGACTCTACGCTAGGGATCGGCTGCACCTCAATGGGGAGGGTGCAGCTGTGCTGGGGGAGAAAATGGCTAGAAGGTTGGAGGAGTGCTTAAACTAGGGATTGGGGGGGTATTCTTTTTATAGGTGGGGAAGATAGTGCAGATAGTGACCTGGGCACAAATAAAGAAATTGGGGGTGGGGTTAGAACAGTCAATAAAGTAAGAAGGAATAGAGGTACAGAGAGATACATAAAATGCATGTACACTAATGCCAGAAGCCTCACCAACAAAATGGAGGAATTACAATGAATTTTGTTGTAAAATAATTATGACATGGTAGGGATATCTGAGCCATGACTGGGCAGTTAATTTACAAGGCTATAGTCTGTTCAGAACTGACCGTACAAACAAGCGAGGGGGGGTAGTGTTTATATGTAAAATCATCCTTAAAACCCATCTTGCGGGAGGATATATGTGAATCTAATGAAAATGTAGAGTCCCTGTGGGTGGAGATAAGGGGAGGGGGAAAAAATAATAAATTACTGATAGGGGTTTGTTATAAGTCTCCAAAAATAATGGAAGCAGCGGAGAATATCCTCGTAAAGCAAATAGATGAAGCAGCGACTCAAGGAGAAGTCATTATTATGGGGGACTTCAACTACCCTGAAATACATTGGGGGACAGAAACCTGTAGTTCAAGCAAAGGTAATAGGTTTTTGACAACTATGAGAGACAATTACCTTTCACAACTGGTTCAGGACCCAACAAGAAGGGGGGCACTGCTAGACCTAATATTAACCAATAGGCCAGACCGCATATCAAATATACGAGTTGGGGGTCACTTGGGTAATAGTGATCACAAAATAATACGTTTTCATGTAACCTTTAATAAGATGTGTAGTAGAGGGGTTACAAGGACACTAAACTTCAGGAAGGCAAATTTCCAACGGTTGAGAGATGATCTTAGTGCAATAAATTGGGACGATATCCTGAGACATCAAGCTACACAAAGCAAATGGGAGACATTTATTAGCATCCTGAATAGGACCTGTGCACAATATATACCCTAAGGGAATAAACATGCTAGAAATAGGAGGAAACCACTATGGCTAAATAGAGCTGTAAGGGGCGCAATAAGTGACAAAAAGAAAGCATTTAGAGAACTAAAGCAATTAGGTAGTGATGAGGCATTAAATAAATATAGAAAATTAAATAAATTCTGTAAAAACCAAATCAAGGCAGCAAAGATTGAGGCAGAGAGAATCATAGCCAGAGAAAGTAAAAATAACCCCAAAATATTCTTTAACTACATAAATAGTAAAAAACTAAAAAATGATAGTGTTGGCCCCCTTAAAAATAGGCTGGGTGAAATGGTGGATGAGGATGAGTAAAAAGCCAATATGCTAAATTATTTTTTTTCAACCGTATTTACACAAGAAAATCGCATGACAGAAAACATGATTAGTGATAACAAAAATTCTCCATTAAATGTCACTTGCTTAACCCAGCAGGAAGTACGGCGGCATCTAAAAATCACTAAAGTTGACAAATTCCCAGGCCCGGATGGGATACACCCGCGAGTACTGCAGGAATTAAGTAACGTCATAGATAGACCATTATTTTTAATCTTTAAAGATTCCATAATAACAGGGTCTGTACCATACGACTGGCGTATAGCAAATGTGGTGCCAATATTCAAAAAGGGGACAAAAACTGAACTTGGAAATTATAGGCCAGTAAGCTTAATCTCTACTGTGGGTAAAATCCTGGAGGGTTTCCTAAGAGATGCTATACAAGAGTATCTGAAGAAGAATAACCTCATGACCTAATATCAACATGGGTTTACGAGGGACCGTTCCTGTCAAACCAATCTGATCAGTTTTTATCAGGAGTCAAGTTCTGGACTGGACCAAGGAAATGCAGTGGATGTTGTGTATATGTACTTTTCAAAAGCTTTTGATACGGTTCCACACAAAAGGTTGATACATAAAATGAGAACAATGGGGATAGGGGAAAATATATGTATGTGGGTTAAGAATTGGCTCAGTGATAGGAAACAAAGAGTGGTTATTAATGGAAAACACTCAGACTGGGTCTCAGTTAACAGTGGGGTACCACAGGGGTCAGTATTGGGCCCCCTTCTTTTTAACATATTTATTAATGACCTTGTAGGGGGCATACAGAACAATATTTCAATATTTGCAGATGACACTAAACTCTGCAGGGTAATCAATACAGAGGAGGACAATTTTATATTACAGGAGGATCTATGTAAACTAGAAGCTTGGGCTGATAAATGGCAAATGAGCTTTAATGGGGATAAATGTAAGGTAATGCACTTGGGCAGAGGAAATAAAATGTATAATTATATGCTTAATTGTAAAACACTGGGCAAAACTGTAACTGAAAAAGACCTGGGTGTATTGGTGGACGACAAGCTCACGTTTAGTGGCCAGTGTCAGGCAGCTGCTGCAAAGGCAAACAAAATAATGGGATGCATTAAAAGAAGCATAGATGCTCATGAGGAGAACATAATTTTACCTCTATACAAGTCATTAGTGCGACCACACTTAGAATACTGTGTACAGTTCTGGTCTCCGGTGTATAAGAAAGACATAGCTGAACTAGAGCGGGTGCAGAGAAGAGCGACCAAGGTTATTAGAGGACTGGGGGGTCTGCAATACCAAGACAGGTTATTACACTTGGGGTTATTTACTGTGGAAAAAAGAAGGCTTAGGGGTGATCTTATTACTATGTACAAGTATATGAGGGGACAGTACAAAGACCTGTCTACTGATATTTTTACTCTGAGGCCTGAGACGGGGACAAGGGGGCATCTTCTACGTCTAGAGGAAAGAAGGTTTAATCATAATCACAGACGGAGATTTTTTACTGTAAGAGCAGTGAGACTAAGGAGCTCTCTGCCGCATGATGTTGTAATGAGTGATTCACTATTAAAATTTAAGAAGGGCATGGATGCCTTTCTTGAAAAGTATAATATTACAGGTTATATATACTAGATTCCTTGATAGGGCGTTGATCCAGGGAACTAGTCTGATTGTCGTATGGAGTTGGGAAAGAATTTTTTTCCCCAATGTGGAGCTTAGTGTTGCCACATGGGTTTTTTTTGCCTTCCTCTGGATCAACATGTTAGGCTATGGGTTGAACTAGATGGACTTAGTCTTCCTTCAACCTTAAAAACTATGTTACTATGTTACATTAAATGGGAGTATACTCAGGACTACAGAACAGGATAAGGACTGGGGTATGGTGGTTACAAGTAAGCTGAGCAACAGTCCTCAATGTCAAGCAGCAGCCGCAAAAGCAAACAAGATTTTAGGATGTATTAAAAGAGAGATAAAATCCTGCAATCCCAAGGTATTGTTTCCCCTCTATAAATCACTGGTGAGGCTACATCTAGAATATGGGATCCAGTTTTGGGCTCCACATTTTAAAAAAGATATTCAGAAGTTAGAATCCGTTCAAAGGTGGGCAACTAGATTATTGCAAGGGATGGAAGGCATCTCATATGATGAAAGGTTGGAAAAGTTGGGCTTGTTTAGCTTAGAAAAAATAAGCCTCAGAGGAAATCTCATTTACACATGTATATGTGTGGTCAGTACAATAAAATAAATAAAATAAAATAACAAAAAATCTGCCTGTATTCTGCTAACAAGCAAATGGAGCAGTACAATGGAGTGCTGTATTGCTTTTTAAGCAAATAACCAGGATTAAGAGGATTAAAAAAAATAGCCCTGATATGTAGGGCTATGGATATCTGTAGCAGCAGACAGAACGTGCAATGGACCCTATTGTGCTTTATATACTGTCCACAAGCCCTGCCTGCCTATCTCCTGCAATCAACCTCACCTGTAATATATGCAGCTGGATTAGTCCTCAGAAGGACTGTTAGTTTAAATATATATATAGCTGTGGAATACTTGACTAAAACAAGCAACAATTCTCTCCTTTGCTCAGCAGCATCTCTCCCTACTCTGCCTGTTTCCAGGGTACACTGCGATGAGCATAGGGTCACCAGGTCTTATATAGACCTGATGATGCTGTGCGGCCTGCCAATCACTTTAATGCCACAACGAACATGGCTACAGCATTACAGTGAGTGTCAGGCAATCCCTGCATGTTAATTGGCTGTCTAAAGAGCAGAAAACATGCGGGGAGGGGAATCGAGCTCCCGCCCGGGCATCCCAGAGATACTCGCCGAGCATGACGAGCAGTGAGATGCTCGGGCGAGTACTGAGCAGTGGTGATCATCACTAGTAGCTGGTAATTTAGGCAATCAGCTTTACACCATTCTTAAGAATAGAGAGGATATTTAATGAGAGGTAAATTCCAAAGTTGTTTATTTTTGCAAATACTTTTTACCCATTTATGAACTAGAGCTTTAATTCAGCAACCACTCATAGGCAGTTATGATGAGGACTAAGATCAGGACTCAAAAAGTGTGTTGGATACATGCATTCAATGATTAGCCTCATCTGTTAGGGCAGATGTGTGGCAGTTTGGGACACTGCCAGGAATTTTGAATAGCCTTACCGAATCCTGAAATTTATGTGGCAATGTGGTTGAGGAGCTGCGAGCCACAAAAAAAAAGAGGCCAGCAAGCCGCATATGACTTAAGGGAGCATGAGGGAGGAAAATGGGAAGCAGAGACTATTTCGAGTCACACTGGTCATGTTCAACATTTGCTCACCGTTTACAACTTAAACCACAGAAACTATTGGAACAAAATAATTGTTCTTTTATAAGCAGAATAAATAGGATTGCTTCACATAAAATGGAATGTTATTATACTTGTTGTCAGCAAGCAATGACAGATAAAATGGGAAGAGGATGGAAGAAAATTATAATTATTGCCATAAAAACAGAAATGCCAGTGTCTGATTTGATGAGAGAAATTAAAAGACATCTTACGTATGATGCAATTCCAAAGTGGTTCAAGATGTATTATGTTCCATTCCAACAAGTATATGTCAGCATGTGATTCAATAGGGATTTATCAAGTGTGTACTGTGCTCAGTGACATGCAAGACAAGGGCTCATAATCTGCTCATAAACCTATTAAGTGTATGTACTATCAGACTCTCTGTCCAGGATTAGAAAAAAAGATTTGCTTTTTTTCCACATACATTGTCACTCTTCCGCATTATCAATGTCTGATTTTGCAGGTTATTCACATTCAAGTCAACGTGGCTGAACTGCAAAACTGATACAGCCCGTGGTCCATAGTGGCACTGTTTCCAAAAAAGAAGCCAAAAAATTATTTTTTTCTAATTCTGGCTAGACCCTATATTTTTTCTATCTACATTTATTTTCTTTCCCGTAACCATCCATCAGAACAAAAAAAAAGATTTGAATAAAGAAAATAATTGTAAAAATTATCTTAAATTAGTGTGACACTTTACCATATGTCCTGAATTATTTTTTAATAAAAACAGGATTAACATATATTTCAAATGGTACATTTTACACTTCTCATTGGAAACTATGTCTCTTAAGCTGAATTTTCCGGTCATGACAAATACCATATAACGCTCCATACAGAATACTGGCCCCCATATAAGGCCCCATACGGAATACTGGCCCCCATATAAGGCCCCATACGGAATACTGGCCCCCATATAAGGCCCCATACGGAATACTGGCCCCCATATAAGGCCCCATAAGGAATACTGGCCCCCATATAAGGCCCCATACGGAATACTGGCCCCCATATAAGGCTCCATGCGGAATACTGACCCCCATATAAGGCTCCATGCGGAATACTGGCCCCCATATAAGATAAGATAAGATAAGATAAGATATACTTTATTTATCCCGTAGGAAATTGCGGTATCACAGCAGCAGAACACAGATCTCGAACATGACACATATGATAACATAACATTTGGAATACTTTAGACATTGCTTTTCAGACATTTGTTAAACACCCCCATAGCTGTTGGAACAAACGATCTCCTGTATTTTTCCTTTTTACACCTTAGTTGTATTAGGCGATTGCTGAATGTGCTCTTCTGTTTCGCAAACAGTTCATAAAGCGGGTGTGTGTTGTTGCTCATTATAGCTCTGCACTTCTTCTTAATCCTATCCTCTACCACCTCTTCAAAAGTCCCAAGCTGTAGGCCCACCGTCGCGCTAGCCTTCTTTATAAGTTTGTTGAGCTTGTTGGCGTCAGCAACACGCACACTGTTACCCCAGCAAATTATTGCCGCAAAGGTGGCACTAGCCACAATGGATTGGTAGAACACCTCAAGCATTTTGCCACACACATTAAAAGACCTTAACTTCCTTAGGAAGTACAATCTACTCATCCCCTTCTTGTAGACCTTCTCCACGTGGCACTTTCAGTCTAGCTTGCTATCCAGGTAAACCCCCAAATATTTGAAACTGTCCACCATCTCCACATCCTGACCGTCAATGGTAACAGGTAGGCATACCTTCTTGCACCTTCCATAGCTCATCACCAACTCCCTGGTTTTCTTAACATTTAGTTCTAGATGGTTAGCCTGGCACCATACTACAAAGTCCGCAACCACCCTTCTATATTCCTCTTCATCCTGGTCCTTCCCAATACCGCCAACTATCACAGAGTCATCCGAGTACTTCTGGAGGTAACAACGGTCTGATTTATACTGAAAGTCAGCTGTGTACAATGTAAAGAGGAATGGCGACAGCACTGTTCCCTGCGGGGCTCCGACACTGCTCAGTACACTATCTGATGTAGCCGTCCCCCACCTAACAAACTGTGGCCTATCCGACAGGTAGTCAATTATCCAATTCACAAGTCCCTCATCCACCGCCATTTTAATCAACTTTCCACGCAGTAAGAGTGGCTGTAATGTGTTGAACGCACTAGAGAAATCAAAGAACAAAGCACGCACTGTGGTTCCATCATTGTCCAAAAAGGAATGTACTGTTTGTAGCAGAGACGCTACAGCATCGTCCACCCCCAGTCCCTGCCGGTACGCAAACTGAAGAGCATCAGTATGCGCCATCACCCTCGGACACAAGTGAGCAAGTACTATTCTCTCCAAGGACTTCATCGCATGCGATGTTAAGGCCACCGGTCTATAGTCCCCCGGGGAAGCCGGGAAGGTAGTCTTGGGAACCGGCACCAGGCAGGAAGTCTTCCATAGCACTGGTACTCTCTTTGATTGTAAGCTCTGGTTAAAGAGATGCTGGAAGACAGTACACAACTCATTTGCACACACTCTGAGGACACGTGGACTGAGACCGTCAGGCCCTGCTGCTTTGCCAATGGCCAGCTTACTAAACTGGTCCCTCACGTCATTTTTGGAGACCGAGAAATGATCTATTTCACCCCCTGTTAATTTAGCTAGTTGTTCCCCGGCCTCCTCCCCCTTCCCTGCTGCTACCGCACCTTTATTGCTGAATCTATTGAAGAACTCATTCATTTCATTAGCCATTCTAAGTCCACCACCCACCTGCTCCGACCTTGCCTTAAACCCAGTCACTAGCTTCATTTCAGCCCACACCTCTCTGGAGCTTTTTCGTGCAAATTGATTTTCTAATTTAACTCTGAATGCCTCACGGGCAATCTTAATTTTCCCCTTTAGGTCTCGCTGTATAATTTTCAATGCCTCCTTGTCCTTCCTTTTAAAAGCCAGTTTTTTCATGTTTAGTAAATGTTTCAACTCTTTTGTAATCCATGGCTTATTGTTTGCATAACACCGAATCTCTTGAACAGGTACTACAATGTCCATACAGAAGTTGATGTAATCAGTAACTCTGCCAGTAATCTCATTAACATCACAATTCTCTTTCATGGTACACAACACCTCCCAGTCTGTACAATCAAAGCAGTCTTGTAACGCCTCCTCTGCTTATATAAGGCTCCATGCGGAATACTGGCCCCCATATAAGGCTCCATGCAGAATACTGGCCCCCATATAAGGCTCCATGCGGAATACTGGCCCCCATATAAGGCTCCATACGGAATACTGGCCCCCATATAAGGCTCCATACGGAATACTGGCCCCCATATAAGGCTCCGTACAGAATACTGGCCACCATATAACGCTCCATACAGGATACTGGTCCCCTTATAAAGCTCCATACAGGATACTGGCCCCCATATAACGCTCCATACAGGATACTGGCCCCCATATAACGCTCCATACAGGATACTGGTCCCCTTATAAAACTCCATACAGGATACTGGCCCCCATATAACGCTCCATACAGGATACCGGTCCCCTTATAACGCTCCATACAGGATACCGGTCCCCTTTTAACGCTCCATACAGGATACTGGCCCCCATATAATGCTGCATGCAGGCTGTTACCCCCCACATAATGCCCCATACAGGCTGTCCCCCCCCTTATAATGCTCCATGCAGGCTGTTACCCCCCACATAATGCCCCATACAGGCTGCCCCCCCCCTTATAATGCACTATGCAGGCTGTTCCCCACCTTATAATGCCCCATACAGGCTGTCCCCCCCCCTCTTTATAATGCCCCATGCAGGATGTCACCCCCCCTCTTTATAATGCCTCATGCAGGATGCCCCCCCCCCTCTCTTTATAATGCTCCATGGAGGATGCCACCCCTCCCCCCCCTTCTCTTTATACTGCCCCATGCCTCCATACATTAAAAAAAAAAAAATCAAATACTCACCTCCCTTCTCCTCACCTGCTACCTGCTGCCCGCTGCCCGCTGCTCGGGTCCGAACTCCAGCGTTGTCAGCGTCTTCCCGCTCAGCGCTCCCTGTGACGGCTCAGGGGAGGGCGCGGTGTAAAGACGTCACCGTGCCCTCTGACCTGAGACGTCACAGGGAGCGCAGAGCAGGAAGACAGCTGATCTGCGGAGGCACGGGGAGAGGTAAGTATCCGCCTGCCGGGGCCCTGAGCAAGCGGCGGAGAAGGGCGGGCGCTGACACCGCTCTCCTCCGCCCATAGCCCAGCGGGGTGCGCGACCGCCAGTGGGCCCCTCTGCCTGCTCAGGGCCCCGGCATTTGCCCGGGTGCGCCGGGTGCTGACGCCGGCCCTGACTGTAGGTATATATTGTCATAAGTATATGTTTTTCACGATCATCAAAAACTGTGGTCTGTAATATGGTGTGATTTTGAGTAAAGGCTATCATTGGCACCCCATTCTCTGTTGTATTCTATGGGAATTGGAGAAAGAGCAATAGCTTTATTTTGCATACATGGGCTATCCTCATTTTATCTCCTCTCTTTGCCATGAATTTGATAATGTCAAAAGAAGGACACAGTTCCCCTGTGCTAGTGATCGGTGATGGAATATGGAATAGTAGTAAATGCCTGCAGACTCTTTAAAAAAACTAATGGGCTCAGTTGAAACCATGGGGCAGTGCAAATTAGCAATTTTTTTTTTCTCATACCGATTCAACATGAGAAAAAAATAGCTGCATGCTGAGATTTGTAGTACAAATCGGATCACGCACCCATTCAAATCTATGGGTGTATGGAAATCATCGGACTGTACTCGGATAACATCAGAGTGTAGTCCAATTTCCCCAGACTCACAGAATGGAGGAGATCGAGAACTTTTGTTCTCCATGTTCTCCTCACAGTATGCTCCTATTCTCAGATTCGAGAGAATTGGATCACACTAAGCTGACACTCAACAAATTCGGATCAAAGCTTGATCGCATGAGAGAATATCCGCTCATGTGAGTGAGCACTTATACTGGGGATTACACATTTATTTATTAAATGTTCTGCCAAATTTAGTTTTATCTTTCAGACTCCAATGGCAGTGTTCTTTACACCACTCCACCCAATAATTAGCATTATGCATGAGGATCTGAAGCTTATGCACAGATGTCCGTTTGTGGAAACCCAATCCATGAAGCTCTTGATGAACAATTTTGATTTTATAACCAAAGGCAGTCTTTGTGTTTTAGTCACACAGATGATGATTACATTGTGTGAGTTTATCTGGAATACTATTCTGCTGCTATTCAGTTTTATTCTCATATAATGCTCTGCAGCCTATCAATTTCTGGTATATATTTTTCACTGCTTGTGTGATCTGTCCTGAAAACTGCATTATATCTCCATGCAATGCTCTGCAGCCTATCAATTTCTGGTATATATTTTTCACTGCTTGTGTGATCTGTCCTGAAAACTGCATTATATCTCCATGCAATGCTCTGCAGCCTATCAATTTCTGGTATATATTTTTTCACTCCTCTAGCTTTTTTATTCCATGATACTTAAAGGTCATCACACTTACTTTAAGAGTTTATGATCCATGCCGAGTTTACTAGTCTGTTTTTTTTTTTTTTTTTTTTTTTTTCCCTGCACTTTATGGTCTCCTGTTGTCTTTTAAGCTAGTGATTGATTGTTAATGAGTTAAATCTGTGCAGATCTAAGCAGATACGTCCCTATATATTGAGACTTAGTTAAGGGGAGGCATTTATGCGGGGGCATTTATGCATATAGCATTTATGCATACTTTATCGAAGTGCCATAATTTAGCAAAGTGCCCTGGCAGTTAGAAAATGGCAGTTGGACAGGGCAGGAGACAGGTAAGACATGCAAGACAATTAAACAAACTTGCTTCCAGGTCATCTTTTTGGCAAACAGTATTCACCATTTGTATCTGTGCCATTTATACTCTGGTTGCTACAATCATCCACATTCACCGTTCTCCCACAAATGCGGCACACTTCATCCATATTAATCCCTCACTCCTCTCTTCTCCTATGTACAGTTGTCATGCTCTCTTCACAATGTTATACCACGCAGATCCATTCATTCCCACCATACAACGCAGGAAACGCTCTCACAAATCACTCAATCATCTGCTCACTCTCTGTATCTTCCTTCTATTAGTCGCAGGTGATATTTCTCCCAACCCAGGACCCTCCAGTAATAATAACACTAACTCTTTCCCTGTTACATTCAGAAACCCTGCTAATCTCATTAATATTCCCTGCATATCTTCTGTCTCATTCAACTGTGCCCTTTGGAATGCACGCTCAGCTTGTAATAAACTCTCTTACATCCATGACTTTTTCCTCTCTAATTCCCTCAACCTTCTGGCTCTCACTGAAACCTGGATCCAGCAGTCGGACACCACCGCCGCTGCAGCTCTCTCCTATGGTGGCCTACATTTCTCTCATACCCCGCGACCTGACAACAGATCAGGTGGAGGTGTTGGTCTGCTTCTTTCAACAAAATGTACTTTTCAGGTTATCCCCCCTGTACCCTCCCTTATCTTCCCGTCCTTTGAGGCCCACACAGTCAGACTCTACCGGCCCTTCTCCCTGCGAGTGGCGGTTGTCTATCGCCCCCCAGGTCCCCGTCAATTCCTGGATCACTTTGCTGCCTGGCTTACAAATTTTCTATCCTGCGACATCCCCACGATAATCATGGGAGACTTTAACATCCCAATTGGCGATCCTCTTTCCCCATCTGCCACGCATCTTTTATCATTAACCTCCTCCTTCGGCCTTTCACAGCTTGCTAATTCTCCTACACATGAGGACGGGAACACATTGGACCTGATCTTCTCCCGGCTTTGCTCAGTACATGACTTTACTAACTCTCCCCTTCCACTCTCTGACCATAATCTTCTTTCATTCTCTGTCAAGAACTGTGACTTTACTCAAGACACTCCCACCGTCCACACTTATAGAAATTTACGCGCCATTAACACCCAGAAATTTATAAAAAGGTTGCAATCATCATTGGCCCCAATCTCCTCCCTCTCATGTCCCGAATCTGCATTGAAGCATTATAACAAAATAATGCTATGCGCCCTGGATGAAGCCGCACCTCCTACACAAAGAACAATTCGGCATAGACGGCGACAACCCTGGCACACGCCTCAAACACGTCTTCTCCAGAGGTACTCCAGGTGCGCTGAACGGCTGTGGAGAAAATCAAATCTGCCCGAAGATTTCCTCCACTATAAATTTATGCTGAAAACATATAACTCTGCCCTTCACCTCTCCAAACAAACCTACTTTAACAACCTCATCATCTCACTTTCCAATAATCCTAAACGACTCTTTGACACGTTTCATTCTCTCCTCAATCAAACAGCACAGGCCCCGACCACCGACCTCAGCGCTGACGATCTGGCTAACTATTTCAAAGAAAAAATTGACCATATCCGACAGGAAATTTTCTCCCAATCCCCAAATGTTATGCATGCTCCCCCTCGCCACATTGTATCTTGCTCATTTTCTGACTTCGAACCAGTCACGGAAGATGAAGTGATCAGGCTCCTTGCATCTTCTCGCCCTACCACCTGCACCAGCGACCCTATTCCCTCACATCTCCTTCAGTCCCTTGCTCCAGCTGTCACCTCTCACCTAACTAAAATTTTCAACCTTTCCCTCTCATCTGGTATCTTTCCCTCTTCTTTTAAACACGCCAGCATACAACCATTACTTAAAAAACCATCCCTCGACCAGAACTGCACGGCCAACTACAGACCTGTTTCCAATCTTCCCTTTATCTCTAAACTCCTGGAACGCCTGGTCCACTCCCATCTAATCCGCTATCTCTCAGACAACTCTCTTCTTGACCCTTTACAATCTGGTTTCCGCTCTTTACATTCTACTGAAACTGCCCTCACTAAAGTCTCTAATGATCTACTAACAGCTAAATCTAATGGTCACTACTCCCTGCTGATTCTCCTGGATCTCTCTGCAGCATTTGACACTGTGGATCACCAGCTCCTCCTCACTATGCTCCGCACTATTGGCCTCAAGGACACGGTTCTCTCCTGGTTCTCCTCTTATCTCTCTGACCGCTCCTTCTCTGTGTCTTTTGCCGGCTCCTCCTCCTCCCTACTTCCTCTTACTGTCGGGGTTCCTCAAGGATCAGTCCTAGGCCCCCTTCTTTTCTCCTTATACACCGCTCCTATTGGACAAACAATCAGTAGATTCGGTTTTCAGTACCATCTCTATGCTGATGACACCCAATTATACACCTCTGCTCCGGACATCACCCCTGCATTACTACAAAAGACCAGTGATTGTCTTTCTGCTGTGTCTAACATTATGTCCTCCCTCTACCTAAAACTGAATCTGTCAAAAACTGAACTACTCGTCTTTCCTCCCTCCATTAATCTACCTGTGCCCGATATTGCCATCTCCGTTTGTGGCTCAACCATTACTCCCCAGCTACAAGCCCGCTGTCTTGGGGTCATTTTTGATTCAGATCTTTCTTTCACTCCTCACATCAAATCACTCGCTCGTTCATGTCATCTACACCTCAAAAACATCTCAAGAATCAGGACTTTTCTCACCTTTGACTCGGCAAAAACTCTTACTGTCGCTCTTATTCATTCTCGTCTTGACTATTGCAACGCTCTACTAATCGGTCTCCCTCTTACTAAACTCTCCCCTCTCCAATCCGTCCTGAACGCAGCAGCCAGGATCATATTCCTCGCCAACCGCTACTCAGATGCCTCTTCCCTGTGCCAGTCATTGCATTGGTTGCCCATCCAATATAGAGTTCGTTTTAAACTTATCACGCTTACCCACAAAGCGCTCCATGCTTCAGTACCCCCCTACATCTCCTCCCTTGTCTCAGTCTACCACCCTACACGTGCCCTCCGTTCTGCAAATGACTTGAAACTAAAATCCTCCATAATCCGAACTTCCCACTCCCGTCTCCAAGATTTCTCGCGTGCTGCGCCAATTCTCTGGAATGCACTACCCAGGACAGTTCGATTAATTCCCAATACCCATAGTTTCAAGCGAACCCTAAAAACACATTTCTTTAGACTGGCGTATCACCTAAACACACTCTGTCCATCCCAGCTTTCCCCCATATTAAAATCTTCTTCAACTTCGGGTTCAAACCAACCATGCACATAAAAGCCTCTGTCAGGACTGCACACATACTGGCTGGCGACCAGTCCATGTATTATTATTTATCCTATTCAGTATATCAAGGCTGCATTATACAATATATGTACTTTTTACCTTTTGTGTCTCCCCCACTTCCTCATAGACTGTAAGCTCGCGAGCAGGGCCCTCACTCCGTTCGATATGAGATATGCTTATTCTGTATTGTCTGTATAAGTCCCCCCTAAAATTTGTAAAGTGCTGCGGAATATGTTGGCGCTATAAAAATAAACTATTATTATTATTATTATATATGTGTTTCAACTTCCCAGCAATCATATTTAGACCTCATTTACACTTTAATATTTGATTAGTATTTTTAACTACTTTTAGCTTTCAAAGTTAAAGCCAGTGGATCCTAATCACAGAAAAGATATAATAGACATTTATACTTCTCTTATTTTTTGCATTAACTCTTGATTTTGACTTAAAAAATAAATGCAAAACACTGGCCAAATAAGGAGGTTTAAATGAAGCTTTCCATCTGCCTTGAGCAGACTTGGAAGGGCAATAGTATACTTTTGGAAAACTTAATGAACTTTATCATTTACCTCATAATTTTAAAAATGGCTTAAAAAAATGCAAAAAGTAATTTGTTACCAATTTCTGGCCACTCCCATTCCAATACTTCTCAGTCCCCTGCCAGTCTTCTGGCTACAGCGAGGATGTCCCAGCACAGAAAAAGTGACTGCAGTAGCCACTCCCCTGGATGTAGTAGGACACGGTTGAGGCTAGTGATTGGTCCCGGCTGTCACATGTCCATTTTAGGACATTTCCAATGCAGCAAGAAGTGCAATGACCATGAGGGATCTGGGAAGGGTCAAACTGGTAGCAGCAGAGGGGCAGTGAAATAGGTATAATTTCTTTATTAAGCCGTTTTTAAACTACTTAAAAATATCACTGGATGGACAACCCCATTAACCCCTTAATGACCGGAGCCTTTTCTGTTTTTGTGTTTTTTGCTCCCCATGTTACCAGAGCCATAACGTTTTTATTTTTCCATCAATATGGCCATGTGAGGGCTCATTGTTTGCGGGACAAGTTGTACTTTTGAACGACATCACTGGTTTTACCATATCGTGTACTGGAAAACGGGAAAAAATTCCAACTGCGACGAAATTGCAAAAAAAGTGCAATTTCACAGTTTTGTTTTTTTGTTTTTTTTTACCACGTTCACTGAATGCTAAAACTGACCTGTCATTATTATTTTACAGGTCATTACGAATTCATAGACACCAAACATGTATAGATTCATTTTTTTTTAAGTGGTGAAAAAAAAATCTAATGTTTGCTAAAAGAATGGCTCCATTTTCCCGAGACTCGTAGCATCTCCATTTTTCATGATCTGGGGCCGGGTGAGGGCTTATTTTTTGCGCTCCAAACTGACGTTTTTATTAATGCCATTTTGGGGTAGATCCGATGTTTTGATCGCCGGTTATTGCATTTTATTGCAATGTTGCGGCGACCAAAAAAACGTATTTCTGGCGTTTAGAATTTTTTTTTATCGTTACGCCGTTTACCGATTGGATTAATTATTAATTATTTTTTTATATTGATAGATTGGGTGATTTTCAATGCGGCGATAGCAAATATGTGTATGTGGGAGTTTTTTTTTATTGGGGGGTGATTTAAACTTTTATTTTTTTTTATATCTTTAAAAACATTTTATTTTTACTTTTTGCATGCTTCAATAGTCTCCATGGGAGACTAGAAGTAGCAATTACCTGATCGGCTCTGCTACATACAGGCGATGTGAAGATCGCCTGTATGTAGCAGATTTGCTCACTTGCTATGAGCGCCGACCATTGTGCGGTGCTCATAGCAATCTGGACATGACAACCACAGGGGTCTCCTGCACACCCCGGGTTGTCATGCCAACCAATCGGTGATCCGCGATCATGTGATGGGGTCACCGATGGGTGGGATAACTAGTTAACAGCAGCTGTTGCGGGCACATGTCAGCTGTATAAATCAGCTGACATGTGTCCAGTTTAGTGTGGGCTCAGCACGGGAGCTGACCCGGGGGTTACGACGTGGTGCGTACTGTTACGTACCACGTCGTAAAAAGGGTTAAAGAAAATTTGTTATGAACGTGTGCACGATCACAAATGCGAAACACCACACCTACACCCAACTGGTCCCTTTACAGACTAGAAAGGTCCTAGAAGTCCAACTTACAACACCACCTCGGAATTAACTCCCTAAAAGGCAGTCAAGGGTTTTCTCGTACCTCCTGAGGAACTAGAGGGCAGGCTACAACATGCTGCCAATAAGGGGAAAGGAAAGTGTGAAGAAAGACACGAAAATCCAGGGGAGGGCTATGTGCCCACGATGCAGAAATGCTCTGGATTTTTCCTCAGCGTTTCTGCATCTCCCTGGCAGAAAAAACAAATGCATATTTTACATGCGTTTTTCCTGCCAGGGACAAGTGGATGTGAAGCGTTCTTCACATGCATTTCCACATGCGGGTTGTACATGCGGATTGTACATGCGTTTTTCCTGCCAGGGACAAGCGGATGTGAAGCATTCTTCACATGCATTTCCACATGCGGGTTGTCAAGCGCTTTCCAAGCGATTTTAGCATCACTTGGAAAAGTGCTTGACAGCTTGGTCACACTATATAAATCCATGCAACCGGCATGGATTTCTATAGTGTGACTATAAAAGAATGGTACTCGGGTTTGGAGAAGAGGAGACTCTCCTCCGGACCCGGGTACCATAGTACCTGTAAAAAAAGAATACCGCGACCTGCCAGCAAGCCAAGACAAGGACACCGGGGGCCATCAGAAGGTAAGTATAATGTATATTTTTTATTTTATTCTTTTTTTTTACAGGTTTTATGGTACCTGGGTCTGGAGGAGAGTCTCCTCTTCTCCAAACCCAGGTACCATCCGCACATTGAAACGCATGTTATCCGCATGTACAGATCCAGTGATGTGGATGACATGCGGTCCAATGCAAGTCAATGGAGGTGAAAACGCTGTGTTTCCGCAAAATAATTGGTAGTGCTGCGGATTTTTCCACAAAGATAATCCGCAGTGGAAATTTATGCGGATTATCATTGGGGAACATTTCAGACCTTCTATCAAGTGTTTTTTAAGCGTTTCTGCAGCGAAATTGCCGCTGCAGAAAACGCTTAAAAAACGCATAGTGGGCACACAGCCGTAGAGAGGGAAAGCAAACGAGAGCCAAAAATAAAAGGAACAAGTATAACCTCTCAGAAACCTAACAGAGGTAAAAGGAAAAGGTGCTGGTAGGGAAAGCAAAGAGACACACTGAAAGAATATAAATGGCATTTACTAAGCAAGGTAAACCCCTAAGCTGTAGAGCTGGAACTCCCGAACACACAATCACTAAGAGGTATAGCCAGTAAGGAAGTGCCCTGTGACACAATTCCTTCCAGTCCTTATCTTCCTGCCCGATAATACTCTGCACTATTAGTTCAGGGAGTTTATCTGACCTGTGTTTAGTTTCTCTCCTGATCTGAATCCTGTTCAGTTGCCTTCTGTCAGATTCAGATAACACACCACCTTTCTCTTCGGCTTCAGCCAGACTACAATAACAAGTTCCCCACAATCCCCCTGGGGCTCTGCTAAAACACTCCCTGTCTCCTGTGACTGTGTTAACCCCGCTAGTTGCTGGATGCTTCTGAAGTACAACACTTCCTGTCTCCTGTGCTTGTGTTATTTGTAACAGTTGCTGGATGCTTTTGAAGAAACAGCACTACTTCTGCATGTCACATATTACATTTTGAAAGACTGCTAGAGCATTGGTTAACCTGAATGGCATGATTCAATTTTCAAAATGACCTGTAGGTGTGTTGAATGCGGTCTTCCATTTGTCACCTTGACGAACACGTATAAAATTATATGCCCCGCTCAAGTCAAGTTTAGAAAACTATTTAGCTCCTGATAATTAGTTAAAAAGATCAGGTAGCAGGGGCAAAGGATAAGGATTGTAAACCGTGATTTTATTAATCTCTCTAAAATCCAAGCAGGAACACAATCCTCCATGCTTTTTTTTACTGAAAAAAACCCCACAAGGCTGCAGATCACTGCTCACCACCGCTGCCGAGTTCAGAGCACAATAGAAAAATCATCTCGCTGCTGTGCTCTGAACACAAAGACTCAACTCTGCTATGTCACTGTAAACTGACATAGCAGAGTTGTGTATCTGATGTCCATCATGGTAACTATGTGGGGCCCATTATACTCTATGGTGCACTATGTGAGGCACATTATACTGTATTAAGCACTATGTGGGGCAAATTATACTGTGGAGCACTATGTGGGGCCATTATATTGTATTAAGCACTATGTGGGGCCATTATACTGTATGAAGCATTATGTGGGACACATTATACTGTATTGAGCACTATGTGGAGCCATTATACTGTATGAAGCACTATTGAGCACAACGTGGGGCACATTATATTATATTGAGCACTATGTGGGGCCATTATACTTTATGAAACACTATTTGGGCCCATTATACTGTATTGAGCACTGTGTGGGGCCATTATACTGTATTGAGCACTATGTGGGGCCATTATACTGTTTTGAGCACTAAGTGGGGCACATTATACTGTTTTGAGCACTATATGGGGCACATTATACTGTAAGGTGCACTATGTGGGGTACGTTATACTGTATGGTGCGCAATGTGGGGTTTATTATACTGTATGGTGCACTATGTAGGGCCATTATACTGTATCAATCACAGTGTGGGGCCATTATACTGTATTGAGCACTATGTGGGACATTATACTGTTTTGAGCACTATGTGGGACACATTATAATGTATTGAGCACTATGTGGGGCACATTATACTGTTTTGAGCACTATGTGGGGCACATTAGACTGTATGGAGTACTATGTGGAGTACAATATACTGTATTGAGCACTATATTGGTTTATTACACTGTATGGAGCACTATATTGGGCCATTATACTGTATTGAAAACTATGTAGGGCCATTATACTGTATTAAGCACTATGTGGGGCACATTATACTGTATTGAGCACTATGTGGGGCACATTATACTGTATGGTGCACTATGTGAGGCACATTATACTGTATTGAGCACTATGTGGGGTACATTATACTGTATTGAGCACTATGTAGGGCCATTATACTTTATCGAGCACTGTGTGGGGCCATTATACTATATTGAGCACTATGTGATGCGCATTATACTGTATGCGCACTATATGGGGCACATTACATTGTATGGTACAAAATTGTGGAGCATATACTGTATGGTGCACTATGTGGGGTACAATATACTCTATGGTGCACTGTGGGGCACATTATACTGTACTGAGCACTACGTGGGGCCATTATACTGTATTGAACACTATGCGAGGCATATTATACTGTATGGAGCATTATGTGGGGTACATTATACTGTATGAAGCACTATGTGGGACAATTATACCTTATGTAGCACTATGTGGGGCACAATATACTATATTGAGGACTATGTGGGGTACATTATACTGTATTATTGAGCACTATGTGGGGCACATTATACTGTAATAAGCGCTATGTGGGATGCATTATACTGTATTGAGCACTACATGAGGCACATTATACTGTAGGGTGCACTGTGAGGAGCACATTATACTGTGTTGAGCACTATGTGGGGCGCATTATACTGTAATGAGCACTATGTGGGGCCATTATACTGTATCGAGCACTGTGTGGGGCCATTATACTATATTGAGCACTATGTGATGCTAATTATACTGTATTAAGCACTATATGGGGCACATTATATTCTATGGTGCAAAATTGTGGCGCATATACTGTATGGTGCACTATGTGGGGTACAATATACTGTATGGTGCACTACGTGGGGCCATTATACTGTATTGAGCACTATGCGAGGCATATTATACTGTATGGAGCATTATGTGGGGTACATTATACTGTATGAAGCACTATGTGGGACAATTATACTGTATGTAGCACTATGTGGGGCACACTATACTGTATTGATCACTATGTGGGGTACATTATACTGTATTATTGAACACTGTTGGGCACACTATACTGTAATAAGCCCTATGTGGGATGCATTATACTGTATTGAGCACTATGTGAGGCACATTATACTGTAGGGTGCACTGTGATGGGCACATTATACTGTGTTGAGCACTATGTGGGGTGCATTATACTGTAATGAGCACTATGTGGGGCCATTATACTGTGTTGAGCACTATGTGGGACAATTATACTGTATGGAGCACTATGAGGGGCACACTATACTGTCTTGAGCACTATGTGGGGCCAATATACTGTAATATGCACTATGTGGGGCACATTATACTACATGGTGCACTATGTGGTACACATGATACTGTAGGGTGCACTATGTGGGGCACATTATACTGTATGAAACACTATGTAGGACAGTTACAGTGGGGAAAAAAAGTATTTAGTCAGCCACCAATTGTGCAAGTTCTCCCACTTAAAAAGATGAGAGAGGCCTGTAATTGACATCATAGGTAGATCTCAACTATGAGAGACAAAATGAGAAAACAAATCCTGAAAATCACATTGTCTGATTTGGAAAGAATTTTTTTTTCAAATTTTGGAGGAAAATAAGTATTTGGTCAATTACAAAAGTTCATCTCAATACTTTGTTATATATCCTTTGTTGGCAATGACCGAGGTCAAACGTTTTCTGTAAGTCTTCACAAGGTTGGCACACAGTGTTGCTGGTATGTTGGCCCATTCCTGCATGCAGATCTCCTCTAGAACAGTGATGTTTTGGGGCTGTCGCTAGGCAACACGGACTTTCAACTCCCTCCCTTTTCTATAGGGTTTATACTGTATAGGAGCACTATGAGGGACACACTATACTGTATTGACCACTATGTGGGTTGCATTTTACTGTATTGAGCACTATGTGGGGCACATTATACTGTAATGAGTACTATGTGGGGCACAATATACTGTATTGAGCACTGTGTGATGCATTTTACTGTATTGAGCACTATGTTGGGCCATTATACTGTATTGAAAACTATGAGAAAGAGACATTCCAGAGCAGGGGAACTACTAGAGAGTTCCAGAGTAGGGGGGATGCACGGAAGTAATCTTTTATGCGATTGTGGGAAGAGGAGATAAGAAGGGAGTAGAAAAGGAGATCTTGTGAAGATCGGAGATTGCGTGCAGGTAAGTACCGGGAGACTAGGTCACAGATGTATGGAGGAGACAGGTTGTAGATGGCTTTATATGCCACAGTTAGGGTTTTGAACTGGAGTCTCTGAGCAATGGGGAGCCAGTGAAGGATTGACAGAGAGGAGAGGCTAGGGAATAGCGGGGGGATAGGTGGATTATTCGGGTAGCAGAGTTTAGGATAGATTGGAGGGGTGCGAAAGTGTTAAAGGGGAGACCACAGAGCAGGAGGTTGCAGTAGTCGAGGCTGGAGATGATGAGGGCGTGCACTAGTATTTTTGCAGATTCTTGGTTGTGGAATGTGCAGATCCAGGAGATATTTTTGAGCTGGAGTCGGCAGAAGGTAGAAAGGGCTTGGATCTGAGGTTTGGAGGAGATCAGAGTCAAGGGTTACACCGAGGCAGCGAGCTTGCAGGACTGGGGAGAGTGGGCAGTCATTGACTTTGATGGATAGGTCAGTTGGGGGGATTGAATGAGATGGTGGAAAGATAATGAATTCACTTTTATCCATGTTAAGTTTTAGAAATCTAGCAGAGAGGAAAGAAGAAATAGCTGACAGATATTGTGGGATTCTGGTTAGTAAGGAGGTGATATCAGGTCCAGAGAGATCTGTGTATCATCAGCATAAAGGTGATACTGAAAGTCGTGAGACTCTATGAGCTGTCCCACGCCAAAAGTGTAGCTGGAGAAGAGCACGGGTCCTAGAACTGAGCCTTGGGGGACACTGACAGATAGGGGGCGAGATGAGGAGGTGGTGTGTGAGTGGGAGACGCTAAATGTCCAGTCTATTAGGTATGAGGAAATCCAATCTGTGATGCCAAGAGATGAGAGAGTCTGTAGTAAGAGGGAATGGTCCACTGGGTCGAAGGCAGATAACAGGTCCAGGAGAAGGAGGACAGAGTAGTGTCACTTGGATTTGGCAGTTAGTAGGTCAGTGGTGACATTAGTCAGGGCAGTTTCAGTGGAATAGTGTGGTTGGAAGACAAATTGTAAGCGGTTAAAGAGGGAGCTGGAGAAGATGTGGGAGGACAGTTCAAAATGCATGTGTTGTTCTAGTAATTTTGAGGCATAGGGGAGAAGTAATATGGGGCGATAGCTAGACAGAGAGGATGGGTCAAGTGAGGGATTTTTGAGGATGGGTGTGATTGAGGGTGTGATCGAGGTTTGAAGCATGAGGGGAAGAAACCAATTGCTAGGGACAGGTTGAAGAGGTGAGTTAGGGTTGGGATGAAGACTGTGGTAAGGTTTGGGATGAGGTGGGACAGGATTGGATCAAGTTCACAGGTGGTGAGATGTGATTTGGAGAATAAAGAGGAAAGTTGATCTTCCGTGATGACAGAGAAGTTGGTTTTGGAGGAGGAGGGTTGAGTAGTCAGGAGAAGGGACTGTGGGGATTTTAGGCAAAAGCTTTGCCTGATGTTGTCAATCTTCTGCTTGAAGAATGAGGTAAAGTCTTCAGCTGAGATGAGAGGTGAGGGAAGGGGCGCTGGGGGACGGAGAAGAGAATTGAAAGTACTGAATAGCTGTTTACGGTTATGAGACAGGGAGAATATAAGAGATGAGAAGCAGGTTTGTTTTGCTGCAGTGAGTGTGGACTTGAAAGTAGTGAGAAACTGTTTGAATGCAATGAGGTGCGACCTTTTCCATCTCCGCTCAGCTGTATGGTGCACTATATGGGGCCATTATACTGTAGGGTGCTCTATGTGGGGACATTATACTGTATGGTGCACTATGTGATGCCATTATACTCTATGAAGCACTATGTGGGGTCATTATTCCGTATGGTGCATTATTGGGGCTATTCTACTGTATGATGCGCTATGTGGCACCATTATACTGTATGGTGCACTATGTGGGGACCATTATACTATAAGGAAGGCAATATGTGGGGCCCGTTGTTCTATATGGAGGTCTATATGGGGAATCTAGGGGGTTCAATAGGCTGTAAATTACTTTGTAAGGGCAGCAAAGTTATGAGACATGCTCTTCTATGACCCCGCAAAATATATAATTTTTTTGGGGGGAGGGGGTCAATTAGAACTTCTGCTATGGGGTGCCATGATTTCTATCCTCAGAGCTGTGTATCTAATGCCCATTGTGGTAATACCCCCCCGGAGCCGTGTTTCTAATGCCCATTACATTACATCACTGCTCCCATAGAAGTAGACAGAGCAGAGTCACACATTTTTAAGGGAGTAGTAGTGTAACGTGTGACCCCGCTCAGTCCACTTCTATGGGAGCAGTAGT
The DNA here is from genome assembly GCF_046119375.1 of Phyllobates terribilis. Taxonomy (NCBI): domain Eukaryota; kingdom Metazoa; phylum Chordata; class Amphibia; order Anura; family Dendrobatidae; genus Phyllobates; species Phyllobates terribilis. Next base: position 214,610,015 of record NW_027362761.1, read on the forward strand.
GTAATGTGTGACTCCACTCCAACCACTTCTATGGAAGTACTAGTGTAATTTGTGACCCTGCTCTGTCTACTTCTATGGGAGTAGTAATGTAGGGGATGGAGCAGGGTCACACATTACACCACTGCTCCCATAGAAGCAGACAGAGTGGAGACATACATTACACCACTGCTCCCATAGAAGTGGACAAAGCTGGGTCACATATTACACCACTGCTCCCAAAGAAGTGGACAGAGTGTGGTCACACATTACACCATGGCTCCCATAGAAGTGGATGGAAAGTGTCACACGTTACACCACTGCTCACATAGAAGTAGACAAAGGGAGCAGTAGTGTAATGTATGACCCCACTCCGTCCACTTCTATGGGAGCAGTAGTTTAATGTGTGACCCACGCTCTGTCCACTTCTATAGGAGCAGTGGTGTAATGTGTGACTCCTCTCCGTCCACTTCTATGGCAGCTGTGATGTAATGTTTGATCCCGCTCCGTCCACTTCTATGGGAGCAGTGATGTAATGTGTAACCCCGCGCTGTGTCCACTTCTATGAGAGCAGTGGTGTAATGTGTGACCCTGCTCTGTCCACTTCTATAGGAGTAGTTGTGTAATGTGTGACCCCACTCTGTCCACTTCTATTGGAGCTGTAGTGTAATGTATGACCTGACTCCATTCACTTCAATGGAAGCAGTGGTGTAATGTGTGGCCCCATTCCTTCCACATTTTTTTGTTATCAATGGTGTAATGTTTGACCCAGCTCTGTCCACTTCTATGGGAGCAGTGGTGTAATGTGTGACTCTGCTTTGTCCACTTCTATGGGAGCCGTAATGTGTGACCTCGCTCTGTTTACTGCAATGGAAGTAGTAATGTAGTGGATGGAGTGGGGTCACACATTACACCACTGCTCCCATAGAAGTAGAATGAACAGGGTCACACATTACAACACAGCTCCCATAGACGTGGACAGAGTAGTGTCACACATTACATACAGTACAGACCAAAAGTTTGGACACACCTCATTTAAAGATTTTTCTGTATTTTCATGACTTTGAAAATTGTACTTTCATACTGAAGGCATCAAAACTATTAATTAACACATGTGGAATTATATACTTAACAAAAAAAAAGTGTGAAACAACTGAAAATATGTCTTATATTCTTGGTTCTTCAAAGTAGCCACCTTTTGCTTTGATGACTGCTTTGCACACTCTTGGCATTCTCTTGATGAGCTTCAAGAGGTAGTTACCGGAAATGGTTTTCACTTCACAGGTGTGCCCTGTCAGGTTTAATAAGTGGGATTTCTTGCCTTATAAATGGGGTTGGGACCATCAGTTGTGTTGTGCAGAAGTCAGGTGGATACACAGCTGATAGTCTTACTGAATAGAATGTTAGAATTTGTATTATGGCAAGAAAAAAAGCAGCTAAGTAAAGAAAAGCAAGTGGCCATCATTACTTTAAGAAATGAAGGTTAGTCAGTCCGAAAAATTGGGCAAACTTTGAAAGTGTCCCCAAGTGCAGTTGCAAAAACCATCAAGCGCTACAAAGAAACTGGCTCACATGAGGACCGCCCCAGGAAAGGAAGACCAAGAGTCACCTCTGCTTCTGAGGATAAGTTTATCCGAGTCACCAGCCTCAGAAATCGCAGGTTAACAGCAGCTCAGATTAGAGACCAGGTCAATGCCACACAGAGTTCTAGCAGCAGACACATCTCTACAACAGCTGTTAAGAGGAGACTTTGTGCAGCAAGCCTTCATGGTAAAATAGCTGCTAGGAAACCACTGCTAAGGACAGGCAACAAGCAGAAGAGACTTGTTTGGGCTAAAGAACACAAGGAATGGACATTAGACCAGTGGAAATCTGTGCTTTGGTCTGATGAGTCCAAATTTGAGATCTTTGGTTGCAACCACCGTGTCTTTGTGCGACGCAGAAAAGGTGAACGGATGGACTCTACATGATTGGTTCCCACCGTGAAGCATGGAGGAGGAGGTGTGATGGTGTGGGGGTGCTTTGCTGGTGACACTGTTGGGGATTTATTCAAAATTGAAGGCATACTGAACCAGCATGGCTACCACAGCATCTTGCAGCGGCATGCTATTCCATCCAGTTTGCGTTTAGTTGGACCATCATTTATTTTTCAACAGGACAATGACCCCAAACACACCTCCAGGCTGTGTAAGGGCTATTTGACCAAGAAGGAGAGTGATGGGGTGCTATGCCAGATGACCTGGCCTCCAGTCACCAGACCTGAACCCAATCGAGATGGTTTGGGGTGAGCTGGACCGCAGAGTGAAGGTAAAAGGGCCAACAAGTGCTAAGCATCTTTGGGAACTCCTTCAAGATTGTTGGAAGACCATTTCCGTTGACTACCTCTTGAAGCTCATCAAGAGAATGCCAAGAGTATGCAAAGCAGTCATCAAAGCAAAAGTTGGCTACTTTGAAGAACCTAGAATATAAGACATATTTTCAGTTGTTTCACACTTTTTTGTTAAGTATATAATTCCACATGTGTTAATTCATAGTTTTGATGCCTTCAGTGTGAATGTACAATTTTCAGTCATGAAAATACAGAAAAATCTTTAAATAAGAAGGTGTGTTCAAACTTTTGGTCTGTACTGTACATTAGATACTAGAGCGTGATACACTCCACTGAGCCCTGTATCTAATCCTATCATGTGATACACTACACTGAGCCCTGTATCTAATGCCAGCGTGTGTTACTCTAAGGGCAGAGACATAACTTGTGCGATGATCGCATTGCACTGAACGGACTGGCCGGCACCTTTCCTGACCTGAATATGACAGTGTGATGTATTTCTATGTCCTGAATGAATTCTGGAAGGTGAGTCCTCACAGAAGCCAAAGATCTCGACAGACATTTGGAAAAGCAAGAGTCTCCCCATAACTTAATCTCTTGAGTCTCCCAACTAATTGCAGGATTGTGCTTAATTAACCATGGCAGGTCTTGCATAATTTCGCAGGTAGAGAAGGAAAACCCATGAATGAAATGGATTCAATATGTAACACTCGTACTTTCATACATACATTCTCGACTTTCATAATTAGTAGTGATGAGCGAACGTGATCGCCACTACTCGGTACTCACCCGAGCATCACGGTGCTTGACAAGCTCGGCGAGTATTTCGAGGTTGCTTGGGCGGGAGCTCGGGTACCCGCCCTGCATGTTTGGCGCTCTTTAGAGAGCCAATGAACATGCAGGGATTGCTTGCCTCGCACTGTAATGCCGTAGCCATGTTGGTTGTGGGCATTACAGTGATTGGCTGACCGCACAGCGTCATCAGGTCTATATAAGACCTGGTGCCTCTATGTTCGTCACAGTCTACCCCAGAAACAGGCGGAGTAAGGAGATCTGCTGCTGTGTCAAGGAGAAATTTGCTTTTTATAGTTAGTATAGGTATTCCACAACATATATATATATATATATATATATATATCCATCTGAACTAACAGTCCTTCTGAGGACTAATCCAGCTGCATATATTCAGTGGTGATAGCAGGAGTTAGGCAGGCAGGCAGGGTATGTGACAGACTGCAGTGCATGATACAGCACAAGAGGGTCGACTGCACGTTCTGACTGCTGCTATTACAGATATTTGTAGACATAGCCCCAGGTATCAGGGGCCAGGGCTAATTTTTTTTTTTTATCTTAATCCTAATTATTTGCTTAAAAAGCAATCCATAGTACACCATTTTTCTGCTCCATTTGCTTGTTAGCACAGCAGAATGCAGCCAGATCTTTTCCATATTACAGCAATAAAAATCCAGAAATTTTAACTGAACATGGAAAACATTGGCCTCCATTTCAATTTTGTTGCAGTGTGTTGGTGAAGCTATTCACATGAGGTCGCTGTGAAGAATAGTATTAGTAAACTAAAGGCCCACTTTTTAAAACTGTGGTTCTCTATCAGACGTATCACATATGACTGCGTTACAAAATCAGCCATTTCTGGCTTCCATTTCCATTTTGTTGCAGTGTGTCAGTTAAGCTATTCACATGAGGTTGCTGTGAAGAACAGTATTAGTAAACTACAGGCCCACTTTTTAAAACCGTGGTTCTTTGTCAGACGTATCATATATGACTGCGTTACAAAATCAGCCATTTCTGACTTCCATTTCCATTTTGTTGCAGTGTGTCGGTCAAACTAGTCACATGAGGTCGCTGTGAAGAATAGTATTAGTAACCTACAGATCCGCTTTTTAAAACCGTGGTTCTCTGTCAGATGTATGACATATAACTGCATTCCAAAATCAGCCATTTCGGGCTTCCATTTCCATTTTGTTGCAGTGTGTCAGTCAAGCTATTCACACGAGGTCGCTGTGAAGAATAGTATTAGTATACTACAGGCCCGCTATTTAAAGCCGTGGTTATCTGTCAGACGTATCACATATAACGGTGTTCCAAAATCAGCCATTTCTGTCTTCAAATTCCATTTTGCTGCAGTGTGTTGAACAAGCTATTCACACGAGGTCGCTGTGAAGAATAGTATTAGTAAACTACAGGCCCGCTATTTAAAACCGTGGTTCTCTGTCAGAAGTATCACATATAACTGTGTTTCAATGAAATGTTGCCTTTTAGGCTCGTGGAGACGGAAGCTTTCCGCAACCTGATGGCAGCCACCGTCCCTCAGTACTCGGTCTCCAGTCGCCACTATTTCTCCCGGCGTGCCGTCCCCGCATTACACGAGCACGTGTTCCACAACAATAGCCATGCCCTTAACAACGCAGTTACTGAGAAAGTCCATCTAATCATGGACACGTGGACAAGTGCTTGTGGGCAGGGATGGTATATCTCGCTGACGGCACACTGAGTTAATATAGTGGAAGCCGGGACCCAGAGTCAATCAAGGTTGCCCCCACATTCCACAGCTCCTGCACTTCCTCCTCTTCAGCCTCCATCTCTGAAATGACCACATCATTCACAAGCTGGAAGCACTGCAGCACTGCATTGGCCAAGCGGCAATAGGCTGTGCTGAAGCTAATATGCTTAGGTGAAAAACCGCACAACGCTGAAGAGTTGTGCACAGCTCTGAAATAGCAGGCAGATCTGTGGCTGACACCGCTGACCGTACAGCCAGGCATGGTCATGTGTTACAATGGCCGGAACCTGGTGGCGGCTCTGAAGCGATGTGAGCTCATACACGTACCATGCCTGGCCCATGTGCTTAACCTCAAGGTTCAGCGATTTCTCAAAGCCTACCCAGATCTGCCAGATCTGCTTGTCAAAGTACGCCACGTGTGTGCCCATTTTAGAAATTCAGCTACAACTTACGCCGCCCTTGCCGTGCTTCAGCAGCTTCCAGCTCATCGACTGGTGTGCGATGTCCCCACGCGTTGGAACTCTACATTGCAGATGTTAGGAAGTATTTGTGAGCAGAAGAGGGCAGTTGTTGACTAGCAGCTTCAACAAGGCCGTCGGTATTCAGGTCAGACTCCACACATAAGACCTCAGGAGTGGGCATGGATGTCAGACATCTGTACCATCCTCCAAAACTTTAAGGACTCCACCAAGATGGTGAGCGGCGATGACGCCATAATTAGCGTCACCATCCCGCTTCTCTGTCTTCTGAAATGCTCTCTGCTCACATTAAAGAGGATGCATTGCAAACGGAGCACATTGAAATGGAGCAAGGAACCATACAGGGTTATTCCACACAGCCAAGCCTCATCTCATCCCAACGTGGATTTGGTGACAATGAGGAAGAGGAGGAGGAAGAACAGGAGCTAGTTTCCTGCGCTATAGACGGTACCACCTGCACAACTGTCATACGTCTATTCAGCGTGGATGGCCTGACGACAGGGAGGAGGAGGATGAGGAGGAGAGGATGTTCAGTAGTCCTCTTGGTGAGGACACGGAAGTCTTGCCTGTTAGCAGTCTGGCACACATGGCTGAGTATATGTTATGTTGCCTTTCTCGTGATCCTCGCGTTGTCCAAATTTTGGGTGACAGTCATTGCTGGTTGGTGACACTTCCAGACCCACGCTACAAGGAGAACTTTCTCTTATTCCCTTGCCGGACAGGCCTAATAAAATGGGGCAGTACCAGAAGACCCTAGTTGCAGAATTATGAACAAAAATTTCCATCTGAAAACACTGGCGGCAGAGATTGTTATGATCTGCTACAAGCACTAAGGAAAGAAAGGAGATCTGTCCCTAAAATAGAACTAAGCTTAATCCCTACGATGTAACGGGGAACCTGATCCTGCGATCAGACCCGCTAAAGTCCTCAGCTAGTCTGTACGAAGACCTGTAGATGTGAGGGAGGGATCCCTACAAGAACTAGGGACTGGGAGTAAGATGGACACCTCCTAGCAGAAATTGTAGCAGAAAAGGACAAACAAAACAACATAGAAAATAGAGGTCTGGAGACCTAGCTAAACTGACGGAGTAAGGTAACAAAGCACCTAGCTAGATTAAGAGTTGAAATTACAATGAAGTCCAGCAAGGCCAGAAGGGCGGAGCAGGTTTAAATAGGCAAAAAAGGTCATGTGACCAGCAAACTAGAAAAAACCTAACAGGAGGGTTCTAACAGTACCCCCTCTTCTATGAGGATCCTCCAGATCCCCTAGGCCCAGGCTTATCAGGAAACCTCCTGTGAAACGCTCTGACAAGTCTGGAAGCAGAAACATCATCCGCCCTCACTCATGAGTTATCCTCGGGACCGAAACCCTTCCAAGCGACGAGATACTGCAAACTCCCCCTATACCGTCTAGAATTAAGGATGCGCGAAATTTCATATTCCCCGTCCTCCACCACCGGAGGAACAGTGGCAGTGGCGTCTCTATCAGAAACATCAGCTTTTTTCAATAGAGAAACATGGAACACCGGATTAATCTTCCAGGAGGTGGGAATCTCCAACCTAACAGCAGATTGGTTAACTACCTGAAGCACCTTAAAGGGCCCTACAAACTTGGGACCCAATTTTTTAGAAGGAATCCTCAACCGCAGATTCTTAGAGGACAACCAAACCATGTCACCAGCCGTAAACAAAACCTCTTGATGTTTACTGTCAAAGTACCTCTTAGATTTTTTGTTAGCCTCCTGCAGATTACCACGTACATCCGTCCAAACTCTTTCCAAATGACCGGAAAAACTCTCCTCCTCAGGCACAGCCGATACCAATTTGGAGAATGACCCAAAAGACGGATGTCTCCCAGAGCAACAAAAAAAAGGCGAACACCCAGCAGAAGAGGATGTATGGTTGTTAAGAGCAAATTCAGCAAGCGGCAGAAACTCAGATCACCCTTCTTGATTGTCTGCCACAAAACAACGCAAGAACTGCTCAACATCCTGGTTCTTCCTTTCTGTCTGGCCATTAGACTCAGGATGATATCCAGATGAAAATGACAAATGAACTCCCAACCTGTCACAAAAGGCACGCCAAAAACGAGCCACGAACTGAGGTCCCCTATCAGAAACAATGTCAGTAGGAAGACCATGGAGTCTGACAATCTCCTTGACAAAGGCCTTAGCAAGTGTCAGTTTGATGAAGGGAACCAAGTGACACATTTTGCTAAAACGGTCGACGACCACCCAGATGACCGTGAAACCCTCAGAGGGGGGAAGGTCAGTAATAAAGTCCATAGCCAGATGTGTCCAAGGTGCACTAGGAACCTCCAGAGGGCAAAGCAACCCCGCAGCAGGAGTATGCGAAGACTTAGATCTAGCACACACAGTACATTGACGCACCCACTTAATGACCTCCCTCAGCCATCCAGGCCACCAAAAACTGCGACCCACAAGTCTCTTGGTCTCAGAAATTCCTGGATGACCTGCCAACCGAGACTCATGACACTCAACAAACAAATCTCTCCTAAAGGTCCTAGGCACAAACAACCTCCCATGGGGAGTGTTAGATGGGGCATTCTCCTGTGCTTTAAGAATCTCATCTTCCAAAACGGAGTCCAATGCAGCAATCACAACACCTTCTTGTAAAATGCTCTCCTCCTCCTCAGCACCGACCATGGGAGAAAAGCTGCGAGACAAAGCATCAGCTTTAACATTCTTGGTACCCGGGATGTAAGTAACGGTAAAATTAAACCGCGAAAAAAAAAGTGCCCACCTAGCCTGACGGGCATTCAAGCGCTTGGCAGCATCAAGATAGATCAGATTTTTATGATCAGTGAAAACCTGATTGGGAAATTCAGCAGCTTCCAAGAGATGACGCCAGTGTTCAAATGCGAGTTTAATAGCTAGCAATTCCCGATTACCAATAACGTAATTAAGTTCCGTCTCAGAAAATTTTTTTGAAAAAAAGGCACAGGGATGTACTCCATCCTTGATTTCCTGAGACAACACCGCACCGACCCCCACAGAAGAAGCATCAACCTCAACCAAAAACGGCTTAGTCACATCAGGCTGCATAAGGATGGGGGCAGAGCTGAACCTCTCCTTTAGAAACACAAAAGCTTCAATGGCCTCAGTAGTCCACTGAACCGTATTAGCACCTTTCCTGGTGAGATCGGTCAGTGGTTTAACAATAATAGAAAAAATTTTAATGAATTTTCTGTAGTAATTCGCGAAACCCAAAAACCTCTGTATCGATTTCAAACCAATAGACCTAGGCCATTCCTGCACAGCTTGAACTTTCACCGGGTCCATCTCAAAACCCTCGCTGGAGATAATGTAGCCCAAAAAACTACAAGCACTAAGGAAAGAAAGGAGATCTGTCCCTAAAATAGAACTAAGCTTAATCCCTACGATGTAACGGGGAACCTGATCCAGCGATCAGACCCGCTAAAGTCCTCAGCTAGTCTGTACGAAGACCTATAGATGTGAGGGAGGGATCCCTACAAGAACTAGGGACTGGGAGTAAGATGGACACCTCCTAGCAGAAATTGTAGCAGAAAAGGACAAGCAAAACAACATAGAAAATAGAGGTCAAGAGACCTAAACTGACGGTAACAAAGCACCTAGCTAGATTAAGAGTTGAAATTACAATGAAGTCCAGCAAGGCCAGAAGGGCGGAGCAGGTTTAAATAGGCAAAAAAGGTCATGTGACCAGCAAACTAGAAAAAACCTAACAGGAGGGTTCTAACAGAGATCACAGTTCGTTGGACAACCAAGGAGAACAGGCGATATAGACACCAATCCAATCCAGCAGAGGCAAGAGAACACTGTCAAAATTCTGGGACAGTTTTCTCAGATTCTCCAATTTCACAGGCTCTGAGGAGCGGGGTACTCTCACAAGGAGGGAAAAGTTTTGGAAGATGGTACGTACCAACGTCCTCTGTGATTCCTCAGTAACTTATAATTATTGGGTATCCAAGCTGGACACGTGGCATGAACTGGCTCTCTATGCCTTGGCGTTCCTGGCCTGCCCTGCCGCTAGCGTTTTGTTTGAGCGGGTTTTTAGTGCCACTGGTGGAATTATAACCGATAGGTGCATCCGCCTGTCAACAGAAAATGCTGACAGGCTGACTCTTATAAAAATGAAAAAGGGCTGGATTGGGCCAGACTTCACAGCACCACCGAATGATAGCAGCATAACATAAACTCAAATAAAGTGCCTTTTTTTGGGAGGTCTAACTCTATTTCCATACACCTCTGTCTTCACACCCAGACATGGGTATACGCTTCCTGATTTTGTCTATTTGCTGTTGTCCTCCTCCTTCTCCTCATCCTCCACCACCATATCACCACCATATCTACCATATCACCATATCTATGTCTCTTGCAAGGGGCATTAGAGGGCCTCCAAATTTTTGGCAGCCGTTGCATTCACTGCATAGGCAAACACTATAGGAAACCCACTTCCTGATAATGGGAACATTTTTTTCAGGAGGCCCTCCTCTATGTCTCTTGCAAGGGGCATTGGATTTCCTCCAAATTTTTGGCAGCCGTTGTAGACCTTGCATATGCAATAACAGTATGGGAGATCCACTCCTTTCTAATGGGAACATGTCGATATTGTGGCCCACCTTATGTGTCTTTAAATCGTTATGGGGTTTTTTCCTAAATTTTAGCAACCGTTGTACTCATTGCATACCCTATAACTGGATAGCAGAACCGCTCCTTTCTAGGAACATGTCATTACTGTGGCCCACCTCTATGTGTCTTTAAATTGTTATTGGGGTTTTTCCTAAATTTTGGCAGCCATTGTACTCACTGCATACCTTATAACTGGATAGCAGAACCGCTCCTTTCTAGGAACATGTCGTTACTGTGGCCCACCTCTATGTGTCTTTAAATTGTTATTGGGGTTTTTCCTAAATTTTGGCAGCTGTTGTACTCACTGCATACCCTATAACTGGATAGCAGAACTGCTCCTTTCTAGGAACATGTCGTTACTTAAGCCCACCTCTATGTGTCTTTAAATTGTTATTGGGGTTTTTCCCAAATTTTGGCAGCCGTTGTACTCACTGCATACCCTATAACTGTATAGCAGACCCGCTCCTTTCTAATGGGAACATGTCGCTACTGTGGCCCACCTCTATGTGTCTTAAATTGTTATTGGCGTTTTTCCCAAATTTTGGCAGCCGTTGTACTCACTGCATACCTTATAACTGGATAGCAGAACCGCTCCTTTCTAGGAACATGTCGTTACTGTGGCCCACCTCTATGTGTCTTTAAATTCTTATTGGGGTTTTTCCTAAATTTTAGCAGGCGTTGTACTCACTGCATACCCTATGACTGTATAGCAGACCCGCTCCTTTCTAATGGGAACATATCGTTACTGTGGCCCACCTCTATGTGTCTTTAAATTGTTATTGGGGTTTTTCCTAAATTTTAGCAGGCGTTGTACTCACTGCTTACCCTATAACTGGATAGCAGAACCGCTCCTTTCTAGGAACATGTAGTTACTGAGGCCCACCTCTATGTGTCTTTAAATTGTTATTGGGGTTCTTTCTAATTTTTGGCAGCCGTTGTACTCACTGCATACCCTATAACTGGATAGCAGAACCGCTACTTTCTAATGGGAAAATGTTGTTACAGTAGCCCACCTCTATGTGTCTTTAAATTGTTAATGTTTTTTTTCCTAAATTTTGTCAGCCGTTGTACTCACTGCATACCCTTTGACTGTATAACAGACCCGCTCCTTTCTAATGGGAACATATCGTTACTGTGGCCCACTTCTATTTGTCTTTAAATTGTTATTGGAGTTTTTCCTAAGTTTTGGCAGCCGTTGTACTCATTGCATACCCTATAACTTGATAGCAGGTCTGCTCCTTTCTAATGGTAACATGTCGTTACTGAGGCTCACCTCTATGTGTCTTTAAATTTTATTGGGGATTTTCCTAAATTTTGGCAGCCGTTGTACTCACTGCATACCCTATAACTGGATAGCAGAACCGCTCCTTTCTAGGAACATGTCGTTACTTAAGCCCACCTCTATGTGTCTTTAAAATGTTATTGGGGTTTTTCCCAAATTTTAGCAGCCGTTGTACTCACTGCATACCCTATAACTGTATAGCAGACCCGCTCCTTTCTAATGGGAACATGTCGCTACTGTGGCCCACCTCTATGTGTCTTTAAATTGTTATTAAGGTTTCTCCTAAATTTTGTCAGCCGTTGTACTCACTGCATACCCTATAACTGGATAGCAGAACCGCTCTTTTCTAATGGGAACATGTCGTTACTGTGCCCCACCTCTATGTGTCTTTAAATTGTTATTGGGGCTTTACCCAAATTTACCCAGTCACTGCATGGGCATTACCACTATAGGAGACCCACTCCTTTATAATGGGAACATTTTTTTTACTGAGGCCCTCCTCTATGTCTGTTCAAAGGGGTATTAGGGTGCGTCCAAATTTCTGGCAGCCCTTGCAGTCATTGCATACGCAATAACAGTATAGGAGACCCACTCTTTAATAATGGGAATAACAAAGCATAGCCGACTGCTGGCCCTTTAAGAATAGTAAGGGCTGCCTGATGGCCCTATAAAATTAGTCTTTGTGACTTTCAAAGTCCCTTCTTCATAAATGAAACAGGATGTGTCTGATCATGTCTCACATACCACATGGCAAGATAAGATAGTAAAATGTTAAAATGACATTTACCGGTGAATGTATTTTTCATCGTTCAAAGCAATGCAAAAGTGCAAAAACACATCAAAAATGCTACGTGTGAACATAGCCCAAGGTGTTGAGGAGAATTTTTGGTTTTGGTTATTTATTTTGGTTTCGTTTTTGTATGTTTTATTTTGAGTCCGTAAAAGTGGCATAGTACTCTGACAACATTTTGAACAGCAGTGACCTGGGAGTCAGAGACGCTTCCAGGGGTCTTCCCCATGCTGTTCCCATCTATTTGCTCAATTTTTAGGCCCCCAGAAGATCATCAGGGGGGAGGCGCCGGAAAAATGCTCGGGTTTCCCATAGACTTACATTGGGCTCGTTGCTCGGACCGAGCACTCGAGCATTCCAATTTGCTCGACCCGAGCAACGAGTACCTGAGCATTTTAGTGCTCGCTCATCACTAATAATTAGTAACGTGACTTTGTGAAAGAGGAGAGTTACCAATTGGCCAAACTTAAAAGGGAAGCAGAGAATAATCACAATTTAAAGCGAAATCATGATTAATTTGATTCAAAGCCGTACCTGAATCTACAAATGCAGGTGTAAAAATAACACCAGATTTAGTCTATAGGGATACCTGTAAGAAAAAAAAGATAAAACAATGCTTGTACGAGAGACAATCTACACTCTTGGAACCTGCATCTTTACCTTCTAAAATGTAAAGTGCTGTGGAATATGTTGGCGCTATAGAATTAAAATTATTATATTAAAGTCTCCTTCTTTTTTCTTTTTAGAAATTCATTATTATATTTGAAACTTTGAACCACGGTGTGACCTGAACAGCCACAGTATAAACAAAAAAGAACTGATGCTCCCAGTTCTGTACATCATCTTGGATTTCTGCAAGCACCAATTTGCATAGGTTCACAAGTTTCAACTGACAGTGAGGAAGATGCCACTGAAACGCCTTTAAATGTGTCTGTATTGCTCAGGCATCTGTCTAAACAAACAGCAAGTGTCATAGCTTCCTCCAGGGACTGAGCCCATGAACTGTAGACCAGTTTATGCATAATCTTATCCGAAAGAACTGACTCTGAAGAGCGAGTTCCAGGAGGTCTTTACTGCCTAGAGTCTAAATTCTGAGCAGTAGTACTCAGCTTTACAGCCTCCCTGAACCAACTTAAGGTTCTTGGATTCAGCAGCATCGACTTTGTCAGGATTGTCATAAATGAGGCCAACAGCAGAGAAAAATGCCTCAAAAGAGGAAAACACGGGGGAATCCTCAGTCAAAGAAAATGCCCAAGTCTGTGGATCTCCACAGAGTAAAGACAAAACAATACCCACTTGTTGACTCTCAGACTCAGTGGAGACAGGACGTAGGCGAAAGTATAATTTACACGAGGCAGAAAAAACAGAAAACTTACTTCTGTACCCGTCAAAGCAATCCAGAAACTATACCTCGGGTGTGATGACACAGATTCTAATCTTAATTAGCCAGATGTCTAGATTTGTTAGGCCAAGAGAAATACACTATTGTGTTTGTGATGACTTTTAAATGCATGTGTTTCTTTGGCTGATCAAGAAGGGCAGTGACTCAGTGTTGGGGAACAATGATGTTTGTTACTATGCTAATTGCATATTGCATTAAGGCAGCTAATTGTTTATTTACAAGAGCAGGGGGATACCAACTATGTAAATTAATTAAATGCTCAAACAATGAGGCATGAGACCTTCACCTTCCCTCCTTGACCTGTGAATGTGTGCTTGAAAGAACAATTGTGAACTATTTAAGAAACATATGCCTCTGTAGCAGACAGATTTTATAAGGAGAATCAGAGGATCAGAAAGTCTCTTCAGGACAGCAGATTGGTAATATGGCTCCATCTAGAGAGATAAAGATTTGGATTCTACAGGATTCCAGCCTAAGAGTACATGGCCCTGACTGGAAGGATACAGATCTGCTCCATTAACCATCAGAGAACCCATGGATACATTTGGGATAACCAGGTTGGGACAATGAGGTCAACTGGCCCCATGGATATGTTGTTTGGGGTTGCTAGGTTGGACCCTCCGATCGCCTGGAACCCATGGAAATGTTTGGAGAAGCCAGATTGAGACCAGCCGGTCATCTGGCCCCAGGAAACTGTCAGAGAAGCCAGGGTGGGACCCTTGGATCTCCTGGCCTTGTACCTCAATGGACTGTCAGCTTCCTTAGTTTGCCGCTACCTCCTCTCTGTGGGGGCCCACCAAAAGTGGCCTAACTCCCTAAAAGGCCATCGAGGGGTTTCTCGTTCCTCCTGAGGAACTAGAGGGGAGGTCGCAACACAATGCTAACAAGGGAAAAGGAAAATGTGAAGAAAGATACGAAAACCCAGGGTGAGAAACTAAAACACATTCATATAGGGTAGAGAGGGAAAGCTAAGGAGGACCAAAAATGAACACGTATAACCTTCCAGAAACCTAACAGAGGTAAAAGGAAAAAGGTGCTAGGAGGGAAAACAAACAGACTCACTGCAAGAATACAACTGGAGTTTACCAAGCAAGGTAAACCAATAAGCTGAAGAGCTGGAACTCCTGATCAACACACATCCACCAAGAGGTATAGTCAGCAAGGAAGTGCAGTGAAGGGTGAACATATAAAACCCCACCCATCAGGAATTTTGTAGCAGGCTGGAAGCTTGCAGTAAACATATTTTGTTGTATTTTTGCTTTCCTTTCTTACTGTTGAACATTTTAACTTCTGTTGTGAAGGAATTACATGGAGGGTATAAAATGTGTAGATGATGAAGAATAATGATATGAATGTGGATTTACATCCCTAGGTGTACTGTGATCGTTATTACAAAGTAGTAGAGAAGTTTCCTTTTATAGATAGTTATAGATACAGTTTTTTTTAAGATAGTTATGTAATAGTCAAGACGTTTCTGACTTCATGTAAACCAATTTTGTAGCTTGCCAAAAAATACAAGTTTTTATCAAAAGAGGTTCACTGGATTCTATTATTTTGAATTTATTATTATGGATTATTTAATCTTATGTAATCTGATTACCATATATATTTATAGTATACAGTGATTTCCTGCACTTTGTTTGTTATGGTATCATAAATTATATGGTAACCGGTTATCCAATATCTCTAGTTGTCTCATGTAATCTCACATCTTAAAATTTAAAATGAAGCTGTCAGGCAATTCATGCTGCCCAAACTTTGGACAGCATGAATTGCAGCCTGGCTACACAATTTCATCCAGCTACTGTATATTAGGTATCCATTTTGAAGATCAGGCCAGGGATCATAGTAAGAGACTAGACTAGTTTAGCACTGCCCTGGCCGGCTCTTGCCAGCGTCGCTCTAGGTTATTGAAAGGTCTCTCCATATCTGAATACAAGAGAGAGACTTTCAATTACCTGCAGCAATACTGGGAAGGGCTGGCCACTGAACGAGCCAGACTTGTCTGGATTTTCAAAGAATATTTTCTCTGAAATACTGAAGCATTTCAGAAAATAATATTCTTGGCTTCAATTGTGCAGCCAAAATCTGATCCATGCTGCCCATGGTCTGGGTAGCATAAATCCTTTGACAGGGCCCCTTTAAGACTTGGCTTGCCACTTTCTAATGCTCAATCCAGGTGAAAGTTTACAGTTCATTGTGGTTGAATATTAGAAAAAAATTAGTTAACATTGCCCCTTTCTACAATTGCAGCTCTTTTCTGAATGCTCCAATATTCTCACTTGATTAAGAGCATTATTTTTTTCATCTATGGAATTTGTATACCACTTCATTCTTTTATGCTAGTCTTGAAAAGATCTGACCAGGGGCAACATCTGTCTGAAGCCTGTATAGTCTCTCCATGTTTGCATTAAAAAACAGTGATAGGTAAATTGAAGTGCTATCCCAAATGACCCCAGTGCACAACTATAT
Organism: Phyllobates terribilis; assembly: GCF_046119375.1. Taxonomy (NCBI): domain Eukaryota; kingdom Metazoa; phylum Chordata; class Amphibia; order Anura; family Dendrobatidae; genus Phyllobates; species Phyllobates terribilis. The sequence continues at coordinate 214,625,897 of NW_027362761.1, forward strand.
GAAATAAGAAAATTAGATTGTGAGCCCTTTTGGGGACAGGGCCGTATTTGCCACTAGGCACCTGAGGGCGGGTGCCTAGGGCGGTAGGTTGCTGGGGGCGGTGCCATCATGAAGGAAGATTTTTTATGTAGTAGTTTTTAAATCTTTCTCTTTTTCTTACCTTCTCTGGACTGGGGAGGAAAGCTGCCATCTTTTTTTTTTTGGGGGGGGGGGAAGGGGATGGAGGGTGCATGGGCAGAGGAGCATCAATCAGCTCCCTGCCCCGACGAAAGAAGACATATGATAGAGGTGAAGGACCCGTGATGATGTCATGCCCATGTGACTTATGGGCGGAGTCATAAACAGATTACAAGTGAAGTGTCTTCCCAGGTCAGGAAGCAGCAAACGAGGCACTGTTGACGGGTAATTAGGGAACAGGGATACATGGGATGGCAGGTTCTGTGTGGGGGTACATATAATGGTGCAGGCTACATGTGGTGGTACATGGGGGGGTGCAAGCTATATATGGGGGTACAAGATATATGTGGGTATGTAAGCTCTATGGGAGAAGCAAGATATGTGGGGGTACAAGCTCTATGGGGGGTGCAAGTTATATGTGGGGTACAAGCTATATGTTGGGGTACATATGGGGGTGCAAGCTATATGTGTGTGTACAGGCTATATGTGGGGGTATATATTGGGGTGCAGTCTATATGTGCGGTACATATGGGGTTGCAAGGTACATATGGGAGTGCAGGTTACATGTGAGGGTACATATTGGGTTGCAGAGTACATATGGGGTGCAAGCTATATGTGGGGGGGTGTAAGCTATATGGGGGTGCAAGCTATACATGGGGGGTACAAGCTATATGGGGTGTGCAAGTTATATGTGGGGGTACATAGGTGGGGTGCAGGTTACATATGGGGGTACATATTGGATTGCAGGGTATATGGGTGCTGGCTACATGTGGGGGTACATATTGGATTGCAGGCTACATATGGGGTACAAGCTATATGGGGGTGCAAACTATACATGGGGGGACAAGCTGTATGGGGTGTGCAAGTTATATGTGGGGGTACATAGGTGGGGTGCAGGCTACATATAGGGGTTCATATGGGGGTGCATGCTACATGTGGGGATACATATGGGGGTGCAGGCTACATGTGGGAGTAGATATGGGGGTGCCTGTAAGATTACTTTGCCTCCACACTTCATCTCCATATATCTTGTCTGCCATCAGTGTCACTCAGTCCCTGAGATGTTGGCTGCTCGAGAGGAAATCTCACATGTGTGTATTACAGTTCTCTTCTTTCCTCCACAGTCTTCTGTCCTTCTGTAGGCGCAGGTATCAAGTAACTTCGACGTAGGTACCGTTCCCAGTATATCCAGCATGATTAGATACACATGCTGGAGAACACTGGAAATGGCACCTGCGCAGAAGACACTTGATGCCTGTACCTATAGAACAGGGGTGGGGAATCTTTTCTATGCCAAGGGCCATTTGGATATTTATACCATCCTTCTGGGGTCGTACAAATTGCGCGCTAACTCTGCCAACAAAGTACGTCCTGATGCTGGCACTGGTGTCAGGACATAATCTTTCATTGCACATGCCTCAGCATTCAGCAGTGAACACTGTGTGCATGTGCTCACAAAGCACAAAGAAATTAATGGGTCGGCGGCTGTCAAAATACAACTGCGGCCCAAGCACTGTGGTCCCTGCGAATCTGACCGGGGGGCAAATAAAAGATCATCGAGGGCCGTAAATGGCCCACGGGCCTTAGATTCCCCACCCCTGCTATAGAAGGATGGAAGACTGCGGAGGAAAGAAGAGAACAGTAATGCTCATGTGTGAGATTTCCTCTCAAGCGACCGATGGCCGACATTAGTCTGGTTTGTATTTGGGACTTTAACCACTATCTAAAGGGTATGGGCACTTTTAGTCAGTAGGGGGTGTGACGACTTAGGGTGCCTAGGGCAGCATGAACACCAAATATGCCCCTGGACAGGCACTAATATGGATAATCACAATTTTTGGACATGTATTGTTTTATAAGCAACAATAAATACATTAATAAATCTATAAATAAATATACTTATCTACTTGTCCTTTAAAAAAGCACGCCCATCAAAGTTTTTATCCTGTGTACTTACAATTGCTCCTTTTGCCTTTTTGCCCAGCTAATTCTTTTTTTTCTCTAGTCTATGTAAGAAGTCTCTTGTCCCTGCATTTATCATTCCTCTCTTTAACTCCTGACCCAGCTGCTCATCCTCCCCCTGCCAGAGACTTTTACAGTGACTGATGAGTCATACAGGCAAATTGACCTCCTGTTTCTACATAGAGCTTAGAAGGATTCAGCTAGCCAGTTTTTAATCAAATGATGTCATAGATCTAATGGCAAAGAGAAGAATTAGCAGGATAGAAAGGCAAAATGAGCAATTGTAAGCACACAGTGCTATATAATATGATGACTGCAATATATTAAGAGGATACAAATTTTGATTGGAGGAGGAGTGCTTCTTTAAGAGGACCAGTCAGCTTAGTCTTGCTGCTGTTCTATTTTCTATTAATTATTTATTGGCAAGCAATTTTATATCATGCAAAAATGTTGGCTATGTTTTATATTGCGTCAATGAAGAATCAAAGCTAGTTTTAGGCTGCTTCATAGGAGAGGGAGGCCCCTGAAAAAAACATTTGACGGCTTTGAACCTTCCCATAGAAAAAAAACTTGGGCCTCTTTATAATTAAAAGGAACAAGTGTTCTTTACTTTGCTTCAAATAGAGAAATGTTTTCCAGACTAAAGTGCCTAGTTGCTATAGAGCTCACCCATGAAAATCAAAAGGGCTTATGAGGATGATGAATATACTGCAAAATATAGTTTCTATTGCTTAAAAATTGTACTAAACTAGAATTAAAGCAAAAAAAATATTTTCCTAAAAAAAATTACAGACAGTGAAAGCACACAATGACTGTTCAAACCAAGCAAAGCATCTTGTAGGGCAGTGGTCCCTAACCTTTTTTGCACCAGGGACCGGCTTGAAGCAAGATCATTTTTCCATGGCCCAGCAAGGAGGGGGTGGGGTGGGCGGGGCTTTGGTCATATGGGGGCGGGGTAATGGAGGGATTTGGAGTTTAGTGCATACTTATCATATAGTGTAGACCAGGTCCCCGCCAGGAGCTATGCCAGGAGCCCCACATAATGTGCTGTGCCAGGAGCCGCATCACTGAGGCCCCATCACGCCCTGCAGCAGGACAGGGCAGCTGTCCTGACAGCTGCTGTTCAGCTGCATTTACTTCATCCCAGGGGCGGACACAGACTGTAGTGGGCCCCTGTGCAAGAAATTTTTGGGGGCCCCCCCCGCCCTTCATAAGGCAACAAAGTTATGTAAACATAACCCCCCCATGTGCATCTCTCACCCCCCCATGTGCAGCTCACCCCCGTGCATCTCTCATCCCCCTCCGTGCATCTCTCATCCCCCCCCGTGCATCTCTCACCCCCCCGTGCATCTCTCATCTCTCCCCTCCCTCCCATGTGCATCTCTCATCTCTCCCCTCCCCCCATGTGCATCTCTCATCTCTCCCCTCCCCCCCATGTGCATCTCTCATCTCTCCCCTCCCCCCATGTGGATCTCTCATCTCTCCCCTCCCCCATGTGCATCTCTCATCTCTCCCCTCCCCCCCATGTGGATCTCTCATCTCTCCCCTCCCCCATGTGCATCTCTCATCTCTCCCCTCCCCCCATGTGCATCTCTCATCTCTCCCCTCCCCCCATGTGCATCTCTCATCTCTCCCCTCCCCCCATGTGGATCTCTCATCTCTCCCCTCCCCCATGTGCATCTCTCATCTCTCCCCTCCCCCCCATGTGGATCTCTCATCTCTCCCCTCCCCCATGTGCATCTCTCATCTCTCCCCTCCCCCCCATGTGGATCTCTCATCTCTCCCCTCCCCCATGTGCATCTCTCATCTCTCCCCTCCCCCCATGTGCATCTCCCATTCCCCCCACTCCTAGTTAATTGTATTTAAAAAAAAATAAAACTTGTTATACTTACCCCCATGCGATCCCTGCAGAATCCTGGCGCTCGTCCAAATCGCTGACACCAGGTTCTCCTGACTTCCGGCCATGTGACGGCGCCGTCACATGACCGGAAGTCAGGGGAATCATGAAGGTGCTGCCGCAGCAGCGCAGCGCTAAGATGTTCCGGACCCGGCGCTTAGCATGCGGCCGGGGGCCCCATGAGGAGAGAGACGCACAAGAGGGGGGCTCTGAGGGGGCTCCTACCGGCCGGGCCCCATACTGGAGTCAGGGCAGTCATGCCCTGATGGCGGCCCTGCTGGAGGGGCCCCCTCTCCCCGCGGACCGGCTGAAAAACCCCAACGGCCCGGTCCTGGTCCGCGGACCGGCGGTTGGGGACCTCTGTTGTAGGGGACATAATCCTAAATAAAAATGTACCTTAAGGCTACGTTACCATGATGAGCTTTTAACGTGTTTTTGAAGCTGCGTGTTTTCTCTGTGTCAAAAACGCAGCATCTTACAGTTCCAGAAAAGTGGATGGGATTTATAGAGATCTCCTTCCCACTGTGCTTCTATTTAACGTTGTGTAAACTCACTCGCGGTGCGTTTTTCAAATCCGCATCATGTTAATTCCTCTTCAGAGTACGCTGAGTTTTCTATGCAGATTTTTCCCATAGACTTGCATTAGATGCAGAAAATTTGCAGGTTAAAAAATCTAGTGCGTTGTCAGTGCATTTCCGCATTGGAAATGCATCAAAAATGCATGTAAACCGCACGTCAGTATATCAATGAAGTTCAGTGAAATCAAAATACCAGGAAGTTTCAAAAACAAGGCAACTTTATTTATATAATGACACACCAAACAGAGACAAAAATTGCAGCATCAAAAACTTGATAAAAAACGCATGTTAACAAAACGCACACAAAAATATAATGAAAAAACGCAAGTAACCTAATATAAATAATAGGCTCAGAAATGGTGCAGAAATTCTGCAACATCAAAAACGCACCAAAAGCTCATCATGTGAACATTGCCTCAGGCGACAGTCCCACAATGAGTTTTTGGTGAGATTTTTAGGCTGCGTATTTTTGAAAAAATACAATCAACCGAATTTACTTAATGAGGGCAGAAATGCAACAGAAAATCCCGAACATCAAAAAGTCACCAAAAGCTCAAAGCTGGAACGTAGACTAAGTATTCGGTGAGTATTTTACCTCAGTGTTTCTAAGCCAAAATCAAGAGGGGAACAATCAGAGGAAAAGTATAATAGAAACATGTCACCACTTCTACATTTTTTCATCAACTGCTGGTTTTGATTTACAAATACTGAGGTAAAAAACTCACCAAATACTGATAGTGTGAACATGTTCAACTCTGTTCCTGCATTTGCCAAAGATCCTATTGTCCATCTATTTCCATCTTCCACTGCCTCCTCTAAAGCCAGAGCTGTGAATTAAGGAAGAGGAGGGCGGAAACAAGTACATGGGAAGGTGCACTAAACTGCTCAGGCATGCCCAGTGTGCGCTGAGCAAGTCCTTAGGATATTTGAATGAAGCAATGGATGTTGATCCTAAAGATATGATTTTTATTAGGGTTATGTCCCTACAAGGTGCTGTGCTTGGTGTACAGCACCACTCTAGCATGTTTTTTATTTCAGCGCTGCAGTGGTGCTACTGCTGTAAATTCCTTGACCCTAGTATTATACTTACCAGCCTGTCCTGATCTGTGATCTTGTGACCACAACTTCTGATTGACCGGAAGTCAGAGGTAGCGGTCACAAGCACTCAATGTAAACCTATGCCTCTTTCTGACTTACATTGAGTCGTGACTTCCGGATCACCCAGCAAATACTGGAGCGATCTGACAGGTCACAAGCTGCTGGAAACTAACTGGAGTGGCAGTGACAACACATGAAGATGGCAGCTGGTAAGTATAAGACCAGGGGCAGCGAACTTATATCAGTGGCACCATTCCAGCAGTAAAATAAAAACAAACGCTGGAGTGGTGCTATAAACAGTAATCTTGCGCGGACAGACTCCCTTTAAAGATGGATGACTTCTGCACTTGCATCGATAGTCACTGGGACTGATTTATTAACGCTGTCTTAAAATGTGGTATTTTTTTAAATGTCTAATGTTGGTTGATAAATCTGATTTATCTTTAGACTAAGTTTATATTATTCGTTAGTTGACTTACTTTGGTCTACAGAATTACTACAAGTGCAATATATTGTACCCTTTATCCTCCCACAATCCAATATGTCCTTTGCACATGTCAAAAAATCATGTCTAACGTGCCTATAATTTTTAATATATGTTATGCGAATAGTGAAAGACGCTTTTTTGCACAATTTAGACCAAATGTCTGGTGCAAGTAGCTTAGCCAAGCAATCCACTGTCTATATAACTTAAGACAACCCCTATCTATAAGGATATGTAGATTTCATGCAGAGATTCCTCTACTTAGGACCCCCTCCAAGTGTTAGAATACAGTCAATCTGTAGGAGCAGCTCCCACTCTGGCAGTTCTATCTATTCACATATCATATCTGAAAACCTGGACATGTAATACTTCATTTCCCCTGATATGTCTGAGGTTCCATTAGCCAGACTCATGGGGGCAACAATCTAAAAATGGTTGTCTCTAATGAAAATCTGCCTCAGAATATATGCCAATGTATAACTATATAAACAGATACATACACCCACCATTCTTACTACAATATATAATGCACATTACACAATTGTTTCTTAAACCTTTTTCAGATAACAACACTTTCCAATACAATTTAAAAATGAAAAATGTGCTGAGGTTTGCTGGCAAATGATATTCTATGGGCATATTGGCCAAACGCCACGGATGTGATGTGAAGAGAGACAAAGGCCACTAGTTATATATACAAAGTAAATAAGTACTGTAAATTGAAATACATAAATTATAAAAAAGAATATATATATATTTATATATATGTATTAATTATATATGTCAAGACAAAAAAAGATCGCTAGATAGATAGACAAAAGCTTTACCTGCCCATTCTCCCATTGTTCGAAAAAAAGATGGTGGCAATACGCCCCATAGGCTTGGAAACAGGTACTTTGAAAATCCAAAACACTTCACTATAAATTGAAGGCATACAAAAATTCCCAGTGCAGTTAAAAACTGCTGAATGAGCAGCTCCATGCCAGCAGATTCCTGGATAAATGAAGTGAGCTGTCTCACTCACTCACTGCCCTAGTTACTTGCAAGAGAATTTATGCTTAACAACTGTTAGGGAGAGGTTTGAAATCACATGTATTCCAAGAGTCATGGTTTATAGAGTTACTCCTTCTCCCCTCCTTTTTTTCTGTTTAATTATAAGCCTTTATGACTTGCTATTAGAATATGCCTTGCAGCTATTTTCTATAGATCGTACACTAAGTAAAACAGTAACTAGTACAGGCCGGTACAGTTTTTCACATTTGTTGAAATATTAACATTTACTCTCCATTCAAATTCTATTCAAATGGAGTTGAACAAACTCTACGGTGATGAAACAGGTGATATGTCAAACCTGCACCATAAACAAACATTCTCTTTTAACTTCTCTGCTTCCCAGGCTTCCATCCTAATTTCCTTATCAAACCTACTGCAGCCATTTATAGGAAACCATGTAACTTTATAGCGTAGAAGCAAGTTGAAGTGTTAGGAGCATACCCAAACAAGCACAAGGAGATCATACAAACTCCATGCAAATGTTACCGGTGGTCAAATTTGAACCTAGGACCTCAATAGTGGAAAACAACAGTGCTAACTATTTATGTATTACAAACAAAGCATCATTTGCAAAAGCTGTTTACAAAATGCTGACCTAAATACGAACATATCCCAGAGATGCATTGGAAATTTTGTCCATATTTGTGTTAATATTAAGCAGGATTTTCTCCTACACTGCAGATACTACATAAATGTAATTTAATTACAAATCAAAGCACCAATGCAATAACAGAAGATGACACAACTGCCTTAACCCCTTTACCCACCAAGCCTGTTTTCACCTTCATGACCAGGCAAAATTTTACAATTCTGACCACTGTCACTTTATGAGGTAATTACTCTGGAACGCTTCAACGGATCCCCCTGATTCTCAGATAATTTTTTCGTGGCATATTGTACTTCATGATAGTGGTAACATTTCTTCAATATGACTTTCTCAAACTGTTAATTTTATGCCCTTAAACCAGAGAGTTATGTCACACAAAATAGTTAATAAATAACATTTCCCACATGTCTACTTTACATGAGCACAATTTTTGAAACATAATTTTATAGAAGTTAGAGTTAAAAGTTGACCAGCGATTTCTAATTTTTCCAACAAAATTTATAAAAAACATTTTTTTAGGGACTAAATTACATTTGATAAGACTTTGAGGGGCCTATATGACAGAAATACCCAAAAGTGACACCATTCTAAAAATCGCACCCCTCAAGGTGCTCAAAACCACATTCAAGAAGTTTATTAACCCTTCAGGTGCTTCACAGGAATTTTTGCAATGTGGAAGGAAAAAATGAACATTTAACTTTTTTTCACAAAAATTTTACTTTAGACCCAAATTTCTTCATTTTCACCCGGGTAACAGGAGAAATTACATACAATTTGTTTTGCAATTTCTCCTGAGTACACGGATTCCCCATTTGTGGGGGAAAACCACTGTTTGGGCGCATGGCAGGGCTCAGAAGGGAAGGGGTGCTATTTGATTTTTTGACCCAAAATTTGCTGGACTCATTAGAGGATGCCATGTCGCGTTTGGAGAGCCCCCTGATGTGCGTAAACAGTGGAAACCCCATACAAGTGACCCCATTTTGGAAACTAGTCCCCTCAAGGAATGCATGTAGATGTGTGGTGAGCACATTGAACCCTAAGGTGCTTCACAGACGTTTATAAGGTTGAGCTGTAAAAATTAAAAAATCTCATTTTTCCCACAAAAATGTTGTTATTTTAGCACCAATTTTTTATTTTCACAAGGGTAACAGGAGAAATTGTACCATACAATTTGTTGTGCAATTTCTCTTGGATATGCCGGGACTCCATTTGTGGGGGAAAACTACCGTTTGGGCACATGGCAGGGCTTGGAGGGGAAGGAGGACCATTTACTTTTTGAATGCAAAATTGGCTGGAATCATTAGCGAACGCCATGTCGCGTTTGAAGAGCCCCTGATGTGCCTAAACAATGGAAACCCCCCACAAGTGACCCCATTTTGGAAACTAAACCCCTCAAAGAGTGTACCTAAATGTGTGGTGAGCACCTTGAACCCCCAGGTGCTTCACAGAAGTTTTTAACGTTAAGCTGTGAAAATAAAAATTCTAATTTTTCCCACAAAAATGTTATTTTAGTCCCAATTTTTTTATTTTCACAAGAGTAACAGGAGAAAATGGACCCAAAATTTGTTGTGTAATTTCTTCTAAGTATGTAGATATCGCATATGTGGGGTAAACTACGGTGTGGCCACATGACAGGGCTCAGAAAGGAAGGAGTGACGTTTTGGAGCGCAGACTTTGATTCAATAGTCTGCGGGTGTCATGTCGCGTTTGGAGAGCCCCTGATGTGCCTGAACAGTGGACCCCCCAAAAAAATAACCCTATTTTGGAAACTAGACCCCTAAAGGAATTTATGTAGACATGTGGTGAGCACCTGTAACTCCCAGGTGCTTCACAGAATTTTACAACGTTGATCTGTGAAAATGAAAAAAAAATTCCCACAAAAATGTTGTTTTAGCCCCAAATGTTTTCATTTTCACAAGGATAGCAGGAGAAAATGGACCCCAAAAGTTTTTGTGCAATTTCTCCTGAGTACACAGATACCCCATATATGGTTGAAAACTTCTTTTGAGGCACAGTGCAAAGCTCAGAAGGGACGAAGTGCCATATTGGAGATAAGATTTTGCTTCAATGGTTTGAGGGTGCCATGTCGCATTCGCAGAGCCCTTGAAATGCCAGAACAGCAGAAACCCCCCGTATGCGACCTCATTTTACAAACTACACCCCCCAATGAATTCATCTAGGGGTGCAGTGATCATATTGACGCCTCATGAGCCTCATAGAATTTTATACCATTGGACGGTGAAGAAGGAATCATTACGTTTTTACCACTAAAATGTTGTTTTAGCCCCAAGTTTTTGATTTTTGTAAGAGGTAATAGAAAAAAATGGTCCTTAGTTTATTTTAGAAATTTCTCCTGAGTACGCCAATACCCTACATGTAATTGGGAAATACTTTTCAAGTACACTGTAAAGCTCAGTAAAGTTAAGGAGCGCCATATTATAGTGCAAATTTTACTGTTATGGTTTATGGGTGCCATGAGCCATTGGGAGAGCTACTGAAGTCCAAGAACAGCAGAACCCCTCAAACTACAAACTACACCTCTTTATGAATTCATCTAGGAGTGCAGTGCATATTGACACCACAGGTGTGTCACAGAATTTTATACCATTGGGGATGGAAGAAAAAATAATTTCATTTTTACCACCAATGTTTTGTTTTAGCCCCAGATTTTACATTTTCACACGGGAAGTGGGTAAAAATCGCACCAAAATTTGTCCCACAATTTTTGCTGAACATTGAAATACCCCATATGTGGCTGTACAGTACTGCTTAGTCATACGGCTAGACTCGGGAGGGAAAGAGCACTATTTGCCTCCTGGAGATCAGATTTTCCTAGAATAGTTTGCAGACTTTATATACAGAGTCCCTAATTGATAGAAGAGCAGAATCCCCCCTCAAGTGACCCCATTTTGGAAATTATACCCCTTTGGGAATTTATTCACAGGTATTGTGACGATTTTGACTCTATGAGTGCTTTCCAGAAACAAGCAGCAGTGGATGTTGCTGAGTGAAAATTGCAAACTGCCGTTGTAGTGCCCAGTATATTGTAGTGACCAGTACAATGTAGTGACCAGTATATTGTGCCCAGCTCATGCTTCTGGAGACACGCACTCATAAATTAGGTGGGCTCTCATAGCTATAGAAATGCCAAACATGTGGACGCTAAATGTGGTTTAAGCACACTGGGGCTCAGAAGGGAGGGGGGGCATTGGGAGTGCAGAATTTGCTGAATTTCTTTTGGGGGATGAGGAGCCATTTTGCTTTTCTAGAGCCTTTATGCTACCAGTAACGCGGAACCCTATATTTCCGTTAACAGATGACAGACCTGAGTGGAGACTTTTATTGTGGATTGATTTGAAGCTTTTGTTAGGAACATTTTACATAACATTTGGGATCACATTTATCCGGCACTCTACGCTAAGCACTTATATTGGGGTTTCCATCTAAATCTCTGAGTGACTTGATTCAGATGAAACCCCCGATCAATCCATTCACTATAATGAGGCAGCAGAGTTACTCTGGACTCCATCTGGCCTCTGTTCAGCGGTGTCCTTCTTTTCAGAAGTGCACAAAACTGTGGCCATCCGTGCTTTTATGCACGCCTAAAAAGACGGACATCGCCGGATCATAAGCCAGATGTCGTCCACAGTGCCTCCATCTGCCTCATTAGAGGGAATCTTCCGCCTGGATCAAGTATTTCAGAGATTTACATGAAAACCCCAGTGTAAGTGCTCAGCATTGACCGCAGGATAAATGTGAGCCGAGCCTTACTGCGATCTTTGGGAGGCAGAATGAACAAATCAACAGCGGGTGAAGAATTGGTTTTATTTATTTTTTACGCTGTTCCTCATGCGGTACAAGTGATTAGATTACTTTATTTTTCAGGTTGGTGCGATTACAGTGATACCAGATTTATATTTTGGTTTTATGCTTGGCTGCTGTCACACTCTAAATGACTTTTTTTTGCAAAAACTGGTTTTTGCATCACCATATTTTGATAGCTATAATTTTTCCATATTTCTGCCGACAGTCATGTGAGGATTTGTTTTTTGCAGGACGAGTTGACGTTTTTATTGGTATCATTTTTGGGCAAATGACATCTTTTGATCGCTTTCTATTCCGATTTTTGGAAGGCAGAATGAACAAAAACCATCAATTCAGGAAAAAAATTTTGTGTTTATTTTTATGCTGTTCCGCGTGTGTTAAAATTGATGACCGCTTTATTTGTCGGGTCAGTATGATTACAACGATACGACATTTTGAACTTTTTTTATGTTTTGCCATTTTTACACAATAAAAACTATTTTATAGAAAAAATAATTATTTTTGCATCGCTATATTCTGTCAGATACAACTTTTTTATTTTTCCGCTGATGGAGCTGTATGGCAGCTTGTTTTTTGCGGGACAAGATGAAGTTTTCAGCGATATCATTTTTTATTTATATTTCTTTTTTTTATCGCGTTTTAGGCTATGTGCCCACGATGCAGAAATGCTCCGGATTTTTCCTGAGTGTTTCTGCATCTCCCCTGGCAGAAAAAACGCATGCGGATTGTACATGAGTTTTCCTGCCAGGGACATGCGGATGTAAAGCGTTCTTCACATGCATTTCCGCATGCGGGTTGACAAGCGCTTTCCAAGCGATTTTAGCATCACTTGGAAAGTGCTTAACAACTTGGTCACACTATATAAATCCATGCAAACAGCATGGATTTATATAGTGTGACCGAAAGAATCGTAAAAAATAAATATCATACTTACCTTCCGGTGGCCCGCGCTGTCTTGCTTCGCTCGGTGCCGGCAGCAGTGGATTGAAAGACCTGCCGACGTCAGCATCGCGTGACCCGTCACATGACTATGACGTCAGCGCAGGTCCTTCAGTCCACCGCGATCTGCCGGCATGGGAGGACGAGCGCAGCGGGGGCCGTCAGAAGGTAAATATAACATTTATTTTTTATTTTATTATCTTTGCAGAAAAATCCGCAGCACTACCAATTATTTTGCGGAAACGCGGCGTTTTCGCCGCCATTGACTTCCATTGGACCGCATGTCATCCGCATCACTGGATCTGTACATGCGGATAACATGCGTTTCAATGTGCGGATGATACCTGGGTTAGGAGAAGAGGAGACTCTCCTCCGGACCCGGGTACCATAGTATCTGTAAAAAAAAGAATAAAATAAAAAATATACATTATACTTACCTTCTGATGGCCCCCGGTGTCCTTGTCTTGGCTTGCCGGCAGCTCGCGGTCCTTTAGTCTATCGCGAACTGCCAGCAAGCCAAGACAAGGACACCGGGGGCCATCAGAAGGTAAGTATAATGTATATTTTTTATTTTATTCTTTTTTTCACAGTTCTATAGTACCCGGGTCCAGAGGAGAGTCTCCTCTCCTCCACACCTGGGTACCATCCTCACATTGGAATGTGTGGAATGCGCATCTACATATACAGTGATGCGGAATCCATGCGTTCCAATGCAAGTCAATGGCGGCGAAAACGCAGCGCTTCCGCAAAATATTTGGTAGTGCTGCATTTTTTTCCGCAATGATAATCCGCAGCGGAAATTTCTGCAGCATGTGCACAGCACATGCGGATTATCATTGGGGAACATGGCAGGCCTTCTACCATGCGTTTTTTAAGCGTTTTTGCCACTGCGGAAACGCTTAAAAAACACATCGTGGGCACACAGCCTTATTCCACTTTTTGTTCGGCAGTATCATGCTAAAGCATCGGTTTTTGCCTAGGTTTTTTTTTTACGTTGTTCACTGAAGGGGTTAACTAGTGTGACATTTTTATAGGGCGGGTCGATGCGGCGATACCAAATATGTGTACTTTTATGGGTACAATAAATTTTTTGTTATTATTATTTTGCGATTTTTTTTTAAAGAAATATTTTTTCAACTTTTTTTTTTTACTTTTTTTACTTTTTTTACACTTTTGTACTTAGCCCCCTGACTTAGACTTGTTCTGATCGCAGTTATAAAGTTATAAAGCATTGCAAATGTGACCTGGATGCTTATGATTGGTCAGTGTCATTCAGGGAGAGGAAGTACATGCCCCCAGTGAAAACACCCACTGGAATTAACAATAATTAGCTCATAAGGAGCAAAATACTTTGATTCCAATATCTCAGCAACAAACAGGCAAAATTAAAGAAGAAAAAAAAAGATTTCTTTAGCTCTGCAGCAACTCTTACATTTGGTGAATGGTCCTTTTTAAGCCCTTTGGTAGAATATCAGTGATAAATATTATTTTATACTGTTAGATCACGCAAAGCAGAACAAAAATTACTGTTCAACCTAAATTGTGCCCAGTCTATGTTTTCCATTCATATACCATAATTATCCACGGTATCTTAGAAACAGCAGAAAAATAAGAATTAATCTCCAATTTTAGAAAGTTAAAATCCAAGACTAAGCTGAACTAGAGCAGTATATAATTATTTGATGAAAAAAAACACATTCAGAAGCATAACCATGAATTCCAGGTTCTCAATAATTCTTTTATACCCCTCTTATACAAAAAAATAATAATGGTTATTCCATATATGGATAAAGTGCAAGTGCCAAACTCTATTCCAATCTTATTCATGGAGTAATAAATTATTCTGCGATCAAACTGGGGTCTTTCATTAGTATTCCTATCATATTAGCATTAGCATGAGTATTACTATACAAATTGTACTTACAAAGTAGCAATATCAGAGATTGGAATAGAGTTTGGCACTTGCACTTTATCCATATATGGAATAACCATTATTATTTATTTGTATAAGAGGGGTATAAAAGAATTACTGAGAACCTGGCATTTGCACTTTGCACCTTTTGGATATGGGGATAGGTGCAATAAAATATTGGAACATTAATTAATTGATGGAGTATCAATAATATAAGTCATAATACATTCAGTTTATGATTGGTGGTGATTGTAATGAAAGTACCTGGAATTTTAAAAATTGATTTTCAACTATTTTGAAATAAAAATATTTAATTTTAATTATTTTAGTTATTTTTGTATCTTCCTTCTTGAAATTAGTGCGATGGCACTTTAGTTTCTGATTGTGGTTAAACACTGTTGTGATGTAAGGTCAGTATGTACCTTGAGCCTTTCACCTACATACAAATATGTTAGCTTACTCCAGGAATGCATTTTAAGACTGAGTTTTATTGTTAGTTGTTATCTCCATTTCAATTGTTAAAACAATTGCTTCAGGGCCACTATCACCTAAGTAATGACAGACAAAACAGTAATTCACATACCAGCTTGCATACCTCTTTGCAAAAATGAAAATAATGCAAATACAGTAATAACACATGAAACAGACAGAAGCAACAGAAACTCTCTCCATAGAGCAAAGTTCGGGGAAACATTTATAAGAGATAACACTGTGCTACAGCCAAATTGGTTCAGAGACAAAAACAGCTGAACTCAACGAATTTTATGGTGTTGAAAATGAATATGATGCTTAAATTTGCTGATTGCTAATTTTTAAGATCCAGAGGAGGTTGTAATTACGTATGACACCTTTCATGCAGGCTTATAGAAAAATTGCATCTTTGTTATTTAATCAAAAGAATATCACTTCAGCCAGGGAGTAAAAATGTCCTGCATCAAGTATCTGGTTGACCCACATAAGATTTTGTTTCCGCCATTGAATATCAAGTTGGGCCTAATGAAGAACTTTGTAAATGCAATGGATAAAAATGCAAAAGCATTCAAGTATATAATTGATAATTTTCCAAGGTTGAGTGAAGCAAAGATAAAGGAAGGTGTCCTTATTGGATCTCAGATTCGTAAGCTTCTTCAAGATTAGGAGCTTCTCCATTTGTTGCAGGGCAAGGAAGAGGCTGCATGGGTTGCATTTGCATTAGTAGTAACAAATTTTTTGGGAAACTCAAAAGCAGAGCACTATGAAGAGTTGGTGGAAAATCTCCTCAAAACATATAAGGATCTTGGCTGTAACATGTCCCTATAGATTCTTTTCTTACATTCCCATTCCCAGCTAAACTTCTTTTCCAGCAAACATGCGGAGCAGTGAGCAATGAGCATGGTGAGAGATTTCACCAAGTTATTGCGGCTATGGTGAAAAGATATCAAGGAAAATGGAATCCATTAATGCTTGCAGATTACTGCTGGACAATTGTAAGAGATAATCCAATGCAGGAGTACAACAGACAAGCAAAAAAGAGTTGTCACTGAATGAGGACCAAAATTTTGTAGTGCAATTTCTGTAACTGTTTATAATTCACAATAGTGTTTAGACATGTTTTAGTTATTTGAATTGTTCCCTCTAGATAAATATCAGAAAATTAGCATAACAAAATATTCTGCACCTTTATATTTGAAAAAAAATAATAAAGTTTCAAAGTACTGAAACTTTTATGCATTAATTATATGTAGCAGTAAAAGGAAAACTCTTTGATATTATAGAAACAAGAGCCAACTAAAAATTTTCATTGTCACATATGAATTCAGGAGATTAAAATCATTAAGAAATGGCTCATTTCATAACTAAACAACTTATGAAAATATGTAGAACAGTGTAATCAAAAAGCAGAAAATCATTGACTAATACCTGCTATCAGATCTATCTTCAAAGCGACCCTCCAACCCATATGGTAAATGTGACTATAAATTTCTAATGAGACATTGGAGGTGGGCCAAGAAGCTGTATTATTGTGGACTGAAAAACCTATTGGCTAGTATCAGTATAAGACAGTAGTGAGGACTAGTGGCCAAGGTGCCCAAAGAAGATCTATAGAGACATCACACATTTTTTTATATGAGTAGACCAGGGATGGACCAACAATTGTATCAACTGTAAACCCAATGATGGGAAATGACTATCCTTCAAAAAGGTGCACCTAGTGTTCTGTATGAAAGTTTGAATTGTAAAGAGAGAGACAAATTGTTGTGTTATGTTCAAGTAATGTTTCAGCCAGTGTCCCGTCATCAAAGTTTTGGATTTGGACTGTTCAGACCACATGGTATTCAGAGATCACTCTCTGGTTGCACAAAGTGTTGGCGAGGAAGCAATTATGTGAGGGGTTGAGGGATAGTGGTTGCAACCCCACAAGAAACTTTTATGGGACAGGCTGTTTCAGAGTTAAGCCATTCATAGATCCACAGTAGCATAGAAGGTTTCGCAAGAGTCATTAGCCATCTTGTTGGAATGCACAGTAATAGTTTTAAAAATGTTCATTGGTTCAAGTGTGTCACCATCTAGCTTCACATATAACTAAAAGTCAGGGACAGGCTGGGCAGGGGGAAAAGGAGTACATGCCCCCGGGCCGATCCCCATGCAACTGTTTAGTAACACTTGGCCACCTGTTGTTTTAGCTGTGGGAAGGCACTGCACTTTTAAAGGTGCAGTTGTGCCGGCCCAGCGGCATCACAGTATGGCAGACGCAGCTGTGCAGCATTCTGTGCGTGGCCGAGTCTGCCAGACTGATGTCACAGAGGGTTTTCGGGCATAAGTGTGGGTCATATGGGAAAAAAGCTGCACTGCAGTAGGTGATGGCTGTGTAACTGGCTGACTGCTCTAATCCTGGGTTATAAAATCATCCCAAATGAGAGTTTATCTATCTGGAATTGTATATAGGTGTATATGTATGTTTGTATGTGTGTATACATGTGGAGGTTTCACCAATTTAAGATACACCAGGTAACTGCTCTCCTCCAAATTAAAGATGTCCAAGTGCATGCAGAGAAGCTAATTAACCAAATCTGCTAATCTGGTTGAAAAACTTCACTCAAAGACTGAACCACGCAAAGGGCATACTTTATTACGTAGACATGGGGTTAAATAGTATTCTCCTTCTAGGTGGGATTAGTAAAATTTATTGCTCTTTTCTGATAACTCGGCACACTATAATTTGTTCATCCATGTATCTTTTGACCTTAATAACGCCACAGGAATTCCAATGGGAGGGGGTGAGTTTATTTCTCAGTGCCATCTTTGCCAACTCGACATGAATCTCTGTGTTATCAGCCATGCACATGCATACGTCATTCCCAGGAAATCATTTAGTTGTGCGTGTCTACAATAAGAATAGAAGCTGTTAGTTATATATTTATTAACTATTAACATAATCCATGTGCATATACACATTTGCATACATACATACACATAGATTATTCCATCATCGGTATATTGATTCACACTGATTAGGTAATCTATTAAAAGAAACTAAATGATCTTCTATAATATATATATATTTTACCTTGACAGACCCCCCCTAAAATCAATTATTTGCTTTTAACCACTTCGCACCAGAGCCTGTTTTTGCCTTTGTTACCGGGCCAATTTTTTCAATTCTGACCACTGTCACTTTATGAAGTAATTACTCTGGAACGCTTCAACGGATCCCCCTGATTCTGAGATTGTTTTTTCGTGACATATGGTACTTCATGATAGTGGTAAAATTTATTCGATATCACTTGCGTTTATTTGTGAAAAAATTTGAAATTTGGCGAAAATTTTGAAAATTTTGCAATTTTCAAACTTTGAATTTTCATGCCCTTAAATCAGAGAGATATGTCACACAAAATAGTTAATAAACAACATTTCCCACATGTCTACTTTGCATCAGCACAATTTTGGAACCAAAATTTTTTTTGTTAGGGAGCTATAAGGGTTAAAAGTTGACCAGCGATTTCTCATTTTTCCAACAAAATTTACAAAAACATTTTTTTAGGGACTACATCATATTTGAAGTCACTTTGAGGGGTCTTTATGACAGAAAATACCCAAAAGTGACACCATTCTTAAAACTGCACCCCTCAAGGTGCTCAAAACCACATTCAAGAACTTTATTAACCCTTCAGGTGCTTCACAGGAATTTTTGGAATGTGGAAGAAAAAAATTAACATTTAACTTTTTTCACAAAAATTTTACTTTAGACCCAATTTTTTTTATTTTCACAGGGGTAACAGGAAAAAATGGACCCCAAAATTTTTTGTGCAATTTCTCTTGAGCGCGCTGATACCCCATATGTAAGGGAAAACCACTGTTTGGGCGCACTGCAGGGTTCGGAAGGGAAGGAGCGCCATTAGACTTTTTGAATGTAAAATTTGTCTGAATAATTAACAGACGCCATGTTGCGTTTGGAGAGCTCCTGATGTTCCTAAACAGTGGAAACCCCCCATAAGTGACACCATTTTGGAAACTAGACCCCTTAGGGAACTTATCTAGATGTGTGGTGAGCACCTTAAACCCAAGGGTGCTTCACAGAAGTTTATAATATTGAGCTGTAAAAATAAAATTTCACATTTTTACCACAAAAACGTTTTTCATCCCTTAATTTTGCATTATCATAAGGGTAATAGGAAAAATTGCACCATGAAGTTTGTTTTGCAATTTCTCCTGAACACGCTGATACCCGATATGTGGAGGCAAACCACTGTTTGGGCGCACGGCAGGGTTTGGAAGGGAAGGAGCGCCATTTGACTTTTTGAATGTAAAATTTGTTTGAATAATTAGCGGATGCCATGTTGCATTTGGGGAGCCCCTGATGTGCCTAAACAGTGGAAACCCCCCACAAGTGACACCATTTTGGAAACTAGACCCCTTAGGGAACTTATCTAGATGTGTGGTGAGCACCTTGAACCCCAAAGTGCTTCACAGAAGTTTATAATATTGAGCTGTAAAAATAAAATTTTCACATTTTTACCACAAAAACGTTTTTCATCCCTTAATTTTGCATTATCATAAGGGTAATAGGAAAAATTGCACCATGAAATTTGTTGTGCAATTTTTCCTGAACACGCTGATACCCCATATGTGGAGGCAAACCACTGTTTGGGCGCACGGCAGGGTTTGGAAGGGAAGGAGCGCCATTTGACTTTTTGAATGTAAAATTTGTTTGAATAATTAGCGGATGCCATGTTGCATTTGGGGAGCCCCTGATGTGCCTAAACAGTGGAAACCCCCCACAAGTGACACCATTTTGGAAACTAGACCCCTTAGGGAACTTATCTAGATGTGTGGTGAGCACATTGAACCCCCAACTGCTTCACAGAAGTTTATAATATTGAGCCGTAAAAATAAAATTTTCACATTTTTCCCACAAAAAATGTTTTTCATTCCCTAATTTTGCATTATCATAAGGGTAACAGGATAAATTGCACCATGAGATTTGTTGTGCAATTTCTCCTGAGTACGCCGATACCCCATATGTGGGGGAAAACCACTGCTTTGGTGTACGGCAGGGTTCGGAAGAGAAAGGCTGGGATAGGTTGCAGACACCATGTCACATTTGAAGAGTCGCTGACATGCCGAAACAGCAGAAACCCCCACAAGTGACCCCATTTTGTAAACTACACCTCTCAAGGAATTCATCTAGGGAAGTAGTGAGTATTTTTTAATTTTTAAATTTATACCATTGGGCAGTGAAGAAAACATAATTATATTTTTACCACAAAAAAATGTTTTACCCTCAGATTTTACATTTTCACACAGGGCAATGGGTAAAAATGGTGCCGAAATGTGTCACACAATTTCTTCTAAAAGTGTCAATACCCCATATGTGGCTGTATCATACCGCTCAGCCATACGGCGAGATCTGTGAGGGACGGATCGCTATTTGACAATTGGAGAACAAATTATTGTAGAATAGGCATTTGGATTTGGGAGCACAAAATTTTCTGAATTTCTTTTGGGGGGCAAGGGCCATTTCGCTTTTCCAGAGCCTTTCTGCTACCAGTAACTTGGAAGTCCCTTATATTTTTAACAGATGACGGACCTGAGTGAGGACTAGCTTTTTTTGAGGACTGAGTTGAAGCTTTTATTGGGAACATTTTACGTAACATTTATCCGGTGCTCTAGGCTGAGCACTTACATCGGGGTTTCCATCTAAATTTCCAAGTGATGTAATTCAGATGAAACCCCTGCGGGATCCATTCACTGTAATGAGGCAGCAGAGTTACTCTGGACTCCGTCTGGCCTCTGTTTAGCGGTGTCCTTTTTTTCAGAAGTGCACAAAACTGTGGCCAACCGCACTTTTATGCACACCTAAAACAAATGACACCGTGGGATCCCAGGCCAGATGGCATCCACAGTGGCCTATATCAGCCTCATTACAGGTAATCTTCCGTCATGGGTTCCGGCTGAATCACATATTTCAGAGATTTACATGGAAACTCTGGGGTAAGTGCTCAGCGCAGAGCGCAGGATTAATGTAAGGCTCTGCGCCTTACTGCGATCTTTGGGAGACATAATAAACTAATCAGTAGCAGGTGAAGAATTGGTTTTATTTATTTTTTACGCCGTTCCTAGTGTGATATAACTGATTAGATTACTTTATTCTTCGGGTCGGTGCGATTACAGAGATACCAGATTTATATCGGGTTTTTATGACTGACAGCTGTCACACACTAAAAGACGCTTTTTTTTGCAAAATCTCCATATTTTGAGAGCTATAAATTTTCCAGATTTTGGCCGACAGAGTCATGTGATGGCTTGTTTTTTGCAGGACGAGTTGACATTTTTATTAGTACCATTTTTGGGTACGTGACATTTTTTGATCGCTTTCTATTCCGTTTTTTGGGAGGTAAAATTAACAAAAACCAACAATTCAGGAATTGTTTTTTGAGGGTTTTTTTATGCCGTTCTGCGTGTGGTAAAAGTGATCATGCAGCGTTATTCTTCGGGTCAGTACGTTTACAGCGATACTACACTTACTGTATATTTTTTTATGTTTTGGCGCTTTTACACAATAAAACCATTTTATAGAAAAAATATTTTTTTTGCATTGCTTTATTCTGAGGGTTATAACTTTTTTATTTTTTGGCTGATGAAGCTGTATGGTGGCTTGTTTTTTGCGGAACAAGATGACATTTTCAGCGGTACCATTTTTATTTCCATTTTGCTTTTTGATCGCATTTTTTTCCACTTTTTGTTTGGCGATATGAGGAAAAAGCATAGTTTTTTGCTCCGTTTTTTATTTATTTTTATTACGGTGTGCACAGAAGGAGTTAATTAGTGTGACAGTTTTATAGCACGGGTTGTTTCGGACGCGGTGATACCAAATATGTGTACTTTTTTTATTTTTTCATAAGTATACGGATTTATCGGTTTAATATTTTATTTATTTATTTTTATTTATTTTGTAATTTTTTTTTAACAGTTTAAAAACATTTTTTTTACTTTTTTTTTACATTTTTACTTAGTCCCTGTATGGGACATTCATTTTTATTTTTCTGATCACTGATCTCATGTAATGTAATAGACATGTATTACATTACATGAGATCTTCCCTGACTGTTTCACAGTCAGTCTCCTGCCTGTCTTCAGCTGCAGGCTGAGCCAGGCAGATCTGGAGGCGGTCATGTGACCTCCAGCTGCCATAGCAACGTCAGGTCCTGGAAGGTATAAGGGGGCCGTCGGAGAGGTAAGTGGACGACCCCCTCTCCTCCTGCTGTCTTCTATATGCCGCGATCACTATAGATCGCGGCATATAGAAGACAGCAAAGGGTTAACATCACTGGAACCTGATCCAATCAGGTCCCGATGATGTTCCCTGTCAGAGCTATCGCTCTGCACCGCTCCCGCAGCGCTTGCAAGACCCTGGGGATCCTGAGCGCTGCGGGACCACCCACCGTTTTTAAACGTCCGCGCTGCACAGAGCCCAGGCAGCGCGGACGTTTATCTACAGTGGGCGGTCGGGAAGTGGTTAATATCCATATGCTAAAAATCAGAGGGGGAGAAGAATTGACCCTATGTTAAGGCTATTCTGGAACCCTATGATGTGACGGACGCCCCGTCCCTTTTAGACAGACCCACTGACATTCCTAAATCTAACTCATACGAAGACCTACAGGAAAGGGATGGAGACCCTAAAAGATCTAGTGACTGGGTAATCGAGGGCCACCCCTAACAGGAGAAATATGGATATTAACTTTACAAACTCATTTACTTCCGGTAATCTCTCTGGTACAACACTTTTGTTCTAAGGGGAACTGTTTGTTCATAGATTTTGAGAGCCTTAGTAACTTTCCTTGTGGGGCCGGTATTGTATGGGATATAAGTACAACAATGCTCACCTATCATTTTGCATACCCCCCTTTTTCTGCAAGTAACATATCCAGAGCTATTCTGTTTTGGAAGGCCATGGTAGATATAGGTGCTAGTTGGTCAGCTATCCCTTGTAAGGCATCTTTGGTGTAATTGACAAATCTTTGTTGGTTATAATATATGTAATTTATCCAATCTACGTTCTTGTTAATGGTTATTATGGGTATTATGGACTTAAATCCCGCCTTCACTTGGTCTCGGGCCTTGAATTCGTCTGGCACCCCCCTAAGCACTCCGAGAACATCAATATATATATGTGGGTCAAAACTGCCTTTGGGGTTAACTTCTCTCTTGGCTCTGTATGTACCTGCAAACGCAGCCTTAATTTCCTTTTTGGATTCCTGGGACTCAGATATAAGGTAAACAGACATTATTGCTTTAGTTAAGGCACATTCCCCAGTCCATTTTCCCTCCAGTCTAATCCTAATCTTCATGTCACCACATTCAAGGAAGTGTTGTACCAGAAAACTGGAATATCATTCTCTTTAGTAATAACTGCTTGGAATGCACGTGTTACGGTAACAAAGGCTTCCCTCCCAGCTACTGTCATCAGACAAAGGAACATCAGGGTTGTGGGTCTGAGACCGCCTTCTTGCAATGGGATGCGTGGACCCATGATGTTCGGCCTTCGACCTTCACAGCCGTAGGTGATGTAAGCAACACTTGGTAGGGCCCCTCAAATCTGGCATCCAGTGTGCCTCGCACGTGATTCTTTATCCAGACAGAACCTCCAGGCTGGATGCTGTGAGTACTTGGTTCAAGATCTGAGTCTGGAATAGAAGAGTACACTGTAGCATGTGTTAGTTTTAACTCTTTAGCAACTCCGACAACAAAATTCACAAGCTTATCATTCCCTGAATTAAGCTGCTGTGGGTAATATCGACCCATTCTAGGTGGCCCCCCCAAACAAGATCTCATATGGTGTGAGCCCTGTGGGTTGTCTCAGGGTATTTCGGACTGAGTATAGGGAAATAGGCAGCACCTCCGACCATGGAAGTGACAATTCTTTACTGGCTTTAAGAATTTTGTTTTTCAAAGTGCCATTCATCCTTTCAACTTTGCCGCTACTTTGAGGATGATAAGGAGTATACAGGCCCAAATCCGCCCCAATCATCTCGCAGATTGATTTGGTAACTTCTGCAGTGAAGGCGGGTCCTTGATCACTTTCAATCACTTCTGGAATCCCGAATCTGCAGATAAGTTCTGTCAGAAGCCTTTTCACTATAGTTCTAGCAGTCATGTAGTCATGTTGACTACTAGGTATGCGTCTGTCCAGCCGGAAAACATATCCACCACCACCAGAACATATACATATCTTCCCCTCTTGGGCAATTGCATATGATCAATTTGGATTCTCTGGAAAAGATATTGTGACTTTGCCAGCTTCTTCTTTGGCACATGTTCTATTCTTCCGGGATTACAAGTGTTACAAATCTCACAGCTCCTAGTATAGTTTGTAGCAAGAACTGAGATCCCGGGTGCAATATAGAGTTTATTGATAGCTGAAATCATCTGATTCTTCCCTCTATGTACCTTTCCATGAGCCCACTGAACCACTGCAGGTTACAGTGCTCTTGGCAGACATATTCTTCTTCCCACTCTCCAGATTCCGTCCTTACAAAACATTCCTCCCCGTCCGATCCATCCTTGTTTTTCTTCTTCTGTTACTGCATTCTACCGGTCCACTTAAGTCCTGTGTGTCAGATTCTCTTCCAGTCTTTGCTCCTATTCATCTTCCTCCTCTTCTTCTTCCAACCCCAAATTTCTCATTCCCGTTTCTTCCTCATCCCCTCGTTGTCTCTGACTTCTGATGAGCACAAACACCTCCGTACCCATAGCTGCTGCTTTTGCTGTAATGTCAGCCAGATGATTCCCCTTGGCTTCCCATGAGCCTTAATTTTGATCACGGCCACTTGCCTAGGTAACTTCAGAGCTTCTAGCAGACTTCTCACTGCCGCTGCATTCCGGATTGGAGCGCCACTGGCTGTCTTGTAGCCCCTTAGGGCCCATATCAGGCCAAAGTCGTGGGCAATCCCGAATCCGTTCCTCGAGTCCATGTAGATATTGGCCAATCGACTCTCTGCACACTTGCAGGCTTCGATCAGAACATACAGTTCGGCCTCTTGAGCTGACATATAAGATGGCAGTGGTCTAGCAGAAACAACCGTTGGTGGGGACACTACCGCATATCCAGTATGGTAAGTTCCATATTCATCTGCGTATCTGGACCCGTCAGTATACAGTATCAGATCCGCTTCAGGCAGTGGCTGCTCAGAGACAGTAGGTAGGTGAGAGGTTTCTGCCTTCATGACCTCAAGGCAATCATGGTCACTCGAATCAGGGTATTCATGGTCTTCTGAGGACCCCCCTAAGTCTTCAGGGCAGTCTCCCCTTGACAGAGGAAGCAGAGTGGAGGGGTTCAAGACAGTACATTGCCGAAGAGCTATATTTTCTGGTAAAAGGAGCTCACATTGGATTCTGACACGAAGTTGCATAGATAGATGGTTGTGCTGGGTTTGTGCAAGGATAGCTTTCAAATCATGAGGGGCCAGTATAGTTGTAGGATGGCCAAGTACAACATCTGCTGTTCGGTGGAGGAGTTCTGTAGCTGCCAGCACTGCTTTGAGACATGTTGGAGCTGTTTGCGCCACTGGATCCAATTTACTGGAATAATATCCAATGGGTCTCATGTGGCCTCCATGTTTTTTGTGCCAGAACTCCTGAGGCATGGCCACACACTTCAGAGACAAATAGAAAGAATGGAAATTCATAGTTAGGAATCCCCAGTGCAGGGGCTGAAATGATGAGTTCTTTCAACTGGTCCATTGCATCTTCAGCTTCTTAGTCAAAATGCAGGTCAAGCTCAGAACAGTTGACCCGATCATATAGAGGTTGCATGCGAACTGACGCATTAGGGATCCACTGCCTGCAGAATGTGACCATTCCCAGGAAAGCTTGGAGTTGTTTGACAGTTCTTGGGTATGGGATGTCACGTATGGCAGTTTTCCGCTCTTCAGTGAGATGCTTGGTACCTTGGGATATGCAATGACCCAAAAACACAACTTTGGTACAACACCATTGTAGCTTTCACAGAGTAACTTTGCATGCGATGGTGGCCAGAAATTGAAGCAAAGAATAGCTGAACCTGTGGCAAGTTTGGTCGTCGGGACACCAGAGGAGTAGATCATCGACATATTGTATCAATGTGACTTCAGGGTTCTCACTCTTCCAAGGTTGGAGACAGGTAGTTTAGGCCAGTGTGAAGTGATGAGGAGAGTTCTGAGCTCCTTGAGGCATAACGGTCCAGGTGTACTGTACTCTTCTGTGTGAAAAAGCAAAAAGATACTGACAGTCTGGATGCAGAGGCACACTGAAGAAGGCATTCACTGTAAAATGTGTTGCCTCAGGGGGAATTTCACTGAGTAATGTATGTGGATTTGGCACCACTGGGGTCTCCAAGATTGTAACTGTGGCGCCCCTGCGGGTTCAGTCGCCACAGAGGTACTGCATCTCACCCAGAGGTGTGGTATCTCACTCTCAGGTAAGGAAGGAGTACTGCCCGGGACCCTAACACCTGCATCCAACACTACACTACTCCAGACCAGCAGGAGGGGCAAGATGCGTCGCTTCCTGCTGAGCCCTGTCCCTGGCTGGAGTGGGGGGAACCAAAGTAGAGGGAACCATGTAGTGGGTGTGGGTGGAGGAAGAGGTTCTGGGGAGCATTGAAAGAAGTGATATAAAAGAGAGGGTGGAACATTCTAGAGGGAGTAGAGCCAGAGAGAGAGTCAGAGGAAGAGTTGGGAGCAGGAGCTCTGTAGGAGCTCTGCTCAGGGAACCGCGGGCATGAGAAAGGAGGCCCAGGAGAAGGAGAGGAGGAGGAACGGGAGCAGGAGAAAGGCTCCAGGAGTAAAGAAGAAGGGATCCCAGGGGTACGGGCAGTGCTGGAGGCCACCCGTACGCCCGAGTCTACCAGGCAGTGGAGGGATCGGGTCGCAGAGGGGACCGGCCCTTAACTAGTGAGAATTACAAGTATTCAGCTAGGAAACCGGAGGCTGCAGTATTTAAGGTACTGCAGCCACAAGCCACATCTGTCTCACCAAGAAGTTGGCCACAGAGGACCCAGGGGACAGAGAAGACGTCGCCCGGCAAGGTCCGCGGTCACTGGATTGGGACACTAGGTGTGAGGTGTAGGGAGACGGCCAGAAGGAACACACAGAAGGGGGTCCCGTTATGTACTCCGGAGGTACCTGAGGGTTGGCTGAGCCCCTGCCCGGTGAACGCAGCACGACGTGGGAAGTTATGATCTGCAGTTGAAACCAGGAGCTGAGTAAGAACTGTGAGTAAATCCAGAAGACTGCACCCCACCGTCTCTGTCAATTATTGCTGCTGCGCCATCACCCCCTGTACTACACTGCACCACGAGTGCCACTTCCATAACAGCAACATCTACACTGCCCTGGAGTTAAGCTCTACCTGTGGAGAGCTGAACCAACTCTGCTGCATTTACACCAGCTCCAGAGGATCTGCTCCGCAGCGGCGGCTCCCTTTAGCCACATACCACAGGTGGCATCATAAACTGTATATAAAACTATAAATCCCCTGTAAATATATCCCCTTTTGATTGACCGCTCTGGGTCACGGACCGGGTCACCGCCACTGTGACAACTCCCCTAGCAACGACCGGCCCGGCACCGAGTACCTCACGGCCCAGGGGGCGCGTCATAACTGCATTCACAGCTCTCAGATCTTGCACCATCCTGAATTTATCCGGTTCTCCTCTTGCAGTTTTCTTCTCACTGGAAACAATGGAGTATTAGCAGGAGAAACACAGGGAATTAATGCTCCTTTCTTGAGTAATTCTTGGATCTGAGCATCTAATGACGCTTCTTGGGCTGCTTTCAGTGGGTACTGTGGGAGTTTGGGAATCCGTGCACCTTCTTTCAGGAAAACTTGGATTGGCGGGACAGGCAGCCGGCCTATATCATCAGGACTTGAGACCAGAGTTCAGGTAGTAGTCGTCAAGATAATGCTGTGGTATGGTATGGCAGTTGTTGCAAATTGGATGACACACAATGGGAGGGCATGTACCTTTGTTTGTTCCTCTAATGATAATGGAGTAGAGACATCTAGGTGCATTCCATTGTCATCATATGATATTTGAGCATTTAACTTCTGGAGTAGATCTGCTCTCAACAAATTGAGCGGGCAGGTATCTGAGACGAGCAATTTGGCCAGCAGCTTCTGTTCTTTCCCAATAGGCAATGAAAATGTTAGTCGGGATGAGTGTGGTTTTCCATCCACTCCCACACATGAAATGAAATCATCAGATATAAGCGATTCATAGGGTAAATCTCTTGACCGTATTACTGATCTGGCTGCACCCGTGTCTACTAGAAAAGGTAAAGTTCTGTCCCCTACATCTATTTTGACAGTGGAAATCAGTCCAGATTTAGTGGGGACGTTTTCAACTGAGGTCAAGGTGAGCACGGGTTTGCCACTGTCCTATGCGGGGTAATTCTGGTCTTCCCCCGCAAACCGGCGTGGTGGGTCTCTGTTATTTTGGTACATCTGTTGCGGGGGCTGGTCTCTGTAATTCTGCACAGGTTCTCTTGGCATTGTCTCATACTCCCTCTGTGGTGGCTGCCGTGATGACTGTCTATACTCTTTGTGGGAGCACGGTGGATTTCCTTGGTAGCGTGGAGAATCTCTTCTTTCAAATGGTGGGTTGTAGGAGAGTGGCATTGAGCCATAGAAAGGATCCCCTCTATTCTCCGGACATCCTCTTCTGAAATGCCCTGGTTGATTACAACGGTGACAGATTGGATCCCTTAGTCTTAAACTCGGCCCTCTGTACATTTGTGGAGGACCCATCCATTGTGGGGTTGAGCGGTATAGTTGTTGTGGGTATCCTAGGGGATATGCCAACTGTTCTTGTTGATTATCTGCAGGTTGATAGACTGCTAGAGCAGCTGGAGTAGTAGCAGGAACAGAAGTCGATGTAGGTGCTGGAGTAGGCTCTGGACCAGGTCTTGGAGCAGGCCTTGGTAGAGCATCCAATTGTTTCTCTATAGCTTTAGCAATGAGGAGTACCTTTCGCGGGGACATGTCCACGTATTCTGGCCTGGAGTCTATAAGCTTCGCTGAGATTTCCTCTCTGAGTCCCCTAACAAATGAAGTGACTAGCAGATTCTGTTGGATCCTCTGACCTTCATCGAACCCTTGATACTTGAACAGAGTATGGATTCTGGAGTAAAATTTTTCGACATTCTCTCCTGATTCTCGAGTACAGTCCGATACACTTGTAGATGAGTCTGTGAGCCGTTCCTTGGCCCATTGCTGAAGTTGTTGACAAAAATCTCCTCCTGGTTGGTAAGTCTCCTTGTCTGTCACTTGGCTGTCATTCAGAGCTATTTGAATTATTGGCCAGAAGGCATCTCCCGCTTTAATGCTAGTGATTTCATGAAGATCTTTCCAAGTGGCTGAATACATTTGTTGAATTTGTCTGATTCTTCTGTAGAACGCCATAGGGTGTCTGTCTGGGTCAGGTAGTTGCTTAATCACTCGATAAACTTGCGAAGGTGTGAATGCCACATATCTATTGTGGTAATCTGGCACTGTAAATTCTGACTGAAAAGATGTTGAGGGAGATACTGGCAACACAGCAACAGGAGGTGGGCTTGTTTGTCTAGGAAATAGTTCATTTGGGTTATCTTCTGAGGTCATCTGGCGGCTGAGTGAGTTTGATCTAGCTGTCGCACTTTCCACAGCTCGGATGAGAATTTGAGATTTATGATAGTCATTGCTGATTAGTCTCATCTCCTCCAACATAGTTAATCCTCCATACTCCGGTATAGCTTGGACTATTGCTTGGGCACAGGCTTGCATAGGAAATCCATACATTCCAGAACTTATAGCAGGAAGAGCAATAGAAGTAAGGTTCCTTGTTCCAACATAGTTCAGAATATTGTTGATTGTAGCTCTAAGTTGTGTCACACACTGATCATGATGATCTTCATCATACACGTTCCGGGTGTAGCGTGTATTGCGGCCTGTATTCCGGGTGCACCAAGATGACCGTTACCGGAAGGAAGCACACTACAGGAAAGGTGCGCCAAGATGGCCGCCACCAAAGGGACATCTGGTCAGAGGCCAGAGGTGATGCAATGGGTGTAGCAACATGGCCGCTGCAGGAAGGGTTGGAACTTTGGGCGGACATAGGTATAACAGATGAGGATGGGGCACTAGGAGTGGCTTGGGTAGTAGCAAGGGGTGGGCCTCCTGGACGGGGCACGTGACATCCAACACAATAATCTGCTGACAGTGGATTGTGCTGGCCACAATTAGAAGACACCCAACAACTCACTGCGCTGCCATTATAGGGTGGTGGCAGAGACATGGTGGGGAGGGGAGGAACAGTGTGAGTTCTGGGAAGGGGTGCCCCGCATGCAAGACAAGTATCTCTATTATCAGGATTCTGCTGACTGAAATTTGTACAGGTCCACCCCCCCTCCGCCATTATCGGGCGGTGGCTGGAGAGCAGTATCTTTGTAATACACATAACATGGCGTCTTTTCCCTTGTATTTTCTTCCTCCACCTACCCTTCTTTTGACAAATTCTCTGCTGTTCTATACCAAGCCAAAGCTGTAACAATCCTTTATCTTTTAGCTTGCCCTTTTTCTTCTTCATAATTTCTTGCTATTCTAGCAGCTGTAACCGGCCCTTATCTGGTAGCTCGCATATTTTAGTTAACTGTTTAAGTTTTTGCACATACTTTTTTCCCTTCTTTCGACAAACTCAGCGCAACCTTTTTTCACATGTATGCACTTTGCAACAACCCATTATCTTCCAGTTTTCCCGTTTTCACAAATTGCTGCATTCGACATCTTGTACTGTAATCTACCCCCCCAGGTACAACCCACACAATGACATTACTCTTTTGGTTTTCTCTACATATTTCCTTCCTTCTCTTCTAGCAACTATATCTTTGGGGTCCTGTCGCTCCTGATCGAGCGACCCCTGCGACATAAACAAAGTCTTTAGTTTTTCATGATTTTGGCTCCAGGCGTACTGTCTCCTTAGACTTATGATCAGACCAGGCAGCTGTAGAATTGTAACAAGTCCCTATACTCCCTACCAAGCACTGAATTTATTCTTTTACGACTTAACGAAGCACTGAGCACCCCGCGCACCCACATCCTATTGACGTCTTAATATATGACTTAACGATGCAGTTGGCTCCCCGCGTATTCCACGTCTTAATAGAGGATTGGTTAACCCTGCGTGCCCGCATCCTAATGACGTCTTAATACACGACTTATCAGTAACTTCACTCCCCGCGTGTCCCACGACTTAATACACGACTTAATAGAGGATTGGTTGGCCCTGTGCGCCCGCGTCCTAAACAAAGAAATTTTCCTAAATTCTCAAGTGTATATGTGTACGCCCCTGCATACAAAGATCGTTCTAATGGAACGGGACACCTAAGATACCACAGAGCAGCAGTTAGCCAGGAGTGACTACACCCGAGTTCTTGGAATCACACAGTGGGGACCCGCCCAGTCGCACGGGCTGTCCCTAAGGGCCAATCTAGACACCACAAACTCACCAGAGACCGCTCAAAATACGAGTAAGCACTACGGATTTATTAAATCTGCAGACTTACCGTATTTAGTGATGAGAGTTGATCAGGCTCTCACTTTGAGCAGTCCCGGCTCGTCCGTAGGTGGTCCAGTGATAGGCACCCCGAGACCTAGAGCTCCCCTTGAGTGTTATCCGAGTCA